>NC_051064.1:117247020-117847020 GCF_004664715.2 Peromyscus leucopus | reverse complement strand
GTTCTGGTAGGGCCCACCTGTAATCCTACCACTTGGGAGGTAGAGGCAGGAGGATCAGAAGTTCCAGGTCATCTTTGTTTACATAATGAGATTAAGGCCAGCCTAGGATAATTGTGAACTTATCTCAAAAAGAGGATGGATTGGAGGGGTGGCTCAATGGTTAAGAGCACTGGCTGCTCTTCCAAAGGAACCAGATTTGATTCCCAACACCCACATGGCAGCTCACAACTGTCTGTAACCCCAGTTCCAGGGGATCAGGAATGTTTTCTGGCTTCCAAAGGCACAGACATAGGCAAAACACACACACACACACACACACACACACACACACACACACACACACACACACACACACCACAGTTTAAAAAAGATGACTCCCAGATGATATTTAAAAGTATTCAGAAAGAAATTTCACACAAAAAAACTTCCCCCAAGTGATGGGAAAATTAAACTTATTTTGTTTGTTTTTGGAGAAGTTTTTGTTTGTTTGAGACAGTACCTCACTTTTTAGTCCAGGTTGCCCTAGAACTCACTAAGTAGTCTAGGCTGGCCTCAAATTTACAGTTGATTCTTTTGTCTTTGCTGCATGTGTACTGGGATTACAAAAATGCATCCCACACTCAGAAGAACTTTCAAAAAGAAAGAAAATATGATAAAATCTAATTAAAAAAAGCAAAGTTCAAAACAAAACAACAACAATAACACCAAGAATAATGAAAGAATTCTTAAGGCATTCAACCAGAAAAAAGAAATCACTGAAAACAAAACCAAACTATGTCTTATATGTTGGCAAGATGGCTCAGTGGGCCACAGCATTTCCCACCAAGCCTGAACAACTCAAGTTCAACCCCTAGGACCCTCAAGGTGGAAATAAAGAATCCACCCCATCCCTACAAGTTGTCCTCTGACCTTCAAATGCATTCTCATAACCCAAGGACAACCTACAAAATATCATAACCCCTCCAAAAAACTATGCCTTACCAAATTCAAAAAGAATAGGAATACCATCACAACTAAAGAACAGTATACAAATCTAAATTTAATTTTAAAAAGCAACACCCAGGAATTTTCAAATTTGAAAAGATTCAAGAACTAAAGAGCCATGTTTCTCTAGCAAAAAGACAGGCGTAGTGGCGTATACCTTTAATCTCAGGACTCAGGAGGCTGAGGTAGGTGGATCTCTGTGAGTTAGAGGCCAGCCTGGTCTACATAGAGAATTCCAGGACAGCCAAAGCTCCACAGAGAGACTCTATCTCAAAAATCAAGCCAAACCAAACCAAACCAAACAAACAAAACAAAAGAAATACTTGATAAAAAAACAAAGTGAAAAAAAGTCCAGTCAACCTATGGAGCTCAACAGTTAAGAACACTTGATATTTTTGCAGAGGACCAAGTTCAGTTCCTTAGAACCCACACGGGAGCTCATAACTATCTGTAACTCCAGTTCCAGAGGATCTGACGACTCCTCTTTTTGTCTCCTAGGGCACCAGGCATACACATGATACATAGACATACGTGCAGGCAAAATACACACATAAAAATTTAAAATAGTAAAAAGAAATTTTTAATCTGGCCAACTCAAACAATGAATAAAAAAGGGAAATACGGTAATGGAAACACCATACTTGAAACTGGGTATGATATCACATGCCTGTAATCTAGCACTTGAGAGATGGAGTCAGGAGGAACAAAAGTGTGAGGTCATTCTTGGGTATATATTGAGTTAATGACCAACCCAAGCTACATGTGGATCCTTTCTTAAACACAAACTACAACTGATAATCTGTTGGCATCAAAATCATCTGAATACAGAGATAAGGGCGTAAGGTTAAGGGACTCATGACTGCAAACATAAATATAAATAATGGCTATAAACCTTGAGGGTCTTGACAGAAAAGAGGATGGAAAGAAAAATAAAAATACTAAGTGCCTAATTTTCTTAGCAGTGAGTTGTTACTGTTTAATATTAAAACTGTAATTTTGGGGGGCGGGGCGGGGGTTGTGGGTTTCTCTTTGTTGCCCTGGCTGTCCTGGAATTCACTCTGTAGACCAGACTGGCCTCCAACTCAGAGAGATCTGTCTACCTCTGCCTCTCGAGTGCTGAAATTAAAAGTATGTGCCATACCCAGAGTGTTGTTATTGTTTCAAGATAGTCTTGCATTATATCCCACACTGGACTGTAACTCCCTATGTAAATCAATCTCACCTCAAATGGCAATCCTCTTGTGTCAGCCCAAGTGAACCACCTGTGATGTGTCAAACTGATTATTCCTAGGTGGCTAACTCTGGGTAATTTATCACTAAGTGATTGGTTTTTGCTATACTATGGACTATATAGTTCAAAACCAGTTGCTAGGCTATTGTGGTTTTTAAATATTTATTTCCTTTTTAATCGTGTGTGTGTGTGTGTGTGTGTGTGTGTGTGTGTGTGTGTGTGTGTGTGTGTTTCCTTTCTGCTGTTGTTACTTCAGAACTAGAAACCCCACCAGGAAGATTGTGAGTTTCAGCCAGCCTAGACTACACCTTAAAACAAAAAATCTCCAACAATGAAAAAAACAAAGAAGAAAATGCTTAGAGCCTGAAGATGATTCAAAGTTTACACAGAAGCCATAATACAAGCAATATAAAACCGCAAGTTAAGCCAAGTGGTGGTGGTACACACCTTTAATCCCAGCACTCGGGAGGCAGAGCCAGGTGGATCTCTGTGAGTTGGAGGCCAACCTGATCTACAAAACAAGTTCCAGGACAGCCAAAACTACACAGAGAAACCTGTCTCGAAAATACAAACAACAACAACAACAAAAAAAAAAAAACCTATCACATTTCAGATAAGAAAAAGCCACTGTGGTGCTAAAGAAATGTCTCAGTTTGCCAATTACTTCTGACCAGAGTATATGGGACCTAAGTTTGATCCCTAGCACTCATGTGAAAATGTCCAACAAGGTGTCATGAGCCTGAAATCCTAGAACTGGGGAGGTGGAGACAGTAAGAACCCTGGGGCTTGTTAGCTATCCAGTCTAGATGAAACAGCAAGCTCCAGGTTCACTGAGAGATCCTGTCTCAAAAAACAAGGTGAAGAGCAACTAAGGAAGACACCTGAAGTCAGCCTCTGGCCTTTAAGTGCATGCACACACCCCTTCTTCACACATATCTTCGAACACACAAACAACACACAAAAGAAAAAATTTAGTGATCAACTAATTTGATATATAGTAAAAGAGTTACCGTCTATGTACTTTAAAAGCCTCTGGGATGGTAATAAAGGGAATCGAATTGGATCTAACACTTCTACCACATGTTTTCTTCTCTTTCCCAGGTCTTTCAGAATCCACTGCATTGCAGCTAAGAAGACTTGGTATTCATCTTCAATGCTAAGCTCCTCACTTCGTAAAATTTTGATCAGCTGATCTTTTGTAAGTGCCAGGAACTCTTCTCCACTATGAACCTCCAAGAAATGGACATGAATATAGTTTTCTGTAAATTCCAAAAGATCATGGCAGGCAATTTGCTCAGAGAACTGGAAGAGTCCAATGCAGTTCTGTGGATCAATTTGTCCTTTCAGAAAATCACAGCAGAGATTAACAACTTCAGTCAACTGTAGCATGTCTGCTGCAACAATCAGCTCCTGAACATTGTTCACAGCTATGGTCACTAATCCTAGGGAAAGAAGTAGATAAAATAGTCATTAAATCAAAACAAACATTCAGCTTAATATTTTACTTGACTTCAATAATAGTTTAATTTTTGCAGAGTAGTAACTAAGTAAATAGGATATATGGTAAAAACACAAAATTTAAATGACAATGATATTTAACATTCAGGGAACAACTAGGCCAGTGTGTTGGTGAATGTCTTCTATCTACCAGCACTTGGGAGGCAGAGACAGGAGGATCTCTGTGAGTTCAAGGCCAGCCTGGTCTACAAAGTGAGTTCTAGGATAGTCAGTGCTGCATAATGAGACCCTATCTCAAATAAAACAAAACAAAACAAACAAAAACAAAAAACAACCAACAACATTTATGGAACAACTATAATAAACCAGTCACAGTTTTAGCTGCTTTATACTCATTGAACATTCACTATATTCCTAGCTAGTAGATATAAATTTTCCTATTATTGTATTAAGTAAACAGAATTAGGAAGTTTAAATAACTCTTCTCCAAATTATATGACAGAAAGACTGGAGAGATGGCTGAGCAGTCAGAGCATGTGCTGCTCTTGCAAAGGACCCAGGGTTTAGTTCCTAGCACCTACAGGGTGACTGACAGTGGCCTGTAACTCCAATTCCCATAGAAATCCAAGGCCCTCTCCGGCCACCGCAGGCACTGCATACATGTGATGCACATACATACATGTAGGTAAAAACTCATACACAGAACATAAACATGAAGAACTCTTCAAAAATGTTTTGAAAAAAGTGTATGATTGAGCAAAGTGCAAATTAGGGACTGACATTAAAGCCAACACTTTGCTTGCTTGTTGAGACAAAGTCTCACTATATGGAGCAAGCTGGCTGGCTTCCAGCTCTCAATCTTCTTGTCTTTGCATCCAGGGTGCTGGGATTAAAGGAGTGCACACTACATCCAGGCAAAGTTCATACTTTTAACACAGATTATATGCAATTAACAAACTTACTGAGGTAGTGGGGAGGGAGAAGAAAGCAGGTTTACTATATTCATTTATGATAAAATGTCATACAGTGTTAGTCTTTTAATATGAGGTATAATCAAGACTCCATAACATATGAGAAACTACTAAAAATTTGAACTGAATATTTGGATTTCTTCCCCCAAAGACTCCATGTTCATTTTCTTTTCTTTTTTTAAGACAGGGTCTCAAACTCACTATGTAGCTGAGGATGACCTTGAATTCCTGATTCTTCTGCCTCTACCTCCCAACTGGGATTATAATTAAGTGCCACCATGCTCAGCCTTACTTTTACAATTTATGTAATAACTTTGGAGGACATCAAATAGCTAATTATACTCAAGGTAGTAGAAACACTATAATTCTCTTAACTAATAAATGTTCCATTCAGTCTTATACATTTATCCCTTTTAAGAGTCTGTGGATAACCTAGAGCCTTGCACATAATAGATAAGCACTTTATTACTAAGCTATACCTCCAGCCTTTTTTTATTTCATTTTATTTCTTTAGATAGGGTTTTACTGTGTAGCCCTGGCTGACCTGCAACTTGTTATGTAGACCAGGCTGCCCCTGAACTCAGAGAGCTCCTCCTGCCTCTGCTTCCTGAGTGCTGGGATTAAAGGTGTGTGCCACCATGCCTGGCCACCCCCAGCTTTTTATAAAAATCACTCCATTAAACTATTGGTCTGCTGTGGGATGTCTTTCTGTGCACTGTGAATATGTGTTGCTCCGATTGGTTGATAAATAAAGCTGGTGGCGCACGCCTCTAATCCCAGCACTGGGGAGGCAGAGCCAGGCGGATCTCTGTGAGGCCAGCCTGGGCTACCAAGTGAGCTCCAGGAAAGGTGCAAAGCTACACAGAGAAACCCTGTCTCGAGAAACCAAAAAAAAAATAAAAAAATAAAAAATAAAGCTGTACTGGCCTATGGCAGGGCAAGATAGGTTAGGTGGTACATTCAAACTGAAGATGGAGGGTGGAGTGGCAGGGAGACGCCAGCCTGCGGCCCAGGGAGCAACCCACGTAGCAACAGATGGATTAATAGAAATGGGTTAAGGTATAAGAGCTAGCTAACAAGGCCATACAGCTTGTAAATAATATAGGCCTCTGTGTTTACTTGGGACCAAGTGGCTGTGGGATGCGGGTGGGAGAGATTCATCATGACTGCAGGCTATACTGGTCCCAAATTTATTTTCTTGGTTCTATCTATAAGTTTGAGCTCATGCCTTTAGTCCCAGCACCCAAGAGGCAGAGACAGGAGGATCTTGGTGAGCTCAAGGCTAGCCTGGTCTACAGAATAAGTTCCAGGACGGCCAGGGCCACACAGAGAAACCTTGTCTTAAATAACCAAAAAAAAAAAAAAAAAAAAAAAAAAAAAAAAAAAAAAAAAAAAAAAAAAAAACAAAAACAACAAAACACTTTTACAAAGAAACAAACTTAAATAAGTTACTTTGGTCATGATATTTTATCACAGCAACAGAAAACTAATATATAGATATACCTGTGTAAATGAAATCTAGAAGCAACTGAAAGATTCCAGCTTCAACTCCTAGAATCTGTACAACATCTTTTGAGGACTCTTTCATTCCTCCAGCGAACAAAGCTGCAAAGTATGGACTACTGGCAGCCAGAACCAGACGGTGAACTTGAAAGGTTTCCTTCCCAACTTGTAGCTGTACATCACAAAAATGCTGTCCATTTCTCATTTTATTGATTTGGGCCAAGATGAGCTGGGCATGTTTCTCAGAGGAAAATGAACTATCACCAGCCTGAGCACACTCCTCCTTAGACATGATGATCACAGGTTAATTAAAGAGACTGTTGACCATTATCTGCTTCTACCCTGAGAAACAAAACACAAAGATCAAACAACAGATCTTTTTGTTAATATATTTTCTATTCACATATGGATGAAACATTCTCTATCATTTATTTAGGGTTTTAAAATACAGATCAAACAAATAAGAGCTAAAACTGTATGGTATGACTTCTAATATGCCTTCTGGTAATGGAATGTGTACATCAAAGGATGCTTCACAGAAGAAATAAGCACTAAATTGGGCACTAAAAGATAAATAGCAGTAAGGTATGAGGAACAGTCATAAACCCCTCCGTGGGTAAAGAAAGAAAGGTGCAAAGGCAGAAGATATATCATACAGTCAGGAAGTAAACATTTTAGGCATGATGAACTTCTAAAAATCAACTGTGACCAGCCCAAATGTCTGCTTAAAATCTTTCAATTTGTATGCTTCCCTTAACATACAAGGCCTTGCGGATCTTTGTTATAACCCAGGACTGTTCAAATATAGCTTTTCCAGATAACATTTTCCTGTTTCTCTCTCCTCTAGACTTGGTGGCCACCCTAACCTTACCTATGTTATAGCCTATATTACCCCTGCCATCTTAATGCCAGCCCACACACATACACAAACACACACACAAAGTTCTTGAAAGATAGTCCCTTCATGACCAGGCACTACCTTCTATTGCCATAGGACCCGTCTCCAACATATATCAGCATTTCAAATGTTTGTGAAATAAGAAATAAAAGGCTTGGGTTTTTGTTTTATGAGACAATATTTATAATGGCCCTCCTGCCCTCTGACACCCTAGTGCTGGGATTGCATGTGCCGCCAAACCTGCTTCAGTTGTTAGCTTCTTCACAAATTAGGCCAACTGTAGTTTTTGTTATCTTTGTTTGGTTTTTTTTTTAAGACAGGGTCTTACCATATAGTCTTAGCCAGACAGGAACTCACTATGTAGACCAGACTGTCCTCAAACTCAAAATGAACCATCTGCTTCTACCTTCTGAGTGCTGGGATTAAAGTTCTGTACCACCATGCCTTATCCTCAATTGTAATTTTTATAATAACTGAGAGACCAGAAGAAAAAGATAATCTTCTCTCAGTCCACAGAAAAGAAAACTACCAGGCTTTCTCCAGCATTAATGCACGAACAGTCTCATATTCATTTACTCTAAGCCTAGGGTTGTTCCTACCATATCATATTGCATAGAAATGATCAGATCGGGATATAGAGAATGGAACTCAAGTACAGAAACTTGAACCTAAATCTTTATAGGTTTAGCAAAAAGAAACATGTCAACAGACATTTCAGAACTCTTGGGTTCTTCAAGTAGGCATGAAGTATGAGATAACAAAAAGCCAATCCTTTTATTATTTAAGTCACAAAGGAAAGTTGGAGACAAATAACATAATAGATTGCAACAAGAATCAAAGGAATAAATTCAGGTTACTGAATACAGTAATCATGAATTCTTACAATATAAGATAGGCAGATAAAGCTGGGTGGTGGTGGTGGTGGTGGTGGTGGTGGTGGTGGTGGTGGTGGTGGTACACGCCTTTTATCCCAGCACTTGGGAGGCAGAGGCAGGTGAATCTCTGTGAGTTCAGGGCTCTCCTGGTCTACAAAGTTAGTTCCATTACACAAAGAAACCGTGTCTCAAAAAATCAAAAAAAAAAAAAAAAAAGGCAGAGAAAATGTTAAAATGATTAAGGTCTTGTAATTTCGGCATGAAAGAAAATTAGTAATAAAATTGACCAGACTATTGTAAGCTGACATTAATATATATTTATATTTCATGGGGCTGGAGAGTGGCTCAGCGGTTGAGAGCACTGACTGCTTTTCTAGAGGCCCTGGGTTCAATTCCCAGCACCCACATGGCAGCTCACAATTGTCTCTAACTCCATTTCCAGGGCTTCTGACACCCACATACAGACATACATGTAGTCAAAACACTAATGAACACAAAATAAAAAAAAATTCAGTGTTTAGCATTCAGTCAAAATTATCAGTAAAAACAGGCTGGGACTGGGTGTGGCGGTGCAGAGGCAGGGAGATCTCTTAGTTCCAGGCCAGCCAAGACTACACAATGAGACCTTGTGTTAATAATAAAAGCCAAGGCTACACAATGAGACCTTGTGTTAATAATAATAAAACTGATACTCATGACTATCTAGAAACTTTCTGAGAGGCTTGAAGGGAGCCACTAAAATGTCACTTCAGCATGTACATGATGCCAACATCTTACAAGCAAGTCTATTTCCCTCCACGCAGAAATTCGACCTGTAGATGTTACTAAACATGACATGGCTGTCTGGCTTGTTTGTGCTTTGTTCTCCCTGGTAGCAGAGTTTGAACCCGAGGTGTGATGCCAGGTTTCCTACTTTTGTCTCTTACTGAAGGTATCAAAGCACAGCCACTAAGTCAAAATGCCTCCTGTTACAAGAAACAGTTTACTGAATATTCACTCTGGCTGTAGAGAGCCGAAATGTTTGTTCTCACCCTCCCCAGTAAATGCTGATTCTATCCCACTGCCAGGGGAGTACCTCATCCCAAAATGTGGCATGGGAAATGACTGTACATACAAACAGGAAAAGCACACTTCTGGGGTAGTGCAAAGCGATCTAAGGACGCCTCAACAGATCCAACTTGAAAAGAGGTTATTGGCTAACGATGGACACGATCAGAGGAATTAAAGAGGACCTATGTTTTGGTGGCCTCGATCTCCCTCTCAAGAGCATCTGAAAGTTGATTCAGTAAGGGGGGCACAACTCCTCGAGCATCAAAACAACTGAGACTCTTTGTGCTTGAGTTGGACGCTGTAGCTAGAGTTCTCCCTACACTGATCGACACTATAGACAGGAAATCAACTCGGTGCACCTGGCGGCGCAAGCTTGGTAAGGAATTTCACCACAAAGCCGGCAGAAATCAGGGGCAGGGGCCGGCCTTGGGTTTCCCCAGTGGGGGTGGGGAGAGCAGAGGCCGCGGTGCTGTGGACCGGAGGAAGCTGCGGCGATGGCGACAACACTTGGGCGGTCAGAGGGCCTCCGGAGGTGACAGTAGGAAAGCCGAGGTCAAGTGCGCCGGGAAAACGCGCATCTTCCCGGTCCGGAGAGCCAGACTCAGGGAAGATCCCAACCCTGTGAGAAACACACACGGGACGCAGGGCCTGCTTACCCGCCGCCTCCCTTCCCGCCGGCGCCCTCAGAGGCTCTGCGCGCGCAGTCGCGGCAGGCCGCGGAGGGGGCGGGGACAGCTTGTAGTGACTGGCCGCTGCGACCGCGGAAGGCGCAGCCTCTACGCTTCTACTGCGCGTGCTCGGCTTCTGGGCCCGCCTCCTCCCAGCCGGCGGCGCTGCAGACCTGGGTAGTCGCTGGCTGGTTGCTGTCGCCGGGTCTGCAAACCTCCCTCTTGCCAAGGCTGGTGGGCTCCCCTAGTCCGTCTCATGCACATTTTCTGTTCTTGAGATGTCCCAGGCTAGCCATCGATCTCGGCGTCGAGGAAAAACACGTGCACAGTGCTTCTCTACCAATTTTATTTGGATCATTTCCTGAGCCTCTGTTTGACGGACTCCTGCTTACTTTGAGGGAAGGACTCAAAACGCCCAGTTCTTTTTCAATGTAGAGCATCATAATGTGTCGCATTAGTGACTTCTGAACTATTTTTTAAGATTTTATTTTATTATTTATTTATTTATTTTTGGTTTTTCGAGATAGGTTTTCTCTGTGTAGCTTTGCTCCTTTCCTGGATCTCGCTCTGTAGACCAGGCTGGCCTCGAACTCACAAAGAAACACCTGCCTCTGCCTCCCAAGTGCTGGGAGTAAAGGCGTGCGCCGCCGCCGCTGCTGCTGCTGCTGCTGCTGCTGCTGCCGCCGCCACCGCCGCCGCCACCACCACCCGGCAAGATTTTATTTTTAAATATGTGTCTTACTATAGGTTTATGCATGTAAGTGGAATGCCCATGGAGGTCCGAAGAGGGCTGTAGATCCAATGCTCGAGTTACAGGCTAGAAACAACGCAGGTCCCTCAATTTAAGTGAAGTGGGCCATTCTCCAGTTGTGGCACAGGTCTATAATCCCAGTACCCAGCAGGCAGGAGGATCTCTAAATTCGAAGCCAGTCCAGTCTACAAAGTGAGTTCCAGGATAACTAGGGCTATGTAGACAGACACATTCTCAAAATTAAGAGAGAGATATGCTTTCTTAGCCATTGAGCCAATCTCTCCAACCCTTAAACTTTTTGTTCTTGCTTTTAAATCCTGACGTATAGAGCACAAAAATATTTTACATCAAACTCATACCATGTATTTGTATCTACAGATGTATAAGCTAAAACAAAATGTTCACAAAACTATGCTTACATTTACCCCACATGCCTTCAATTTCAGGTTTACATTTCATTATAAAAATGCAAAAAAATTCTGCAAAAAGTTGCAGAAATCATGTTGAGGACACAGAAAAAAGCAAAAGGAGCCGGGCAGTGATGGTGCACGCCTTTAATCCCAGCACTTGGGAGGCAGAGGCAGACAGATCTCTGAATTTGAAGCCAGCCTGGTCTACAAAGCGAGTTCCAGGATAGCCAGGACTACACAGAAAAAACCTGTTTCAGCCGGGTGGTAGTGGCGCACGCCTTTAATCCTAACACTCGGGAGGCAGAGGCAGGCGGATCTCTGTGAGTTCGAGGCCAGTCTGGGCTACCAAGCGAGTTCCAGGAAAGGCGCAAAGCTACACAGAGAAACCCTGTCTCGAAAAACCAAAAAAAAAAAAAAAAAAAAAAAAAAAACACCAAAAAAAAAAAAAGAAAGAAAGAAAAAGCCTGTTTCACAACCTGCTCCCCACCCCCAAAACAAAGAATGAAACTATAAAATTTGCAGGAAAATGGATAGACTTAGAATGTATAATATTAAGCAAAGTCACACAAAAGAAAAGTTATATATTTTCCCTCATATGCATAGTCTAGCCAGTGATATATCTACTGTGCAAGCAACTGTGCATATGAGTACAGCATAAATATAACTTACAGGAAATAAAACCAGAAAGGCTAAACATCAGGGGATCAGGAAGGCCTGAATAGACAGGAGTTACGAAAGGAGACATAAAACTAGCTTTTTTTTTCTGGTTCTAATTTGTGTTGAATTTTTTTCATTTTTGGTAGTTGATGTGAGCAGAAAAATATATTCTATAGTGAAAGTGTAAAATCCATTATGAAGTTCTACAGCTACAGAACTGGATTATCTCTCTCTCTCTCTCTCTCTCTCTCTCTCTCTCTCTATCGTTTTTTCAGAGACAGGGTTTCTTTGTGTTGTTTTGGTGCCTGTCCTGGATCTCGCTCTGTAGACCAGGCTGGCCTTGAACTCACAGAGATCCACCTGGCTCTGCCTCCCTAGTGCTGGGATTAAAGGCATGTGCCACCACCGCCTGGCTGGGGCTGGATAATTTTAATGTATGATGTTTATTTTATTTGCAAAGTTTGTTTTTATAATAAAGTTTACACAATTTTTTTTTAAAAAGGATGAACGACTGTTATATGCTATAATAGGTATGAAAATGTTATGCGCCATGACAAGCCCATCATAAAAAATACATTGTATAATTACATTAATATGAAATATTTAGAATAGGCAAATGGACAGAAACATTAAATTTGCAGTTACAAGGGACTGAGGGAAGGAGTGACTGTTAAAAGAGTACAGGACTTCTTTTGGTATAATGAAAATGTTCTAAAATTAGCTAGTGGTGATAGTTGCATGACTGTGGAAACATACCAAAAAAAAATCATTGGACTGTATGCTGTAAGAGAGTAAATGTCATGGTGTGTGAGTTATAGCTCAATAAAAGCTGCTGTACTTGTTTAACAGTAGACTGTTATTCCTGTGCTCAGAGCTCTCCAGTGACTTTCCATTTCTTTTAGAGCAAAAGTCAATTTCTTCCAGTGTAAAGGGACTCTGTAGAGGGGAGCCAAAGGTTAAGAGCTATCTTTTAGCCCTGCCCTGTGGTGGCGCATACCTTTGATCCCAGCACTCCGGGGAGGCAGAGGCAGGTGGATCTCTGTGTGTTTGAGGCCAGCCTGGTCTACAGAGCAAGTTCCAGGAAAGGCGCAAAGCTACACAGAGAAACCCCGTCTCGAAAAAACAAAACAAACAAACAAGCAAAAAACCAAAAAAAAAAGAACTTTAAAAAATAACAATAATGGTAGAACTATCTTGCAGAGGACCCAGTTTCAATTTCTAGCATGCACATCGTGGCTCACAGCTATCTGTAACCCCAGGGAATTCAACAAGGACACACATGGTACACGTACATGCATACAGGCAAACCCGTCATACCAAAACAACAATAACAACAAAAACAAACAGAAGGAAAATAAATAAACCTAAGTAATGTTTTTAAGACTCTGTAGTCCCCCCACACACACACCTATCGTCTCCCTGTGGCTCTCATCAGTGGTTCTCATCGGTGGCTCTCATTGGTTGCTCTCTCTCATCTGTGGCTCTCCCTTGCATTTGTTCTGCTCTAGCCTTTCTAGTTTTCTTGTTGGTGTTTTTTTTTTTTTTTTTTTTTTTTTTTTTTTTCCGGAGACAGGGTTTCTCTGTGTAGCTTTGGAGCCTGTCCTGGAACTAGCCCTGTAGACCAGGCTGGCCTGGAACTCACAGAGATCCACCTGCCTCTGCATGCTGAGTGCTGGGATTAAAGGTGTGCACCACTACTGCCTGGCTGACTGTTCTTTTACAAGCTATTCTTTTGTTCCCTTCACATCTGTTTCTTCAGATTTTACCTTTTCAGTGAGACCATCCTGGTATTCATTTTAAATTATAATATCTCTCCTAGAACATCTCCCCATGTTCTCATCTATATTTTTCTTCATAAAACTTATTGTCTTAGGGTAACTATTGCTGCAATGAAACACCATGACCAAAAGCAACTTGGGGAGGAAAGGATTTATTTCACTCACATTTCCATATAACAGCTCATCAAAGGCAGTGAGGGCAGGAACTCAAGCAGGGCTGGAACTTGGAAGCAGGAGCTGATGCAGAGGCCATGGAGGGGTGCTATTTACTATTTACTTGCTTACCACGGTTTGCTCAGGCTGCTCAGCCAGGGTTTTTATAGAACCCAGAACTTCCAGCCTAGGGTTTCCTGACCCACAATGGGCTGGACTCTTCCCCATCAATCACTCAAGCTTGTCCACAGTCCATCTTATGGAGACATTTTTCTCAATGGAGGCTCCCTCCTCTCTGATGACTCTAGCTTAAGTGAAGTTGACATAAGACTAGCCAGTACACTTATTGTCACTTTATATACTAGTTTTTTAAATATTTATTATTTATTTTTATAATTTTTTTTCAGAGTTTCTCTATGTAGCTCTGGTTGTCCTGGAACTTGCTCTGTAGACCAGGCTAGCCTCAAACTCAGAGATCTGCCTGCCTCTGCCTCCAAGGTGTGGCAAGTTTTCAATTATGTGTATGTATGTCTCTGTGTGGGTGTGTGCACTTGAGTGCAGATGCCTACAGAGGCCATAGGCATTGGATCCCCTAGAGACAGATTTATAGACAGTCATGAGCTGCCTGAAGTAGGTGATAGAAATTGAACTCTGGTCCTCTGGAACAGCAGTATATGCCCTTAACCACTGAGACCTCTCTTCAGTCCAGCTATTTCTTATCGATATGTTTATTGACAATCTTCCCGTATCCAAGCATGACCTCCCCACCATTCCTATAATCTGTATTACTGTATTCTTGCTACCTAGAACAGTAACGAGCACATGAAAAGACGCTCAATAGCCATTAAATGAATGAATGGACATTTGACTCTTTCTGCCCCATGTTTACTCTTTCTCAAATCTGTTGTCTATCACTAAGTCAGAGGCATCCTCCCATGAGTGGAAATTATATTAGCTTCTTGCTTAAAATTCTTCAGCAGATGCCTGTTATATTCAGGAAAAAATGCAATGAGACATTTAAAAGTTGAAGCCAGAGCCAGGCGATGGTGGCACACACCTTTGGTCACAGCACCTGGGGGCAGAGGCAGGTGGATCTCTGTGAGTTCAAGGGCAGCCTGGTCTACAGAGTGAGTTCTAGGACAAAACGACACACAAAGAAACCCTGTCTTGAAAAACCATGGAAAAAAAAGTAGAAGCCAGAGTTAGAATGTCTTGATTCAAATCTTAATAAATCACTGCATGTCTTTAGACAATTAAAACAATTTTTTTGTTTAATTTGTTTGTTTGAGACAGGTTCTCACTATGTATCCCTGACTTGTGTCCTAGAACTTGCTCTGTTGACCAGGTTGGCCTTGAACTAACAGAGATCTGCCTGCCTCTGCCTCCCAAGTGCTGAGATTAAAGACATGTGCCACCAAGCTCATAAAAAAATTAAAGATTTTATTTTTATTTTTATATATGTGTGGGCGTGACTGTGTATTTGGGCACCTGTGTAAATCAGAAGAAGGTGTTGGATTCCCTTGGAATTCAAGCTACAGGCTGTGGTGAGTCCTGTGTTGTGGAGGCTAGGAATTCTACAAGAGTAGCAAATACTCTAACCACTGAACCATCTCTCCAACCCTTGGTCAAGTTGGTTAAATTCATTGATAAAATAGAAATAGAGTACATACCTGTAAAGTTGATGTGGTAATTAAACAATTTATGTTTATTTTTATGTGTGTGGGTGTTTTGCCTGTATGTAAGTCAGGTGTTTTGGGACTGGAGTTACAGATGGATATCGGGGCCATGTGGGCACCCATACACACACAATAAATACATAAATAAAAAATAAAAATGAAGGTCTGGAATGATGGCTCAGCAGTTGAGAGCACTTGCTTTTCTGAGGGCCGAGTTTTGGTTCCCCAGACCCACGTGGTGGCTCACAATCATCTGTAACTCCAGTTTCAGGGGGTCCTCTTCTTACCTCCAAGGGCACCAGCCATGCATGTGGTACACATATATTTAAGCAGGCAAAGCACTCATAAATATAAATTAAATAAGTAAATGTAAAAGAACAAAATTTAAAATTTAAAAATAAAATGAAAATGAACAATTAAAAGATATTTCAGTTTCACCGGTGGTTTCTTGCCTCACCCCAGAACCCACCATCGCCCAAAGATCTTTTATAATGGAGAATGGCATGTAGAGTTGAGCACCACAGAGCACTGACTGCTGGAGTTAGAATACGTACTATCTTTAGAAGATTCTGGGTTGGTAATACCCAGTTTTTGGATAATAACATTTTCTTGGGCTGAGTGTGGTGGCAAATAGTAATGCTTACTAGCAAGAGAATGCTAAATTCACTGCCAGCCTGGGATACACAGACAGACCCTGTCTCAAAAGTAAACAAATAAAACAATTCCTGTGTTTGGAAGATCATATTATTAATATATATATATATATATATATATATATATGTGTGTGTGTGTGTGTGTGTGTGTGTGTGTGTGTGTGTATGTATCTATAAGTAAGAGAGTGCAGACTTCCTAGTTAACCTATTTCACAACAGCTAATCTAAAAATGTATTAATAAAAAGTGAAGTTCTCTTTTTCATCTTTCCTGAAAACGTAATAGTTTGAGGGAGAAGTGGTGAGTCTGGAAGAAAATGTAATGAAAAAAAAAAAAAAAACATGCTGGGCAGTGGTGGCGCACGCCTTTAATCCCAGCACTCGGGAGGCAGAGCCAGGCGGATCTCTGTGAGTTCGAGGCCAGCCTGGGCTACCAAGTGAGTTTCAGGAAAGGCGCAAAGCTACACAGAGAAACCCTGTCTCGAAAAACCAAAAAAAAAAAAAAAAAAAACTTGCTTAACTCAGGGCATGGTGATGTGTTTATTTTTTAAAAGATTTATTTATTTTTTTATGTATACAATGTTCTGTTTGCATATATTCATATATTCATTCCTACACCCCAGATCTCATTAAAAATGGTTGTGAGCCACCATGTGGTTGCTGGAAATTGAACTCAGGGCCTCTGGAAGAGCAGCCAGTGCTCTTAACCTCTGAGCCATCTCTCCAGCCTAGTGATGTATATTTGTAATCTCAGCACTTGAGAGGTGCAAGAGCACTAAGTACTCTTAACTAATGAGCTATTGCTCCAGCAACATTAAAATAATAAGGCCTTTAAAAAATTTAAAAACCAAAACCAAAATAATCATACATAGAAGAACTATCAGAGGCAGAGGTGGAGGCAAAGCAAAATTCAAAATTAATTGTTTGAATTAACCAAAGAAATGTGTAACCCTGAAATGCAGAGAAGAAAGAAAGCAATGTGGTGGTTTCCTAGAGAAGAAGATGAAGAAAAGGAACAGTCAGCAAGCTATAAGCAGTGCCTTCTGCTTGGTTTAGTGCTCAGCCCAGAAGTATTCAATCATTCTGCAGAGTCATTTTATGTACTCATTTGAGAAGTAAATCAACAGAAAATCCAAGGCTAAGTGGCTTATTCGTGTACTAGAACAGAACAGAACTCAAAGTTCATAGTCCTCCATTGTCTTTACTTCCCTCATAACTCAGCCCTCCTTGAATCCTGGCTAAAGAAGACATGCTGGTTTTGACTTTTATCTAACATTCATGGTTTTATTTTGGTTAAACAGGAGAGAGGTGAATGCTGGCTGGATACCTTATGATCTGGATTATATTTCCTCTAAAGGTCAGTTCCAGTACTTCCAGGAGTTGGGTGTAGCCAGAAAATTATACCCCTAAAGCTATATTTTTTCCAAATGAGCCTTTTTTCTCCCACAAAGTGCTTTCCAAATACAATTAAGTGTCTATTTCATGGGCATTTGTTCTCAACCTGGCTGCCTATTCGAATCACCTGGGTTTTTTAATTACACTGTACTTAACCTCCAGAGTTACTGATTACATTTATATAGAGTAGGATACAACTTTCTTTCTTTTTGTCTAGTTTGCTTTTTCATGATAAGATTTCTCTGTGTAGCCCTGACTGTTCTAGAAGTCACTTTGTAGATCAAGCTAGCTCCAAACTCACTGAGATCTGCCTACCTCTGCTGCCTGAGTGCTGGGATTAAAGGCACAGACCACCATAGCCCGGTAAATTTAAATTTTTGTTTATTATTTTATGTGTATGGGTATTTGCTTGCATGTGCATCTGTATACCATGTGCATATCTTGTGCCCTCAAGGCCACTGGATCCCCTGGCACTGGAGTTACAGATAATTGAAGAGCCACCATGTGGGTGCTAGGAATTGAACCTGGGTCCTCTGGGAGAGCAGCCAGTGCTCTTAACCACTGAGCCATCTCTCCAGCCCCACCCTGACTTCTTTAGGTCAGTTGTCTCAGATAATTCTTCCTGTATCCAGAGATCTAGACCTTTCTATTGCTCTTATAACTTTCTATGGTCACATGAAACTCTGGGACTTTCTGTAATCACTTGATATTTCCATGCTACTCTAGGGAACAGTAGAATCTTGTTACTTCCTCCCTGGCTACCCTGGGAATAGAGTGTAGAGGCCACAGACTTGTTTACCCAAGAACACCACCAAAACATCTCTATTTGGGCTTGCTGCCTTTTGTATCCTCTATCTAAAAGGATGCCAAGGTTCACGTTGTAATTGGATTCTCTCCAGGCCTGAAGTTTCTGCCATAACCACACCCCATTAATCAAGTCTGGACTCAATCCATCCTCTTTGCTTCCCCTCAACTCTTTTCTACTTCCTATACCCTAAGCTAGTCTTAGGCCCTGGAAGCTTGCTCTTTTCCATCATGTGCATTTGCAGTCAAAAGTTTTAACTCTGAAAACCAACATACATATGTTTTGGTATGAGATGCCATTTCTTTCTGCAGATAGGAAGTGAAGCCATGAGTTCACTGAACTCTAAGAGAGAGAAAAAAAGGAAGGAAGGACTGAAATGCAAAGGGACAGTCTTGTTTACTTATTCTCCTATAAATTTGGATAAACGTTTTTAGTCATCTAAGAATCTTCTAGAAGAAAATTGATATTTTCATGACCAGGAACTGAGGACATCCAGGTCTCTTGCTGGGATGAGGGACTTAGTATTTGATTCTGATGGGGAGTCCTAGAGTTACTTTGCCTTATCTGTCCCAGCTGTACCAGGACTTGCTGCATACCTACAGCACAGCTTCCCACTTATCTGAACCTTTCTGCTTACAAATCTTTATTTTCCCAACTCATACAAGTTTTCCTGGGTAAACTTCCAGGAAGAGAGAGAATTGTGTGTGAGAATTGAGAACTCTACTTACTTAAGGATAACTAAGTTCTTGGACTCAAGTGAAAGAGAACCCAGTTTTTCCCATGTGTCTCCCCAAAGGGAGCAACGAAAAGACCAATGTGGGGAAGGAAAGGAAAGAAACAGATCTTTCTGGTTTGGGACACACATCTAAATTCCAGTTTCAGCTGTCACCAACCAGTTACATAAACACAGGAAACCACTTAACCTTTATGCATTATTTTATCTGTCTGCAGATAGGGCACTGTCCCCAAGGAACATACATAAAGTTCATAAGGGATAATAAAGCTGCCAAGACAGCTTAGTGGGTAAAGGTGCCTACCACCAAGCTTGATGACCTGAGTTTGATCCCACACAATGATTGGAAAGAGAGAACATACTCCTGGAAGCTGTCCTCTGATCCAACATACACACTGTGACACATGTGTGACTCCCCACCCCACATAAATAAATACATGTTAAAAAAATTAGAAAGGAAAACGTGATAACGTAGTTAAAGGCCCTCATGCTGTTTGTCCCTGTGTAAACACACAGCATTGTTCCTTTGAGTGTGATTGTTTCCTGTATGGGCAAATAGGCTAATGGATTTCCTGCACGTGTAGCGTGCCTCTGCTCAGGCTGTAGCTGGAGTGGCGGTCCCTGTGTAGCCAAGCTCAGTTTCCTCCTTCATGCAAATGGTTTATTTTGTGATTTGGCGTTGCTTCAGCTTGGGCTGGCATTGAACAGATTCCATCCAGGAAGTGCTGCCGGTTGACCTGAGTCTCCTGAGATAAGCAGTTGGAAAATCATTGTCTGGATGCTGTACATCATAGATAAGGGCTTCACTGCTCTTGGCCTTGACCGCCAGTTTTTTATGCTGCCTCATTCTGTTTCTGTCCTCACCTATCACTGCTTTCCCGGTTTTCTGTTTCTGCTTCCCTGCTTATGATTATAAACGTGCTTTTATGCTCTGGTCCAGGGCTTGGGCCTCCCTAGACCATAAATCATCAATTTAACCCAATCATCTACTTAGACATTTAGCTAGTCTTTGTTTAGCTGGTCACAAATGGAAGGCCTGTTGGGTGACTTGTCTCTGTAACTTCTCCCCAATATAAAACCACTGGGAAGCTTTGAAGGAGAAACCCCTGGAATTGGTAGAAACTATGGAGGAAAACAGGGGTAATATTGGTAGCATGCCCATCACACATGGACTGACACTCATGCCCTCAGACATTTACATTACTCACACACATCACACACATGCATCACAGATATCTACAAATAGGAACATTGACAGTCACATACACTGACATTCACATATGTATACACAGATGTACATACTTTTCATCAGAAAGTCTCACTCAGTGTAGAGGCAAAGTGATTGTTTCTGATTCATTTTTTTAAAGGTTTATTTATTATGTATACAATGTTCTGCCTGCATGTATGCCTACACTCCAGAAGAGGACGCCAGATCTCATTATAGGTGGTTGTGAGCCACCATGTGATCACTGGGAATTGAACTCAGGACCTCTGGAAGAACAGCCAATGTTCTTAACCTCTAAGCCATCTCTCCAGCCCCTGATTCATTTTTTAAAAAAGGTTTATTTATTTATGTATACGAGTGCTCTGTCTTCCTGTACATCTGCGTGACAAAAGAGGGCACCAGCTCTCATACAGATGGTTGTGAGCCACCAAGTGAGTGCTGGGAACTGAACTCAGGACCTCTGGAAGAACAACCAGTACTCTTAATTACTGAACCATCTCTCCCGCCTCGGAACCGTTTTTATTCCCCAAAGTCTGAGACAGACAGGAAAGAATTTTACACGGGAAAGACTTGACAATTTGAGGGATATATACCCTCTGTCTTTGTTGATCCCTTGAATGGTCTGAGACCACAAAAGTAAAGAACAATGCCTTTTATTGATGGGACTCTGTGCCCTGTATTGCCTTATCCCCTTGGTAGATGCTACCTCAAGCCTTCACCAAGCTCTGTGCAATGAGAACATCCTTGTCCTTACCAAACTGCAAGACTATCCTAATATAAATGTCTAATCGCTGAGATGTTTAGTCCTCAACTATTCATCTAGGACCCCAGTCTTTCTCAGCTATTCCAAGATATACTCAGAAGTATCTCTCAGTTCTTAGTTACTATTATGTTCCTGTGACTAAATTCCTGACAGGAACATGGTGGGGAAATTCTTTATCTTAGACCACAATTTTAGAGGTGGCAGCTATCGTGGAGTGGAAGCCATGGTGGAGTAGAGCATTTCACATCATTGCAGCCGAGAAAAAGCAGATAGAGAGGGGCCAGGATAAGATCGTTCTCAAGGACACACCCCCAGGGACCTACTTCCTCCAACCAGGACCTACTCCTAAGTTTTACTATTTCCTATTAGCAGAAGTTTCAGGATACAAGCCTGGGCTCTGGCAGCCCTAAGAAGCTAAGCTTGACCGTCCATTCTCAATGCACCAACCAAAGAGACGACAGTGAAAAGTAGAGAAAGGAGATTTATTCCATGGGGCCACTGTGGGAAAAGGAACAAATGAGGTCCAGTGACCCTGAGTCCGTATTCATGGTTTGGAAATTAAGTTTAGGTTTAAATAGAGGGCAAGAGATACGCCTACCCAAGGACCTGGTGAAGGCATGGTTCCACCCTCACCACTGATACATCCGGGTCTCAACTTCAGTCTGTCCTGTAAAGAGATCTCACAAGTAGTCAAAGACTAAGAAATCTCTTCCTGGAAGGCAAGTTCCTCCCTCTGGCTAGCACCAGGGCTTCCAGTTTTTCTCTTGCCACATCATAAGATTCTTGGAGAAATTCCAATTCTTTGGGGTCTATTGTTTGAAGAACCTGATAGGTAATGGGAGGGGCATGTCTCTTTAGGATATCTTTGCTCCTGCCAAGACTATTTCAGTTAATATTTCTATAATGCCATAGTATTATGTAACACAAATCTTAAAAGGTCTTATAATAATAATAATAATAATAATAATAATAATAATAATAATAATAAACAACCCAGAGCCAGATATTGGGGTCAAAGCTGAAAGATCAGAGAAACAGAACAGCCAGCCACTAGCTTACCTCTATGGAATCCTCAGCCTAAAGAGAGAGAGAGTTCCTATTTCCTCATGCCTTATATACTTTAGTGTGTCCTGCCATATTACTTCCTGGGATTAAAGGCATGTGTCACCACTACCTGATTCTGTTTCTCTCATGTAGCCCAGTGTGGCCTTGAACTCACAGAGATACAGAAAAATCTCTGCCTCCTGAGATTAAAGGTGTGTGCCACCACTGCCTGACCTCTATGTCTAATTTAGTGGCTGACTCTGTCCTCTGATCTCCAGGCAAGCTTTATTGGGGTACACAATATATCACCACATTATTAGAAATCTGTCAAGGGATTAATCTGATTTTGTTTTGTTTTTTTTGAGACAGGGTTTCTCTGTGTAGCTTTGGAGTCTGGAGTCTGTCCTGGAACTCACTTTTTAGACCAGGCTGGTCTTGAACTCACAGAGATCCTCCTGAGTGCTGGGATTAAAGGTGTGCTCCACCATCGCCCAGCTTAATCGGTTCTTTAAGTCAGAATCTTCATGATTTAATTGCTTCTGGAAATGTCTTCACAGATCTATTCAGAAGTCCGCTTTAATAATCTCCCAGTAATCATTCCAAGAATCACTTCAATCAGGCGACAGTTAAGGTTAGCCATCATATTTAGAAGTAAGGGGACTTTTTTTCTATTTCTATGCTCTAGTCACCTCTTCTAAGGGATTACTCTTTACCTAGCATCCTTCATCAGAACTCTCCAGCAGGCATAGGCATCCTCCTTGCTGGCCACAGCACTTTTTTTTATAGTTAGGAGGGAAAGAGGACAATCAATTATCAGCTCCCAAACTCTGTCACTGGGGTCCCAGTGTTTCCCCAAGTATGCAATAAATCACACAAATATTTCTTTAATTTTTTCTTCCTTCCCCCCAGCTTCTCTCTCTCTGTCTGTCTCTCTCTCTGTGTCTCTGTCTCTGTCTCTCTCTCCATGTTTTTTGAGAAGTCTCACATAGCCCAGACAGGTTTGGAACTCACTATGTAGCTAAGGATGACTTTGGACTTCTGGTCTTCCTGTTTCTACCTCCTGAGTGGTGGGATTACAGATATGCACCACCATGTCTGGTTCATTTTGTGCCAGGGATCAAACCCCGGGGTTTCACATACATTAGGAATGCTGTATACCAGGCTTTCTTTTGGGCCACCAACCAGCTCCAAATTATGTCAGAGAGACTTCTTATTAGTTATGAATGCTTGGCCTTATCTTATGCTTGCCCCACTAGCTCTTATAACTTATTCTGTTTCTCTTCATCTCTGTTTTACCTTGGAGCTTTTTATTTTTCCTTTTCACTGCTTCTCATGTTTGGCTGGCTGGCGGCTGGCTGGCTTCTTGCCCTGGGTGTGGCCCCCTCTTTCTGCCTTGTTCTCTTCTTTTTCTATTTGTCTTTTGAGCCTAGTTTTCTCCTTCTACTTATTCACTGTACCCACCATCTGTGCCTATCCTTTTTCTACCTAGCTATTGGCCATTCAGCTTTTTATTAGACCAATCATGTACCTTAGGCAGGCAAGGTGAAACAGCAACACACCTTTTCATAATTAAACAAATGCAGCATAAACAAATGTAACACACCTTTATACAGTTAAAGTAATATTCTGCATCACAAGCAAATGTAGCACATCTTTGCCTAGTTAAAATAATATTGCACAACAACGCTGTCTACCAACTGAGCTACTTCTTCATCCCATGATTCTTAGCGTTTCTATTGCTGTGAAGAGATACCATGACCATGGAAACACTTATAAGGAAAATATTTAATTGGGGTAGCTCACTTATAGTTTCAGAGGTTTGTAGTTGTAAGTTTTCCTGTGTCCCGCCTGGCCCGCAGACAAATCTCTCACCCATCATCTCACAGCCTTTTATAAAATAATCACACAGAGGCTTAATATTATTTATAACTGCTCGGCCATTAGCTCAGACTTACTGACTAGCTCTGACACTTAAATTAACCCATAATTCTTATCTATGTTTAGCCATATGGCTTGGTACCTTTTCTCAGTTCTGCCTTGTCATCTTGCCTCCTCTGTGTCTGGCTGATAACTCCTCCTGACTCAGCCTTCCCCTTCCCAGAATTTTCCTTGTCTGCTTGCCTCGCTTATACTTCCTGCCTAGCTACTGGCCAATCAGTGTTTTATGTATCAACCAAATCAGAGCAACACATATTCACAGCATATAGAATGACATCCTACAGCAGAGGTTCAGTTCATTATCATCATGGTGGGCAGCATGGCAGTGTACAGGTAGATGTGGTGCTGGCTATGTCTTGATCAGAAGCAAAAGGAAATGGTCTGTGACACTGAGCAAAAGAAACCTCAAAGCCTGCCCCCACAGTGACACACTTTCTTCAACAAGGCCACACCTCCTAATAGTGCCACTCCCTATGAGCTTATGGGGCAAATTACATTCAAACTCCCACACCATGACAATCCATTCCTGCCCTTCTTCCTTTTTTTTTTTTTTTCTTCGAGACAGGGTTTCTCTGTGTAGCTTTGCACCTTTCCTGGGACTCACTTGGTAGCCCAGGCTGGCCTCGAACTCACAGAGATCCGCCTGCCTCTGCCTCCCGAGTGCTGGGATTAAAGGCGTGTGCCACCAACACCCAGCCCATTCCTGCCCTTCTTTTATTCCTTTCTTCCTTCCTTCTTTCCTGCCTACCTCAACCCTCTTAATAAACTACTTGTTTTTTAATTCTTGTTTTAGGGTCTATTTCTAGAGAATCTAAATGAAAGTATACACTTTCCAGAGAGAAACTGTTTGGTTTTTGTTGTTGTTTGTTTGTTTGTTTGTTTTTCAAGACAGGGTTTCTCTGTGTTTGGTGCCTGTCCTGGATCTCACTCTAGACCAGGCTGGCCTGGAACTCACAGAGATGCACCTGCCTCTGCCTCCCAAGTGCTGAGATTAAAGGTGTGCACCACCACCACTTGGCTTCCAGAGAGAAACTGATCCTTGTGGTATACACAGGACCACTTAATTATTACTTAATGAGTCCATTAAAGTCCTCCCCCATTGACCACTCTGTCTCCTTCCAGGAATATACTCCTGTGTGTTAACTTATACACAAGGAATACACATCAGCCCATTGATGTAACCATAATCCAGATTCTGAATTGAGTTCAGCTTTATCTGAGACATCCTGTTACATCTACCAGAGGAAGGAACTGAAGGTTAAGAAGGAAATTGCGAGGCTGGAGAGATGGCTCAGAGGCTAAGAACACTGGCTGTTCTTCCAGAGGTCCTGAGTTCAATTCCCAGCACCCATATGGTGGCTCACAACCATCTGCAATGAGATTTGGCTCCCTCTTCTGGCCTGCAGGGATACATGCAAACAGAATACTGTATACATAATAAATAAATCTTAAAAAAAAAAAAAAAAAAAAAAGGAAATTGCCTATCTACGTTGAGGTTTGGTACATGTGATCGTGGTTGGGATCTAAGGGGCTCTCTAGATAGTTCTTCCTGGACAGGCATTTACATGTGGATGGGTAACAGTGTCAAAATGTTGCCAGTGATAATAGTAACATGGTGACATAAGACTGGGGCCTGTAATCCCAGAACACAGAAGGATGAGGCAAGAAGATTGCAACTTTGAGGCTAGCATAGATGCATAGCATGTTTGAGGCTAGCTTAGGCTACGTAGTGAGTGAGACCTTGTCTCAAAACAAACAATTCTACTGATTCAATACAAAACACAATTCAATTAATCTTAAGCAATAGAGATGTTCTATATGAAAATGAGACTTCCAACTCCCGATGTCTGCCTTTCTTTTCTTGAGGAAGATCCTCTGCCAGCTATATACGTAGCTGGCTGCTCTCTACCTTGCATGCAGGCTTGTCTCAGTTTTCTTTGACCATCCCTGACCTAGATTTTCTAAGCAAAGTTGTGATTATTTAACATTCCTGTCTATTTTGCCTTTTATTCACTCTAAGGCTTTTAGGAAGATTGTTTCATAATATAAGGAGATTACTGAATAATCTTGTCAACTCAATTTTTTTTTTTTGTTATGCTATGCAGTGGTGACAAATGCCTTTAGCCCCAGCATTCAGGAGGCAGAGGCAGACAGATCTCTGAGTTTGAGGCCAGACTGATCTACAGAGTGAGTTCCAGGACAGTCAGGACTACACAGAGAGACCTTGTCTCAAAATCCACTCCCCCTGCCGAAAAAAGTTTATTGCACTTATTTTGTATGTGTAGATGTGAGAAAGGATTATGCTCAACTGGAGGTCAGTGGGCAATTTGCAGGAGTTGTTCTCTTCTGCCACGTGGGTGCTAGGGATTAGACTCAAGTTTTCAGGGCTGGTGGCAAGTGCCTTAACCCACTGAGCCATCTAGCAAGCCCAGTTGGTCGTGTGTGTGTGTGTGTGTGTGTGTGTGTGTGTGTGTGTGTGTGTGTGATTTTGTCTTCTCCCACTCCCATTTGGAACTAGAGACTGAACCCAGGGCCTTGTGTTTGCTAGGCAAGTGTTCTACCCTTGAGACAAATTCCTAATCCTTTGTCTACTTTTACAAGGTTTTAGATAGGTTGAAGGCTTTACTATTTTTCTTGCTTTTTGTTTTTTGAGAGAAGATTTCTCTCTGTAGCACTGGCTGTCCTGGAACTCGCTCTGTAGACCAGGCTGGCCTCAAACTCCCAGAGATCCATCTGCCTCTGCCTCCCAAGTGCTGAGAGTAAAGGTGTAGGCCACCACCACCTGGCTGAAGGCTTTAATTTTGAAGACTGGCTGTCAACCAGTTACACCTGTAAATGGTAACACAGAGAGATGCAGGCCAGGCTTGAGAATTCACCCTGAGTTATATGAGAGCCTAGAGAGTACTGTACCTCTGTTTCGAAGAACCCAAGACCTCTTAACTCTCATCAGCTTTTATAATTCATATAGCGCCACAGTAGCTAGGGAGTAGATTACTCTATCCAGGAGAAATCAATTTTATGACTTTGTCTGGAAACAGAACAGAGATATAGAAGCCCAGGGGGCCTATTTGGCTTTACTAAGTAGCCATAGCTGTCAGAGGTACCCTGGAGCAACTGGCTTGGGGCCTACCTTGTTATTACTGCTGTTGCTAAGTTATAGAGATAAACTGTCAGCTGTACCGACAGCTGCTGAAGTCAGAACCATCTAGCCTTGAGCCAAAGTGGAGGCTAAATACATATGTGCACATGTGTTAAATTAGAGATAGAGAACACTTAGAAAAATACTTCTTTTCCAAGCCCCTGGTTGTTATGTAGGTCTACTTGTTTGGAAAAAGTATCCTGTATTTTTCACGTGACTGACTTACAAAAGGATTAGAGCAGGACAGTAGGACACTATGTCACCTAGGGTAATGGTCAGCATATTCTCCCGAGAGACAGAGGGTGAAACACTTACTGACCAAGCTGGATAACCTGAGGGCCATCCCTAGAATCCATGGTAGGAGAAAACTGAAAGTTACTCTTTGGCCTCCACAAGTGCACCTACAGGCTCAGGCTCACAAAGCATATAATCTAGAGCTATATCTTATTTACTATTTATTATTTATTTATGTTAATACAGGGTCTCACTATGTGGCTCTGGCTGGCCTGAAACTCATAAAAACCAGGCTACTCTCAAACTCCCAGAGGTCCACCTGCCTCTGCTGAGTGATGAGTTTAAATTCTTGTGCCATCCCAGTTGGCAATAAGTCTGTTTTTAAAAGTAAATGGGGAGCTAGAGAGTTGGATCAGTGATTAAGAGCCCTTGCTACTCTTGCAGAGGACTCAGGTTCAGTTCCCAGCACCTACATTATGGCTCACATAGGCTGTGACATTTGGACTACCACTGCCCACCCCACATTCTCGTTCATATACAATAAATAAATGTTTTTTTAAAAAGCCCTTTAAAAAGTGAGTAAACCTGGGAGTGACAGCATAAACCTTTCTTTTTTTTTTTTCTTTTTTCAAGACAGGGTTTCTCTGTGTAACAGTCCTAGTTGTACTGGAACTTACTTTGTAGACCAGGCTAGCCTCGAACTTGCACAGATCTGCCTGCTTCTGCCTCCGGAGTGCTAGGATTAAAGGTGTGTGCCACCACTGCCTGGCTGGGGCACATACCTTTAATCTCAGCACTCAGGAGGCAGAGGCAGGCAGATCTCTGTGAGTTCGAGGCCACGCTGTACAGAGCAAGTTCGAGGACAGCTAGGTAGATGAGGGATAGGTGGGGCTGGCAGGCAGAGAGAATAAATAGGAGAGGACATCTAAGCTCAAGAATGAGAGAATGAAAAGACAACAAGGACATGCCCAGACCAGCCAGACAGGGAAGAAGGAGGAAAAGAAGTATGCAGGGGGGAGGGGGGGGGGGTGGGTGGGGAAGTGAAGAAAGGTAAAAAGCCCAGAAACAAAAGGTAGATAAAGAGAAACAGGTTAAGTTAAAAGAGCTAGCTAGAATAAAAACTGATATACATACCAATGGAATCAAATTGAAGACCCTGACATTAATCCACACACATATGAACACCTGATTTTTGACAAAGAAGCCAAAACTATACAATAGAAAAAAGAAAGTATCTTCAACAAATGATGCTGGCATAACTGGATGTCAATATGTAAAAGATTACAAATAGATCCATATTAGATCCATATCTGTTACCACGCACAAAACTCAAGTCCAGCCGGGCGGCGCACGCCTTTAATCCCAGCACTCAGGAGGCAGAGCCAGGCGGATCTCTGTGAGTTCGAGGCCAGCCTGGACCAAGTGAGTTCCAGGAAAGGCTCAATGCTACACAGAGAAACCCTGTCTCGAAAAAAAAACAAAACAAAAAAACCTCAAGTCCAAGTGAATCAAAGACCTTAACATAAATCCAGTTACACTGAACTTGACTGAAGAGAAAGTAGGAAGTAGTTTTGAATGCACTGGCACAGGAGATCACTTCCTAAATATAACACCAGTAGCACACACACTGAGAGTAACAATTAACAAATAGGACCTCTTGAAACTGAGAAGCTTTTGTAGGGCAAAAGGCACGGTCAATAAGAGAAAAAGACAGCCTACATAATGGGAAAAGTCCTTCACCAACCCCACATCTGACAGAGGGCTGATCTCCAGAATATGTAAAGAACTCAAGAAACTAGACATCAAAATACTGAACAATTCCAATTTAAAAATGGGCTAAAGAGCTAAACAGAGAATTCTCAAAAGAAGAATCTCAAATGACTGAAAGACATTTAAGGAAATGCTCAACATCTTTAGTCATCAAAACAACTCTGAGATACCACCTTACACCTGTCAGAATGGCTATGATCAAAAACACCAATGACAGTCAATGTTGGAAAGAAAGAAAGAAAGAAAGAAAGAAAGAAAGAAAGAAAGGAAGGAAGGAAGGAAGGAAGGAAGGAAGGAAGGAAGGAAGGAAGGAAGGAAGGAAGAAAGAGAGAGAAAGAAAAAGCCTGGTACATTGCTCTGTTTCCCACATGCAGAGAAAAAACACAAAAACCAAACAAACAAGTGAGAGGAAGGGGAAGGAGTAGCAAAAATACCTAGTTCTTTGCAGGTACTTAGACAGTGTTAGTTTCCCTTTACTTGTTCTTCGGTGTTTTGGACAATAAATGGTCTTTCTTAGGCCCCTCTTCTCTATCAGGAGGTAGTCTGGGGAGTTATCTAAGGGGGCCTGAGTAGTGCTGACTGTAAAAGCTTTGTAGAAGAGTATTCCAGCACTGAGCACAGGAGATAAGAAGGACAGATACAGTGTCTGTCCGCAGGGAGTGGATACTTTGCTGCAGTGGGGCGGGGTTTAAACAAAAGCACAATGACTACACGATATACCAAATGTAGAGATGAGCTTCTATGCTACTGGCTGTGGACTGGGTGGGCGGGATGTCTTGGAATGACGCAGGGTTGGGGAGGGAGGTTTGGTCTGAGTTCACAGTGACAGCATTGATAGGTTCTCACGGCCGGCCGCAGGCGCTTCTGGGATTGCAGATAAGAACTCAGCTTCTGTGCTGCACAACACAACTGCTACATTCTCAACTCCCACTAATGGCAACTAGAGTTAGGAGACCAGGGCAAATACAGCCATGGCTCCTGGGGAAGTGGGAAAGACTGGATATGGTGATATTTTATTTGTACTGAAATGTGATTTTAATTTTATGTTAATAAATAAAGTTGCCCTGGGGTCAGAGCTATTAGAGTCATAGCAAGAGCGTGGTGGTTAGAAGAGCTATGTAGATTTCTGTGTGTTCAGGGATACAGCCAGTATTGGAGACATATGCCTTTAAGACCTGGAGGGCGGTACTTACAGGCAGTGATGAGGCAGTCATGTGGTTGGGTTTACAACCAATGAGAAGGCAGAACAGAAAGACTATTTAAACACAGACAAACAGGAAGTAGCTCTCTCGCGGGGAAGTTAGGAGCAGTGCAGGAGGTAAGATTTTATCTCTGAGCTCTGACCTCTCGGCTTTCTCTTTTACATTGGCTCTGTGTTTCTTATTTTAATAAGACGATTGGTTACATCTACAACTGGAAGTCTGGAAGTACAGGTATCGGGGTGGGATGTGGAACCAGACAAGAGCCAGGGGTGGCTGTAGAGCAGGTGTGGGCAGCCTGGGAGAAAATCTTAACATATGCACAGCCCCTCCACTGGCCCTCTCCAGTCATCTCTCATATCAGGAAGCCAAATTCCCCAGTCTTGTACAGGAGAACTTTACTGTCCTTACCAGCGATGTTAGAAGAACATTTTTTTCTTGTTCATTAGAAGTGCCAGGATATAAACGTCTGAGAAAGCACCCAATATTTCAGTGGTTTTATTTATTTTTTTATTTTTTGGTTTTTTTGAGACAGGGTTTCTCTGTGTAATAGTCCTGGCTGTCCTAGAACTCACTCTGTACCCCAGGCTGGTCTCGAACTCACAGAGATCTTCCTGCTTCTGCCTCCCAAGTGCTGGGATTAAAGGCATGTGACACCATCCCCCAGCTACAGTGGTTTTAAAAGGCAAATTAGGAGCTGGAGAGATGGCTCAGTGCTTAAGTACATTTGTTGATTTTGAAGAGGACTCACATTCCATTCCTAGTGCCCACATGGTGGCTCACAATCATCCATAATCCCAGTTCCAGGGGATCCAACAGGCACCCACCTGTGGTGCACTTGCATGTATGCAGGCAAAACATTCATACATATAAAGTCAAATAAAAAATTTTTTGAGACAGGTCTATGTAACCCTCGCTATCAATATGTAGCACTTTTTTTTTCTTTTCAAATTAGTGAAACATCAGATCACCTAGTCTCTCTGACCTAAAAGGATAACAGATAAGTAGCATAAGTACGACACAGATGAGAGAGAAGGTTGGAGGGCAGCCAGCCTAAAGTGTTGAGTCACTTGAGTTAACGATTTTACTTACCTGTTCACTCCAAGGAAGGAAGTGGGCACATGGAGGTCATCATGCCTGTCTTTGGGGATATCCTGCTAGCACACAAAGTTTCACCCTTCTCTGAAGCAAAGGGACCTATTTTCTTCACCACCTTCCATATTCCAGCCTCATGAATAGAATTTGGATTCACTGACTGTTGGGGAATATTATTTTAAGGTGTGTTACTTTTGTTTATGTTGTATTTGTTTAACTCTGTGAAGCTGTGTTACTGTGCCTGTCTAAAACACCTGATGGTCTAATAAAGAACTGAATGGTCAATAGCAAGGCAGGAGAAAGAAATAGGCAGGGCTGGCAGGCAGAGAGGATAAATAGAAGGTAATCTGGGAAAAGAGCATGAAAGAGAAGTAGCCAGAGAAGGAGAAAGACTCCAGGGACCAGCTACAGAGCAAGTCACTGAGTAAGAATAAGATTCATAGAAGTAAGAGAATGGGAAAAGCCCAGAGGCAAAAGATAGATGGGATAATTAAAGTTAAGGAAAGCTGTCAAGAAACTAAACCAAGCTAAGGCCGGGCATTCATAATTAAGAATAAGCCTCTGAGCCGGGTGGTGATGGTGGTGATGGTGGTGGTGGTGGTGGTGGTGGTGGTGGTGGTGGTGGTGGTGGTGGTGCACGCCTTTAATCCAGCAATAGGCAGGCAGAGCCAGGTGGATCTCTGTGAATTCAAGGCCAGCCTTGCTACAGAGTGAGTTCCAGGACAGGCTCCAAAGCTATACAGAGAAACCCTGTCTTGAAAAACCAAACCAAAACAAAACAAAACAAAAAAATCCTCTGTGTATGATTTTTTGGGGAGCTGGGTATTGGGCCCCCAAAAGAAAAAACAAATGTACTGGGATAGACAATTGATCAAACTAGATCAGTTGTATTATGCTTGTCAAATAGGAATTCTGTTCTGGCTTAGTTTTAAGCTGTCGTAAATGGAAGAACTGTGTGTAGTCGGCAGAAAAAGGAGAATGGGGCATAGCTGTAGAGTAAGAAAGAGAGAAAAACAAGGCAAAACTCCCTTAGGCATTCGACTGTGCTTTGTAATCCCCACATTCCCATGTTTACACTCTGTGAAACACTCCAGTATCTTTCTGACACTTTTTGGTTTTTCCTTTTTTAAATGCTGTTATTCAAGACAGCGTTTGTACAGTATGATTTTTGAATCTATCTAATTCTCATGCCTCAGCCTCATCTTTTATTGTAGGCAGAATATTGTGTCTTGCCAGCCAGCTCCCAAATAACCACACAGAGACTTATTGTAAAACCTTGGCTGATAGCTTAGCCTTGTTACTAACTAGCTCTGCATGTTCCCACATGACTCATGGCATTTACCTGTTCTCTTGTATGTCTTACTCCCTCTCTGGCTGGTGACTCCACCCTTCTTCTTCCTAGAGTTCTTTCTCTCTGGCTCTCCTGCTTATACCTCTTCCTGTCTAGCTATTGGCCATTTATCGCTCTTTATTAAACCAATGAGAGCAACACATCTAGACAGTGTACAAAAGGATTATTCTACAACATTTTACTTCTTCTACTTTTGTTTTATTTGACTTATGTGTGAAATATAGTATAATTATAATTAAAGCTAGCATAATAAAGGATATTTGTAAACATTTAATATAATTTTAATTGTCATAATTTTATTTTATTTATCTATTTATTTTTGTTTTTGTTTTTCTTCGAGACAGGGTTTCTCTGTGTAGTTTTGATGCCTATCCTGGATCTGGCTCTGTAGACCAGGCTGGCCTCAAACTCACAGAGATCTGCCTGGCTCTGCCTTGGGAGTTCTGGGATTAAAGGTGTGCACCACCACCACCACCACCACCACCACCACCACCACCACCACCACCACCTGGCTAATTGTCATAATTTTAATGATTATATAACTTTGTATAAGAGGAAAGGAATGAAGGGATTTAGTAGGCCTGAACATGGCAAACATGCTCTGGCAGGCCTTGCCCCTCTCCCTCATTCCCTTTGCCTTGCTAAAGCCATTAGATTACACTCCTAAAGCTAACCTCCAAGGTCTATTCCCTTATTTGGTCACTTTCTCCCTTATTTGCCCCTCATCTTTCTGAGGCTGACTATCAAGATCCAGCTATCAAAGTATTGAAGTCCAACAATCAAAAGCCCCCTTGTGCTACCTTAATTAACATGCCCAATCAAAATGAACCAACTCATCCTAACACAGGGGTTCCTCTTTTACCTTTATAAACTGCCATTTGCCTACAGGTCACATCTGTTGGCTCTCTATCCAGAGGCAGTTCTTTGTCCCTCTGGGTAAATATCCTTTCTCCTTCTCCCTTTCCCCTTTTTTCCCCTCTCCTTTGTTCCCGTCCCCTTCTCCCTTGTCCTCTGTCTCTTGTCTCTTATTCCCTGCTATCTGTCCCTTTAGAAAAAAATAGATCTCCTTTGTGCTGAAAACTTGGTCTTGAGCCAACTTTGAGGTTTCTGAAGAGTATCATAATTTGTTAAGCTAGTACTATTAGCATATATATGTATTTACATATTACATAAAACTGTTACCTTTTTTAGTTTAAAAAAAACATTTATTTACTTTGTGTATGTGTGTGTGCTGCAGGAAAACTTGGAGGAGTTGTCCTCTCCTTAGTAGAGCCTAGGGATCAAACTCAGGTGGCCCGTCTTGGTGTTTTCTTGCTGCCTTTGTTTTGTTTTTTTTTGTTTTTTTTTTAGTAGTATTTTAAGACTGAAAAAATATCTTTACATAGAGCTTTCTTCCATGTTTTGGATTATTTGCCTAGAATCCTTTATTTAGCAATAGAGTCATTAGGGTGGAACATTTCTATGGTTCACAAATAGTTTTAGCCTACTTCCTCTGCCAACTGAAAAACAGGTGAGTGGCCATGTCCATCACATCATCTCAGCAGCCCATTCACTAATCTAAGTATCACAGGTAGCCTTGTAATCTAGGCATGCTTTTGCTTCCATTTGTTTTTCTTTGGTCACTAGAAGGTTACTAGTAAGTTAGAACATTTTATCTCTATATTAATTCCTATAATTCATCCTTTATGAATTACCCATTCCCTGACTCCCTGCTCCTTCATTCATTAAAACTTTGTGATTCTCATATATTTTTAAAATTTACATTTATTTATTTATATGTGGGTTGGGGGAGTGTGGCACTGTGTGGAAGCCAAAGAACAATCCATAGGAGTCAAGTTTCTCCTTTCACCATGTGCGGGGGTTTCTTAGCCTGTGGATTGTGACCCCTTTGGGAGTTGAATGACACTTTCACAGGGGTTGAAGATCAGATATCCTGCATTTCAGATATTTATGTTACGATTCATAACAGAGGAAAATTAGAGTTATGAAATATCAACAAAAATAATTTTATGGTTGGGGATCACCACAACATGAGAAATGTATTAAACGGTCACAGCATTGGGAAGGTTGAGAACCACTGACCTGTGGATCATCATTACCAGGCTTAATTGCAGGCACTTTTACTGAGTGAGCTGTTGTGGGGGACCCTCCCCCACTTTTTCCCCAGGGTACTTTTGAGCAAAAGAAGTGGAAAGTATTTAGATAAAAATATAGAGGAGAGAGACAGATAGAAACACAAGATAGCCTTGGGAGGGCCTGGGTCAAAACCCACCAACCTTGCTGGGTGGTGGTAGTGCACACCTTTAATTCCAGCACTCAGGAGGCAGAGCCAGGTGGATCTCTGTGAGTTTGAGGCCAGCCTGGTCTACAGAGTGAGATCCAGGACAGGAACGGAAACTACACAGAGAAACCCTGTCTGAGGGGTGGGGGCAGGGAGAGGTGAGACAACCACCAGCCCCTTCTGTCTCTGCTAAAGAGCTTTTAAAGGAATGGCAAGGGGTGGAGCAAAAGACCTCCCCCTTGCTAGATCAAAACATACCGCATGGTACAGCCAAGTGCAGCCCCTTCCAAATACCTGGTAACCATGCAAGTGGTCAATTCATCCCCTTATGCAGCCAAGCTGTGTAAAGCAAGCTCAGATCTCACTAGGAAAACTTTGTGGACTCCCACAATCTGTATTAACCTGTGAGTTTCAAATTGGCTTGTGTGGAATTTTTATGGTACTAAGGTCAGATATTTGATTAAAAAAAAAAAAAAACATGTGAAGGGCTGGAGAGATGGCTCAAATCATAACATGGAGACTTATTAATTATAAAAGCTTGGTCAGTAGCTTAGGCTTGTTCCTAACTAGCTCTTATAACTTAACCCATATTTTTATTGATCCACATTCTGCCATGTGGCTTTTACCTCTATCACATTTTGTATGTCCCACTCGTCCCACATCTGTCTGGCTTCTCCTCCCTTCCCTTTCCCAGCATCCTCTGTGCCTGGAAATCATGCCTAGTTATTGGCTGTTCAGCTTTTTAATAAACCAATAATATTGACATATCTTCACACAGTGTAAAGGAATATTCCACAACAGACAGTGGTGGTACACACCTTTAATCCCAGCACTTGGCAGAGGTAGGAGGATTTCTGTGAGTCTAAGGCCAGCTGGTCTACAGAGAGTTCCAGAACAGCCAGGGTTACGTGGAAAAACACTGTCTTGAAAAACAAAAACTACAACAAAAACATGTGAAGTCTATCTATTTCTTCCCTTCCCAACCTCTTATTTTTTTCTTCAACAAGAAACAGAAACTGCAAGGATAGGGGTGTAGTTCACGGGCAGAGCTCTTGTCTAGGAGGAGCCAGGCCCTGAGTTCAGTCTCTAGCACCGAAGAGAGAAAAAGAGGGAAAGAGAAAGGAAAGACACTTTGAAATCACTCTCAACTTCTTTTTATTACTTCCCCTAGCAGATGGCCAGTCATCTGTGAGTTATTCCCCTAATTGTATTTATAATTCCTCCTCTAATATCAGAGCCAACATCCTAATTTAGTTGTTGGAGTAAATATCTATTGTTTTGTCTGCCAGGTGCTGAGTCCTTGCTTAGCTCCAGGTACTTGACCTGACTCGGGTAGTGAGTGGAACTGCAAGTGAGTGAAAAGACACACATCAGACACACAGAAAGAGTTGACGTCAGGAGGACTAGGCTCACTAAGAAAGAAAACAACCCCTCCCCAAGCTCAGAGTTTATTGTCGAGTTGAATAGAGGCTGGATTATTGCATACAGCTACAAGGAGGTAGGGTTATCACATACAGTAAACAAGGAGGATGGGTTTATGGTCTCTAGCTAGATTAAGGAGATAGGTTTAGATAATCTCTGTAGGTGCATTCTCTGTAGGGGAGAAGTCTTCAAGCCCTAAATTGGGAGGGAGGAGGGAGAAAACTATGGTGGACATGTTCTGCACACACTACCAATATCCACACTGAGCAAGAGGGAAGTCTTTGCTATTTTCCCATGAGTCTGAGGCTACAGTCCTTGATGTGGCTGGCTCATTTCAGGACTTCACACACTCAGGGCTTCCACTGCTCCCCACAGCCAGGCATTCCCCTTCTTGTAAGAAGAACTACTGCTGCAATTTTACCCATAGGGCTCTTGCTGTAGATATAATGTCACTTGACCTCCCCTACCTGCCTATGAGTGAACATCCTAATCGGGCTCACACTGGACCAATGAATTTCTTTTTACCATTTTATATCGAGGAAAATGTTGTAGGATATTATTTTAAGGTGTGTTACTTTTGTTTATGTTGCATTTGTTTAACTCTGTGAAGCTGTGTTACTTTGCCTGTCTAAAACACCTGATGGTCTAATAAAGAGCTGAATGGCCAATAGTGAGGCAGGAAAGAGAAATAGCAGAGAGGATAAACAGAAGGAGAAAAAAAGAGGAGCCAGAGAAGAAGGAGGACTCCAGGGGCTAGCCACCCAGCTTCATAGAAAGCCACAGAGTAAGAAACAAAGGTACACAAGAATAGAAAAGAAAAAGCCCAGAGGCAAAAGATAGATGGGATAATTTAAAGTTAAGAAAAGCTGGCTAGAAACTAAGCCAAGCTAAGGCCAGGCATTCATAAGTAATAATAAGCCTCCATGTGTGAATTTATTTTGGGAGCTGGGTGGCGCCCACCCACCAAAAGAGTAAAATACCAACAACAACAGGAAGACAATACAGTTAATCTCTTCAGGAATATCTTCTGACTGTATATATCTAATGCAAAACACAAAGATTGTTGGCCATACTTAATGCCACATGGACTGAAGAGTAAAGAGAGACAGATGAGAACAAGAGAGGGGAGAACCTAGTCAAAGCCAATCTTTTTTTTTTTGGTTTTTCGAGACAGGGTTTCTCTGTGTAGCTTTGCACCTTTTCTGGAACTCGCTTTGGAGACCAGGCTGGCCTCAAACTCACAGAAATCCGCCTGCCTCTGCCTCCCGAGTGCTGGGATTAAAGGCGTGCACCACCACCGCCCGGCCAAAGCCAATCTTAAAAGAGGGGACAACTAACTATACAGCTCCAGCTACTGCCAAATACAGTTTTGAATTCCAGCTCAGTTTGTGCTGTTTGCCAGTTACCATAGGCTCATTCTAATCAATTCTCTGACTCAGTTAGGGATGTTACTGCAAGTGTGTTCACATACAGATATCCATTTTCTTTCCACAAAGGCTTGGAGATAAGCATGCTAAGACTAGATCAGCTGTTTCAGGTTATAAGGTATCATAAAAGACCCAGGATCCTCTGTACTCCTGCTGGCTCTTTCATCCTTTCTTTCTTCCCTGTTCTTTTTCTTTTTTTCTTTTTGAAACAGGGTCTCATATAGCCCAAGCTGGCTTTGAACTTGCTATGTAGCTGACGATGAACTGAATTTCTTTCTCTTCCTCCTCCTCCCCTTTCTTCTTTTGAGATGGGGTCTCACTGTGTAGTCCTGGCTGTACTGGAACTTGCTTTGTAGACCAGGCTGGCCTTGAACTCATAGAGATCTGCCTCTGCTTCCTGAATGCTGGGATTAAAGGTCCTTTGCTTTTAATTTCTGCTTTACTTGTAATGTTATGTAAATGAAGTAAGCCTTTCAAAAGCATAATCCCTCAGTTTTGCTATTTACTCCCCAATACAGCAAACTTTTTCTGTAAAGATCCACATAGTAAATTCTTATTTATTTATTTATTTATTTATTTATTTATTTATTTATTTATATGTATGAATGACGTCTGTGAGAGTATAAATATGTGTGGAAGTCAGAGGACACCTTTTGGGAATTGGTTCTCTCCTTCCTCTGTGGGTCATCGGGGATTTAACTCAGGTCCTCAGGTTTGGTTGGCAAATGCCTTTTACCTGCTGAGCCATAAAGGCCATATGGTAAATATTTCTGGCTTTGTGGAACAAGAGAAAATATGAAGGATATTTTGTAGATATGTATACAATAAAGAAAACAAATTTCCACCTTTTTTGTTGTTGTTGTTGTTTTTCGAGGCAGGGTTTCTCTGTTTTGGTGCCTATCCTGGATCTCACTCTGTAGACCAAGCTGGCCTTGAACTCGCAAAGATCTCCCTGGCTCTGCCTCAGGAGTGCTAGGATTAAAGGCATGTGCTACCACTGCCCAGCTCCACAATTTTTAAAATAAATGTCAAAATATAGTAAAATAATAAAAAATTATAGCGGGTGGCGGCGGCGGCGGCGGCAGCAACAGCAGCAGCAGCAGCAGCAGTGGCTCATGCCTTTAATCCCAGCACTTGGGAGGCATAGATAGATGAATCTCTGAGTTCAAAGCCAGCCTGAACTACAGAGTGAATCCCAGGACATCCAGGGCTACATAGAGGAACCCTGTCTCTAAGAACGAAAATAAATAAATAAATAAACAAAACAAAATTTGAGTATGTTCTTTAAAATGTAATACAAGATACCAGTGGAAAGAATGAAATTCCTTTTTAGAAAAAGAGATTAACATCTCATTTACTTGGGACTCAATGCTCTCTATCATCAACTGATTGTCAGTGTTATCTGTAAAAGCAAGTTATAGGCCAAATTTCGTCTTAGGACAGCAGTTTGCCAGACCAAGGCCCGATGTCTAAGGTCTATATTTTGAAGTTTAACATTCAGAGTGGTTTTTAGATCTGATTACAAGTTGCTTCTTCTCTATCCATATTCCTCATTACTTCCATTTACACACAGCTTTAACTAAACTCAAATACTTACCATTCAGTTCAAAACACCTACATTTCCTAAGCCTGTTTTTTTTTTCTTTGCTTTTTGTTGTTGATGATGATGTTGTTGCCTTCATCTCCATCTATATTGAAATAGGTGAAGGTTAATGGCACCTCCTTGAGGTTATTCTGGAGTCACAGCTATAATTAATCTGTTTTTTTTTTTTTTTTTTTTGAGCCCTCACAAAACAGGTGATACCTATTTCTGATCACTTACACATGTCTTATACTAGACTCTGGGATCCTTGAGTACAAGTACTTGATCTCCATCATTTTTGTGCCTCCCTGGAAAACAGCGTGAACAATACTCAAAAGCTGAAACGTAGAATTTATGATTGAATGAACACTAAGAGAAGATTCCTATTAGGGGAGGTAGCCTAGCTTCTGTCTCCAGAGAGGCATTGTGGAACAGCTCCTGACTAATTCCTGGGGACTGGCTCTAGGAACTCCTCAATCCCAGGGTTCTTCCTTGTACTTGGATGGATAATGTGGTGGCATTCTTTTTTATATAATTTATTTATTATTATTTTGTAAGCATTGGTATTTTGCCTGCATTTATGTCTGGGTGAAGGTGTTGGGTCCCCTGAAACTGGAGTTACAGACATCTGTGAGTCCCTATGTGGGTGCTGGGAATTGAACCCAGGTCTTTTTGAAGAGCAGTCAGTGCTCTTAAACACAAAGCCAACTCTCCAGCCCCCATTGTAGCTAATTTAAATAGCAGGAATTTTAATCCCAGCATTTGGGAGGCAGAGCAAGTGGATCTCTGTCAGTTCAAAGCCAGCTTGGTCAACATATGGAGTTCCAGGACAGCCAGTGCTGTTGCACAGAGAAACCCTGTCTAAAAAAAAAAAAAAAAAAAGTAACCACAAATGGTACAAATGGGTTGGCAGTGAAATAGCTATGGGGAAACAACTCAGAAGCTTTTTGTCTTCTAGGAAGTTGTCACAAAGTAGATTTATTTTCTTAATTTTTAGTGCAAGTCCAATGGGATTTTTGGAAGATAAATTGTAAAAACATGTGCTCAGATTAGCAATATTAAACAAAATCTTTTGATACACATTCTTTAAAAACCAGGCCTGGGGGGCAGGAGATATAATTCAGTGGTATAGCACTTACCTGCCATGCATGAGGCCCTGGGTTCAATTCTTAGCATAGAAAACAAACAAATATCACCCCTCCAATGTTTCTAAATCTCAAATTCAGAATACAGATCTTAGACATCAGTCCTTGGTTTGTGATGGAGCATGCTTCTAATCTCAGCACTTGGGAGCTGTGGCAGGAAGATTTAGATTCAAGGCGAGTCTGGGCTATGTAGAAAGAGCCTATCACAAAACCAAAACAAAAGGCAATGAGGATTCCAATTGTAAGGTTATTACAGTTTTGAAAGTGAGGAATGATAGTGGATTTGACTAAGTAGATGGTAGTAGAGATTATGCAAAGTAGGTTGATGAACTGACATGTTTCTTTATAGTCAATAGGATTTGGTAGTTGATTGTAGGGAATAGGTAATCTGCAGTATCAAGGATGATTCTTAGGTTGTTAGGGTTTTTTGTTTGTTTGGTTTTTTTGAAACAGGGTAATGTTGTGGGATAATCTCTTTGTACACTATGAAGATGTGTCTCTGCCAAGGCATCTTCTGATTGGTTTAATAAAGAGCTGAACAGCCAATAGCTAGGCAGGAGAGGACAGGCAGGACTTCTGGGCAGAAATAGGAACTCTGGGAGAAGAGAGACAGAATTCGCCAGCAAGACTTGGAGGGAGCCACCAACATGGAGGAGAGGTAACGAGCCTCATAGCAGAATGTAGATTAGTAGAAGTGGGTTAATTTAAGTTATAAGAGCTAGTTGGGAACAAGCCTAAACTAAGACCAATCTTTAATAATTATTAAGAAGTCTCTGAGTCATTATTTGGGAGTTGGTGCTCTAGAAAATCTGACCACAAGGCATCTCTGTATAGCCCTGGCTGTCCTGGAACTTGATTTGTAGGCCAGGCTGACCTGGAACTCACAGAGATCTGCCTGCCTCTGCCTCCCAAATGCTGGGATTAAAGCTGTGTGCTACCATTGCCAGGCAATCCCTAGTTTGTTTTTTTTTTCCTACTGAAGCAACTGAGTAGATGAAAGTACCACTCAACATCTGCTAGCTAAATAGGAAAGTGTATCAGGAAGGCAGGAACAGGTTGGTTCCAGGTTTGATACAGGAAACAAGATAATCTTTGGATATCCTCTTTTGACAGAATGCAAGGAAAGTACCAAAGATGATTGAGGTTTGTCAAGAATGAAATGACATGGAGCCAATATCAAGAGTCTCTTACTAGTCAAAAATAAGGCAATAGGTAAAAAGATAATGAGTATAATACATTGAAACTATGAATCTATAGCTATCCTTATACAAAATAAGCCTTACAGGTCTCTTACGCAAATAGTAGAACATTCATTATTGTGAAAATTGATAAACAAATAAAAATTAGGCATATATGTTGGCTTTTCCATAAAGTCAAACATTAGATTTAGACTCCATAATGAAATAGTGTAGTCAGGCAATGATCATCACTATCTACTAAAACCATTAGATGAAAATCTACAATAAATGGATTACGTTAACAGCCTAGGAACCTGCTTATTCTTATCATTAAAAGTGGAATCTCTTGTTACCTTATGCTTCTTGGTATGGTGCAATGGAAAGTACACAACACCATGCATGGAATATTCCTGTAAAGTTTGGTATGGTGATACATGCCTGTAATCTCAGTATTAGGGACTGGATTGGTCTTGTGATGCCTATTCCTCATTGTCAACTTGATTACATCTGAAATTAACTAAAACCCAAAAATGGAGGGGGACACTTGTGAAGAATTTTTGCTTAATTTGATGTGGGAAGACACACCTTTAATTGAGATCTTTTGAGGTGGGAAGACCCACCTCTAATGTGGTCCATGGTATCTGATGGAAGTCTATGTAAGAATATGGAAGAGGGAAGCTTTTGTTTTTTGCATGCTTGCTTTCACCCTACTAGCAGTCCATTCCTTCACTGGCATTAGAGCCTACTTCTTCAGGATTCCAAAGTATGCTAAAGACCACCTGAGACATCCAGCCCCATGGACTAAACAACCATCGGGTTCTTGGACTTTCCATTCATAGTCAGCCATTGTTGGATTAGCTGGACCACAGTCTGTAAGTCATTCTAATAAATCTTTATATAGAGATATTCATTCTATAAGTTCTGTTACTCTAGAGAACCCTGACTAACATAGGTCTCATGACATCATTCCTCATATTTCCCTTCCCTAGTTTTACTGCAAACTGGTAATAGTATCTAAATATTTGATGAGATTTAGATTTTTTTTCCCTGGGTCTGGATTGTAGTAGTCAGCTGGCTTGGAAATCATGATCCTCATGCTTACGTTCCCAAGACTGAGATGCCTAACTTCAACATACACATGTTGAGGTAGCACAAACATTTGATACATAAGGAAACAAATGTTATAACAGACTGATTATAGCTGGACTTGGATTCAGGGATAGTCACAAATTCTTCCCTTTCCCGAATCCAGTCCTCTTTGACATGTAACTTTAGTCCCTTCCCACACAGACTCTCTTTGTGACTCACGACTTGTTTTGGCAATGACACAGTCGCCAATGTGGAACCAACAGACTTGAAAAGTGCTTTCGTCTTAAGTCTTTTTTTCCTCTGGGGAGTCCTACTCCTGTTGCCACGTGAAGAAGTTCATGCGTGCCTAATGGATGATGCAGCATCTATGTCCTGTTTGCTTTCATTGCTATAGCCACTGCCAGATGTGTGAGAGAGGCTTGATGATCTAGTCACCAATCAGATCACTCTCAGCTGCCTGCAGACATATGCCCAAGCCCAGCAATAACCAGCTGGACTGCTCCACACCACAAGACCCATATAGTTGGCCCACACAATTGCCAACTAAACATGTATTTGTTGGGGCTGGGTAGATGGCTCAGTGGGTAAGAGTGCTTCCAGTGAAAATATGAGGACCTCAGTTTGAATCCCTAGCACCCATGCAAAAGCCAAGGATGGCTGTATGTGCCTACAAAGCTAGCATTTGTGGCACAATGATAGGCTGATATCAGGAATGTGCTGGCCAACTATTCTGCCTATCATAAACAGCGAGCTTCTGATTTAGTGAGAGACACTAACTCCCAGCAATAAGAAGGAAAGTGATAGAAGAAGACACCCGATGTACTCCTTTGGCTTCTATATACCAATATGCACCCACACACTCATATGCAAGCACCATACACACAATAAAATTGTTTTAAGACAATTACTTTAAACTGTGTGTGAGTGTGTGTGGGTTTGTGTGCAGAAAGATCTGCCTGCTCAGTTCCTGACCTGAGTGCTGAGATTAAAGGCATGTGCCATTGTGCCTGGTTACATTATTAAAGATTCTTATATATGTGTATGCATCTGTGAATGTGTGTACCCATGCATGTGGGTACACAAGGAGGTCATAATAGGGGGCTGGAGAAATGGCTCAGAGGTTAAGAGCACTGGCTGCTCTTCCAGAGGTCCTGAGTTCAATTCCCAGCAAATACATGGTGGCTCACAACCATCTACAATGAGATCTGGTGTCCTCCTCTGGCCTGCAGCCATACATGCAGGCAGAACACTGTATACATAACAAATAAATAAATCTTTTTTTTTTTTTTAAAGGCCAGAATAGTGTACGTGGACTTTCTTGTCGGACTTTCTTTGGATCACCCACCCACAAATAATGATATGGAGACTTATTAATTATGAGAGCTTCATAGCATGAATTCTAATTGGAATTAATAATAACCCAGAGTCAGGTATTGGGATAAATGCTGAAAGATAAGAGAAGTAAAGAAGTAGCCAAAGTCACCTCTTACCTCCATGATGACTCAGAGTGAAAAGGGGGCCATCCTCCTGTCTCTACCCACCTTATATTCCTCTCTCCACCCAGCCATATCACTTCCTGTTTCCTGTCTATATAGATCGCCAGACCTCTATGGTTAACTAATGGCTAGCTCCACCTTCTGATCTTCAGGCAAGCTTTATTTGATAGAGCACAAACAAAATATCACTACAAGCTTAGGCTTGTCCCACTAGCTCTTATAACTTAAATTAGCCCATTCTATTAATCTACATTCTGCCAAATGGCTCTCTTTTCCTTTCCTCCATTTTGCACACCTAGTTTCATGCCCTGAGTTTTCTCTCTGCCCAGAAGTCCTGCCTAACCTCTCCGCCTAACTATTGGATGTTAAGCTTTTTATTAAACTAATCACAATGACACATCTTTACACACTACAAATATCTTGCATCAAAACAGCATTGGATCCTCTGGAGCTGGTGTTACAGGAAAGGGGTCAGCTTCCTTGTGGGAGCCCAGCTCCCACCTTTTGAAGGGTTCTTAGGTGGAGGAAAGAGGAATTAAGAAATGATAGATAGAAAGTGATATCTAGCTGACGAGAAGAAAGAAACACAGGATAACTTCAGAAGGTCCTGGATCAATACCCAACAACCCTGAGGCTTTATTCAAAAGGGCTTTTTATAACATGCCCAGGGCAAAAGGCAGATGACCTCCCCCTCGCAAGATCAAAGCATACTGTACAGCCAAACGTAGAACCTTCCAAACACCTGGTAAACATGTCTGTGACCAAATCATCTCCTTATGCAGCCCTGCTGGGTAAAGCAAGCTCGGATTCTCTGACTCTGAGTAAGTTCTCACTAAGAAACTTCGTGTGGACGCCCACATCTCTTGATACAGGTGCTGGGAATCAAGCCCAGGTCCTTTACAGGTCCACCAAGTATTCTTAACTATGCCACCATCTCTCTAGCCCTGCCCTGGTTTATTTTCTATTACCATGATAAGACATAACCAAAGGCAACCCAGGGAGGAAAGGGCAGGGAATTTATTTGGATTATAAATTCCAGTCACAGTCTGTCATGAAAGGGAGTCGGGGCAGGGACTCAAGAACAGAAGCAGAGACCACGGAGGAATGCTGCTTACTGGATTGCTATTCATGGCTTGATCAGTCTGCTTTCTTAACAACTCAGGACGACTTTCCCAAGGGTGGCACTGGGATGTGCTGGATCAGCTCATATCAATCATTAATCATGAAAATGCTCTACAAATTGGTTTGCAGGCCAGTCTGATAGAGGCAATTCTTCAGTTAAAGCTCCCTCTTTTCAGATGACTCCAGCTTGTGTCAAATTGACAAAAACAAAACAAAACAGATTAGTGAAATCTCCTGAAATAATACACATTTATCTCGTACTTTCTGTGGGTTACAGGTTTACCCCTGGCTTTGCTGTGTTCTCTGTCTCAAGATCTTGCCAGGCTCCCATTGAAGTAATGGCTGGGCTTTGTTCTCACTTGGAGTCATACTCTCAATATTGGCAGAATTAACTTCTTCCTGGGTACAGGACTGAGCAAGCAGTTCAAGAGTTCAAAGACTTCTTTAGTTTGTTTTTTGTTTTGTTTTGTTTTTGCTTTTGCTTTTTTTGGGGGGGGGGCTGCTGGGCTAGGGGCTATTCTAATCTTCTGCAGGTTGCCTTGTATTTCCTGTTACATGGACCTCTCCATAACCAATGTGAAAAATGAGTTTTGTAGCTAGGCAAAATGGCACAGGCCTGTAATGGAAGCACTTGGGAGGAAGAGAAAAGAGAATGGGTTACATACTGTGCCCTGCCTTATAAAGGGCATTTTCATCTTTAAGGCCATTGTGAGTTTGAGAGTGAGACTTTTACCAAGATATACCATCTTATATGATGTAGCATAATTATGGAAGTGATACTATTCTATTTAATTCATTAGAAAGAAGTCAAAGGGTGGAAATTACACAAGGGTGTAAATCCTGGGCAAGGGGTGATTACGAGGTCTGCTTTAGTGTCTGTATCTGTCACCTCCAGCTTCCCATTCCTAAGAGTGGAAGATGAACAAGTAGGGTGAGATTCTGGTCTCAAAGCTGAGTCAGTGGATTATCTTTGTAGAGATGAATTGGCCTAAGCCTAGAGGAATTTGTTTAGAAGAGACCACAGAATCAAACAGAAGTTGGAAAAACAGCCTTATGGAATATCAGCAATAAATTCGGGATACTGCTTTTTTCCCCCTACCAGACATTGGATTACACTGCTTTGCAGGGTTTATAGTAATTCATTTTTGTTGCATTTTTTTTTTTTTTTTTTTTTGGTTTTTCGAGACAGGGTTTCTCTGTGTAGCTTTGCGCCTTTCCTGGACTCACTTGGTAGCCCAGGCTGGCCTCGAACTCACAGAGATCCGCCTGGCTCTGCCTCCCGAGTGCTGGGATTAAAGGCGTGCGCCACCACCGCCCGGCTTGTTCTTTTTTTAATTAAGAAATTTTTCATTAATTTTACATACCAACCACAGATCTCCCTTTCCTCCCTCCTCCTGTCCCCCAGCCTTCCCCCCTAACCCACTCCCCCATTCCCATGTCCTCCAAGGCAAGGCTTCCCATGGGGGAGTCAGCAGAGACTGGTACATTCAGTTGAGACAGGTCCAAGCCCCTCCCCCTGCACCAAGGCTGTGTGAGGTGTTCCACCATAGGTACTAGGCTCCAAAAAGCAAGCTCATGCACCAGGGACGGATCCTGATCCCACTGCTAGGGGGACCCTTAAGCAGGTGAAGCTACACAACCGTCTAGCCTATGCAGAGGGCCTAGTCTAGTCCCATGGAGCCTCCACTTTATTTTGTTTTGAGAATGTTTTGTGTTTCTCTTGAATTCTCTTGACACACTCTGTTTATGTAGTTCTAGGATCAACATCAGGGCTTTGTGTATGCTGGACAAACATGCTACCAACTGAGCTGTATTCCCAGGCCCCAAACAAAAACATTTTTTTTTTTTAAAGCTTCGAAGGATTAAACTTGAGACCTTGTTCGTGACAGCTAAGCACTCCAGACTCTCTCTCTCTCTCTCTTTTCTTCTGAGAAAGGGTTTCTCTGTGTAGTTCTGTGCTTTTCCTGGAACTCACTCTGTAGCCCGGGCTGGCCTTAAACTCACAGAGATCCGCCTGGCTCTGCTGGGATTAAAGGCGTGTGCCACCACTGCCCAGCTCAGTCTTCTCTTGTATGACTATTCCAGATTCAGCATGTGTTTCTGTTGTTTGTAAGCAAGAATGTGCAGGCCCTATCATGTAGCAGGGATAAGGGATAAGTATAAATAGTGGTCACAGTATGGGCTAATAGAACAAAGAGGTAGTCAGAAACTGGATTTTGGATGATGGCCTTGCCTTCTTAGGAAGCATACATTTATTTCATCTTGAGATTTATTTTACTATTAGAAGCAAGAAAGTATTATGAAGATTCTTATGAAGGTCTTTGGGAAGATGGTCCTAAGAGAATAAAACTTGATGCAGGGGAACTAGTTGAGAGACTTTCCCAGTGGAACAGGCAAGGAAAGGTAAAACTGGATATGAGTTAGTGTCAATGGGATGGAAAGAGAGACAGTGAGGTTACAGAGCAACAGGCCTTCTTCATTATTAGATATGAGAGAATGATGAGAAAGAAGGAGCCAAAGATGGCCTTCTGTTTCTACTTGCGGTAATTGGATGGATGGGGAGGAGCTGGGACAGAGAAAGCAGAAGCAAGCTGCGTGAATCATCCAACACATTGGTTATATTTGTGGGTTCTGGTTTCTTACAGACCTAGGTTTGAGTCCTCTTTGCACTATAACTCAGCCTGTTCTCCCAACTGTAAAATGAAAACTACTGACCTCTTCTTGTGTATATTAATTGAATGTAGTGTCTGGAATCCACTAAGCGCCATTGTGCTATCCATTATTACTACTCAGAAAGGATTCAGGGAGGAGGCCGGTGACAAATGGATGAAACAGGCAGGAAAGGCTTCTGGGAATGAGCTCTGGTTAGGTCAAAGAGGAAAAACAGCGTTGTGGCAGACCAGCTGAAGCCAGAAGGAGGCCAGGCATGGCTGAGCTGTCTGCCACGTGTTGTTAAGCAGATGAGTCATTGGAAGGGGCAGGTCAGGCTGCCCAGGCCGCAGCGGGCTGGACCGTGGCAACAAGATGACTTCATTGTCAGTGGGAAGCCCATATCTTCCGGAAGCCTTTTTAGTCCCTGCAGCACGAAGGAATACAACACTTCTTTTACAGGACGTTATACACTGTCTGGAAGGGTCAAAGACAGTGTAAACAGGACAGAGGGACGAGCTGTGGAGTTCTCTCGAACGTGACTGTTAATATGCCGGTGGCCGGGCTCGTTTCCCTCCATCCCAGTCTCTTTATCTGTATCATGAGGATGAGCCAACTTGTCTGTGCGGAGCGAGGTGCGAGGCAGGCGAGCACCTCAGGGTACACAGTGCGTTGGTCTCGCCCCTCCCGTTGGAAGTCATTTTCAGATTCCCCAGCCTGGACAGCGCTCGGTTCCGCAGGCACTTGACCAAAGGGATGCATGGAAGAATCAATGGGCTTCCCGCAGCCGCCGCGGACGCGCCGGGAGCCCCGCCCCCTTCCGCTTCAGCCCGCGCGGCGCGGCCGCGGGCGGGTCTTCGTGACCGTTCGCCAGCGCGTGCGCGGCAGGCCGCGCGCCGGGGGCGGCAGGCGGGCTGGCCGTGCGCGCGCGCGCGCGCGCGAGGGGCGGGGCGGGCCGGCGGGCTGGCGGGCCGGCGGCTGGCTGCGGAGCCCGCAGCGGCGGCGGGTGGCCGGCCGAGCGTGTGCCGGGCGTGGAGGGCGCGGCGGTGGCTATGCTGCCTCCGTGAGGCGCGCCGGGAAGGTCTCGGCGCCTGAGCCCACAGGAAGCGCGGAGACGCCGCGGGCCGGGTGCGGGTGGCTTCGAGCGCCCGCCGGGCCATGGTGGCTGTGGACCGGGCTTGCCGCGGCAGCGCTGCGGCCCGGGGCCGAGGCAGGCCGGCGCAGTCGCGGTGCTGACGCCCGCGGGGCCCAGACACGGAGATGAAGCGGAGTCGCTGCCGCGAGCGGCCGCAGCCGCCGCCCGCCGGCCGGGAGGATGCGGCTCCGCGGGCGGCCGAGTTGTCCCAGCCGCAGCCTTTGCCCCCGCGCCGGCGAGCGCCGCCCGGGAGGCAGCGACTGGAGGAGCGGAGCGGGCCCGCGGGGCCCGACGGCAGGGAGCAGGTGAGGCGGGCTGGGGTCGGCGGGCGAGGGTGGGCGCCGTGGGGGAGGGGACCTCGCGGGAGGGCTGCGGCGGTGAGGGGTGGGGACTGAGTCGGTTGGGAGGAGTGGGAGGTCTGAGGAGGCTGAGGAAAGGGGAGTGGGGAAATGAAGGTGGGGGCCCGGGGTTGCAAGTGGACTTGGGGAAGGGCGGGTTGGAGGAATGAATAAAATGGTTCTTGGGGGCATTTGTAGTCTCGGGTCTGGACGGAGAGAAGGGGTGCTGGAATGTAGACGGGTGAATGAGCAGCAAAGAGTAGGCTTATTAAATCGAGTTATCTAGAGGAGTGAATAGTTTAAGGGAGGAATGCCAGCTTGATAATGTTGACTGTTTGTCCCCACACTTACAAAAACGGGGCATTCCTTAGCATTTTGATTTGGTGATCATTATACTTTTATAGGCAAGTATTCAGAATCGTTAACATTCTCCTCAGTAGCCATCTCCTTAACGACAAACCACTTTAAAAAAAAAATAGCTGCATGTGTGCAGTCTCAAGGCCGGTGCTGTGGACAGAGAACCCGTAGCTGAAGGCTATGCCTTCTAGTTTACCCTTCATGGGAAAATAGATAGAAATGTAAAAGTACTCGTGAGATTTCCGAATGGACTGGATGTGTTTATATACTTTACTAGACAACAGTAGGTGTATTTATGAGTAGGGAATAAAGGTCAGCAAAGTTTATCAGAAAGGATAAACTGCCACTCACAGCGGTAGAAGTTCAGTGAAAGGAGATTGGCAAGAAGGAACATTGGAGGATCCCTGATTTTGGTGGATTTGTAGAAAAGTGTTCTGTAGTAATGAACTCCAGGGGCAGCATTGCTTTTGTACAGCTCTGCTTCAGACCCCAGTTGAGACCCCATCCTTGAGTCCCAAGAGCTCCTGTCTCTTGCCCCTCACATAAAATAAGCTACCTTCGGCATCATTATATACTTTGTTATACTATGTTAGCCTATGGTTTTTAACTGCCTCCTCTTTGTTTCCCCGCTTTTTATTCTCTGAGTCTTAGAGCTTTGCCAGGACTTCTAGATTGCTGACTTCTAGTACCTATTCAAAACTTTTGAAATGTGTTTCCTCTTCTGACTTAGTTTACCTGATGCAGTTGATCTTATTGTATGCTTCAGTGACATGCCCAAGGCTACTTGATCTCCCCCTCTTTTAAAAAATTTTTTTATTTTATGTGCCTGCATGTAAATCTGTGTGAGAGTGTCAGATCGCTGCCATGTGGGTGCTGGGGATTAAATCCAGGTCCTCTGTAAGAGCAGCCAGAAGCTGAGCCATATCTCCAGCCCAATTCCCCCTTTAAAAAGATTTTGCAGCCGGGCGGTGGTGGCGCACGCCTTTAATCTCGGAGGCAGAGTCAGGCGGATCTCTGTGAGTTCGAGGCCTGGGCTACCAAGTGAGCTCCAGGAAAGGCGCAAAGCTACACAGAGAAACCCTGTCTCGAAAAAAAAAAAAAAAAAAAAAAAAAAAAAAAAAAAAAAAAAAATTGGGCAGTGGTGGCGCACGCCTTTAATCCCAGCACTTGGGAGGCAGAGCCAGGCGGACCTCTGTGAATTTGAGGCTACCCTGGTCTAAAGAGTGAGAGATCCAGGACTAGCTCCAAAACTACACAGAGAAACTCTGTCTCGAAAAACAAACAAACAAACAAAACAAAACAAAAAAATTATATATATAAAAAGATTTTGTTAGCTGTGTGGTGTTGGGATCTCAGCACTTGGGAGGCAGAGGCAGTCAGATCTCAGACTTTGAGGCTAGCCTGTACTACACAGAGAGAGTCCCAGGACAGCCAGGGATACACAGAGAAACTCTTGTCTTGAAAAAAACATTTTTTGTTTTATTTGTTTGTAAAGATTTATTATTTTATGTGTATGAGTGCTTAATCTGCATGTACACCTTTATGCCAGAAGAGGGCATCAGATTTCACTGTACATGGTTGTGAGCTGACGTGTGATTGCTATGAATTGAACTCTGGATCTCAGAAAGAGCAGCTAGTGCTCTTAACCAGTGATCCATCTTGCCCCCCGCCCCACCTTATTTTAATTTTTTATGTATATGAGTGTCTGCTTGCATGTATGTTAGTACATCACATAATTTGGAATTTAGAAGAGGGTGTCATATCTCTTGGAATTAGAGTTACAGACATTTGTGAGCTGCTGGTGGCTGCAGAGAACCTAACCCAGGTGCCTTCCAAAAGCAGCAAGTACTCTTAATTGCTGAACCATCTCTCCAGGCTCTTAGCTCTTTTTAAAGATAATTTCTATATTCACCCATCCTTAGCAGCCACAGAGAAAGAAATGTCTCTCTGAGGCTAAATCCTTGATACACCCTTTTGTCTGTTAAAGATCTTAGTTATGTTCTCTTTCTTATAGCTCAAATAAAATAAAACCTATAGTTTTCTTGAAATGTATTATCTCCTCTCTCCTAATATGCTTTATCTTGTTGCCTTACCAACAACTTTTTTTTTTTTTTTTTTTTTTTTTTTGAGACAGGGTTTCTCTGTGTAGCTTTGAGCCTTTCTGGGACTCACTTGGTAGCCCAGGCTGGCCTTGAACTCACAGAGATCCGCCTGGCTCTGCCTCCCGAGTGCTGGGATTAAAGAGTGCTGGGATTAAAGAGTGCTGGGATTAAAGGCGTGTGCCACCACCGTCGGCCCAACAACCTTCTTGAGTTTGTATTCTGTCTCAATTTCTTTCACTTTGTATATATAATCTTTATATTATGGTTCGTCTTGTATACTTAAGCTTTTCCCAAACTGCCTTCAAGGTCATGATTTGGCTTACTTTTTAAATTGAGATTTGGCTTAGTTTAGTGCAAATATCTAAGGTTCATTCAGCCTATGAATTTTTATAGACTAATATGTCCACTACTTAGATCAAGGTGGAGAACATTTCCCGTTCCCAAAATGTTCCCTTACTTCTTTTACTTTTCTTCAAAGTTAACCAGACTTTCCACCCTTAGCACCATAAATTGCTTTTTAGCTAATACCTCATGTAAATAAAAATCATGAAGTTTGTATTCTTTGGTACTGAATTATTTTATTGAAATAATTTCTGTGTATCTCTTCTGTGTTAGTTCTATAGGAATACTTTGCTTTTTCATTGTTGTATAATTTTGTATAATTTCATTGTTGTATAAGTGTAGCCATACTAAAACTTATTTTGCAACTTAAAATAGGGTGTGGATATTTGTGAAAAGTCTCATTGTGAAAGAGTTACAAAGAGAATTCTGTGAATGGCTCAGAGAACTTTTTATATAATTAAATTCATAGTTTTTCCTTAATCTTTATCTCTCAAGGTATGCGAACTATTTGCTACTGTTGACCATGTGCTCTACCCTCATACTCATCCCATTGCTGTTTCTCTGACTCCCTCCTGTTTTTGTTTTTCTCTTCCTGTTCTTAAAACAGTCCTTGGCTCCTACCTTTTTTCTTTATTGCACTCCATTCTGTAGCAAGCTCTTACATGGGAAGTGCTTGGATGTAGAACAAAGGTCTGTAGTCTTTCATTCATTCATTCATGATTGTGTTATAGAACCTCCTGGTAGAGTCATTCAAGTCTTTAGGCCTGACTTTCTTAGATCTGCATTGCCAACTTTGTGCTTAATGTTTTAACTAAGACTCAGTGTGTGTGTATGTATGTATGTTTTTTGTTTGTTTTGTTTTGGTCTTTCAAGATAGGGTTTCTGTGTAGCCCTGGCTGTCTGGAACTTGCCCACCTCTTAAGTTTTAACTAAAATATATATGCATTCAGTAAACACTTGTTAATTGTTAGGCATTTTCATGTAGTTATTGTTAGTTTGTAAAGCTCTTCTCTGTTAAAATTCTACTCAAGCTTACAGTCAGAATGTAGATGTAATTCTAAACGGGTCTTATTAAATAAGAAACATAGAGCCAAATAAAGAGTTAAAAGCCCAGAGATTGAGCAGTAACCAAGAGCTAAGACCACCTTATCTTACCATTAGCTGCTGTCCTTCCCTTGAGAGAGAGACCTTCTTCCTGTCCTGTCTTTTTATTGCCTTTCTGTTCTGCCTTCTCATTGGCTGTAAACCCAACCACATGACTTTCTTGTCACTGCCTGTCTATACAGACCGCCAGATCTCTATGGTTGGTACTGAGATTAAAGGCGTGTGTCCTCATGCTGACTGTGTCCTTGAACACACAGAGATTCTGCCTGCCATGTGATTGGATTAAGGGCATGTGCTACCACTACCAGACTTCTGCTTGCTCTTAGCTTTGATCCTCAGGCAACTTTATTAACATACAAATAAAATCACATTTCAGCACAAATAAAATATCACTATAACAGAAGATCTTTTTCCATGTGGAATTTTTTTAAAAAAGATTTATTTATTTATTATGTATACAGTGTTCTGCCTGCACATATCCCTGCAGGCCAGAAGAGGGCACCAGATCTCATTACAGATGGTTGTGAGCACCATGTGGTTGCTGGGAATTGAACTCAGGAAGAACAAGCGGTGCTCTTAACCTCTGAGCCATCTCTCCAGCCCCTCCATGTGGAATCTTTAGAGAATCCTTAGGTGGGCTTCAGATATCTAGCAATCTCTTGAAATTCCATTTCTCAAAATTCTGTGACCCAAAATGTAGAACATTAGGTTCTCAGACAATAAAATGAAAGTTGGAAAACACATAGTGATTAAGTGTGAAATACATATTCTTTGTTTTGTAATATATTCTTTTATCCACTCCTAGTAGTATAGTAGATGCTTAATAAGTGTGGAATGAAAGAAGAAAAAAATCAGTGTTTTAGTTCTCCCCTTTTGTGCTGTGCCAGTACTTTTTTTGTCAGGACCACCAGCCCTCAAATAATGACACATAGACTTACTGATAATTATGAAGGCTTGTCCATTAGCTTAAGATTGTCCCACTAGCTCTTATAATTTAAATTAATCTGCTTTTATTAATCTACCTTCTTCCTTGTGGCTGGGTTACCTCTACTTACTCTACATCTGTACTGAATGTCTGACCTCTTCAGTGTCCCCTGGCGTCTTGCTGGCGTAATCCTCCTCCTCTTCCTTTCTCTCCCTGGAAATACTGCTGTTGTGGAATAATCTTTTTGTACATTGTGAAGATGAGTTACTCTGATTGGTTTAATAAAAAGCTGAACAATCAATAGCTAGGCAGGATTTCCGGGCAGAGAGGACACTGGGGAGAAGAAGGTAGAAACAACAGGAGATACAGAGCAAGCAGGATGGGCATTACAGAGATGAGGTAATAAAGCCACGAGACAAAGTAAATTAATAGAAGTGAGTTAATTTATGTTAGTTAGAAATGAGCCTAAGCTAAGACTGAGCTGTCATTAATAGAAGTTTCTGTGTCTTTTTTTTGTGAGCTAGTGGCCCAAAGAAAAGCCTATTTGCTGCCTGTTCTTTCCTGCCTAGCTATTGACCATTCAGATTTTTATTACACCACTCACAGTAGTACATCTTCACAGAGTGCACAAATGTTCCACAGCATTTTCTCCTTTTTGGTCTAAATATAAAATGAAAGTTCTAAATTCTAATACAATAAAACTATATACAATAAGAACAATTATCAGGTAAGAATTACATTTACAATGTCTAGTCCATATGTATTTGGAAAATTTGGAGAAAGTACTGTATTAATCTATCTTATCTTAATCCAAAGTTTTATATCTAAACCACTTTCTATCATAACTTGTATTACCACCCTAAAAATATCTTTTTGACCTTAAAATCTTCTGAAATAGACAACTTGAGCTTTTGTATTTCTCAACCTTATAAACTTTACATATCATATGTAAGTTTCTTTTCTGAATTGGGTAACAAGGAAAACTGGAAAACTATAACTATCTAGTCTTCAACCCCATCAGAGACCTGAAAACGACTCCCAAAACTATGAAAATGACAGAGACAGCTGGCTGCCTGGACAGTCACCCAAGATTTCTCTGCAATGTTGATACATCCATCTTCGGCCTACAGGCTTAGAATATCTGACAGACTATTCTGTGAAGCAGGAATTTTGAAGGACTGTCCTACCTTGTCTTGGCAAAGTTCGGCCATTGCCTTTTTTTGTGTCCTGCTTGTCCAATTTGGACAGCATACTGTCAGCAGTTGAGGCAAGGGTAGTTTCTTGCCCAGTAGCATTGCCACATAGAAAGCAAATTCTATATGGAGGTTCTTGAATGCCCACCATTCTGTTTTTGAAGTAAATTGGTGCTGCCAGGAGCAGGTATATCTCACTGTCATGAAAAGCCCTATTAACAAAACATTTTAAATGCCATATTCTGTAGGTCTTTGAAGTGTTTGAAGATCACCTATCTTTCTAAAATATAAATGTTTAACCTCGAAAACATACCTAATATGACTATAAATGTGATTGTTATAGATGACTATTAACTTAATAACTATGTATTTCTTTATTTTTCTAAATAGCTTTCAAGGACTAAAACTTTACATTTTTAAATGAGCTGCATAGGTACAATACCTTAAACAAGAGTAGAAACATATACAGTATAACAAAAGTAGCCTTAAATTTGTATCAATATATAAAAATTCCGTACCAGTGCAAAATATTTGAGACTAGTAGTTACTTTTTTAGTTTAAAAGTAGATTCAATACCCTTTTATCCTATCATTTCTGTGTTCCCTTTTTCTTTTCAGAAAGAGATCCTTAAATTTAATCTCCTTTGCTTTGTTTCTTCCCTGATCATGACCAGTAAAAACTTGTAACCAATCCCCTAAATGATGATAAATATCCATAATCCACAAAATGACCAAAAACTACTCACCCCACCTCTTGGGAATGTGGACATTGTCTGCTTCCTGCTATCTAGGGGCAATGACATATTTTAGGGACCCTGAGAAAATTGGGATACTAGTCAAGTCCTGGGAGAGCTAGCTGTAATATTTTTGTTTAGTCTCTGTGTAGTGGGAAAGTGTAGAGCTTATCTGATGTCCTGGCTGAAGTATTCTGTGAGGCTGGACCATCTCAGCTTGTAGCTTTGAAGTTGTTCTGGATGCAGAATTTTGAGGAAACTGCAACAAAGACATTCTGAGAGGTTGGATCACCTGGGCTACTTGTCTTCATTGGTGTGTGGTCCATTTGTTCTAAAAACACAAACTCCCCCGCCCCCAAGACAGGGTTTCTCTGTGTAGTTTTGGTGCCTGTTGTGGATCTCACTCTGTAGACTAGACTGGCTTCGAACTCATAGAGATCCGCCTGGCTCTGCCTCCTGAGTTTAGCCGCTGGCTAAACTTTTAAAGGTAATACACTTATCTGTGTTAACATAAGTATGGAATATGCAGTGTGAACAAGTCAGCTATAGATGATTTTCTATTTTATGTTTGAGCAGGTAAAAGGCATCTGTCAACTTTTTAAGTCCATTTAGACTGTGTAACCAAACTGTAATATAATATAAATTTTCTATCCATGTTATATGAAAGGATGACATGTATTAATAAGTCATGAGGACTCTGTAGCCAGCAAGATTTTTTCTTGTCTCATCCAGTCTCAGAGCTTGACTTGTAGTTTTTCTTGTTTTTTTTTTTGTTTTTGTTTTGTTTTGTTTTGTTTTTCTTTATGTCTGTAGTCAAGATTTTCAGTCAAGATTTTCAGGAGGTTTCCCCCAATCAAATCTGGTCCATGCTGCAGTAGGCATTTCTATCTAGTCTCTGGCCACTGAGTGGTGCGCTGCCTGCTGCTCATAAAACCCTATCAAGTTCTAGTAGCAGGGCCTCTTAAAAGAGCGGCACCTCTGTACACTGTGAGCATGGAGTCTATTGGGAAGTCCTCCCAACCCCCAGCTTGTTCAGGCCCTAGGTAGACTTGCGTGCTAGACATTTGGTGCCAATTGTAGCAGTACTTTCTTGTCATGACCACCAGCCCACAAATAATGACAATAGACATATTAATTATGAAAGCTGGGCTATTAGCTTAAGCTTGACCCACTAGCTCTTACAACTTAAATTAACCTGCTTTTATTAATCTGTGTTCTTTCATGTGACCCAGTTACCTCTATTTTGTACTGTATTTCCAACTTCTTCAGTATCTTGCTGGCATAATCTGCATGCCTAGATTCCTCCTCCTCCTCTCTCTCCCCCAGGAAATCTTACCTATCCTCTCCTGCCTAGCTATTGGCTGTTCAGCTTTTTATTACACCAGTCACAGCAATACACCTTCACGCAGTGTATAAATATCCCACAACAGTTAATTTAAGTTATTTCATTTCTGTTAATTTATAACAGTTAATTTAAGTTATTTCATTTCTGTTAATTTATCTTTCTTGGGACCAACTTTCAATTTGTTTTAAAATCACTGGCACAGAAATCATGATAAAACATACTGCCTTCTATTACATCCCACACCACCACCCTTATAACACTACCACCACCACCAAAAACAATGGCTTTCTCTGTGGCATAAAACAATATACATTTTTCTGTGATTTCAAGACCAGCCTAGTCTACAGAAAGAGTTCCAGGACAGCCAGAGCTACCTTGTCTCAAAATAACAAAACAAAACAAAAAAAAACCCAAAACAAAACAAACCACCAAAAAACCCCAAAAACCTAATAATAAATTTAAAATTTATTTACAAATCAATCAACTTGTATACATATTTAGTATATCCTTTGCCTTCCTTTTGCTGTTCCTACTTATCTAAGGCCAACCTTAGAGTTTTGTTCTTGCAAAATTAGAGGCATTATATAACACTTGACTTTAAAATATTCTAGAAAGTCGGCTGAAAAGATGGTGGTTAAGAGTGCTTACTCTTGTAGAGGACCCTGGTTTGATTCCCAGCACTCACAGGTTGGCTCACAGGCATTCACAGCTCTAGTTCCTGGGGACCTGATGCCCTCTCTGTCCTCCACAAGACATTTGAACACACATGGTACACATACATATGTGCAAGCAAAAACACTCATTACATAAACTGAAAAATAAATCTAAAAGAATAATAATTAAAAAACTCTAGGAAGCTATGATCAAAACATCATGGTATTGTCATAGAAATAGACATATAAATCAGAAAACTAGAATAGAGAATCTAGTGCTTAAATTCAGTCATCTACAGCTAACTTAATCCCCGCGCCTCCCCGCCCCCCTAGATAATAGGGTTTCTCTGTATAGCCCTGGCTGTTCTGGAACTCACTATGTAGACTGGGCTGGTCTCAAATTCAGACATCCTCCTGCCTCTGCCTCCTAAGTGTAGGGATTGAATGCATGTGTCACTACCACCTGGTTGTACAGCTAACTGATTTTTGATGAATATGTTAAGTACATACATTGAAGAAAGGATCATCTCTGTGCTGTAATGGCTAGATATGCACATGCAGAAGCAAACTAGACCCTTTCCCTACCCCTTACTCCATACATAAAAATCAACTCAGAATGTATTAAAGAGTTAACGGGGGAGGACTTGTCCTGGAGGAGGTGGGAATGGAGGGTAGGCTGGGGGTAAGGGGAGGGGGGGGGAGGGGGGAGAATAGGGGAACCCATGGCTGATATGTAGAACTGAATGGTATTGTAAAATAAAATATATAAAAATAAATAAATAAATAAATAAATAAATAAATAAAGAGTTAAATGAAAAAGCCTGAAACTACTAGAAAAATGTGCGAGCGACACTGCACCAGGCAAGGATTTTTGGATAAGATCTAAAGCTCTGGCAACAAGAGCAAAATAGATAAATGGCTAATATAAAATTGAAAGCTATTCACAGTAATGGAAACCCTGAAGAGACAACTTATATAATGGGAAAAGACTTTTGTTGATTATCTGATTTAGGGGTTAATATCCATAATAAGAAACTCAATTGAGAAGAAGATATCACAAAATGGAAAGATCTCCCATGCTCATGGATAGGTGGGATTAACATAGTAAAAATGGCAATCTGTCCAGATGGATTTAAGCAGGTTTCTGGAGCTTGGGAAAAATTTTGAACATGTTAAGAAGCAGCCATGAGAAAATTAATGACCATGGTAGCGTTTAGTACTCTGCTTGTATTGATTAGTGTTAATGAGAGAGACAGAGAGATTGGAACATGTTTTTAAGCTTTATCAGAGACAGATTGTTTAAGGTACCTGTTTCCTTTACTAGTTTAGCATCCCGGAGACATAGGTGATCAATTGTTGAGAGCATTTAACAGTAATAGATAGTTATGTTAAAGTCTGTTTTTGCAGAGCCCAGATTAAAGTCTGTTTTTATAGAGTCCAGACATTTTTGGGTCTGAGGGTGTAAATACCTTTTAGCTGTTACAGTTTCTTCCTTGATGATCTCTGGACTCCAGTTCTGTGGTGGTCCTGTACCATTAGCTGGGCAGTGAGTTAGAACAGGGAATTGGGAAGAGAAAAACTTGTGGTGCATGAGAACTTACTTCTTTGGAACTAGGGACAAGGCAAAGATCAGGGCCCTGTAAGCACAGACAGGTGGGTCTGGAGTGAGGCACATGGAAGGGAGCAATGAAATAAAAGCTCCTATCTTTTTTTTTTCTTTTCTTTTCTTTCTTTTTTCTTTTTTTCCCCCTCTGTGTAGCTTTGGTACTTTTCCTGGAACTCACTCTGTAGCCCAGGCTGGCCTCGAACTCACAGAGATCCACCTGCCTCTGCCTCCTGAGTGCTGGGATTAAAGGTGTGTGCCACCACCATCGGTGAAAGTTCCTATCTTAACTGAAAAATCTTTTCTCATTAAGTAACCATGCCATTAATCTGGGGAGTGGGGTAAGCCCGACAATAGGGAAACAAGGAGAGATGAGACCCCAAAAATCCCAGGACTGGGTTAGTGGCTTGGTGTCCAGAAGGAGAAACAGATTGTTGCCATGCTGCGTGCGTTCTGGGTTCCTGTGAACGAGCCTGTGGCCAAGCCTAGGTCTGCTGGCTTGGTGTTCACAGGCCATGCTGGTGCCTGGGGGCAGTCAGTGGACTTGTTGTTCTAGGTGGCATTTCAACAAGGCTCAACTGATAGCCTGGTAGAGCACTCACTAGTCCGTGTGATCTTTTTCCTCACTTAAAACAGGGACCAAACAGTTTTTGGGAGCCAGCATGTGCCAGTACCTGGCAATTTTATTCTCAGGCTTTTTATCTCTTCTTTGGTACACCTTGAATGCCACAGATGACACTTTTGCCTGGGGGGTCAGAAGCCTTGCTCTCCAGGTGCTTAGGTTTTAGTCCCATGTCAGGGAGGTCTGAGGGACAAGAGACGGATTTTACTCCGTGTCTTGAATTTTTTTTTCCTTGATGTTTGCTGGCTTGAGGACAGCTTTTGGAAGATCTGCCAGGAGGCAGGCTATAAACTGATCTCTGGCTGAAGAGCCATCCTGATTACTGTGATCTCCATGTGGGTCCTGATGTAAACTTATTTGCATGCATCCTAGCCTGCTTCCAGACATCTGTGCCTCTCATGGCAGCTTGAGAACAAGTGGGAGGAGTTAAGTTAGGGTGAGAGGCAGCAGCAGAAGCCCATCCACTGCCAGAGGGCAGAAGGCAGATAGACAGAAGTGATTGCACGTGGCAGGGGGCTGTTGGGGGAGGGAGAAGGGTTCAGAGCTTCAGTAGGAAGCTTGAGGATAAGGTAACTCTCTTCATTTCCTGCGAAGTTCTTATGTCCTCAAATTTACTGGTATCCGCCCCTATGTCCCATGGCTACAGCCAAGAGAGAGGAAAAAAAAAATTAAAATAACAAACTGGGATCCTAGGCTCCTGTCTCAAGCATCCCTGAGGCAAGGAGGATCTATGAATCAGCACAGGTTACCCAAACCGTCCTCATGGTATGAGTAAGGGCTGGGAGCATATGCAGCACGTGAACCACCTGGTGGTAGAATGTGTCCTTCCCAGTGCAGCCCAAAGACCGACCCCCACCCCCCACCCCCCAGGTCTGGCCCAAAGAATATAGGTCAGGCTGCGGAGCCATGGGAAGGGATTCACCAATTGCACGTGTGTGATGGAGATACAGCAGCAGGAGCCATGGTGGCCGGTCCAGCAGCTGGGAAAATGAAAAGTGATCTGGCAGTGGCTGGTCAGTAGCAGGTCCTCAGCTAGGTTTGCTGAGTGTGCAGAATTTTCTATCGAGTCATGGCACCAGTGATGGTTAAATGGTGCTGGTTGGTCAGCGGAAAAGTCACGGACCACAGCAGAACCCAGTGGTACCTTTTAGAGCTTTATTAGAAAGGAAGAGGGGATGGGGGAAAGCCAGGCCTGGCTGGGGAGGGAGCAGAGAGAAAGCACAGGGTGGTGGTGGATGAGGGTGGGGGGTGGGGTGGTGGTCATCTGCATCAGGCTTTTTAAGGTGGGGATTGCGTGACCATGTGGTGGGTGTGGGGGATGCTTAGTTGCCCTGGGTCCCCTGATGATGTAAGACACCAGACCTGGAAGAGTGAGAGCAGGATCCTAACACCCTGTCCTGAAAAACCAAACCAAATTAAAAAAACCTAGTTTTCTTTGTGCAGTAAGATACAGTTTTTTTGTTTTTTGAGCTGAGGATCAAACCCAGGGCCTTGCGCTTGGGCAAGCGCTCCTCCACTGAGCTAAATCCACAACCCCCACCATAATTGTTTAGGGTGATGACAATGTTAATTGCCTTAATTTCATCATTACATACTATAGAAATGTATTAAAACTGTATTGTACCTCATAAATTTACATAGATTAAATTAAAATTTTTACTAGGTATAATCAATTCTAGGACAGCCAGAGCTATGTAGTGAGACCTGTCTTTAAAAAAAAATTGGTTAAATTTATTCTTGTGATTATTTTCTTCATATTTTTTCACTGATGATTCTTGTCAATTTAACAGATATGGTACTTTTAAAAAGTCTTGGCTAATTTGTCACATTCTTTCACTCCCACTTCCCTACCCCCCTTTTTCTTTTCTTTCTTTTTTTTTGGTTTTCTGAGACAGGACTTTTCTGTGTAACAGTCCTTGCTGTTGTGGAACTCCCTTTGCAGCCCAGGCTGGCCTTGAACTCTTGCCTTGAGCTGCCTGTCTCTGCTTCTGGAGTGCTGTGATCCAGAAGTGTGGGCTGCTGCCCGCCGCCGCCGCCGCCGCCGCCGCCGCCGCGCGCCGCCGCCGCCGCCGCCACCCCACCACCACACCACCTCCACCACCTGCTGGAAAAAGGATCTTTAAAAAAAAAGGCCGAGGGTAGTGGTGCATGCATTAATCCTATCACTTGGGAGGTAGAGGTAGATGGATCACTGTGAGTTTGAGGCCAGCCTGTTCTACAGAGCAAGTTCTGGGACAGCCAAAGCTATTACACAGAGAAACCCCGTCTTCAAAAACAAAAAACAAAAAAGGGTATTTTTTCCTTTTTTTTTTTTTTTAAATTTATTTTTATGTGTGTATGGGTGCTTTGCCTGTGTGTATATTTGTGCAGCATCTTCATCCCTGTTCCCACAGAGGTCAGAAGAGGGCATTAGGTCTTCTGGAACTGGAGTTACAGATGTTTGTGAGCCACCATGTAGGTGTTGGGAATCAAACCCCATTCCTCTGCAAGAATAGCCAGTGCTCTTAATCACTGAGCCATTTCTTTAGCTTGCTCAAACTAGGTTTATGTTCACTTACCAGTCTGTGTCTTCCCTAAACTTTCTCACGTCACCAAATAGCACCACCATCTTCTGTTCATTTATTAAGAACAAGTCTTGGAACCTGTCATAGATTTAAAAAAATTTTAATTATGTATGTCTGTGAGAACATACACATGAGTTCAGGTGCCAGTGGAGTTTGTCCTTCTGACATTGAACTCCATTCCTTGGGAAGAGTAGCAAGAACTCTTAACAGATGAGCCATCTTTCCATAAATTTTGTTGTTGTTTTTGTTGATGATGCAAGGTCTCACTGTGTAGCCCAGGTAGGCCAGGGATTCATTGACTAGAAGATGGCCTTAGACTCAATTCTCCTTAAACCTAACAAGTACTGATTTGATCTGTTTGATTTTTTTTTTATAATACTTTTTTTTTTTTATTGTATATCTGTGTGTCTTAGTTAGGGTTTTATTGCTGTGACGAAACATCATGACCACTACAACTCTTTCTCTCTTTTTTTTTTTAATAAATCACACACACACACACACACACACACACACACACACAAACACACACACAGAGTGTTCTGTCTGCATATTTGCCTGCACAACAGAAGAGGGCACCAGATCTCATTATAGATGGTTGTGAGCCATTATGTGGGTTTTGGGAATTGAACTCAGGATGTCTGGAAGAACAGCCAGTGCTCTAACTTCTGAGCTATCTCTCCAGCCCCAACCACGGCAACTCTTGTAAAGGAAAACATTTAATATTGGGATTAGCTTACAGGTTCAGAGATTTAGTCCATTATAGTCACAGACAGAAGCAGGCAGGCAGACATGGTGCTGGAGAGGAGCTGAGAGTTCTACATCCAGATGGGTAGACAGCAGAAAGGGAGAATGACATTGGGTCTGGCTTAGGCTTCTGAAGCCCCAAAGCCTGCCCCCAGTGACACACTTCTTTCAGCAAGGCCACACCTACTCCTAGGTCATACTTCCCAATAGTGCCACTCCCTAGGAAGCTATGGGGTCCTTTTTCATCCAAACCACCACACTGTGTGTTTATGTATGTGTGTGAGTATGCTTGTACTTCGCACACATGTGGAGGTCACAGGACAAGTTTAAGGAGTTGATTTTCTCCTGCTATGTGGATTCTGAAGCTGGAACTTAGGCATTAGGCTACGTGACAAATGCCTTTACCCACGGGGCCAATCTGTTGGCTCTTTGATTCTATTCTTAACCTTTCATTCCACATGTCTGTTTGGTACTACATTCAGATTGAGGAAACTGCCCTACTTGTTTCCATCATTACTCTATACTGTAAGACTATAGAGTCAGGTGGTGATGGTGTATATCTTTAATTCCAGCACTTGCGAGATAGAGGCAGGTGGATCTCTTAGTTTGAGGCCAGCCTGGCCTACAGAGTGAGTTCCAGGACAGCCAAGGCTACACTGAGAGATCCTGTCTCCAACCACCCCCTCAAAAGAACATAGAATCTTACCCTGTCTTATCTTTCATGTTAGTTAGGATAAGTCTCCTAACTCATCTTTCAGTTCTATTCTTTTTTCAGTGTTTTATTTTTATGTGAATGGGTGTTTTGCCTGCATATATGCCTGTTGTAAGAGTGTCTGATTCCCTGGAATTAGAGTTGTGAGCTGCCATATGGGTGCTGGGAATTGAACCTGAGACCACCAGTTCTCTTAACTGCTGAACCATCTCTCAACCCCTCTAGTCTATTCTTATTGGTCTCTTCCTTCTGTGATATTTTGCACTTAGCACATCATTCTGTAAAACCTTAATTAAGAGCTTGTCACTTTTCTACTAAAAAATCTTACAGTTGCTTCCATCACAGTTAAGATCAAAGTCCAAAGTGCTGATGACTTTGTCCTATAAGACTTTCTGTAATCTGGCCCTTGGCCCTCCTTGGTCTCATTTCTTCATTCTTGTTAACTAGTTATAGTCACACTAGCTGCCTTGGTGGTTTTTCACTTGATGATTTCAGTACCTGGAATTCCCTTTTTCAGATGAATGTATATAGCTGTTTTTCTCATTTTGTTCATGTCTGTTGAGATAATGCTTTGCTTTTTTTTTTTTTTTGGTTTTTGGTTTTTGGTTTTTTGAGACAGGGTTTCTCTGTGTAGCTTTGCACCTTTCCTGGAACTCACTTGGTAGCCCAGGCTTGCCTCGAACTCACAGAGATCCGCCTGGCTCTGCCTCCCGAGTGCTGGGATTAAAGGTGTGCGCCACCACCACCTGGCGAGATAATGCTTCTTAAAGAAACCTTTTTGGGCCTGGCGGTGGTGGCGCATGCCTTTAATCCCAGCACTCGGAGGCAGAGGCAGGCAGATCTCTGTGAGTTCGAGGCCAGCCTGCTCTACAAAGCGTGTTCCAGGAAAGGCGCAAAGCTACACAGAGAAACTCTGTCTCGAAAAACCAAAAAAAAAAGAAACCTTTTTGGAATATCCTTTCCAAAATTACTCCCATGGTCACTCCCTTGTTTTCTTTTCTTTTCAAATTTTATTTTCTATGCATTGGTGTTTTGTCTGCATTCATGTCTGTGAAGGTGTTGGATCCCCTGGAACTGGAGTTACAGATGGTTGTGAGCTGCCATGTGGGTGCTGGGATTTGAACCCGGGTCCTTTGGAAGAGCAGCCAGTGCTTTTAATTGCTGAGCCATTTGTTGATTTTATATCTTCTGTTGATATTATTGTCATATTTTTGGTATTTGTTGTTTTTCTTCCACATTAGAACATTTGCTTCTTGAAGGTAGTAATTCATGTCTGATTTTCTTCTAGATCTCAATGCTTTTTGAATTCTGTCTTCTTTACAGAAGGTAATAGATTCTCTGCTGGTGAGATGGCTGAATGGGTATAGGTAGGTGCTTATTGTGCAAGCCTGGTGACCACAGTTAGATACCTGGAGCTAGTATAAAAAACATGTCTGTAAATTCTAGCACTTCAGTGGGCAAGGTAAGAGGTGGAAATAGAATCAACCAGAAGCTCATCTGTCTAGCTTGAAGTATGAAGTGCAGCAGAAACAGTAAGAGGGACCCTGCCTTAATGAAAAGGAAGGAGAGAACCAATTCTTGAAAGTTTACTCTGAGCTCCACACATGCACTGTGGCAAGAAGTGTACCTGCACTTGAAATGGAGGCTTTAATATGTACATTTTTCCCTTCAGGGAAATGTACAGATATCTTTATTAAGAAACTGTCTTACAGCCAGGCGGTCACCACTGCACGCCTTAAATCCCAGCACTTGGGAGGCAGAGGTAGGAGGATCTCTGTGAGTTTGAGGCCAGCCGGGTCTACAAAGCGAGTTCCATGACAGCCAGGACTGTTATACAGAGAAACCCTGTCTCAAAAAACAAAACAAAACCACAAAAGATTAAATAAGAAAGAAAGAAAGGAAAGAAAGAAAAATAAAATAAATAAAGAAATTGTCTTAGGCTGGGTGGTGGTGATACACACCTTTAATCCCAGCACTCAGGAGGCAGAAGCAGGAGAATCTCTGAGTTTGAGGACAGCCAGGGCTACATAGAGAAGAAAAAAAGAAAAGAAAAGAGAAAGTGTAAATGAAGTTTTCCTGTGTCCCACCGGGGTCCCTGCAGCTGCCTGGTCCCAAGTAAGCACATAGAAGCTTATATACAAATTGTATGGCCTATGGCTCAGACTTCTTGTTAGCTAGCTCTTTGATCTTAAATTAACCCATTTCTATTACTCTGTATGTTGCCACATGGCTGTGGTGTTATTGGTCTGCTGGCATCTTGTTGCTCCTTGGACAGCTGGCGTCTATTCTTACTCTACCCTTCTTTGTCTCCATCTTCAGTTTGAATGTACCACCTAATCTTATTCTGCTCACTATTGGCCAAACAGCTTTATTTATCAACCAATGAGAACAACACATATTCACAGTGTATAGAAAGACATCCCATAGCAAGCAAGCAAGAAATTGTCATAGAATGGAATATATCTTCCCTTGGTTTAAGAATATAATTAAAATCAAAGCTCTAGTGGCCCTCATTTCTAAATTCTGAGATGATATCTCTGCTGTGACAATTATAGTATTAGCAGTGCTCACTGAGGGAGAAATTGAGCTGTTGAAAATCCTTTAATACTTAATTGAGTGGAGATTATTTCACTACATAGTACCTCTGCCTGTGTTTCACCAAAGCAGAACTACTTTCTAATATTGTTAGGCTTTCTGTTAGGTATTTAGGAATGATTTATGAAGCAGAGCATTTAGATATAGTTGATAGTAGTTTTTAAAGTTATTTCAAAGGAATGTTAATGTGCTTTTGTTCAGGTAATGTGGGATATTTAGTTCCTGCCTTTGACTAGTAAAATAAAGGGACATTGTTATACTAGCTCAGGCTTTGGTCTTTATATTAGTTAGGGAATACTGGTTGCTGTAACAGATACATTCAGAATGACCTAGACTGATAGACACTTTTCCATTCTCTATCTAGTTTCTTGCAGGTTCACCTGAGGAAACTGGATGATGGGTCAGCATAGTCACTTTCAGTTGTATTTTACTTCCAGACTCAGTTACAGGCCTTTGTCTAACTGCTAGAGGGCAGAGAACATTATGTAGATGCTCAGGAGGAAGGAAAATCATATTTTCTCAACTTCTAGCTACTTTCCAACCCCAGTGTAGTCAGTGTAATGTTTTAGTTTCCGTGTATTCCTTCAGAGCCCACAGAATTTTGAGTCACAACCATTTTGAATATAAGAAAAGACCTTGCTCCCCAAGCCTGATAGAAAATCTGAAAAAACTTACTTCCCTTTGCTTTTGGTACAACAGATCTTTGACTACTCCTACACTCATGAGGCCTTGATTATAATTTGTTGTTAGACTGTGATATTATCCATATAACATAATGGAAATAAATAAGCTCATAGAAGCTGGGATGTAGCTCAGTTTGTAGGGTACTTGCTTAGCATGCATTGAAGCCCTGGGCTCAGTCCCCAGTGCTGCAGAAACCCAAATGTGTACTGTAATCAGGAAATGGAGACAGGAGGAGTTCAGGGTCATCTTTAGCGTTACAGAGAGTTTGAGGCCAGCCTGGGAATATGTGAGGGCTTATCTCAAAAAGAAAAAAGAGAAAAACTGTTAACTTATCTGAAAAGTTACATAGTGCCCCTGAAGTGGGAATTTCATGTGTAATTTCGATATTTTTCATATTGACAATATTTCATGAAGTAGTATTCTATTTGCTTTTCAATTTTTTGTTTTTTTGTTTGTTTGGTCTTTCGAGACAAGATTTCTCTGTGTGGCCCTGCTGGTTCTGTAGATCAGGCTGGCTCAAACTCAGAGATCTGCCTGCCTCTGCCTCCTGAGTGCTGGGATTTAAAGCTGTGTGCCACCACTGTTGGATGCTTTTCAACTTTTAAAATATAAAAATACTTTTAACTTCCTAGCTGATTCTGACAGATGAGTGGAATTTGGTTTGACAGTCTTTCTGTCTGTCTCTCTCTCTCTTTGAAACAGGGTTTCTTTATGTAGCCTTGGTTGTACCGGAACTTGCTCTGTAGAACAGGATGGCCTCAGACTCAACAGAAATCTCCCTGCCTCTGTCTCCTGAGTGCTGGGATTAAAGGTGTGCTCCACCACTGCCCAGCTGGTTTTCTAGTCTTGATCTATGTTGCTATATTCAGATTGTTTTTTTTAATCTGTAGTAATACTTTGATTCTTCCTTTTTCTTTCTTTTATTTATTTGTTTATTTTTTGAGGCAGGGTCTATATATCCCTGGCTGACCTAGAATCTTTATATGACCAGGCTTTCCTCCAACACACAGAGATCTATCAAGTGCCAGAATTAAAGGAATTTGCCACCATGTCCAGATATACTTTGAATAAATGACAGTTTATTCTCTTAATGGCTGTTCCTTAGGTTATTCCATTCTCTTTATTATAGTGCAGCAGTAAATAATCTTATGCTTATCTATCTTTGCACATGTTCAATTGTTTCTCTTGTTGGGTGCTATTTTCAAATTGTTTTTTGATGTAATTATTCCAAATATGTATGTGTGTATATATGTTTATGTGTATTCACTTATTGTGAGACAGATATATATATATAAATCTCACAATAAATAAATACATATTTTATATGTATTTATTATACGTGTATATCTATCTCACAATAAATAAATACATTTAAATATGTACATACAACATACATACATACATATACATATATGCATATATATGCATGCATACTAGGCTGGTGTTGAGCTGAACAGAGATCCACCTTTCCCCCTTCCCCCTTAGTAATGGGATCAAAGGTGTGAACTGGCTTCCAATTTGTATTTTTTTTTTTTGGTTTTTCGAGACAGGGTTTCTCTGTGTAGCTTTGCGCCTTTCCTGGAACTCACTTGGTAGCCCAGGCTGGCCTCGAACTCACAGAGATCCGCCTGGCTCTGCTTCCCGAGTGCTGGAATTAAAGCGTGCGCCACCAACGCCCGGCCCCAATTTGTATTTTGATCAATGATGCTTCCCTATGTCCTTGACAACTCTTGTTACCAGTTTATTACCTTTTTTTTTTTTTGTAATGTGTGTATACGTGGGGGTATATGCTTGTGAGTAAAGGCACCCATGTAGGCCAGAGATATTGGATCCGCCTGGAGCTAGAGTATGAGTAATTGTAGGTCATACAACATGGGTGCTGGGAATGGAACTTGTGTCCTCTGCAGGAGCAGTTAGGTTTTTAAACCTGCTGCATCTCAGTGTTTTAAAAACATTTTGCTGTTTTTTTTTTTTTCCTTTCTTTTTCTCTTTTTTTTAAATTAATTGCTTGAATTTTTTTTTTTTTTTTTTTTTTTTTTTTTTTTTTTTTTTTTTGAGACAGTGTTTCTCTGTGTAGCTTTTGGAGCCTGTCCTAGAGATCACTTTGTAGACCAGACTGGCCTCGAACTCACAGAGATTCACCTTCCTCTGCCTCCTGAGTGCCGGAATCAAAGGCGTGCACCACCACCACCACCACCACCACCACCACCACCACCACCACTGCCTGGCTTGAAATTCTTTATATCATTTAAATATAGTATGGAGAAATATCAGGCTTTGGAGTCAAGAGTTAATTCTCTGTAGCATAATAGGTTTAAATCTGAAGTAAGAGCGACTATCTTAGGGTTGGAGAGATGGCACTGTGCACTAGCTGCTTTTCCCCAGGACCTGGGTTCAATTCCTAGCACCTACAGGGTAGCTTGTAACCATCTGTAACTTTTATTCCAGGGGATCCAAAGCTTTCCTTTGACCTCTGAGGGTCAAAGGCATGTGTGTGGTACACATACATACATGCAGGCAAAACACTTAAGCACATAAAACAAAAAAACAAATCTTAAAAAATAATGAATTGGAAAAAACAACGGCTGCCAGCACCCTCGGGCCTCTGAGTTTCTAAACTACTACTACGTGAGAGCCTGAGAGATCCACGAAGTTTCAAGGGGAGACGCATTGGTGGAGGATGAGCTTACAGTATCTCCAGAACAACCAAAAAAGGCAGGCAGGGAAGATACTTTCAAAAGTGGTTTTATGAGCCAGGCGGTGGTGGCGCACGCCTTTAATCCCAGCACTTGGGAGGCAGAGGCAGGTGGATCTTTGTGAGTTCGAGGCCAGCCTGGGCTACCAAGTGAGTTTCCAGGAAAGGTGCAAAGCTACACAGAGAAACCCTGTCTCGAAAAACAAACCAAAAAAAAGTGATTTCATGAATTGGAAAAAAAGATGGTGGGGTGGAGCAGAGTGCCAATAGGCCAGCAGCCGGTGTGCTGCAGCCTGGGGCATAGAACCATTCTGCTGCTGCTCACTGTTCATTCTGCTAGGGGGAGGAGAGTGAGGGTCCACAGTGCTGCCCAGAGGCTGCAAGCACCACGGTTGCCTGGGGAACCAGTTGAGTGGCTGGCACTGAGGGCAGCAGGGTATGCAGCAGCATGGAGCTCTCTCTGATCTTCCCCCAGAAGCATTGCCCAGCTGCAAGATTACCTGACCCTGGGCAACAACATGATATCTGAGATGAGTCTCGATGATAGCCTAGTATTTATGATGCTTTAGAAATCTTGAACCAGACTAATGACTTATTGCAATAAGTATTTACATGTAAAGCTGTTTGGGGAAAAATAAATACACGGTGTGACACATAGCAGTTTGCAACACCGCTTAAATAAATACATGTGTGATAAAGAGATGAGAAAGATGGTGGAACAGAGTGAGTGTACAGTCAGTGAAGCGAGACAGAACTAGAGATTTCTTAGTGGCTACAGGTATGGAAGGGTAACAGGTATGGGAATGCAGCTGTAGCAGACAAAGGAACATATTATTGCCAAGTATTGCAGGGTGGTGTGGTGATATTTTGTTTATACTTTAACAAAATAAAATTTGCCTGAAGATCAGAGGACATAGATAGCCACCAGATTAAACATAGAGGCCAGGCAGTGGTAGCATACACCTTTAATCCCAGCACTAGGAAGGTTGAGACAGGAAGTGATATGGCTGGGCAGAGAAAGGAATATAAGGTGAGAAGAGACAGGAACTCACACACTCTTTCAGGCTGAGGAGTTGGTGAGGTAGGAGGTGGTGGCTGTGACTTGCTCTGCTTCTCTGATCTTTCAGCTTTGACCCTGATATCTGGCTCCTGTTTTTTATTATAAGACCATATTAGGATTCGTGAAACAGGGTGGTATATAGCAGCCTGGAACTCACACAGGTTCTGTCCCCAAAAGCACTGCCCATTTGCACAATCATCCCGTCTCTGAGCAACAGCAAGATGTCCTAGATAAAGAACTGTTCGTTTTCTGGATTAAGCCTTCTCAAAAGACTTCTGTTTTTGGTGCTACCAGTGCAGGCCATATTGATGTCCTTAGTCCTAGTTGTCGCCAGAGGCCCTGTAGATGTCTGTGGTCTGTGCTGCTGCTGGAGGCCATGTTGGTGTCTGTGGATGCTGCCGATGGAAACCATGTTGATGTTTGTGGATGGTCCTTGCTGCCCCTGGAGGCCATGTTGATATCCATGGTCTGTGAGGACACCTGAGGCCATGTTGATATCCTTGCTTTGTGCTGCCACTGGAGGCCATGTTGATGTTTGTGGTCCATGCTGCATCTCGAAGCTATGTTGATATCCATGGTTTTTACCGTTTCCAGAAGCCATGTTGAGGTCCATGTCCATGCAACTGCCAGAGACCATGTTGAGGTCCATGTTCTGTGCTGCCACCAGAGGCTGTATAGATGTCCTGTGTAGATGTCTGTGGTCTGTGCTGCCCCTGGAAACCATGTGGAAGTCCATGACCGGGCTGTTACAAGTCAAGGAAGCTTCTTTTGCAGTGGTATCTATGACTACAGACTCATAATTGAGAATGAAGGATATTGAAGGCTTCTGTGACAGTCCCTCCCCTGACACAAAAAGGAAATAATCCAGAAAGGAAGCTATTGGGATGAAGATCCTTAAGTGTAGCCCTTCACAGTTAATGGCTTCTGATGGTGATGGTGGGGAGGACTTGATTATGTTCAAGGGGCTAGCCACCGGGAATTTGACCATGCTCCAATGAATATATGATCAACACAAATTAGACTTGGCGTTTTATTTTTTTGGAGGGGAGGGCACAAGTGTGGGATGATGGACCTGAGAGGAATGGAAAGTGTGGTGAGGTAAATTGTATGAAATTCCCAAATAATAAATTCAACCATATGTTTCCAAAAAAATAAATGAATAAAAAATTCACCATTACATAGGGAAAAAAAAACTCATAAGGCTTTGTCTATATTTCATACTTCTTTCTTTTTTTTAATTCCTCTTGTTATTTATTTGTTTGTTTATTTATTTTCAAGACAGGGTTTCTCTGTGTAGCCCTGGCTGTTCTGGAACTCACTCTGTAAACCAGAATGGCTTTGAACTCACAGAGATCTGCCTGCCTCTGCCTCCTGAGTGCTGGGATTAAAGTTGTGTGCCACCATCGCCCAGCTGATTCTTCATTTCATTACTTTTCCTCTAAGTTTTTCTTGGGCTCTCTCATCAGAACTGATTTGTAGCTGGAGTTTTCCTGCCTTGCCCACAGTCAGGACAAATCTTTGTCACCTGCCAGTCCCACAGCCGCTCAGACCCAACCAAGTAAACACAGAGACTTATATTGCTTACAAACTGTATGGCCGTGGCAGGCTTCTTGTTAACTGTTCTTATATCTTAAATTAACCCATTTTTATAAATCTATACCTTGCCACATGGCTGGTGGCTTACCGGCATCTTTACATGCTGCTTCTCCTGGCGGTGTCTGCAGTGTCTCTCTCTCCTTCCTGTTTCCCCAATTCTCCTCTCTCTTTGTCCCGCCTATACTTCCTGCCTGGTCACTGGCCATCAGTGTTTTATTTATATAGAGTGATATCCACAGCACTGATTCATGTTTTGTATCATAAATATATTTTAACTTTTTATTTTGGAAGCATATTTGTTGTGTTGTGTTGTGTTTGTAGTGTGGTGTATGTGCTGGTATGTGTAGGTGTGTTGTGAGGTTAGAGAGAGACATCAGGTGTCTCCATCAGTCTCCACCTTTATTTTTTGAGACAGGGTCTCCTCATCGAACCCTAAGCTTGATTGGACAGAGTAGATAGATGTCCAGTGAACTTCAGGGATCTACCTATCTCTCTGTTCCTACCCAACTAATGCTGGGGTTGCAATTTTGGAGCCTGGTTTTTTGTATGAGTTCTTGAATTGGAATTCATTTTATCATGCTTGTGTAGCAGGAACTCTGCCAGTTAAGCCAGCTTCCTAGGCCATCTTTTAACACATTTTAAAACCATAGTTTACAAAAGGAAAGGTAATACATTTATCTATATCATTTTTTTCTTATTTTCTTGAGTTTCTTCTTATTGTTTTCCTTTTGTTCAGAGAAATCCCCTTAGCTGTCCTATTAGACTAGGTCTGCCGTCCACAGACTCTGTCATCTTTTTTCAGGGTATTTTCCTTTTTTTTTTTTTTTTTTTTTATGGTTTTTCGAGACAGGGTTTCTCTGTGTAGCTTTGCGCCTTTCCTGGAACTCACTTTGTAGACCAGGCTGGCCTCGAACTCACAGAGATCCGCCTGCCTCCGATTCCCAAGTGCTAGGATTAAAGGTGTGCGCCACCACCTGGCTTTTCAGGGTATTTTCATGTGTGTTGTTTCTGGGCTGACTTGTTTTTCTTCAGCATTTGATAAATGTCACACCACTTCCTCTGGACTCAGTTTTTAATGTTTCTCTCTCTCTTTTTCTTTTTATTGACAGATTACATCTTTATACATTGTATATCCAGTTTGGTGGTGGTGGTAATGCATGCCTTTAATCCCAACACTTTGGAGGCAGAGTCAGGAGGATCTCTGAGTTGAAGACCAGCCTGTTTGTTCTACAGAGTGAGTTCTAGGACAGCCAGGGCTACACAGAGAAACCCTGTCTCCAAAAAACAAGCATTGTATATTCAATAACATAAGTTCATAATCTTTGAAATGCTTTTGCTCTTTAAATCCAGTAGTTTAAAGTAAAAGTTTTCTAGTGCCATAATTGTAGCAGTAAGAACTTGTAGTTGCTGGGCAGCAGTGGCATACGCCTTTAATCCCAGCACTTGGGAGGCAGAGCCAGGCGGACTTTTGTGAGTTGGGAGGTCAGCATGTTCTACAGATCAAGATCCAGGACAGGCACCAAAACTACACAGAGAAACCCTGTCTAAAAAAAAAAAACCACAACCCCTCCCCCCAGAAAAACCAAAACAACAACAGCAACAACAAAAACCACCCAAAACAATAACAACAACAACAAAAAACCCACAAACAACAACAACAACAAAAATAAACTTCTAGTTCCAGCTTCTTGGTGGCTGAGGCAGGAAGATAGTGAGTTTGGGGCCAACCCGTGCAATATAAGAAACCTTGTCTCGAATGGTAGTGGTGCATGCCTTTAATCCCAGCACTTGGGAGGCAGAGACAGGTGGATCTCTCTGAATGTAAGGTCATACTGGTCTACAGAGAAACCATGTCTAGGAAAAAAAAAAAACCAAAAAAAAAAAAAAAATTGAGGAAACTTTGTTTCATAAAATAAAGGAAAAAAAAGTGTGATTATAAGCCAGAAATAGAGAAATAGTAGCTTTCCTATTTGACCATGTAAGTCATTTTTATTGAGACGTTAATTTTTTTTCAGTTTTTTAAAATGTGCATTGGTGTTTTGTCTGCATATAAGTTTGTATGAGGGTGTTGGGTACCCTGGAACTGGAGTTATAGATAGGTGTGAGCTGCTATGTAGGTGCTGGGAATTGAACCTGGGTCATCTGGAGAGCAGCTAGTATTTTTAACCACTGAGCTATCTCTCCAGCCCCAGATGTTTATTGTTTTTTTAATGGAGTGCCAAGTTTCTCTCTTCTATCTTTTCATTTTAGCAGTAACTTTGTTTTTTTCTTTAAGACATGGTTTTCTCTGTGTAGCTTTCGAGCCTGTTCTGGAACTTGCTCACTAGACCAGGTTGGCCTTGAATTCACTGATCCACCTGCCTCTGCCTCCCAGTGCTAGGACTAAAGGCATTTGCCACAACCTTCCAGAAGGCTAGGATTAAAGGTGTGTGTGCCACCATTTTCTGGCCTCTATGCCTGTGTAGTGGCTGTTCTGTTCTCTGACCCCAGATAAATTTATTAGGGTGCACGATATATTGGGGAATATAATATCACCACACTTTTTCTTTTTTTTTTTTTCTTTGAGACAGAGTTTCTCTGTGTAGCCTTGGCTATCTTGGATCTCGCTCTGTAGACCAGGCTGGCCTCAACCTCAAGAGATCCACCTGCTTCTGCCTCCCAAGTACTGGGATTAAAGGCATGTGCCACCACTGCCTGTTGAAAAACATTATCTAAAGAGGCAGTAACTAGTTAAAAAAAATCCTAAGAATTTGTATATTCATAGACATACATGCATACAGACAGACAGACAGACACACACACACACACACACACACACACACACACACCCTCTACCTTAATTTCAATATATAATAAGATGTTTTAAAATATGTTTAATTTTATGTATGTGAGTGTGTATGTACATGGTAGTACAGGTGTCTAGAGGTCAGAGGCATTGGATCTCTCTGGAGCTCGAGTTACAGGCAGGTGGTGCTTTGAACCATATCAGATCCTCTGCAAGAACAGAATAACTTCTGAGTCATCTTTCTAGCCCCGTCCTGGAACTCCCTCTAGATTAGGCTGGCCTTGAACTCCGATTCATCTGGGGGGAGGGGGAAAGACCAGTGCTGGGATTAGAGGCATGCACCACCATGATTCAGCCCTGTTAAGTTCAAAAAAAAAAAAAAAAATGTGTAATGGCCATAAATTATCTTAGTTATTCTCAGGAAATTTAGCAGCAGTTTTGTTCACAATGTTTCTTAATTAAAAAATTTTTTTCCTGTTAGGTTCAGGCATGGTGGTACAAACCTTCAATCCCAGCACTGGGAGACAGAAACAGGCAGATTTCTTAGTTTCAGGCCAGTCTGGCCTACAGAAGGGAGTTCCAGGACAGCCTGGGCAACATAGAGAAACTCTGTCTCAAAAAAATAAAAAACAAATGTTTTATGTGTATGGGTATTTTTGCCTGCATGTATGCCTGTATACAACACGTGAATGCCTGGTGCCCACAGATGCCAGAAGAGGGCATCTGAAGTCCTGGAACTTCAGTTATTGATGATTGAATCACCAAGTGGATATCTGGAATCTAACCCAGGTTCTCTGGAAGAGCAGCTAGTGCTCTTAACTGCTGAGCCACCTGGACAAGTACTCTACCACTGAGTTATCTTCCTAGTCCCTCCCTGCCCATGCTGTTTTAGACTCAGGGTGATGCATTAAAAAACTTCAAATATATGAAAACAATGAACATATATGACACAATTACAGCAAATCAGCAAATTCAGTAAAAACAAAGTAGAAAGTTTTTTCTCTCTCTGAAATGTGAGAAAGGACCAATAAAAGTAAGATAAAAGCTGTAGCTTGTTACACTGGCTTGAGTCTGTCTCCGTTTTAGAGCTAATTAAAGAGAAAAAGATGCCTTTACACATGGAAAGTTTTTTTAATGATTTATTTTTTTCATGTATATTGGTTTGCCTGTATGAGAGTGTTAGATAGATTCCTTGGAACTGGAGTTACAGACAGTTGTGAGCTGCCATGTGGGTACTGGGAATTGAACCCGGGTCCTCTGGAAGAACAGCCAGTGCTTTTAACCACTGAGCCATCTCTCCAGCTCCCACATGGAAATTTTTAATATACTTTCTCTCCTTCAGACCTTAGCAGTTTTTGATATTCTGTTTTATTCTATGTGGAGACAAAGAATGAAGAAGTAAGGTTAGAGAAGGGTAGGTTGGAGTAGGAGGCTAAGACCGTTAGATACTAAGCATTTATCTTTAGTTATGGCGTAACCTTCAAAGCTTTCTTCCTTTGTTTTCCTTCCCTTTTTTGTGGGTTTTTTTTTTTTTTTTTTTTGAGACAGGGTTTCTCTGTGTAGTCCTGACTGTCCTGGACTTCACTCTGTAGACCAGGCTGGCCTCGACCTCAGAGATTATCCTGCCTCTACCTCCTTCAGCAAATCCTATCAGTGCGAGACACCACAACTGGCTTTTTAGGTATTTTTTTAACATCTCTTAACCTAGGTGAAATAAAAAAAAAAAAAAAACAAAAAACAAAAAACAAAAAAAACAACAACAAAACTCTTGGGGCTGGAGAGATGGAAATGAAGCTGGAGAAATGGTTCAAGAGAGCACTGGCTGCTCTTTCAGAGGACCTGGGTTCAATTCCCAGCACCTACATGGAAGCTCACAACTGTCTGTAACTCCGTTTCTAGTCGTTCCAGTACCCCTACACATACATACATGCAAGCAATACATCAATGTACATAAATAGAACTAAACAAACTGTAAAAAACCTAAACAAAAAAACCCTTTTAATATTTTTGTAAATTACTAGTTTCATTAGTTTTTAGATGCTTTTCAATTAAAATAGATGACCTGTGCATGATAACAAAATAGCATCAGGAATAAAAACCCCACAAAACCCAACTCAGGAATATCAGTGTTTCCCACTAAGGAAAATCTACAACCAGATTATCCCATTTTTCAAATATGTGCAGCTCAAATCAATACAGTTATTGTATATAAAATCATCTGAAGTACCAACTGGCAGATTTTTTTTCAATTTTCTCTTCCTCTGTTTTATACTCAAGATGTTAGCTTTTCTCTACTGACTCGCTCTGTGTTGGATGAAATTTATGTGCTGCCTTTTAGAATAGCTTTCTTATTTCTTGAACCCTAGGGTTGCCTTCCTCCCACTGAATCTTGGGCTTGTCCTGCACACTTCTGGGAACATGAGGAGGCTCAAGACATTGGGTAATTAACCCTTATGTGTATCTTTCTGGGTGAACCAATGAAGTTCCTTCCATACCTTGAATAGTGGGGTATGTTTTGTTGGTTTTTAGTGTGAGGTAATTACATCTTATGGAGATATTCCCCTTGTTCACTCTGTTGGGATGAAAGGGACAAGTATCTCTTCAGCATCCAATGATCAGGCACTCAAAAAACTTCTAAACCAAGAAACATTGTAGTAAGCATAAGTTTGAGAGTAATTCAGGATTAGATACTAGAGCAGTGGCAGAAGACAAAGACTAGCAAATTAATCACTAAAAGTTCTGAAAGCAAACAAACCGAATCCTCTGAAAACAGACAACCATAGTGGTTTATCTTAAAACAGGTGCCATGCTTGAGCTGGCTCACTGGGTAAAGGCACTTGCTGCCAAGTCTGATGGCCTGAGTTTGATTCTTGGGACTTGTATGGTGGAAGAAGAGAGCTGACCCCTGAAAGTTTTCCTTTGATCTCCGTATGTTCACAGTGGCACTGGTCTGCCTATTAGGTCTCCTTGTGAGGCCTGGAATTGAACCCAAGTCCTCTGCAAGAGCAGTAACTGTTCTTAACTCCGTATCCCCAAAACGCTGGCAGATTTGGTATCTGGTGAGAGCACTCCTTGATATGTATCTTATGATAGAAGTGGTAATGAGAGAGAGAATAAAAAGAAATAAGTAAGTGATAAGACATATCACTTCTGTCTTGATGTATTTGGTTTGCTATCACAAAATACCTTAATTAAACTAGTTAGTTTACAAACAATATAAATGGTTTTTGGTTTTTCCAGATGGGCTTTCTCTGTGTAACAGTCTGGATGGTTGTCCTGGAAATTACTTTGTAGACCAGGCTGGCCTTGAACTCACAGAGATCCTCCTGTCTCTGCCTCCCAAGTGCCAGGATTAAAGGCGAGTGCCACCACCACTTGGCTAATGTAAATGTATTTTTAACAGTTCTGGAGGCTGGGATGTCTGAGCTCAAAGTGCTGGCAGATTTGGTATCTGGTGAGAGCACTTCTTGATATGTATCTTATGATAGAAGTGGTAATGAGAGAGAGAATAAAAAGAAATAAGTAAACAGAATTGCAGTCATATCAAAAATATCCTAAGTCATCTTATGAACTGATTCTTTTATTGTTTCCTTTGGCATTTCATGGTTACTATTTTATGTTCTGGTTTCTGATGCAGCTATATTCCTGGGTATTTACCCAGAAGACTTCAAGTTAACTTATCAGAGATCTTTGTACATCAGTGTTTATTGCATTACATTTTGGGCTAGTAAGAGGGATCTTCAAGTAAAGATGCTTACTGCCAAGCCCAATGACCTGAGTTCTAATTTTTTTTTTTTTGGTTTTTCGAGACAGGGTTTCTCTGTGTAGCTTTGTGCCTTTGGTAGTCCAGGCTGGCCTCGAACTCACAGAGATCCGCCTGCCTCTGCCTCCAGAGTGCTGGGATTAAAGGCATGCGCCACCACCCTGCGAGTTCTAATTTTTGTACCCATATAATGGAAAGAAAGAATGGATTCCTGAAAGTTGTCTTATCACCTCCATACATGCGTTGTACCATATGCCTATTCCCTTCAGTAACTTGAATAAATGTTTTAAAAAATGGTCACTTTTTTTGTTGTTTTTTTGAGACAGAGTTTCTTTCTCTGTGTAGCCTTGGCTGTCCTGGAATGCTCTCTGTAGACCAGGCTGGTCTTGAACTCAACAGAGATCTGCCTGCTTCTGCCTCGCAAGTGCTGAAAATTCTTACTTTTAAAATTTTATTTTTATCTTATATGTATGGGTATTTTGCCTGCCTGTATGTCTGAGTACCACGTGTATGCCATGCCTGTGGAGGCCAGAAGAGGATATTGGGTCTTCTGGGACTGGAGCTAGAGTTGGTTGTGAGCTGCCATTTGGATGCTGGGAATTAAACCCCTGTCTTCTGGAAGAGCAGCTAATGTTCTCAAGTGATGAGCCATCTTTTTAGCTCTAATGGTACTTTTTAATTGGAATGAATGTTGCATATATGTTTAATATAAAGTTTTTTAGAAAAGATAACTAAAGATTCACGTTTCATTCCTTTTTTTCATTGAAGGATATGGTTACTGGACTTAGTCCCCTGCTCTTCAGGAAGCTTAGTAATCCTGACATATTTTCACCTACTGGAAAAGCTAAACTCCATCGACAACTTAGTCAGGATGACTGTAAATTACGGAGAGGAAGCTTGGCCAGTTCTCTGTCAGGTAAATACCAGACTTGTTTTTTTAATGGAATGTGGGGAAATGGGTATGTTAGTATGTGGTAGACAGTGTGCTTAGCATGCATAGACCCTGGGTTCAATCTCTAGAACCAAAAAGGGGATGGGGGTTAATTGTGGGACTGTGTTGTTAATATTTAAAGATACATCAATTGCCTTGGCATCTTGACAGCCTCTTCTTTGATAGTCTTGTATAGAATACTATTTTCTTTCTGCTATTTTACAGATTGTCTGAATGCTAGCCACCTGAACACCTGTTGGCTAACTAGTAATCTTGGCTACTGCCGTTTTTTTCTCCATTTACAACTTTGTAGGTTCATATCCTTCTCACTCCCACTGCCCCTCTGCTCCACTCCCCACCTCCACCCCTGCCTGTACCACTAGAGCTGTGCTGGAAAAATCCAGGGCCTTGTATATGCTCCGCAAGTGCTCTGCCACTGAGCTATAACCCCCGCAAAATCCCATAATTATCTTCCTGTGTCCTCCAAAGAAAAGACAGTTATAAAATCCAAGGTACAAAATTGTAAAAGAAGTCTTGGTTCGGGTAGAAAACAGTTAAGATGTAGTATAATTTTAATCAATCTGTAGACTTTGAAAAAAAGGAGTATGGCTAGTAGAGAAGATAAGTAGAGAAGAAAATTTCCTGTTGTACTTTGTAGATGTAACCAATCGTCTTATTAAAATAAGAAACACAGAGCAATGTAAAAGAAAAGAGAGTCAAGTAGAGAAAAATCTTACTCCTACAGTGCTCCTAACTTGAGAGAGAGCTACTTCTGTTTGTCTGTGTTTAATATCTTTTTTCTGCTTTCATTGGTTGTAAACCAACACATGACTGTCATCATGCTGTAAGTACCGCCTCCAGTCTTAAAGGCATATGTCTCAAACTGGCTATATCCTGAACAACAGAAACTACTAGTCTTCTAACCACGCTCTTGCTATGGCTCTAATAGCTCTGACCCCAACTTTATTTATTAACATAAAATTAAAATCACATTTCAGTACAAATAAAATATCACCATATTCTTCCCAATAGTCTCTTTTCTTTCAGTTGCTTTTCAGTGATATTCTCCTTGGCCTTATTGTCTCACTATTGTACTGTCATTTTTATTTCATCCTTCTGCTTTTATTTTTCATAGAACTCTGCTCAGCTTTTAAGAACAGGATCATCTTCTGATTGCCTATGTATAAGTTGAACTTTAAAAATAACTTACTGATTTGTATATGTGTGTGGTATATGCCATGGGATGTATGTGGAGATTAGAGGACAATTTTTAGGAATTAGTTTTCCACCATGATAATCTGGAGGGTCACTGAGGTTATCAGGCTTCGCTGCAAGTGCCTTTACCCCTTGAGCCATTTCAGTATCCCTATAAGAGTTTTGAATTAAGAATTAGAAAAACAAGCCGGGCGTTGGTGGCGCACGTTTAATAGCATGGAGGCAGAGCGGCGGATTTGTGAGTTCGAGGCAGCTGGGTAAAGTGAGTCAGGAAGGCGCAAAGCTACACAGAGAATGTTCGAAAAAAAAAAAAAAAAAAAAAAAAGAATTAGAAAAACAAGCTGGATGGTGGTGGCACATGTTTATTTATTTATTTACTTATTTATTTATTTACTTATTACTCATGATATTAATCACATTTGTGGTATTCATAGATTACATTCGCAGTATTCATTCAATTATATATATATTTAATTTTAAATGTCGAATGTCATTTCTTGAAGGAGTAGGAGGTCTTAAATACAGGCTTACAGCACAATGGGAGGACCCCGGAGGGCAGAAGTTCGCTACTGATGTTTTACAATCTTGCATCTAAGCTGTTAACGCCCGTTATTCAGCATACACAGACAAGGAACTTACCTTAAGCATTCAGGAGGGTGGAACCTGGCAGGGAATTAGCATTGGGAGGATATCAAGGTCAAAGTCCGCAAGCAAGGCAACAGTTACCCAAAATGGGGGTCAGAGCCCTGCAGGTCCCCCTTTTATTAAAAAATGAGCTTCTGACTTGGGTTGCGTGGGATGTCAGCAGGTCACCCTACCCGTTATGGAGACACCTGCCCAGGCCACACAGGTGCTCTGTCTTAGGTTGGTGAGTGCCCCTCAAGCATTACCCATCTCTGAATACTCATTATCATACCGGCTTAATCGTGTGTGAGCTGCATGGTTAATTGCTGCCAAAGATCTCAAAGTGGCACTGGGCTTACAATCATTGTGTTTGATACAGAAAAGACCAACAGAGGTCCTATCTCACCCATAGCCAGTAGGCTAAAGGCAACTGAGCCATTCCCTTCCTTATCGAGCCATATTGTACGTTGGGTTGGAGTCCTTATAAGATAGTATCCCAAAAGCAACTGGAACTTGAGTTTATAAATTTATAATTTTCAAAGCCAGTCAAGATGTATATAACTACTGAATTAAATTTATCATACCCAATGAAAGATTAACTGTAGTAGCTACTTTTGTTGCTAGGGTCTCAACTGTGCTAGCTGTAGTAAGCAATTATGAAATGGTAATTCCAGAAACAGTAGCAGCGGTGTGTGCTATTGTTATAACAGCAACAGTGGCAACAGCAATGTCAAATTCTCTTCTGGATTGTATGGACATCCACTGGCATGGATACAACTCCAGGAACACATTGGAGTCCTTGTAAGATAGTATACCAAAAGCAACTGGAACTTGAGTTTATAAATTTATAATTTTCAAAGCCAATTGAGATGTATATAACTACTGAATTAAATTTATCGGTGGCACATGTTTTTAATCCTAGTACTTGGGAGGCAGAAGCAGGTAGGTCTTGAGGCCAGCCTGGTCTATAGAGTGAGTTCCAGGATAGCCAGGGCTCCAAGGAGAAACACTGTCTTGGAAAACCAAAAATAAAGAAACAAAAAAGCAAACAAATTAATAAAGGAAAACAAAATAAAACTGGGACTGGATAGATGGTGCAGAGGTTAAGAGCACTTGTTGCTCTTGTGTAGAACCTGTATGATTCCAGTACCCACATATTGCTTCATGGCTATCTGTAACTCCAATTCAAGGGGATCTCTTACTCTTCTGACTTCTGTAGGCACCACCAGTCATGCGTACACACACATGCAGGCAAAGCAAAGCACTCATAACATAAATAAATTTAAAAAACGTTAAAAAAGAAGAAAACTGTGGGGCTGGTGGGTTAACTGAGTTGGCTAGGTTATATGTGGTGGCATCACTTAGAATCCCAGTGTTAGGGAGGTTCCTGGAGTTTACTGAACTGTCTAGCACATAACCCACTTGCTTGGTGAGTTCCAGGCTGCTGAGAGACTTTGTCTCTCTCATTCACAAATTCAGGTGGATGGTACCTGAGAAAAGACACCCAGGGTTGTCTTCTGTTCTCCACAAGTATGCACTTATAATTTTTTAGACCAGGCTGGTCTTGAACTTGTAGATCCTTCTCTTCTGAGAGCTGAAAGTAAAGGTATGAGCTACCATGCCTAGGCCTTTTAGGTTTATTTTTAAATTTAAGTGGTTAAATTTCTCTTTAAGAAATATATGTTTTTTTATTCTTTTTTTGAATTTATTTTATTATTTTATGTGTGTAAGTGTTTTGCCTGAATGTATGTCTGGGCATCCCTGTTTCCAGAGGAGGCCAGAAGAGGGGCATTGGGTCCTCTGGGACTGGAATTACAAAGGGTCGTAATCAGCTAAGTGGTTGCCAGGAAGGGAACCAAATTCTGGTTCTCTGGAAGAGCAGCAAGCAGTCTTAATCACTGAGTCATCTCTCCAGCCCCTTTTATTTTATTTTAATTTATTTATTTTTGAGACAGGATCTCTACATAGCCCTGGCTAGCCTGAAACTTGCTATGTAGACTAGGCTGGCAGTGAACTCAAAGAGATCTTAGTGTTGGGATTACAGTTATATGTCATCATGCCAGTCAGACTGTAGTCATTCTGAATCTTTATTTTTCTTCTAAACTTTAATTTTATTTGTTTGGTTTTACCAGGTTGCTATCCAAATGAATTGCATCATATTTTGTTTGAAACAAACAAACAAACAAACAAAACAAAACAAAACAAAAACAAGCAAACTTTGAATAACTAAGATTTTGCCAGGTACAGGAAGAGAATTCAAGTGACCTGAGTAATCAAGATAAAGCCAATGAAAAATGCAGAGCATAATAGTGAAGTTGAATGAGGGAAGACTGTGAAAAAGAGATGAGGCCAGAAAGATAGTCTGAATTTTGGAGTTCTTTTTAGAATAATAAAAAGTTTGGCTTAATTCTTTAAACATTGGGGAAGTCATCATATGTCTTTTAAAGGAAATAAATGACACAATCTCATTGATTTTGGTTAGCAGCAATATGAAGGATGTGAAGAAAAGGGGGAAATGGGACTGGTAAACCATCTGCAAAATCATTGCAGTTCTAGGCACTTAGTCTTCATGGGTGACTTTCATTTATTTGCCCCTCCCACTACTGAAGATAGGTTCTTATATTGTCCTGACTGGCTGGCTACTTGCTACTTGAACTCTTGTCTCCACATTACTATGTCTGGCTTGACTTTCATGTATATTTCAGTGCAATTAATGTGGTTGGTAAACCTAGACTGAGCACGTGGAATGTGGTGAGAACAGTATGGATTCAGTATTTGCCTTCTGAAATCAAAAGGCTCAGACTTGTTTTTTTCTTCTTTGTGTATCCCTGGCTGTCCTGGAATTCACTCTGTAGACAGGCTGGACTCAAATTCACAGAGATCTGCCTGCCTCTGCCTCCCGAGTACTGGTATTGAAGGTGTGTGCCATGACCGCCTGGCTCAGGCTTGTTTTGAACAGTATTTCTGCACCACTCATTGCACTTGAGTAGGGTAGTGGAAGGACTTAAAAACTCTTAAGACTGATAGGTTAAGGGTTAATGTGTGAGGTTAGTGTGGTGGTTGAATAGTACTGAGAACTGAATATACTCAGCTTGCTTTACTATCCCACCCTTTCAGATTCTAACATAGATAAGGCAATCTCCCTTGGTTTGTGCCAATATTTTTTTGTCCACTTGACATCATTGCATTTGTATTTTTTCATTCATTTGTCAACATAAAATTACATGAATGTTTTCTGCCTTGTGTTTGAAGGTAAGCAGCTGCTCCCTTTGTCCAGCAGTGTACACAGCAGTGTGGGGCAGGTAACTTGGCAGTCTGTAGGAGAAGCATCAAACCTGGTTCGAATGAGAAACCAATCCCTTGGACAGTCTGCACCTTCCCTTACTGCTGGTTTGGTAAGTGTTTATTCAGTAAAGCTTGGGGTTGCTCTAGAAATGATCCTTGATCCTCATTTATCACATTGATATTTGTTCTATTTTCATTTTTAGAATTTTAGTTAATTTCTCTAAGTGAATAAGATTGAAATTTTCATTAAATATATTCTGATCTCTTACTTTGTAACTTGTACTGATTACTTATTATCAGGAAAATAATTGAGTATGATTATAACTTTTGTTTTGGTTTTTGGAGACAAGGTTTCTTTATGTAGCCCTGACTGTTCTAGAATTCCCCTTGTAGATCAGGTTGGCCTTAAACTCCTGCCTTTGCCCCCTGAGTGCTGGGATCAAAGGTATTCGCCACCAACACTGGGTTGACATGTGGCCTTTATGATTGACTTTTTTTTTTCACTTCAAATGTTGGTTTTTTTTTTTTCTAGATTTATTTATTATGTATACAATGTTCTGCCTGCATATATTCCTACACACCAGAAGAGGGCACCAGATCTCATTATAGATGGTTGTGAGCCACCATGTGGTTGCTGGGAATTGAACTCAGGACCTCTGGAAGACCAGTCAGTGCTCTTAATCTCTGAGCCATCTCTCCAGCCCCGGTGTGAGATTTAAGAAAAAAAAGAGGATGTAGATTTTAATAGGGGCAATGCTGCTGAAAAGAATAGTTTGAAAGAGCTGCCAGTGCTCTTAACCTCTGAGCCATCTCTTAAGCTCTCAAATGTCTTTTAAGGGTCATTCATATTGGATGTGTCAGTATTTAATTTTTATTTCTAAATAATACTCTTTTGTATAGATATATCATTTTGTTTATCATTTGCTAGATATTCGGTCTGCTTCTACCTTTTGGCATATGAATAATGTTGCTGTGAAGTTGATGTATAGATTCTTATGCGAGCATGTGTTTTTATTTGTGTGTGTATTTGTGTCTGTCTCTGTAGATGTAACCAATCGTCTTATTAAAATAAGAAACACAGAGCCAATGTAAAAGAGAAAGCCGAGAGGTCAGAGCGCAGAGCTAAAATCTTACCTCCTGCAGTGCTCCTAGCTTCCCCGAGAGAGCTTCTTCCTGTTTGTCTGTCTTTAAATAGTCTTTCTATTCTGCCTTCTCATTGGTTGTAAACCCAACCACATGACTGCCTTGTCACTGCCTGTAAGTACCGCCCTCCAGGTCTTAAAGGCGTATGTCTCCAATACTGGCTGTATCCCTGAACACACAGAAATCTACCTACCTCTTCTAACTACCACGCTCTTGCTATGGCTCTAATAGCTCTGACCCCAGGGCAACTTTATTTATTAACATAAAATTAAAATCACATTTCAGTACAAATAAAATATCACCATATGTCTCTGTGTGTCTGTGTATGGAATTACTGTTTATATGGTAACTATATTTAATCATTTGAAGAATTTTGGTTTCTTTACATTCTTGTCATTTTTAGCTGTCATTTTGACTTTAAGCCATTTTGACTCTGAGCCATCTCTCCAGCCCCTCGTTTATATTTTTTATTTATTTTTTATTTTTATTGGTTTTTTTGAGACAGGGTTTCTCTGTGTAGCTTTGCGCCTTTCCTGGATCTCACTCTGAAGACCAGGCTGTCCTTGAACTCAGAAAGATCCTCCTGCCTCTGCCTCCCGAGTGCTGGGATTAAAGGCATGCACCACCACTGCAGGCCTTGTTTATATTTTTTAAATGTGGATATCTATTTGTTCTAAAACTGTTGAAAAGATGGCTCAGAGGTTACTTTGCGCCTCTATTTAAAGATGATGGATTCTCAGCCTATTTCTATAACTTTATTCTGTCTCTATTGATGGCAGTATGTATATTATTTATTAGAGCACTTAAGTAAGTCTTGATGTTATATAGTATAAGAAAGCTAGCTTTGTTCTTTTTCAAAGTTGATTTGTTTGTTCTGCTTCCTTTTTTTTTTTATGTGATTTTAACTTTTTTTTTTTAAATTTGCACCAGTCTCATGTAGCTCAGGCTAATATCAGATTTGCTATGTAGCTGAGGATGACCTTGAACTTAATAATACTGCCTCCTGCATGCTTAGATTACACATGTGTACCACTACATCTACCTTATATTTTTATAATCAATTTGTTAATATCTATCAGAATGAAGGGAAGGAAGTCTGTAAGTTACGCCTGTGTTAATGTGACAGAAACACCCAACAAAACATGACAGGAGGAGAATTGCATTTTGGCTTATTGGTTCAGAGAAATTTCATTCTGTCTTGGTGATTCTGAAGGCATTGTTGAGGTTCAGTTCTTGGCGATAGGAACATGAGGTTGCAGCTTGTTTACATAGTAGTGGACTTGGAGGCAGAATCCTTAGTTGGAACCAGGGGTTGATAGAACCTTAGAAAGCCTACCTCTAGTGACCTATTTCTGCCAGTCTAGTCCTAAGTAAAATAAGCCTGAGAGGAACATTTCAGATGAAAACCCTAACAGGATTGAAGGGAATGAGGTTGGATAGCTGCTGGGAATGGATAGGTATTTCATTAAACCAACAGGTTAATTAGGTGAAAATGGACTTTTATCAGTCCATTAACATGATTGCTATCTACAGTTATTTAAATATTTAACTTCTCTCAGTAACGTTTCATAATTTTTGATATGTCTCATGTATCACTTATTGGATTTCTGTTTCATGAAAAACATAAGAATATGATTAACTGATTTTTTAAAATCTGTGATTGCTTATAACTTGATGAGATTTCTAACTACTTATTGCATATTCATGTGTGCATCATGTACTGTGTGTGTGTGTGTGTGTGTGTGTGTGTGTGTGTGTGTGTGTGTGTGTGTGAAGGTCAGAGGACAAAAACTTTGTGGAGTTAGTTCTCTCCTTCCATCTTTACACAGATTCTAGGGGTGAAATTCAGGTTGTTAGCCAGGCTTGTACAATAAACGCCTTGACCTGCTAAGCCATCCTGCTGGCTTAACGTACATTTTGGTTTTTTTTGAGACAAGGGTTTCTCTGTGTAACAGCCCTGGCTGTCATGGAACTCTCTGTGTAGACCAGGCTAGTCTCCAATTCACAGAGATCCACCTGTCTCTGCCTCCTGAGTGCTAGAATTAAAGGCCTGTGTTACCACTGCCTGGCTCAGATTTTTTTTTTTTAAATGGCAGAATTTTTTTTTATTGTAATTCCATCACACTTTTATTTTTTAATTTTTTCGGTTGACTTCTCTTAGTTTTCATCCTCACTGGAAATGAACTACTTGAGCCAAGGGACTAAAATTGCTCCTGGCAACAGAATTAATGATTTTTTTTCAAGAGGCTCAAAACTCAAACAAGAAATGGTCTTTTAGTGTATGAGCATTTTGAGGATAAAGTAAACTACCTTTCTAGGAAGACAGTGAATGAAATAGGATTTTACATTTGTTTACTTAACATTTTATTGTGAAATAATTGTAGTCTCTCAGGAAAAATAGAATATTGAGGACTGGAGAGAGGTGGCTCAGTGGCTAAGAGCACTTGTTCTTACAGTCAGTTCTCAGTGCTCTATATTAGGTGACTATATTGCTTGCAGCTCTAGCTTCAGGGTATCTAACACCCTCTTCTGGCCTTCCTGGCACCTGCACACATAAGATACACACGGATACCCATTTACACAAGAAATAAAAATAAAACAAATCTTAAAAAAATAGAATATAGAGAATCCGGTGATTCCACTTTTTTCAGTGATGTCACTTAGCAAGCAGTACAATGTCAAAACCAGTCAATAAACATTAAATATCACACACACACACACACACACACACACACACACACACACACACACACTCTGATATATATGCATACACATTTTAACTTTTCATTGTATTCATTCATTCATGTATGTATGTATGTATATATTTATTTATTCGTATATGTGGATGTGTGCATGTCACTGTGTTTGGTGGTGAAGGGACAACTTAGAGGAGTTAGTTTTTTTCTTACATGACATGGACTCTGGGGATCAAATTCAGGTTGGCAGCAAGTGCCTTAATTTGCTAAGACAGCCTCAGTGTGTGTGTTTGTGTGTTCATTTGTATTCATGTATGCTATAGCAACTTGGGGAGGTCACAGGCCAACTTTGTGGAGTTGCTTCTCTTTTTTCCACCTTTACATGGGTTTCAAGGACTGAACTCCGGTTTTCAATCTTTCAAAGATGCAAATACCTGTTCCTGCTGAACAATCTCACTGGTTCTTTTAGTATGTATATATTTTTTGAGACAAGGTTTCATGTAGTCTTGAGCTTGCTATGAAGCCAAGGAAGACCTTGAACTTCTGAACTTCCCTCTTTCACCTCTTACTTCTTGCCAGGTTTATACTACAATAGTTTTGATTGCTGATGTTACTTCTTACTTGATTTTTGCATAGGCTTGTTTTTGTGTGTTTTCTTAGTATTAGTTACTTTTCTATTGGTGTGGGCAAAGGTAACTTATAGAAGGAAGAGTTTATTTTGGTTTATGGTTCCAGGTTAGAGTCCTGCCTGGCAGCAGGCAGTCGACATGGTAGTAGGAACAAGAACCTAAGAGCTTACATCTTAAACCACACACAGCAATGACAGCAGAGAGAGTAAACTAGAAATGGTGGGAGTTCTTAAACTCTCAAACCCTCCTGCATTGACACACTTCTGTTAACAAGGCTGCACTTCCTAAACCTCCCTAAACAGTGCCACCAACTGGGACCAAGTGTTCAAATAAATGGTAATGGGGGACATGCTCATTCTAACCATGACACAGGTGTGGATTCATCTCCTGAGTATGTTTGTCTACTGACCAACAGTCAATACAACTGGTTCATCATTACAGAGGAATGTCCTTAATGTAACACCTCTGTACTTGTCCTGTACTTATCCCCTTACAACAAAATCTAATCTGTTTTTGTTTCCATGAGACTATTATATAAGTGGAGCTCTGTACTGAATAATCTTTTGAAGATGATTTTTACCTAAGCAGAGTGCTTTTGAGTACCATTAAAGTTGTTTGAAGTGGGCTGGAGATAAGGCTCAATGGTAGGGCAGGTACCTACCATTTTGAGATCCTAGATTTCTTCTTTCTTTCCTTTCCTTTTTTTCTTCTTTTCTTTCTTTCTTTTTTTTGATTTGTTTATTTTTATTTTATGTTCATTAGTGTTTTGCCTGCATGTATATCTATGAAGGTGCCAGATGCCCTGGAATTGGGACTACAGACAGTTGTGAGCTGCCATGTTATTGCTGGGAATTGAACCCAGGTCCTCTAGAAGGACAGTCAGTGCTCTTAACTACTGAACCTTCTCTCCAGCCCCCTAGATTTATTTTCTAATGTCTACCTCAAAACTCATTTTGGGCCAGGAGTAGTGGCATGTGCCCATAATCTTTGTGGGAGGCAGACAGATCTTTGTGAGTTCAAGGCCATCCTGGTCTGCATAGTGAGACCCTGCCTTAAGACCAAAACAGAAAACCCACCCATGCAAATTGTTGTAATCCTTTTTTTTTTTTTTTTAAACTTTTCAGTATTCTGTGTAGTTGGGCCACTATTTCTTTATCTGCTAGCATGTTGATGGATTGCATTTGTAGTTTTATTTTTTTGAGACAGGCTCTTGTTATTCAGCTTAGGCTGGCTTGCAACTTTATTCCTTAGCTTCCTGAATGCTTGAGTAGAGGTATGAGCTATCAGGCTGGCCTATATTTTGCTCTTGGTGTCATCTCCTATGTTTTTGTTTTGTTTTGATTTTTGGTGTTTTGAGACAGGGTTTCTCTGTGTAGCCCTGGCTGTTCTGGAACTTGCTCTGTAGACCAGGCTAGCCTCGAACTCAAAAGATCAGCCTGCTTTTACCTCCTGAGTGCTGGGATTGAAGGGTATCACCACTGCCCAGCTCTCCTATGTTTTTAAAAAAATTGTGGGTTGGGGATTTAGCTCAGTGGTAGAGCATTTGCCTAGCAAGTGCAAGGCCCTGGGTTTGTCCTCAGCTCTGAAAAAAAAAAATTGTGTAGATTTATAGTTTACATCTAAACCTTTACTCCAATTTGGAGTAACTTGCATACATCTCAGGGGGTAGTCATAATTTTATTTATTTAGTCTATGGATGTGTACTTGTAATATAATTGATTGAGAAGTTGTTACTGCAGTGAATACCTTTTGTATGTTTGTAAAGTCAGTTTATTATATACGTGGTGGTTTATTTCTGGATTCTCTTTGTTCTGTTCTGATAATATAATGGACTGTCTTGCTGCTGCCTTACTGCATTCATTACTGAGCAATATTGTAAGACTTAGTATTAGATTGAGAAGTTCTTTATTCTTTTCTTCTGTTTCAGAGTTTTTAGTATTCTAGTTCCCTTAACCACATGGTGGCTCACAACCATCTGTAGTGAGATCTGGTGCCCTCTTCTGGCCTGCAAGGGTGTGTGCAGACAGAACACTGTATACATAATAAATAAATAAATCTTTAAAAAAAAATCTCTTAATCCCTTCCCATATAAATTTTAGGATGAGCTTCTTTATATATAGGAAACATATTTTTTTTGTAAATGTAAAAATTGCATGAAACTTATAGATCAGAAAGAAAAATGCCTATTAATGCTGTCATTTTCATATTCACCACAACAGAACATTTCTGATACCTTATTTGTAGGGTGTTTTCCCTACATACCAAGAATTCTCCAGCAGAAACCAGCTGAGTGTCCTACAGTTCAACTTAACCTCTGTACATACAGTACCTGGAGTTAGCCTTTGATCCCACAAGTCAAGGCTTAATCTAATACTTCCCCTATTTCAAAAGCAAATCTCAAGCTTCAGGTTATTTTTGGTTGTGAGCCTAGCTTTATTGGCTGAGAGCTCCCAGGTTATTTAATCTGTGTTTCTGACTCACTGGCTGTGGTTCTCCTGACTCCCTCTTTATGTTCAATAATTGGCTAGGATGGCTCAGAGAACTCTGTGTTTTTTATTTATTATAAAGGATTTAACAGTGGATAGAGGTGAATAGCTGGGTAAAGAGAGTGAGGTATCTGGGAATGTAACAGAAATGCCCTTAAAATTGGTGATTTCAAGGAGGAGTGCACATTTTTTATCCTTTCTAACTTCATTTTGTTCCATTAACCTGTTTTCTGAGTTATTTTTCTTCTACAGCTTCCTGTAAGCAGTCCTCTCCTACTTAGAATAGAAATGGTTGTTTCTCTGGTCCAGGAGGATCCCAGCAAAACACTGAAACCAGAAATACACTCAGAATCATAGCCTTCTGAGATTGCTGTGCATGTACATACTTTCTGGCTCCCTGTTCTTTTCCTTCCCTTTAGAATCATGAAGATCCTGTCCTAATGAGCAAGCTTCTATAGATAGCTGCTTTTTCATTCTAGCTAAACTTAAACTCTTCTTGCTTCACCATGTCTATATTTCCACTGATTGGATTCTTGAGGTGGCTGGTCCCTTGATGAGCCTCTTAACAGGAATGAACGTGGGATTTTTTTCATGCCGTTTTTTGGACATACCAGCCTCCAGGCACTGCCATATATTTAGCCCTTAAAAGCTGTCTGAATCCTGTAGTTCAGTGATTTTATGAAAGCTTCATTCATGAAAGCATGATTGATTATTAGCACAATCTGTAGCCTGGGGAGTGAGGTACAAAGTTCTCAGTTTCTGATCGTGGCATAGTTTTCATTGTAATTAATTTTCATTCAGAGTTTCAGTAGGAGTCTCCTCATTAAAACAAAAAACAATATATCATTTAGGAGATTCCAAGGGAGTATGAACTTTTTTTTTTTTTAAATCAAGAATTGGGATAAAAACTAAGGGAGAGGGGCTGGAGAATTAGCTCAGCAGTTAAGAGCACTGGCTGCTCTTTCAGTGGAGCATCTGTAACTCCAGTCACAGGGGGTCTTAACCCTTTTCTGGGCCTCTCTGGCACCAGGCATACATGTGGTACACAGACATACATGGATGTCCTGGAATTCACTATGTAGACCAGGCTGGCCTCCAACTCACAGAGCTCTTCCTGCCTCTGCCTCCTGGGTGTGCTGGGAATAAAGGTGTGTGCCACCATACCCAGCAGATAATTGATTTTTTAAAAATGTGTGTGTGTGTGTGTGTGTGTGTGTGTGTGTGTGTGTGTGTGTGTGTGTATGTTTTGCTTGCATGCATGTCTGTGTATCATTTATGTGTCTGGTACCTACTAAAGTTAAAGAAGGCATCAGATCACCTAGGACCTGGAGTTGTTGTGAGCTGCCATATGGGTGCTGGAAATCAAACCCAGCTGAGCCATCTCTCGAGCCCCGCAATCATTATGTTTTTTCTCTTCTGAGGCTGAGTGTCTTAAGGGAGATAGATTATGTAGGACCTAGTACATAGAAAACTTCTAATTAATGTTTGTTGAACAAATATTTAAATGTCTAAATGGTTCTTTTTGTAGAAGCCTTGGGAAAACATTTCCTGACAAGAGGTATTGTAACCCAAGTTGAGTAAATGAGAGCCTCTGCTTGCATGTGCTGGTGTACAAACATTTTATTTATATTTTACAAATATTATGTGCTTTTTTATTTAACATAATATTTTTATTGATTATTTGGAAATTTCACATAATGCACCCTGATCACATTCACTTCCAGTCCTCCTAGATCCATCCCTACCCTTGTGATCTCCCCCAAAACAAAAGAAAAAAAAAAAAAAAAAGAAAAAAAAATTACCGAGTCTCATATATTCACATCTTCCATAGGACCTACCTTTCTCTGGTTGTTCCAGAGACACTGCAGTCTCTTGCAGACTCCACTACCACCAATACAGCCTCTTTCTACTCCTCTCCCCTTGGAGCCTCCAGGGGTCTCTTGTGGTCACATGCTTCAGGTTTTCATCTTTGGCAATTGCTTGCTCCTCCATGCACTCCAGCAGCTTGTAGGTGGGATAGATGTGATGGACAGACTCAAAGCACTGCATCAGGGCCCAGTTGGCAGCTGAATTGGTCACCCTGGGTCTTCCAAGCAGCCACTCCTCATTTTGTGTTTTTTGTTGTTGCTTTTCTTTCTCTGAATTTATGCTTAATTGAAAAATTAATTCTTGGTTCATTACATGTGGCTTAGTTAATTTGCTTCTGTATGTTTAAAATACATCTCATGTGTGGCTGGGCTGAGAATAGTCTTGAACTTCTGGTCTTTTGCCTCCTCCATCTCCTGCACCACCACTATTAGTTTTCCTCATTTAATTAGTCTAAAATAGAGTACTTCCCAGACTCCTGAGCACCTCTGTAGATTCTTCTCCTTTGTTCCTGACCTTGAATCTTTACTTCCCTCTAAGTATAGACTTCATAGCTGAGTAACTTATTCTTTACACATTATGATAATCTTTTGATTTATATTTTTGGTCAGTATATCTTGTAAATTTTTCTGCAATACTTTTATCTCTGTCTTACCAAGACCTGTTAAAATCATACAGGAGAGCAGATTGTTGTTCCTTTAAGTTTGTTTTATGTTTTGAGATTGAAGTGTAATTATATAATTTCCCCTTCCCTTCTTCCCTCCATTCCTTCTCATGTTCCCTTGCTCTCTCAAATTTATGGCCTCTATTTCTTTGACCTCCCCCCTTCGTGTGTGTGTGTGTGTGTGTGTGTGTGTGTGTGTGTGTGTGTGTGTATTCCCAAATACATGAATACAACTAGCTCAGTCTGTGTAATGTTACTTGTTATATGATTTCAGGGCTGACACTTGGTATTGGATAACCAATTTGGGAGCTCTTTCCCCTAACTCAGCCTTCCTTAGTTGTCTGTAGTTCTATGTCTATGAGTGAGACTTCATGTGATTTCTCCTTTTTATGTTAGAATACCTACTGATGTCATCCTTGTTTAGGCAGAAATGTTAATACTTCATGGGCTTAGCTTCTCTGACATTTCTAGTAGATGAAATGTCATAGCAAACTTGTTTCTCTGACTCTCACAGTCTTTTTACCTGCTCTTCAGCAATGATTCTTGATATTTAGATGTAGGAGTTATATTGTAGATATATTAGTTGGAGCTGGACACCATATAGTCACTTGCTCTCTGCATTTTGATAAGTTCTGGTTTCTGTAATGGGCTCTTTCTGTTGTAAGGAGATACCACTTTGATGAGTGCTGTATTCTATAAAATCTTGATAAATGTTAGATTTCAGTGTTTTTCACTAGTAATCATTGTTATTGTATTTTCTCCTCCCTCCTCCCTCCTCCCTCCCTCCTCCTCCCTCCCTCCCTCCCTTTCTTTTTTTAAATTTTCGAGACAGGGTTTCTCTTTGTAGCTCTGGCTGTCCTGGAACTCACTCTGTAGACCAGGCTGGCCTCAAACTCAGAGATCCACCTGCCTCTGCCTCCCGAGTGCTGGGATTAAAGGCGTGTGCCACCACTGCCTGGCTAACCTGAATCTTCTTGTTTGTATTTTCACTTTCCAATTCTCTTAGTTCTTCTCAATCTCTAATAATCTTGCTATTTGATAATTTTCTTTCTTTTTTTTTTTTTTTTGGTTTTTCGAGACAGGGTTTCTCTGCGTAGCTTTGTGCCTTTCCTGGAGCTCACTTGGTAGCCCAGGCTGGCCTCGAACTCACAGAGATCCGCCTGGCTCTGCCTCCCAAGTACTGGGATTAAAGGCGTGCGCCACCACTGCCCGGCTTAATTTTCTTATTTTATAGAACAAATTGCTATGATTTGGAAGCTTTAGCTCCTTTACTGTTAAACTTGTACTTCTTTAAATATTCCTCCTCTTGTCTCTGTCCATGTTCTGGATCCCATCCCTTCTACCCAACATTCATTTGTTTGGCTGTAAAGGTAGGAAAGAGTCCAGTGGAGGGGCTGGAGAGATAGATGGTTTAGCACTGTTTCCTCTTCCAGAGGACCTGGGTTTTGTTTCCAGAATCCACATGGTGGCTTCCAGCTCTCTGTAGCCCCAGTGTTAGGGATCCAACACTGTCTTCTAGCCTGCAGGTGGGGAACATACTACATGCAGGCAAAATACTCATGCATGTAGTAATACTCATCACATAAAATAATAAAATTCACTGGTAGCTGTCTAGATGTTTCTATTTACTCTCTTAAAATTCTCATACTCACTCTGTAGCCCACTGTTTCTGCTCATTGGATCCTACCACCCATGCACCCACCCCTTAAACTACTATTCAAAAGATACCAGAAGCTTCTAAAACTGTACATTCAAGGTTCTTTGGAAGTGGGCCTCTATGAAAGCTTGTTTTATTGTTGACTGTGTTTTTCCCTCCATAGCATTCAGTCTTGGGTTTCTTCCTACTTCTCTGATAACTCATCTTCAGTTTCCTGCAGTTTACTCAGTAGTAAATACTATAAATATACTATAAATACAGATACTATTTTAATACTGAATATTTATTTGAAGGCTGCAAAGTTTAAAAAAAAAAAACTTTAATAAAATGTTAGGTTGTAAAGAATCCAAGTTGTAAGAGGAAATTTGGGGCAGAGTTTAAGAAGCATCAGTGAGATGGCGCAGTAAGTCGAAGTACTCACTGTTAAGCCTAACAGTGATCTGAGTTTAATCCTTGGAACCTACATGGTAGCGGACATAACCTATTCAGGCAACTGCGTGCATGTCCTTCCCCCTCAAATAAACAAATGTTCTTTCAAAAAGGGACCTGGAGAAATGGCTCATTGGTTAAAATTGCTTAACTCTTCCTTCTGAAGACCTGGATTTGGTTTCCAGTACCCATACGGCAGCTCACAAATACCTCTAACTCTATTTATAGGGTATTTGACACCTCTGGCTCTTGTGCGCCCCTGCACAAAGGTGCACATAACTCATACAGGCACACACATACATAAATAGAAGATAAATCTCAAAAAAGAACTTTTTTTAAAATTGATATTTATCATTTCAATGACCCTTTCTAACCTTATAAGGTAAGTAGTTGTATTCCTGCTTAATCAGCAAGTATTTGAGGGGGAATATGTTCAGAAACAATGTATTATTCTTTCTGATTGGAAGACTAAGTTACAGTAAGGGATAGAGATAAAATCCACTCTTTTGTAGATTATGGGGGCTCTGAATACCAAGGAAAGGAGCCGTTATTTAGTTGCTTTTATTTTATTTTATTTTATTTATTTTTAAACAAAAACAGGGTTTCACTATGTAGTCCTGGTTTACTTGTAACTCTCTTAGACTTGCTATTCTCAAACTCATAGAGTTCTACCTGCCTCTGCCTTCTGAGAGCTGGGATTAAAAGTTTGTGCCACCATGCCCAGTTGAAAGGTTTTCAATCCTGCACACGCTTTAGGTAGGAAGTCCTGTTATCAGCAAGCACTGGTACTTCTAGAACATTAATTTCAGTAACCAGATGACATTTTCCTTGGAAATCTTTTTGCCACTTTCTCAGTGTACTGACTCCTCTTAACCCCTGTACACTTTGTTTTGTACCTGATACAGAATTTGTGTTAGGGTTGCTTTATCGTATAGGATTCTTTTAGCTATCCTGGGTCTTTTGTTTTTCCATATAAAGCAACCCTTGGAGGCATCACCATCCCTGATCTCAAACTCTACTATAGAGCTATAGTAATAAAAACAGCTTGGCACTGGTATAAAAACCGACATACGGACCAATGGAATCGAATTGAAGACCCTGACATTAATCCATGCACATATGAACACCTGGTTTTTGACAAAGGAGCCAAAACTATACAATGGAACAAAGAAAGTATCTTCAACAAATGGTGCTGGCATAACTGGATGTCAATATGTAAAAGATTACAAATAGATCCATATCTGTCACCATGCATAAAACTCAAGTCCAAGTGGATCAAAGACCTAAGCATAAATCCAGTTACACTAAACTTAATAGAAAAGAAAATAGGAAGCACTCTTGAACGCATTGGCACCGGAGACCATTTCCTAAATAAGACACCAACAGCACAGACCCTGAGCACAACAATTAATAAATGGACCTCTCAAAACTGAGAAGCTTTTGCAGGGCAAAAGACACAGTCAATAAGACAAAAAGACAGCCAACAGATTGGGAAAAGATCTTCACCAACCCCACATCTGACAGAGGATTGATCTCCACAATATATAAAGAACTCAAGAAACTAGACATCAAAGTACTGAACAGTCCAATTAAAAAATGGCTATAGAGCTAAACAGAGAATTCACAAAACAAGAACTACAAATGGCTGAAAGACATTTAAAGAAATGCTCAACATCCTTAATCATCAGAGAAATGAAAATCAAAACGACTCTGAGATACCACCTTACACCTGTTAGAATGGCTAAGATCAAAAACACCAATGACAACCAATGTTGGAGAGGATGTGGAGCAAAGGGAACACTCCTCCACTGTTGGTGGGAATGTAAACTTGTACAACCACTGTGGAAATCAGTATGGCGGTTTCTCAGAAAATTAGGAATCGAACTACCTCAAGACCCAGCCATCCTACTCTTGGGCATATACCGAAGGAATGCTGATTCATACCATAAAGATACATGCTCAGCTATGTTCATAGCAGCACTATTTGTAATAGCCAGAACCTGGAAACAACCTAGATGCCTGTCAACGGAAGAATGGATGAAAAAAATGTGGTACATATACGCAATGGAGTACTACTCAGCAGAGAAAAACAATGAAAGCATGAAATTTGCAGGCAAATGGGTGGAACTAGAAAAAATCATCCTGAGTGAGGTAACCCAAACCCAGAAAGACAGTTATGGTATGTACTCACTCATTGTTGGATTCTAGATATAAAATAAAGAACAATCAGACCACAAAAAAGAAAATGAGAAAAAAAAAAAGAATTTGTGTTAGGTCATTACTTATTTCTGTTTGGCTTCACTGTGGATTTGAGCTTTTCTCTAAAATACTCAGAAGTTTGTTAGTAATTGTCATTATAATCTTTTCCATCTCTATCTCAGGAGTTAGGATAATAAATGATTCCTTAGTAAATGAACAGGAGTTTGGAATCTTTGATCTGAACAGCTTATCAGAATGGCCTACACCTTTAATCTCAGCACTCGGGAGGCAAAACAAGGAGGATATCCATGAGTTCGAGGCCATCCTGGTCTACAGAGCAAGATCCAGGACAAAACTACACAGAGAAACCCTGTCTCAAAAAAACAAACAAACAAAAATTTTACAAATTGGATTTGAATAAATTAGATATTATTCCTTCTTGATTTCTGCTCATATAGGTTTTGGCTAGTGAAGCTATTTTGATAGATTCTATGGCTTTAAAAGTCTGTGACTTTGCAGATACAAATATACCATGTTGCATATCTTATGCAAATCAGCTCTCTGCTCAGGTCTTGTTTGTTATCCCCATAGATCTAATCTAGTTGTTTAAAGCAGGAGATGGAACACTGGTTGTGTTAAAGGATTTAAATTTTTCTGATAAATGAAAGAGAGGTGCATTTTATTTTCTGTGCTATTTTCAGCAGTGAGGCTAACTCTTGTTGCTAGAGTCCGTTTATAAGAGGAGCAGAAAAAGATCTTTTACATAGAACTGGCTTTCAGCCCCAGGCTTAATTGCAGCTGTTGCAGCTATAGGAGGGACTTTTCATCCCTGTGGGGTACAGACCGAATCTGCCCATAGCTCTTGATGTTTTCACTCCTTAGAGACCGTGAAAGGCTGATTTAGGCTAGGCATTCTGTACATATCTTTCTCTGTCAAAATAGAAAATTTGGGTTAATTCCTGGAATCCTTTGTGAGTTAATTATTTTTGTAATGTGTATTACAGTTTGAAGAACAATGGTTATAAATTAGGAGATAATATATTGTCTTGATTGTGTAGTCCTACTTTCACAAATTTCCCTGTGATTTATTAGAAAAATCACCAACTTCAATTTTCCAGTGTTTACTAGGATTTTATCAATTCCTACAATGCTAGAAATCTTAAACACTTAAAATATTTAAGTGACAGAATCCTATCATAAGAGCTAATTTTTAACAGTGCATTTTGATCCATGAATTAAGGAATAGACATTCTTAAACTTGGCTGAAGTCCTACTTTACGTATGGTGGCAGTGACCAAAGAAAGAATTCTGAGCTATTTATAGCTTGGGTGAAGCTAAGCTTTTGCTGGCTGTGTCCTTTTAGACATCTGGAGGAATGAGGAGCGTTTCCTGTGGCAGCACGGCCAGTGATGAATAGATGAATGAATTCATCCGTGCTCAGAACTCACAACACGTGTACTTTCTCCTCACAAGGACATAAAAGAGCAATGAGACCAACCTTAGCAATGATCCAGGCTTCTGGGGGAGAGAAAGGCTTTGGGACTGTCCAAAAGAAGAGCTGCGTATCTAGCGATAAAGAAACAAAAGAGCCTGTGACAGTATCGAAAGAATCTGACATTTGCTTTGTCTGTACAAAGGATGAAAGGAATTTTGCCGACTTAGCTAAAACAATAACTCGTTTTGTATGAGTTTGAGCCCGAAAACAAGCAGCAGAATAATATGTTTTTTTTTTTTTTCCCTGAAGAATTGTTTACCTTAAGAAATGGATGTGGAGCGGTTTTATTTTTGGAAAGGAAACGTGACACGGATTTTATAAGCTTAGTAGCTGTAGGTGGAGACTCTTGTTTTGTTTGCCAAACCTTTTTAATAAGCAGTGAAGTCTGGATAGCAAAGATTGGAATTTCTTTTCCTAGGATCTTTGTTCTTTCCTTGGCATTTAAGATAATTTCAGACAAAGGAAGCTATGTATGGAAAAGAAAAGCAAATATCAAATATTTTCTCTGTTTTTGCTTTGAGTCTAGTGAGAGCTTTCTGTATGTTTTAGTATTAGGTGATAGTTGTGTCCTGATGCTGGCTGGGTTAGCAGTGTGGTGGGCTATTGGGCATAGGCTGCTGTGCTGAATGGACTACACCTCTGTATCCAGCAGTAAGTAGGCGCTAGTAGTTGGTGTCCGGGGAGTGGTTTCTTTTTTTTTTTTTTTTTCTGATCTTTGCTATGGATGATTCCAGTATTCTGAGAAGGAGAGGGTTACAGGTGAGTCAAAGAAAGCCTTTTTAAAAAATACTATTAGTGCGTTTTAAAGATGTATCCGATTGCTGCAATTTTATTCAGTGCATGGGGGAAGGGGAGTGTCATTAAGTTCTTTATTCTGTCATATATACTTAAGAGTAGAGAATTTTTTTTTAGACCTTGTTTCTCTGTTTTGTTTCTTTTGTTTTGTTTTGAAATGAGGTCTTGCTGTGTTTGCTCAGGTTGGTCTCCCAACTCCTGAGCTCCAGTGATCCTTCTTTCTCAAGCCTCTTGAATAGCTGAGATTACAGGAGTATTACCACACCTTGCTTAGCTATTACTACTTTGATAGAAAAATGCTGCTCGGATTTACTTGCATTTAATTAAATGAGTGGATCAATTAAATCAAACCTATGTAGGATACAAACCTAATTTTGAGCATTAGATATGTAAACGATCTGTTTCTGACCATCATGCTTGTCTCTACCTCATGATGAAGTCATATGTGTGTGTGTAACATTCGATTTTGTATAAAATATTAAAAACTTTTCTAAATCTTTGCTTTGCATGTATGTCATCCATTTATGTCTACCTGTCTCTATCTATGTTTGTCCATTTATCCATCTGTCTATCCACCCTCCATCTTCCTCAGTTTTTAAATGTTTGGTACATGAAAAGGCAAATAAGGTATTTAAGAATCAGAGGAAATGCAAAGACTGGCAGACAACTTTAAATTGAAATTGTAATGAATACCTTAGCATTAAAATAACGTCAAATTCTTTCAAATTTGGTGATGTTTATCATAAACTGTATATCAGATCATCTTGTCCTACTCTTACCAGTAAAGAACAAGCCAGCTAGCTCATCACTGGATATTTTTGAGAATTGACACAATGATGATTCCAGTATAAATTCTAATGAGTCAGCCAACTTGAGGTGGTGTAGTTGTGAAAAACAATCTTTAGTTTGGCTTATTTGACATTTGTAAAACTATCTCTTCACACCCCAAAAAGCACCTCTTAATTCCTGTGAATTAATTTTATTTTGATTTCTTTAGTGTGTTCAGAAAGAATGTGTGTAGGATAGGGTTAGTAAACCTAAAACTTAAGTTGAAACAAATGGTATTTGTAGTTATGTTATGATTATACTTTTTATTCTGTGTGTGTGACATTGTGTGACATTGTGTAGTGAGGGAGTCATCAGATCCCTCAGAACTGGAATTATATGTGGTGATATTGTGTTCCCCAAAATATTGTGCACGCTAATAAACTTATCTGGGGTCAGAGAAGAGAACAGCCACAATATTAAACATAGAGGGTAGGCAGTGGTAGCTAGCACACGCCTTTAATCATAGCATTCTAGAGGCAGAAATCCTTCTGGATCTCTGTGAGTTCAAGGCCACATTGGAAACAGCCAGGCTTGGTGACTCACTCCTTTAATCCCAGAAAGTGAGCCTTTAATCCCAGAGTGTGATGGAAGATAGCAGAAAGGTATATAAGGCGTGAGGACCAGAAACTAGAAGCATTTGGCTGGTTAAGCTTTTAGGCTTTGAGCAGCACAGTTCAGCTGAGATTCATTCTGGATGAGGATGAGAAGCTTCCAGTCTGAGGAAACAGGACCAGCTGAGGAACTGGCCAGATGAGGTGGCTGTGGCTTGTTTTGCTTCTCTGATCTTGCAGCATTCACCCCAATGCTTGGCTTCAGATTTGTTTTAATTAATATGACCTTTTAAGATTCCTGCTACAGTTATAGGCATTTGTGAGCCACCAGATGAAGTGCCAGGATCCAAACTCCAGTCCTCTGATGGAGCAATAAATGCTTTTAACCACTGTGCTATCTCTCCAGCCTCAAAAGCCATCACAAACCCCTGTGGGATCCATTGTCTCCTGCAACAGTTGATTACTGATTTGTCAGTTGATGTCTCAGGGAAATTCTGAAATACATTTAAGAAGTATTTAGAAGACCCCCTCATAAATAGTGGTGTATATGAAAGTGTAACTGCTAATTAAACGTGATTGGTTCCATAAGCATGCTTAATAGCATTTCCTAATATATATATGTAGTTCTCTTTAGATTACAAATGGAATCCTATTCCTGTGGTGGTGAATTTTAGGGTGTTTGTTTGTTTGTTTGTTTGTTTGTTTTGCCTGTTTTATGTTAGTTAAATCAAGCCTCCTTTTTTTCCCCTCTACTGACTAAGGCATTCTCCAGGATCAACTACTTTGTTTATTGAAGTCCCCCCCTTTTTTTTACACACATTACAATATATAATATAAACATTCAAACAGAAAAGTAAGTCTTCCTCCTCTGCATTCTCCTCTCCCGACCCCAGAGGCAATAGCCAGTACCGGTTCCAGAAGGTGTGTCCTTCTGGAAGCTTTTCTGCAGACTCCAATGTAATCCAGCCTCAGGTCTTTTTTTTTTTTAACATAAAAAACAGGTTGTAATTTAAAAGTCCAGGATTATTTTAAACAGTAAAATAGTTTCTCTGTAGAAAATAGTATTAATGATAACATTTCCCAATAGGCCCTTTTAAGCCAAATGATACCTGAATTATACATATAAATATTGATTAGATTCTGGGATACAGAAGAAACCTATCTTCATCTGTTCAGAGAGCAATGTTTTACTTAAGTTGTGTAGGTGAGATTCCAGTTCATCTTCCCCTTCACTGTTTGATTTATGGCAGACATTTTTTCTATAGGCTAATCCATAGTCTAAAAAGATTTTAGCCTCCCTTTCTGAAAGTACGGCCAGCATTTTCTTTCATCATCTTATCCTTATCTTTCTTACTTCTTCTCCTAGTAGTGAAATGTTTCACTAAAGCTTGCCCTGTATTTGGGTAAAACCAAAACTTACTATAAGCCACAGTCATCCTAGGGTCTCCCCTGCTAGGTAATCTCCCTGGTTCTGTGAGTTGCAGTCTGATTGTTCTTTGCTTTATATCTAGTATCCACTTATGAGTAAGTACATACCATGTTTGTCCTTCTGGGTTTGGGTTACCTCACTCAGGATGATATTTTCTAGTTCCATCAATTTGCCTGCAAATTTCATGCTGTCATTGTTTTTCTCTGCTTAGTAGTACTCCATTATGTATATGTACCACATTTTCTTAATCCATTCTTCAGTTGATGGGCATCTAGGTTGTTTACAGGTTCTGGCTATTACAAATAATGCTGCTATGAACATAGTTGAACATGTATCTTTGTGGTATGATTGAGTATCCCTTGGATATACGCCAAGAGTGGTATGGCTGGGTCTTGAGGTAGATCGGTTCCCAATTTTCTGAAAAACCACCATACTGATTTCCACAGTGGTTGTACAAGTTTGCACTCCCACCAACAGTGGAGGAGTGTTCCCTTTGCTCCACATCCTCTCCAACATAGACTGTCATTAGTGTTTTTGATCATAGCCATTCTGACGGGTATAAAATCTCAGTCGTTTTGATTTGCATTTCTCTGATGACTAAAGATGTTGAGCATTTCCTTAAATGTCTTTCAGCCATTTGAGAGTCTTCTTTTGAGAATTATCTGTTTAGTTCTGTAGCCCATTTTAAAATTGGATTGTTCAGTATTTTGATGTCTAGTTTCTTGAGTTCTTTATTTACTTTGGAGATCAGTCCTCTGTCAGATGTGGGGTTGGTGAAGATCTTCTCCCATTCTATAAGCTGTCTTTTTGTCTTATTGACTGTCTTTTGCCCTACAAAAGCTTCTCAGTTTCAAGAGGTCCCATTTATTAATTGTTGCTCTCAGTGTGTGTGCTACTGGTGTCATATTTAGGAAGTGATCTCCTGTGCCAGTGCATTCAAGAGTACTTCCTACTTTCTCTTTTATCAAGTTCAGTGTAACTGGATTTATGTTGAGGTCTTTGATCTACTTGGATTTGAGTTTTGTGCATGGTGACAGGTATGGATCTATCTGCAATCTTTTACATGTTGACATCACCCAGCACCATTTGTTGAAGATACTTTCTTTATTCCATTTTATAATTTTGGCTTCTTTGTCAAAATCAGGTGTTCATATGTGTGTGGATTAATGTCAGGGTCTTCAATTCGATTTCATTGGTCTTTATGTTGGTTTTTATGCTGTTTTTATTACTATAATTCTATAGTAGAGCTTGAGGACAGGGATGGTGATGCCTCCAGAGGTTGCTTTATTATACAGGATTCTTTTAGCTATCCTGGGTCTTTTGTTTTTCCATATGAAGTTGAGTATTTTTCTTTCCAAGTCTGTGAAGAATTGTGTTGGGATTTTGATGGAGACTGCATTGAATCTGTAGATTGCTTTTGGTAAAATTGCCATTTTTACTATGTTAATCCTACCTATCCATGAGCATGGGAGATCCTTCAATTTTCTGATATCTTCTTCAAGTTGTTATTAAATAGGTCCTTCGCTTGTTTAGTTAGTGTTATCCCAAGGTATTTTATATTATTTGTGGCTATTGTAAAGGGTGATGTTTCTCTGACTTCTTTCTCAGCCCTTTTATCATTTGTGTATAGGAGGGCTACTGATTTTTTTGAGTTGATCTTGTATCCTGCCACTTTACTGAAGTTTATCAGCTGTAGGAGTTCCCTGGTAGAATTTTGGGGGTCACTTATGTATACTGTCATATCATCTGCAAATAGTGAAAGTTTGACTTCTTCCTTGACAATTTGTATCCCTTTGATCTCCTTTTGTTGTCTTATTACTCTAGCTAGAACTTCAAGTACTATATTGAATAAATATGGAGAGAGTGGGACAGCCTTGTCTTGTTCCAGACTTAGTGTAATTGCTTTGAGTTTCTCTCCATTTAATTTGATGTTGGCTGTTGGCTTGCTGTAAATTGCCTTTATTATATTTAGGAATGTTTCTTGTATTCCTGATCTCTCCAAGACCTTTATTATGAAGGGGTGTTGGATTTGTCAAAGGCTTTTTCAGCATCTAATGAGATGGTCATGTGTGGGTTTTTTTTTTTTTTCCAGTTTGTTTATGTGGTGTATTACATTGACAGATTTTCGTATGTTAAACCATCCTTGCATTCCTGGGATGAAACCTACTTGGTCATGGTGAATAATTTTTTGATATGTTCTTGGAGTTGGTTTGCTGATATTTTGTAGAATACTTTGTTAGACCCCAAAATCTAGGGTCTCAAGTGGGTGCCCCAAGAACCCAGACTCCGGTCCAGTTGATGCAACAGCACGAGGTTTTTATTGAAGCGACTGTACTGGGAGCAAGAGTTGCATCTTACTGTAGCCACATGGGTGCTTTTAAAGGAAAAACCCACAAAAGCCATAAGATTACAATTCCCATACAATTTCGTTTCACAAGATCATGGTCTGGTCACAGAGTGGGTGCAAGTCACGCCTGCATGTACATTCTTCCTGAAACCTCAAGGTGGGTATCAGGGTGGGAGTGGAGCTTACACAAAGGTCACAGTGGTCCTTCCTGGAACATTTGCAATTATCCCAGTCACAATTGAGCACATCTCTTAACAGAAATCTTTTTACATTGTTACATTGTTGCAGGGGTGGTTGAATAATGGCTGAGTCAGCTTGCCCTTGGAACTAGATTTCTTTTTAGTTCCTTATTCTCCTGGTGCTTGGGGGGGTGTAAGCATGAAGGGTTAGGGTCTTCCATTTTTGCATCACTGTTCATGAAGGAGATTGGTCTGTAATACTCTTCTTTGTTACATCTTTGTGTGGTTTGGATATCAGGATAACTGTAGCCTCATAAAAAGAGTTTGGTAATATTCCTTCTGTTTCTATTGTGTGGAACAATTTGAAGAGTATTGGAATTAGCTCTGTAGAATTCTGCACTGAAACCATCTTGTCCTGGGCTTCTTTTGGTTGGGAGACTTTGATGACTGTTTCTATTTCCTTAGGGTTTATTGGTCTATTTAAATAGTTTATCTGGTCCTGATTTAACTTTGGTATGTGGTATCTATCCAGAAAATTGTTCATTTCTTTCAGATTTTCCAATTTTGTGGAGTATAGGTTTTTGAAGTATGACCTGATGATTCTCTGATTTCCTCATTGTCTGTTGTTATGTCTCCCTTTTCATTTCTGATTTTGTTGATTTGGATGCTCTCTCTTTGCCTTTTGGTTAATTTGGATAGGGGTTTGTCTGTCTTGTTGATTTTTTTTTTTTTCCCCAAAGAACCAACTCTTTGTTTCATTGATTCTTTGTATTGTTCTCTTTGTTTCTATTTAATTAATTTCCACCCTTAATTTGGTTATTTCCTGGCGTCTATTTCTCCTGTGTGCGTTTGTTTCTTTTTGTTCTAGCGTTTTCAGTTGTGTTGTTAAGTCATTGGTATGAGATTTCTCCAACTTCTTTATGTGTGCATTTAGTGCTATGAATTTTCCTCTTAGCTCTGCTTTCATGGTGTCCCATAAGTTTGGGTATGTTGTGCTTTCATTTTCACTGAATTCTAGGAAATCTTTAATTTCTTTTTCTTCCTTGACCCATTGGTGGTTCAGGTGGGCATTATTCAGTTTCCATGAGATTGTAGGCTTTCTATAGTTTTTGTTCTTGTTGAAATCTAACTTTAAGGCATGGTGGTCTGATAAGATACAGGTTATTCCAGTGTTTTTGTACCTGTTGAGATTTGCTTTGTGACCAAGCATGTGGTCATTTTTTGAGAAGGTTCCCTGGGGTGCTGAGAAGAAGGTATATTCTTTTGTGTTAGGATGGAATGTTCTGTAGATATCTATTAGGTCCAGTTGAGTCATAACATCTGTTAGGTCCTTTATTTCTCTGTTAAGTTGAAGCCCTTTCTTTTGAATCTATTTTTGTCTAGTAAGAATATCAAACTGTCAGATGACATAGCTGGAGGGAGTTTTGTTTTGTTTCCTTTTAATAGCTATATATTCTCCCCCACCCCCAAAGGGTTTTTCTGTTTAGCTTTGGAGCCTGTCCTGGAATTAGCTAGCTCTGTAGATCGGCCTGGCCTCAGACTCACAGAGATCCACCTGCTTCTTCCACCGGAATGCTTTAATCCCAATTAAAGGCATGCTCCATGACTGCTGGGCTCTTTTGTTTGTTTGTTTTTTAAATTACCTTAAGGTTTATTTTCCAGAAGACTTTACTGACACATTTTGAAATAGAAATGCTGTTTGAAATGTAGTAGTTTAGATTGTTCAGTTATTCAAAATAATAATACTTTCACAGCAAGTTTTAGGTTTGTGTGCCTGAGCATACTGAAGATAATTGTGTACCTAGTTAAGTAAGTACTTACTCATATTATTTTGTATAAGTTAGCCTACCTAAATGTTTTCCAGAAAGTCATCCAAGGTACAAGCTGCTTTCGTCCTACCAACTTTCTTTACCAGGTTTCTTAGAGGAAGCAACAGTAAATTGTCTGGTTAGTTTGCCATTCTGTATAGCCAGTAGTGAGAACAGTCCAGGTGCAAAGCTGCATTTGCTGAGTGCATGAATGAACACAACAACGATGGAAAGAATATCTGTACTTACCATTGTTACTAAGTTTAAAAAGTTCTAGACAGTATAATAAGAGAAAAATAAAATACATAAATACTGAGTAAAAAGAAAAAAGTTCTAATAGATGTCATGAAGTAGCTGTTTGCTTGAAATACCAAAGGAGTTCACTAAAAGTTATTAGGTCATTGCTAAGTATATACAGCTCAGTTGCTAGAGTACCTTCGAGGCATGGATGTGGCCTTGGGTTGGATCCTAGTACATATAAACTAGAAATGAATTCTTGTGCCTATAATCAGAAAGTGACGCCAGATGTCCAAAGTGTCTTAGCTATATAATGACTTTGAGGGCTGGAGGGATAGTTCAGCCGTTAAAGGCTAGGCTCACAATCAAAAATGACTTTGAGATCAGTCTGGGATACATGAGATCCTTTCTCAGAAAGAAAATGGGAAGTTTAGGACAGGCATGATGGTACAAGTCTGTAATGCCAACACTGGGGAGACGGAGGCAGGAAGAGCAAGAATTTATGGCCAGCCTCAGCTATGTAGTGAATTTGAGGCAGGTCTGAATTATATGAGACTAGTCTCAAACAGTTGAGGAAAGTTACCAGACATAAGATCAAAAAATAATATTCTAATATACTAGCAGTAGCCTATTGGAAAATACACAGAAGATATGTCACCATTACTAACAATAGAATTCCCCCAATATAAAAAAACAACTTTTACAAAGAAATATGCCTATTATAAGAAAACTATGAAATGTTTTGAGAGACATAGAAGTAAAGATATATTGTATATAATGGTAAAGATAGCAGTATTGTAAGGATTCTAATTTGTAGAGTTGATGAGAATGGCCTGATGTTGTGTTGGCACACAAACCTTTGATCCTTGCACTAGGTATTTCTGTTAGTTGAGGCCATCTAGGGCTACATGAGGGAGACAGTCTCAAAATAATAAAATGAAACAACTGATTCCCAACTTCTGGGAGAAAACTGCAATAACTCTAAAGAAGACCGTTTAATAAAAAAGCAAACAAAAGCCGAGCATAGCAGTGCACACCTTTAATTCCAGCAGTTCGGAGGCAGAGGCAGGCACATCTTTGAATTGAGGCTAGCCTTGTCTACATAGTTAGTTCCAGGACAGCCAGAGCTACTTAGTGAGACCCTGTATAACAAAACAAAACCAACCAAACAAAAAACCCAAAACAAAGCCTAGAGACTAGAGAGGTGGCTCAACAGTTAACAATGTTGTCTGCTCTTGGAGAGGCCCTAAGTTCAGTTTCTATCACCCTTGTCAGATAGCTCACAACCACCTGTAACTCAGGGGGATCTGATTGATGCCACTGGCCTCCTTGGGTATCTGCACTCATGGGCACGTACCCACAAAAAGATAAATATAATTAAGATTATAAAAACATTTGAAAATTAAAAATCAGCAACAAAAAAAACCAGGTCAAGTTTGAGTGAAGGCAGCCTATATCAGATCAGCTGTTTTGAAAGTAAAAGAAATTTTAAAAAAGTAAAGTAAAAGAAACTACGCTACTATAATTTTGCTGCAAAATAGTGATAAAAAATACTAGAATACACTGGTTTATGTAATGATTAATTTAACGGTTTATGTGAAAGAAGACAAGAGTTGGAAGAATAGTAGCTTAGCTTTACTGCTCTGTGAATTTCGGCCTTATTCTTGGGCCGAAATTCTCTGTGCTGCAAAAAGAAGAAGATGAAAAAGTCATACAATGCACATCCATACATTTACTGGTAAAAAGTGTAGATGTATCCAACAGTCTTATTAAATAAGAAACACAGAAACAATGTAAAAGAGAAAGCCGAGAGGTCAGAACTCAGAGCTAAAATCTCACCTTTCCTCCTGCTGTCCCAGCTGCCCGAAAGAGAGCTATTTCCTGTGTGTAAGTCGTTTTTTCTAGTCATTCTGCCTTCTCATTGGTTGTAAACCCAAACACGTGACTGCCTCGTCACTGTCTGAATGTACAGCCCCCTAGGTCTTAAAGGCATATGTCTCCAATGCTGGCTATATCCCTGAACACACAGAGATCTATGGGATTAAAGGCGTGTGCCACCACCGCCACACTCTGTCTATGGCTCTAATAGCTCTGACCCCTGGGCAACTTTATTTATTAACATACAATCAAAATCCCATTTCAGTACAATTAGAATACCACCACAAAAAAGATGCCTGGAGATTGTATGTGAGCAGCTTTTCTAGAGGAGTCCACACCTGGTATAGGGATTAACTGTTTTGCATGAAAAGCAATTCAGATGTAGGTCTTACGGCAAAACTTGACTTTCATCCTTTTTTTCTGCTTTTGAAACAACTACATTGAAAGACATTTGACATTGGAGTTCTTTGTGAATTGAAGAAGGCACTTTTATAGTGCCTGGTTTCCCAGCTCACTTTACTAGAAATAATTTTATTTGAGCTTTGAAAGGTCAGTTGACTAGTCACCATAAACAAACACGTTTTTCTGTGAACTCTCAGAACTATCCTTTCCACATCAGATATTTGCCCATAAAGTCTTTATTACGTAGAGATTCTAGCGTCAGGTTCTAAATTTAGAGTATTGATTGTGTAGGTGAAATTATTAGCCTTAGGTAAAATCTAATTTGTGTCCCTTCTTTTCTCCTTTTCTGCCCATGCTACTTAGAAATCAGAATTTTTAAAGTACCGTTGTTCAGAAATACTTAATACTTAAGGCATATTGGGAAGTATTATTGCTGCAAAAATTTACTTGGGATTTTTATTTAGATATTATGTTCATTAATAAGTTATGATCATCATTTAAAGGGTGATTCAGTTTTCAGTCCTTAAAAAACAAAATCAAGAGGCACAGAAATGTCAAGCATTCTATTTTTTAAAAGAGTATTTTTCTTTTATTGAAAATAGATGCTTTTCTAAAAAAAAGGAAAAAGATTCTTTTCTCTCATAATATATCTGATTATAGTTTCCCCTCCCTCTATTTCTCCCATTTCCTCCCCCCCCCCCAGGTCCACTCCCTTTCTGTCTCTCATTAGAAAAGAACAGGCTTTTAAGAGATAACAACCAACATAATAAAATACAATAATAATATGAAAGAAAAACTATCATATCAAAATTGGACACAACAATCCAACAGGAGGAAAAAAGTTCTACATAGTAGATGTAAGAGTCAGGGACCCACTTGTTCTCACAGTGAAGAGTTCCATTAAAAATACTAAGCTAATAGCTATAATATAACTCAGAGGACCTGGGCTTGCTGCTTCAGTCTCTGAGCATCTGCCTGTGTGCTGTGCTTAGTTGATTCAAAGGGCCTTGTTTGTGCTCCTGGTGTCTTCCATTCCCTGGTTCTTTACAGTCTTTCTGCACCTCTTCTGTGGGATTCCCTGAGCTCAGAGGGGAGGGATTTGATTGAGACCTCCCATTTAGACTCTTTCTCTACATGTCTCTACATGGGAACATCTGCATCTGTTCCCATCTGCTGATGGAGAAAACCTCTCTGATGACTGGATCCTGATCTATGAGTATAGCAGAATATCATTGGGAATTATTTTATTCTCTGTGTGTTTTTTCTTCTCCTCCTCCTCCTCTCCCAACTCCTCCTCCTCCCCCTCTTCCTCCTCCTCTTCTTCTATAAGGCTAGTAGTGTTTGGTTTTTAACCTAGGTCTCTGGGCTGTCTAGTCTCTAGTCTCTGGTTCTTGGTTACCCAAGCAGTATCGGCTATAAGTTCCTTCTTGTGGAGTGGACCTTAGGTCAGATCACATACTGGTTGGCTACTCCCACAAGTTCTGTGCCAACACTGCCCTAGTATATTTTATAGGCAGGATGGATTGTAGGTCAAAGGTTTTGTTGCTGGTTTGGTGTCCACATTTCTCTTGTAGCTACCCTTCAAAGTACCCTCCCACACTAAAGAGACTAGATGTAGGGGTGAGGGCTCTATGTAGCTGCCAGCTCTACTTCTCCATGTTCATTGAGTTGTATGGGTGATATCCTCAGCAGAGGGGCTCTGCTGTTAGTTTGTGGAGAGAATATTTAGTCTTAGTATAAATCCTGGATCGTTTGGACAACAACTCAGTTGATTGTAATCTAGTCCTACCTCTGGAAGCCTACAAGTGGCTACAAGAGGTGACCAGTTGAGACTCCATATCCCCCATTACTAGGAGTCCTCATTAGGATCACCCTCATAGATTCCAGGAAATTTCTACTATACTAGGTTTCTCCCAAATGTTCCCCCTCCCAATTCCATCAGACTCTCTGCATCACCCCCCAAACCTGATTCCCCTGCTTCCTTCCCTACCTGCCCCCAATCCACCTGTAAAATCTATTCCCACTCCTAGGTAGATCTCTACATTACCCCCTTCCTCTTTACCTAACATCTCTGGGTCTAGGAATTGTAGTTTGGTTATCTTTCCCATAGGGCATTTGATTTTTAAAAAGAGAAAGAATTTTTTTAACAGTCTTTTGTATTCTAAAATATTTTTTATCAAGTTAGTAAGTTAGATGACTTCAAAGGTTAAGGAATTTTTTTTCTTTATGGTGAACCTACTTTTTTTGCTCTGCCACACACATATAATCCCTAGTCAGTGTTGCGTGACACTGACTCATTTCTATTTGTATTTCCCTTTTCTCAGATTCATTCTTTTGAATTTTCCTTCTGTGCCTATTAACCCCCCCAGTCATCATCATGCAGTTAAGACCTAAATATGTAATTTTTAAATCTTACTGACGTAAGTCTAGCATCTTTGCAGACAAGAATAATCAGACCAGTCTTGAATATTTAGAATTCCTCTGCTATGTAGATTCTGTTCTATTTTAAAAACACATTTTTCCAGGTACCAGGTAATTTATACATGGATTGTTTTACTTAAAAATCTCAAAGATCATGCTGGTATGGCAGCAAAAATCACATCCTATATATTCCCTTGATCACCTGTGTTCTTCTATGTAAGTCAGCATTACAACTTGAATGTGTGTGAGCTATCTTTTGTTGATTTTTTTTTTTTTTTTCAAGACAGGGTTTCTTTGTTTAGTTTTGGTGCCTGTCCTTGATCTGGCTCTGTAGACCTGGCTGGCCTCAAACTCACAGAGATCTGACTGGCTTTGGCTTTGCCTCCCGAGTGCTGGGATTAAAGGTGTGCACCACTACCACCTGGCCTTGTTGATTTTTAATGGACATTTGTTTTTGTTTCATTGAGACAGGTCTTGCTATGCAGCCCCGGCTGGCCTAGAACTTAATATATAGACCATGATGGCCCAGAACTCAGAAATCTACTTGTCTGTGCCTCTCAAGTACTGGGTTTAAAAGTGTGTGCCACCAAGCACAGTTAGATACCTTTGAAAATTTCAAGAAAAGATTTTCAATGTAGTCCACTTGATCCTCTTTTTTTTTTTCCTCTGATGCTTCACACATTTATTGTGTTTTCTTAATTTTGTATTTATTTGTTTTTTTAAGATAGAGTCTCTAGCCCAGACTGGTTCAGAACTCACTATGTAGTTGAGGATGACCTTGAACTTCTCATCCTTCTGTCTCTACTTTCTCTGAGTGCCAGGATTATAGGCTTGCAGCACCATACCCAGTTTATGCTGTACTTTGGATGAGATTCAGGGCTTTGTGCATGCTACTACAAAGGAAGATGAATGAATAGTGGAAAATATATACTATGATGGTTAATCTGGATTGAATTAAGAAGTATCTAGGACAGTGGTTCTCTCCCTTACCAAAGCTGTGACCCTTTAATACAGTTCCTCATGTTGAAGTGACCCAACTATAAAATTATTTTCATTGCTACTTCATAACTACTTTTATGACTTGTATGACTGGAGTCAGCACAGGACACACCAAGACCAAGTTCTCAGCACAAAGGAGACTTATTTGCCCCAGAGGGACAAAGGACAGGGAGTTAGAGACAAAGACAGGAGATAGAAGAGGGAGAAGGGAAAGGAAACAAGGGAGGGGGGAAGGTATATTTGCCCCAGAGGAACAAAGGACTGCCTCTGGATAGAGAGGAGAGGACATGACCCATAGGCAAATGGCAGTTTATAAAGAGAAAGGGGGAAACCCATGTTAGGATGAGTTGGTTTGTTTTGATTGGGTGTGTTAATTAGGGTAGCCAAAAGGGGCTTTTGATTGCTGGACCCAAGAGCTTTGATAGCTGGACCTTCATGATTGGCCTTAGGAGGAGGAAGTGGCCAAATAAGGAAGTAGACCTTGGTGTCTAGTTTTAAGAATGTAGTCTGTTTTTAGCAAGGGGGAGAAGGGTATAATGCAAAACCACTTGACACCGTGTTTGCCATTCTCGGGCTTGCTAGATAGATAGAGCCCTTCAATGTAAAATTCCTGATATATGACCTCTGTGAAAGGGTCATTTGACCTCCAAGACCTACAGGTTGAGACCACTGATCTAGGAGATTAGTAAAGCATACCTTTAGGGGCATATGTGATAGGGTGGTGGGAGTATTATTTCAAGAAAGGATTAATTAGAGGGAAGGGTGATCTACCTTGAGTATGGGTGATACCAATTTCTCCCCTGGGAGCCTAGATGGAATAAGTAAGGAAGAAGAAGAAAGCCCACTAACACAGGCATTTGTCTTTCTTTCTACTTCCAAGACACTGAAGTCTCTGGAACCATGAACAAAGTAAATCTTTCCTTCCTTAAGTTTTTTTTTTGTTTTGTTTTGTTTTGTTTGTTTTTTTTAGTTATTTGGTTACTGTGACAAACACACACAAGATCGCACTCTGTGAATTCCTTAGAAAGTGTGTGGGAAGTTCAGGGAGGGAACTACCTTAGTCGGAAACAGCTTAATATATAGATCTGGCCTGGACTGTAGTTTGGTAGGGCAGTAGGGCCCTGGTTTCAGTCTCTGGCACTGGGGGAAAAGCTCAAATCAAACTAAGCAAACTACAAATCAACCCTTCCCCTAACTGGTGACTGTGGACATGAAGGACAAGCACCAACCTTGTGACTCTTGCTTGCATATTTACTTGTGGGGGTTAGTGGTTATTGCCTTTGGACACTTGGCATTTGTCTTTTCTTTGAAAATATTTTATGGGTTTAGTTACTTTGAATACTGAGTAATACATACATAGGCAGTGATTCCCACATGGCATCATCATTGAACATGTGTAATACCATCAGAAGTTTGCTTTATGGTAAATGAAAGGGAGCAAGTGATTTTTAGGATTTAGTATGTGTAGTCATCTTTTTTTTTATTTTTTATTTTTTTTTGGTTTTTCAAGACAGGGTTTCTCCGTGTAGTTTTAGAGTCTGTCCTGGATCTTGCTCTGTAGACCAGGCTGGCCTCGAACTCACAGAGATCACCTGGCTCTGCCTCCCGAGTGTTGGGATTAAAGGCATGCACACCGCCACCCGGTGTGTAGTCTTCTCTATAACTTCAGAATATAGTTCATAGACTTTTGTTTTTTCAGTGTAATCAGAAAATATTTTCTTTGTTTTGTTTCTTTGGGAAGTATCATCTTCAACAGGAAGTAATTTGCAAATGCATGAGTTTGAAGGACCTACAATGGTTAATGCAATTATAGAGATTCTTCTAGCAATAAATATTAGAGTTTGGGGTACAACAATAGTTTTTAGAGACTAACATTTTATTTGATGAAGTAGTAATTGGAAAGGGGTAGGTAGTAATTACAGGAATTTTTTTTTTCTTGTTTCAAGAGGGTAGATGTTTGGCACACTAATTTAAAGTTTATAAGAATGCAGAGAGTTTGAGGTAATGGGGATGTTGGGTCAGGGGAGGGGTTGTGCAAATAATGAGGTACAGACCACCAAAGTTTATTAAACCAGAAGCAAGCTTTATTCAGAGAGGGGGGCAGGGATGGGGGCGGAAAAGAAGCTTCCAGTCAACTGGGACCATAGTCAGAGTTCAGGCTTCTGATACTGTGGCAATGGGGGCATATTTCAAGCCCCTTTTTAGTAAGAAGTAAGCATTAGGCATGGACAAAAGAATTTTTATAATTTTGAAGTTCAAACTTCGAGACATATGCATTTTAAGATTTACAGCTTTCTATTAACAAGGTTTTAGCTAATTGAAGTTTGTGAAAAGACGGAAGTTTTTCCTAACACAGTTAATAGTGTTTGCAAAAACCTGCAGCTTTCCTGATATAGCTGGTTTCCCATAGCAGGGAAGGATATGAAACAGTGCAAAGCAGGTAGTCATGTGTGGGCATTTGATTAAAGTTTATTGGATGAGATGTATTAGGAGTCATGTAGAACTCATTAAAACTTAACTTTGGTCCATGGCAGTTGTTTACAGTAAGTGGCAGGGGGTTATCGTGAAAAGCTAACTCCTCCCTGCAGAGAGCCATTGTAAAAGCTAGCATTAGGTTGTTGATAGAACTTTCCAGTGGTAAAGCAAGGAAAACCATAGTCAAAAGTTTGTTTGCTGACAGAGCTGATGGCTGTCAGCTTCCATTTCTTTAGGCTTATAACTTTATATTTCTATATTTCTATCTTCTAATTCCTGGATCCTTCAGGGACAATACTTAGATCAGAGAAAGTTGTGATGAGCTTCATCTGATATTAGAATGTATTGTCAGGGGTGCTGGAGAGACGGCTCAGAGGTTAAGAGCCCTGGCAGCTCTTCCAGAGGTCCTGAGTTCAGTTTCTAGCAACCACATGGTGGTTCACAACCATCTGTAATGAGATCTGTTGCTCTCTTCTGTCCTGCAGGCATGCATGCAGACAGAACACTGTGTACATAATAAATAAAAAAATGTATTGTCAGATAATACTGGCTTTATTTCTAAGAGAAGATGATGAATCAGAGAATTTATGGTTATTTGTCTAAACTCAGATATCTGATTTTTTTTTTAAATCAAACATACTAGTTATATTTTCTGGGATAGGGAAGATTGGGAAGTCATTGTTCCTTTTACTGTCCTTACCAGATTAGAGGCTGTTTCTTTCTTTCTTTCTTTTTGATTTTTTTTGAGACAGGGTTTCTCTGTGAAACAGTCCTGGCTGTCCTGGAACTCACTCTGTAGACCAGGCTGGCCTTGAACTCACAAAGATCCGCCAAGCTCTGCCTCTCGAGTGCTGGATTAAAGGTGTGTGCTACCGCCGCCTGGCTAGAGGCTATTTCTTGTTCTACTAGAATTTGGTCCTTTTTGGTACCAAAGACTTTGGCACAGATTGTGGTAATCTGGATGGAGCCTTGGGTGTGAAATGTAGGCCTTATGGTGTAAGGAGTGATAAGGAAAATAGATCAGTAAGATCAATTTCCATGTATTTATTCTGTGGATACATTTTCTGTCCTATAAAAGTTTTCACTTTATATAGTTGTGCTTATCATTGTTACCTAAAATTATGCCCATGTTACTCAGTAAAATTATTTTTTAAAAAGCCAGGAAGAGGCCGCGGGGGGGGTGGGGGGGGGGGGGGGGGGGGGGGGGGGGGGGGGGGGGGGGGGGGGGGCGGGGGGCGGCGGGGCGGCACACACCTTTAATCCCAGCACTGGGAGTCAGAGGCAGGCTGATCTCTGTGAGTTCGAGGCCAGCCTGGTCTCCAAAGGGATTTCCAGGAAAGGTGCAAAGCTACATAGAGAAACCCTGTCTCGAAAAAACCAGTTTAAAAAAAAAAAAAAAGCCAGGAAGAGTCATTTACAATATTTTATGTAGATTATTTCAGATGCTAGGAAAATGGAATAAATTACCCAAGCATATTTTCTGAATACTAGGTATTTTATGTCTGATGAGGGCATTTTTGCTTCAATTTATGTAGAAGAACCTAGAAAGGCAAAAAAGGCCAAATGCCAAGTGAGGCCTCTAATAAAGATATTAATCTCATTTAGGAAGGCAAGATCCCCTATGATCTTATTCACCTCTAAAGATCCCAATTCATAATACTATCACATTGGAGTTTTAAGTTCAAACAAGAATCATGAAGGGGATGCAAACATTCATACTATAGCAAATGAGGATAAATATGGTTTGGACAAGAACAATTTAAGAAGAGGATATACATTATGGATCTCATTAGCACAGACGCCAAAATCCTTAATAAAGGCCTCCAAGCCTAGATGATTTTGTAGTGGGAGCAGTTATGACTTAACAAATACATTTTATACAAGTTCATTCAGAAAGTAGAAGTTACTTCCTTGCCACTTTTTGAGAAATCAGCATAATTATAATATAAAAATGTGACAGAGACTTTATTAAAAAGGAAGCTAGACACTGTTATCCATTATGAAAGTCAAGGAATAAGCTGAACATGGTACAAACCTATAATCTCAGTACTTAGGAGACTGGAGCATCAGAATGTCAAGTTTGGGGCCAGTCTGGTCTATACAAAAAAAATTCTGTCTCTGAAATAATAAACATTTCTAATCAAATTAATAGGAGAGGGGAACTTTATTAATTTGATATAAGTTATTTATGAAAAACTTCTAGCTCTCTTAATATTTGATGGCAACATAGTTGAATACTTTCCCCTGAGATTAGATGAGAAACAAGGCAAGATGTCTGCACTTATATTCATTTTATAGCAATTATGGAAAGTAGAAAAAAGTAAAGTTCTCAGTTTTGATAGAAGACAAGATTGTTTATACAGTAAAATTCTAATGAATTTCCAAAATAGTTATGATAAATAATGAATTCTCCTCATATGATAGTTTTTGTTTTGTTTTGTTTTTTTAATTCCTTTCCTTCTTCCTTCTCTTTTCTTTTCCCAGCCTTGTTTTGTTGTTTAGGCCAGCCTGGAACCTTCTGTGTAGTCTAGACCAGCATCAAACTTGTATTCCTCCTGCCTGAGTGCTGGGGTTACAAGTATGTCCCTCATACTGTGCCTGGCTGTATGATGTTCAATCTTAATTACCACTTGATTGAACTGAGAAACATCTAGGAGATTGGTACAGCACACCTTTAGGGGAAGCTGTGATGACATTCAACAGACAGTTAAGAATTCTGGTGTAAAGACTGGGTTAATCTTAGTAGATTCACAGTATAATGGGAAAACATATGACAAAGGACTTGTATCTACTACACAAGAAAAGGAGACAGGCCAGGTGATGGTGGCACACACTTTTAATTCCAGCACTCTGGAGGCAGGGGCAGGTGGATCTCTGAGTTCGAGACCAGCTTAGTCTACAAAGCAAATTCCTGGACATCTAGGGCTGTTACACAGAGAGACCCTGTCTTGGGAGTGGGGAGGGGATAGGGACAGGGTGGGAAGGATACTGTGTAAGATACTTTACATATATACTGATGGCTAATTAATACATGAAAAGTAGATGCTCTGCACCACCAGTCATCAGGAAAATGCAAATTAAAGTCACAGACCATATATATGTATGATAAAGTGTAAAGGACTATATAATATATATTGACATGAATATAAAATAGTCTACATTCAACATTCCTACATTATTAATGCAAGCATAGCAGATTTTAGCTAGGACGTGGAGCTCTTAAAACTTATGCTAAGCACCTGGGAGGCAGAGGCAGGCAGATCTCTGTGAGTTCGAGGCCAGCCTGGTCTACAAAGTGAGTTCCAGGAAAGGTGCAAAGCTACACAGAGAAACCCTGTCTTGAACCCCCCCCCAAAAAAAAACCCACCAAAAAACAAACCAAAAAAAAAAAACACTTATGCATTGTTAATGAGAGTATAATATGGTACAGTCACTTTAAAAAATACCTCTAGTCTTACTTATATAAAAATTTCTTTTATAACCAATTCCACATTCTTATGTATTTTCCTAAGGCAAACAAAACATAATTCATGAAAAGACTCATTAAACAGCCCCAAACTGAAAGTAACTCAAATATCTTATCAGCAAGAGAAAGCATTATAATCTGCTACTATTATATGCATTAGCATAGATGAATTTTCAGTATACTGTGCTAAGTGAAAAACAAAACCCTACATAAAAAGTTTCATATATTGAGAAGCTGAGGTATGAATGAGGATGATGAGTTCAAGGCCAGACTGGGTTACATATAGTAAGGTCCTATAGAGAGAGGAGGTATCTTATAGTTCCATTCATATAGAATGTTTAAGCAGGGAGAAAAATATATCTATAGTAAAAATATGTTTTATTTTAACAGAGGAATGTTGGGAGGTTTATTTACCAATATAGACGAATTTCTAAACGGCCTTATTAATAAAAACAAAAACAAAACAGAACCAGATATAGGGGTGAAAACCTGGGAGATCAGAGAAATAGGGAAATCCACAGCTAACCTCCGCACCTTACCCACTCCTCAGCTTCCAAAGAGCACTACTTCCTGTCTCGCTGTGCCTATTTGCCTTGCTGTTCTGACATCTGATTTGCTCTCTCTGTACAGCTACATCACTTCCTCTTCCTGCCCAGCTCTGTCACTTCCTGTCTGTCTGTACAGACCTCCATGGTTAACTAGTGTTGGAATTTAAGATGTGTGCCACCATGCCTGGCTCTGTTCCCAGTGTGGCCTTGTACTCACAGAGATCCAGACAGATCTCTGCCTGCCAAGTGATGGGATTAAAGATGTGTGCTACCATTGCCTAACTTCTATATAGTGACTGGTCCCGTCATCCCCCCACCCCCGCCCACGATCTCCAGGCAAATTTTATTGGGAGACACAGTATATTGGGGAACACAATACGTCACCACATACCAAGAAAGGCATGATAGGACTTTCTGATTTGATAGACTTGTTCCAGGTTTTAATAGAAATGTCATTTATCAGAGTATGTGCATTTATCAGTTACTGATTGACACACTTAACATTTAGTTTAGTATTTGCATGTTGAAGAGACATAGAATCATAGGCACTTACTGAACTTTGCTAGTGAAATACTTGTGATGGGTATAGAAGTCTACAATCTACTACAAGATGCATTAAAAACAGATAGATACAAGGTTAAATATGTAATAAAGCAAATTAAAAAAAGCTGTACCACTTGGGTTATAGACATAAGTATCATATATATACATATACATACATACATAATACATAGATACATACATACATACGTGTGTGTGTGTGTGTGTGTGTGTGTGTGTGTGAGTGTGTGATCTTAAATTTTTCTCAGTTTTTCGTTCTTGGTTGCTTGCTTGTTTTGTTTGGATTTTTTTTTTTTAATGTTTCTTGGGAGGCAAATACTATTAGTAGTATAGTGGAATGCAACTGTTCTTAATTATAACTTGTAAAAAGATACTGTAATTGCAACATATATACGCTAACTTGGAATTGATAAGATCTGTATAATATTCATGTGGCAGGTCAGAAAAATTTTATTAAAACAATGTTGAACTGGAATGATGGCTCAGTAATTAAGAGCACTAGCTTCTGTTCCAGAGGACGCAGGTTTGATCTCAGCACCCACATGACAGATCACAACCATCTAATATACAGACGTGAATGCAAGCAAAACACCCCACACATAAAAGAGATAAAATTATAAGACAATGAATGCAGTTTTTTAAAATCTTAAAAAGGGACTGGTGAGATGCCTTATCAAGTCCCCGAATGTGATGGCCTGAATTCAAATCCCCAGGTCCTGCATGGTAGAAAGAGAGAACTGATTCTTGCAAGTTGTTCTCTGACCTCCACATGTGCACTGTGGCATGCACAGACCTTCCCACTGCCAGGAAAAAAGAGAGAAAGAGAGAGAGAGAGGAGAGGAGAGAGAGAGAGAGAGAGGAGAGAGAGAGAGAGAGAGAGAGAGAGAGAGAGAGACGTTATACATATTGAAGAAAACATAAATAACAGTATGTTCTCTGCTAAGCATTTTGTGTTGTAAATATATGAATTCTCTCAAAGTCAGCTCTAGATTGAACATGATGTCAGTCTAAGTATATGTCTACAAGGTGATTTGAAAGTTCATATGGAAGAGCTAAGCCTTAAGAAGAGTTCCTATAATTTTGATTGATAATAAAGAGGTAGGATGGACATTGCCTTATAAGTGTAAAAATGTATTGCCGTGGGTTGGGAGAGATGGCTCAATGGTTGAGAGCACTGGCTGCTCTTTCAGAGGACCTGGGTTCAATTCTTAGCGCACACATAGCAGCTCACAGTTGTCTGTAACCTCAGTTTCAGGGGACCTGACACCCTCACAAAAACATGCATGCAGGCAAAACATTGATGCCAATAAAAATAAGAAAATTAAAAAATTATATCGCCAGATTATAGCAGCTGAACCATGTAGTATAAGCAATATCTGACAGTCCAGTGGGATAGCCAGACCCCTGCACATATGACAGGTGTGATGTTGCATGTCACTTAAAAATTGGAACATTTGGAGGTAATTGATTTCTTTATAGAAATAAGTATAATGGCATTTCTATCTCCCATATGACAAAACGTTCTAGGTATATCAACAGACTTATGCATATGTTCATGTCTTATTCCGCCTTTCCTAGAACTATAGCCATTAACTACTTTATCTCAATCTTTTGTCCCCTCTCCTTTTCAGTCTCTAATAACCACTGTTCTCTTTACTTGATGAACTTTGCATTTTAGGTTCTACATGAATAAAATCACTGTTTCTTTTTCTTTTCTTTAAGACAGGGTTTCTCTGTGTAGCTTTGCTCCTTTCCTGGAACTCACTCTGTAGCCCAGGTTGGCCTCGAACTCACAGAGATCTGCCTGGCTCTGTCTCCCGAGTGCTAGGATTAAAGGTGTGCACCACCACTGCCTGGCGAAATCACTGTTTCTATGTATGGTTTATTTCAATTAGCATGATCTGGAGGTCCATTCATGTTGTCACAAATGCCAGTATTTATCTTTTCATAGCTGAATAGTGTTCCATTGTATGTTTTGTGTGTGTGTGTTGTGTGTGTGTGTGTGTGTGTGTGTGTGTGTGAGAGAGAGAGAGAGAGAGAGAGAGAGAGAGAGAGAGAGAGAGAGGGAGAGGGAGAGGGAGAGGGAGAGAGAAAGATACTACATTTTCCTTGTCCATTTTTTATTTACAAATCCTTAGGTTGATATATATATATCTTAGCTATTATATGGGTTCTAAGAATTGAAATTATGTAGTCAGGCTTGTGCTTTTACCAGCTGCCGCCATTCTTTCCAGACTGCAGATACCTTTTGACATACTGGTTTTGTATCCTTTGGATACAATATACACAGAAATAGGATTGCTGGATCATGTGATAGTTGTAGGTCTAATTAAATTTTTGGAGGGAACATCATAGTGTTTTCCAGTGGCTGAACTAATTTATATTCATGTGAGCAGTATGTAAGAGTTCTCCACATCCTTACTAGCAACTGTTATCTTTTGGTTTGTTTGTTTGGTTTTTTTTTTAGTTTTTATTTCCCTCTGGTAATATTGCACAGTTTCTCATGCACTTGTCCCTTTGTAAGTTCTAAGTTTTCTGTTGCTGTGATAAAATACCATGACCAAAAACAACTTCAGGAAGAAAGGGTTTTGTAGATGTAATTTAAATAAGAAACACAGAGCCGATTCAGAGATGAAAGCCAAGAGGTCAGAGCAGTAGCTAAGAGCTGAGATTAAAAACCTTACTCGGGGCTGGAGAGATGGCTCAGAGGTTAAGAGCATTGCTTGCTCTTTCAAAGGCCCTGAGTTCAATTCCCAGCAACTACATGGTGGCTCACAACCATCTGTAATGAGATCTGGTGCTCTCTTCTGGCCTGCAGGGATATGTGCAGACAGAACATTGTATACATAATAAATAAATAAATCTTTGGGTCGGGCGGTGGTGGCGCACGCCTTTAATCCCCAGCACTCGGGAGGCAGAGCCAGGTGGATCTCTGTGAGTTCGAGGCCAGCCTGGGCTGCCGAGTGAGTTCCAGGAAAGGCGCAAAGCTACACAGAGAAACCTTGTCTCGAAAAACCAAAATAAAAAAAAAATACCCTACCCTTCACTGCCGCTGCTGTCCTACCTCTCCGCAAGAGACCTACTTCCTGTGTGTTTGTGCTCTTAATTGACTTTCTATTCTGCCTTCTCATTGGTTGTAAACCAACCACATGACCTCCTCGTCACTGCCCGTCTGTACAGACCTCCAGGTCTTCTATGGTTGGTATTGAGATTAAAAGCGTGTGTCTCCATGCTGGCTGTATCCTTGAACACACAGAGATCCACCTAGCTCTGCCTCCCAAGATCTAGGATTAAAGGTATGCGCCACCACTGCCCAGTTTCTGCTATGGCTTGCTATTAGCTCTGACCCCCAGGCAATTTTATTATTAACATACAAATAAAATCACATTTCAGTACAATTAAAATATCACCATAGGGTTTATTTTAGATATCTATTCCAGGTTAAAGTTAATATCTGGGAAGCCCAAGTAGCAGGAATTTAAAAGTTAATTACATCTATCTCTGTCGTTTTTACTTAGCTTGCTTTATCGACTATTATACAGTCCAGGACCCAAACTCAGGGAATGATGCAGACCACAGAGAGCTAGCTCTTTTCACAGTGATTAATGTAATCAAGAAAATCCCCTAATGACATTCCCACAGGTCAACTTGATTTAGACAGTTCTTCATTGAGATTCAGTTCCTAGGTAATGCTACATTGTATCAAATTGGCAAAAGCAATCATCACATCTTTTTCAAGTAGTGTTTATTATTTTAATTCAGATTCTAATAATGTTTGGTATTTTGTTGAGTTCATTATGAACTCTGTATATTAACTCTTTTTCAGATATACAGACTGAATATTTTCTCCCATTTGCATAATGACATTAAAGTGCAGTCTGTTCATTTACTCTGTTTCTTTTCTGTAAAGAATATATTAAATTTGATACAACCGCATTTGTTTGTATAATTTTCTGTTATTGTATCTCATCTAAATACTCCCTTATCTTGTCATCTACTCCCTTATCTTGTCCTGATATCTTAAGAAGCTGAGGTAGGAGGATCAGTGGAGGCCATGAGTTTCAGACCATCATGTGGATATTATTTCAAAAAATTATTTCCCATACCAATATTATAGAACAATTTTTATTCTTTATGTTTATGTTTTCTTGTGTTAGTTCATGGAACTACCATTATCTGATATTGGGGTGAGAGACTTATAGGTAGAATGAAGTTTGAATAAAAAGAACATTGGGCTGGGCGGTGGTGGCGCACGCCTTTAATCCCAGCACTTGGGAGGCAGAGCCAGGCGTATCTCTGTGAGTTCGAGGCCAGCCTGGGCTACAGAGTGAGTTCCAGGAAAGGTGCAAAACTACACAGAGAAACCCTGTCTCAAAAAACCAAAAAAAAAAAAAAAAAAAAAAAATGGACATTTTAGCCTTGATAATTATACAAGCAATTATAAGTGTTTAAGATTAGAGCTAAATCTGAGAATGAAAAAATGTACAAATCTTTGGAAGTAGAAGGTTATTGGTCCAATGGTTCTTTGGAAAAGTTTGGAGTGTCTGATAATATTTCTGAAATATTATTTTTCAGGAACTTTTTTCTTTTTTTAGATAGGATCTGATGATATAGCCCTGGTTGACCTCAGATTTACTGTGTATTTGAGGATGACTTTGAACTCTAATCCTCTTGCCTGTACATTTCCAGTGCTCGGATTATAAGTCTGCTTTACTTTACAAGTACAAGAAATATTTTGTAGATGTATTCTAGGAAATAAGTATAAAAATGTGTGCTGGTCAGTGGTGGTGCACACCTTTAATCTTAGCACTCAGGAGGTGGAAGCTGGAGGAGCTCTGTGAGTTTGAGGCCAGCTTGGTCTACAGAGTGAGTTCCAGGACAGCCAGAGCTACACAGAGAAATCTTGTCTTGAAAAAAAAAAATGACTGAGGGATCTGGATGCAGAGATCCACGGCTAGGCCCCGGGTGGAGCTACGGGAGTCTAGCGAGAAAGAGGAGGGTTTATATGAGCGAGATTTGTTGAAACCAAGGTTGGATAAAGCACAGGGACAAATAGCTAAACGAATGGAAACACATGAACTATGAACCAAAGACTGAGGGGCCCCCTACTGGATCAGGCCCTCTGAGTAGGTGAGACAGTTGATTGGCTTGATCTGTTTGGGAGGCATCTAGGCAGTGGTACTGGGTCCTGTGCTCAGTGCATGAGTTGGCTGTTTGAAACCTGGGGCTTATGCAGGGTCGCTTGGCTCAGTTTGGGAGGAGCGCCTGGACCTGCCTGGACTGAGTCTACCAGGTTGATCTCAGTCCTCAGGTGGAGGCTTTGCCCTGGAGGAGGTGGGAACGGGGTGGGCTGGGGGGAAGGGGAGGGGGGCAAGAGGGGGGAGAACAAGGGAATCCGTGGCTGATATGTAGAACTGAATGGTATTGTAAAATAAAATAAAAGGAAAAAAAAAAAAAAGAAAATTAAAATAGCCCAGGGGTATTTGAGATGGGAAATAAGCATTCGTTATATTCAAAAAAAAAAAAAAAGGTATGTTTATATAAAAGTATAGTTTTAATGAAGTAGAAAAAGAATGAAAGAAATAAATTTGTATTTGAGAATGGATAAATACATATTGGTATATTTATAGTTGAGACTATATGTTATATAGTTACATAGTAATTCATTATATTAGTTATCTTTTGTTTTGTTTTGTTTTGTTTTTCGAGACAGGGTTTCTCTGTGTAGCTTTGCGCCTTTCCTGGAACTCACTTGGTAGCCCAGGCTGGTCTCGAACTCACAGAGATCCGCCTGGCTCTGCCTCCCGAGTGCTGGGATTAAAGGCATGCACCACCACCACCACCACCACCACCACCACCACCACCACCACCGCCCGGCAAGTTATCTTATTTCTTATCATTTTAGTTATTTTTGATGACTCAGGTCTGTAATCTGGCTGTTCTGGAGACTTGAGGCAGAGGAAGCCTGCCTATGTCACAGAGTGGGTTCAGGGCTAGCATGGACAACATAATAAGACCCTGCTGTGAAATACAAAGTAAAAAAAAGAATCGGGAATATATATAGCTCCATGGTATATCACTTACCAGCATGTATAAGATTCTAGGTTCAATTTCTGGACTAGCAGGGGGATAGGGAGGAATTCTTTTTTTTTTTTTTTTAAACAGTTTAAATTTTTTATTTAAACGTTTTTATGTGATATATTTTAATCATATTATTTCCCTTTCCCTAGTTCTTCCTAGAGTCTCCCCACTTCTCTACCCATCCAACCTCATGTTCTCATTTTCTCTCTTAAAGACAAAAAACAAAACAAACAAACAATTAGACAAATGTAGTTGAAGTTTTCCCAGCCCCACGGACCCCGCAGCCACTTATAAAATAATCACTCAGAAGCTTATATTAATTAAGACTGTTTGGCCATTAGCTCAGGCTTTCCATTGACTAGCTCGTAAATTTAAACTCAGCCCATTTCTGTTAATCTATATGTCACCATGTTTTCTGTGGCTCTACTTGTGTGCCATTACATACTGCTCCCTGGACTGTGGGCTGGCATCTCCTAACTCAGCCTTCCTTTTCCCAGAATTCTCCTTGTCTATTTATCCAGCCTATACTTTCTGCCTGGCTACTGGCCAATCAGCTTTTTATTTATCAACCAATCAGAGCAACACATTCACAGCATACAGAACATCCCACAGCAGACAAAATAATACAAACTGCACACAAAAAACCTTGAAGTCTGTTTTGTGTTGACCAACTACTCCTGGGCATGGGGCCTACCCTAGAGTGTGGTTTATGTACCCAGTTAAACTCCATTGGAAAAAACTTGAGTTTTAGGGAGATTTTTTTTAAAAAAAGGGGACTGGTGAGAACTGGGACTTAAAACACTGAAAGCAAGTTATAGGGGCCCTGGTTCTTACTGTAAGGGTGTATATAAAACCTTAACTAGAACTATCCTTAATAATTAATGTAGGTTTCTTTTAACGTATTACAGACACATAGTTATTACTTTATATGATTTAAGTTAGATGTATATGGTTTCATATGTGAATAAGGGTGTACATCAACATGGAGGCCAGAGAGTATCATTTCTCAGAACAGTCCACCTTGTTTTTTGAGATAGTTTCTCTCACTGGGACCTGGGGCTGCCCTATTTGATGAAGCTGGCTGACCAGCAAGCCCCAAAGATCTATCTCTGCCTCTATAGCACTGAAATTATTAAGCATTTGGCTTTTTATATTGACTCTGGAGGACTAATTTAAGCTCTCATGCTTGCATGCTAAGTACTTTACCAAAACTGTCTCTCTAGTCTTTTTAATCATCTTTTGTTTTGTGTTTTCTGTATTATAATGTTTGACTAAAATATTTTAAAGCATACTCCGCCTCTGTATTTGTTTTATATCCTTGCTGCTAATGATATGAATTATTTGTAATTCATTACCAATTAAATGATGGCACAAATAGTTACTAGAATCTAACCTGGGAAGGTGGTTACATCTAGTGGGAAACGTAGTGTAACCATCTGGGATATCTTTGTAGCTTGGAGTTTTCCTGCCTTGCCCACCGTCAGGACAAATCTCTCTCACCTGCCAGTCCCACAGCCGCTCAGACCCGACCAAGTAAACACAGAGACTTATATTGTTTACAAACTGTATGGTCATGGTAGGATTCTTGCTAACTGTTCTTACAGCTTAAATTAATCCATTTCCACAAATCTATACCTTGCCACGTGGCTCGTGGCTTACCGGTACTTACATCTTCCTTGTCCTGGCGGCTGCTGCATATCTTCCTTTTAGGAGGGAAGAATAAAAAGGTCATATTGACCATTTGTTTTATTAATATCTTATTTATTTTTTGTAGTTTTTTTGCCTTTTATGTAAACTTTTTGCGAAAGTTTTTTTTAAAGGCAATTAATATGAAAATTACAAAAACCAAAGAAAAATGGTAATTGATATTAAGACAAAATCAATAATTATAACATTTTTGAGTAATATAATGCATACAGTGATTAAATTGAAGAAACACCAGGCAGTTGTGGTGCTCGCCTTTAATCCCAGCACTTGGGAGGCAGAGGCAGGTGGATCTCTGGGAGTTTGAGGCCAGCTTGGTCTACAGAATGAGTTCCAGGACTACACAGAGAAACCGTGTCTCAAAAGAAGAAGAAGGGGGGGGGGGAGGAGGAGGAGAAGAAAGAAGAAGGAAGAAAGTTGGAGTGTTTTATCTAATAAAGATGGATTTTGACAATTCGATTATTTAATGAACACATTTTAAGTCTCAGCAATTTATTTGAAATAGCCTTTGAAATCCATAAGTTCACATTTCTGTGTTTTATATTGTCATTTTAAGGCTGTTTATGTTTTAGCATAACAGTAAAATCTCTTCTGAATGTAAAACATGGCTGAATATTGGTAATAGAGGAATATTTCTGAAATGGGTATGGACAAGTGAATGCTCAGAACCTTGTATATCCCAGGCCGTTTTACAAATAAGTATATAGATCAGGCTGGCTTGGGACTCATAGAGATCTGCATGTCTCTGCCTTCTGAGGTTAAAGGCTTGCACCATCATGCCCAACTTTCATCAAATTTTAGAGGCAAAGGAAGAGACTACCACATAGAAAGTGTGCTATTATTAAGACAATGCTAAACATTTCTTAGGCCATTTAGGTAGGTTCACAGGATTCAGATGGGTCCTTTTTTTTTTGGTCTTAACTTGTTTATGTGTTTTGTTTTTCAGAAGGAATTGAGCCTTCCAAGGAGAGGCAGCTTGTAAGTAGTTGTTCTTTACCATTATGATTTTGTCTGTGATGGTCACCTGATTGGAAACTGTCTTAAGAACCTATTGTTAATATCCATTATAGAAATCTCATTCAAGAATCTTGTTTTCTGGATGCTGGAAAGATAGATGGTTCAGTGGTTTATAGCAGAGGACTTGTGTTCAGTTCCCAGCACCCACATGGTGGCTTGCAGCTATCCATAACTCCCATTTCCAAGAGATCTGATGCCCTCTTCTGACCTCCATGGGCAACAGGCATACTTAGGTGAACATTTAGTACACAAACATATGTACAGGCAAACATTCATTTCCACTTTTTAAAAAAAAAATCTTGTTTTCTGCTTATGTTTCTCATTAGGTCAGAGACTTTTTCCCTCAGTAACCTCCTTGCCCCAAGTCCCCTTCTCTGGCCCAAATTTTGCCTCACAGTTGGGTAGAAGTGCTGTCACATACTCATCACAATTATATTCTTATTTTAGGATTTACTTTTAGTAGATTTATTAAGCTAAGAATGTTGGAGTATTAAATCTGAAATTCTTTGTGTCTGTTATTCTACAACATGGCTATGGTGAGGCAAATGGTTCTTCTGATAAGTTGGAGCAAATGTTGCTACATTTAGAGAGTAGATTAAAACAGGTTCCCATTCTCTTTTAATCTGGATTCAAGGTTAGTGGAAATTGGAAAGTAGTCTTTGTCCTTGGATTTTAATTTTTTATGTCTTATTTGGGTACTTTTTTCCTAAGAATTCTTGGGGATTCGTTGCTGATTTGGCTAATTGGAATCTCTAGAATGTGTGTTAAAAAGCATAATTTGGTGTTGGAGAAGTAGCTCAGTGGCAGCAGAATATATGCTTAGCTTGGATGAGGCTCGTGCTTGAGGTTCCATCTCTGGCAATGCAAAGTAAATAAAGGTAAAATGTGAATTTACTGAATTAGAATTTCCATGCTAAGACTTGTCAATTGATATTTGATTGACCTTTACCTAATTTACATTCATACCAACATCTGCTATAATTGACTAAGGTCAAATTTGGAAAACACCAGGCTAAGGATATGTCTTAGTGGACAATTGTGCATGCTGCACAGGCATTAGGACCTGGGTCACATCCCCCAAACTCACCTGAAGCTGTGCTCAGTACTGCATATATGCATCTCAGGGTTCTTATGGGAAGATGGGAGGTGAAGGTAAGGACTGGCTAGCTGAGCATGTACAGTAGCAAACAACAAAGAGACATTGTCAAGCACTGGAGGTTGCCCTCTTGACCTCCACACATGTGTTATGACGTATGTATGTTCACGCTTACACAAACATGCATACTCATACATACACACCTGTGAGAACACACGCACACACACAATTTTTGTAACTATTAAAGGACTAGAACAATGGCTTTGAAACTTTTCCTTATGAAAACATGAGCTATTGTATATGAGGTAGTTAAAATGGTATTATTTGTTTATTAAGTGCACTAAAGAGATTTAGTGTATGTGTGGATGAATATGATTATGCTACGCCATATGTGCAATCAGAAGATAATTAGCAGGAACCTCTTCTCTCCATCATGTGGGTTCTGAAACTTGAACTCAGGTTTTCAGGGTCTATGGCAAATGCCTTTACCTTTTGAACCATTTGCTAGCCTTTAAATATCTCTGTCCCTTTGTCTCTCTGTCTCTCTCTCTCTCACACACACACACACACACACACACACACACACTCACTCACTCACTCACTACACAAATACATGCCTTTTCCCCCTGCCTTTAAATGAATTGGTTTATTTCAAGGGGATACAGAAGTCAGGGTACAACAAAGATGGAACAGTAGGCGCTGGCAGGATTCCACATTGAATTTGCTTTAAATTCACAGCTGAGGTAGGAGTAGCTGAATGAGAACTATAGACAATAGCTACTTTACGTTTTTTTTTTTTTTTTGTTTTTTTTTTTAAACAAAAGTTTATTAAAATGTACAACAGGCTCCATGGCAACACTTGATTCTACCTGTAGGTGGTAAAAGATGTTAATGGCAAAGAATCAGTATGTTTAAATAGGAATAGAAGAAGGTCACCATCACAAGGAACAATGTACTTTTTGCCAGATTTCTTAATTCTATTTGTGATCTGGGGGTCCTTGCCCATGGCCTTCTCTCTTAGTTCCTCAAATTTCTTCTGCTTCTCTTTTTGTTTCTACTTGAAAACCTTGTCTTCCTCATCCTCCTTCTTGGGCTTTTTCAAGGGCTTCTTTTTGCCACCTGTGGGTGACATGAGCATGCTTGGCCTGTCCTATTGCCTGTTGCTTAACCCTGTGTCCCCCATCCACTTATCTCCCAGTCCCCAATATATTTACATATATTTTAAAGTATGAAACAGGTAATTTTGTTCCTATCGAGTATTTTACTTGTATTAATACTCGTGTAATTAAGTTGTTCCCTGAGGGTTTTTTTTTTAAACTGTTTTAACAAAAGCTCATTGAGTTTAATGTAAAGGAACTCTGGCTGTGAGTTAGAACTGAGATTCAATCTTGACTGTGTCACAGAATGGACTGTGTAAACTTAGACAGATAACTTCATTTTTAATTAAATCTTAGTTCCCTAGTCTTTAAAATGAAGGTTATGACACCTGCTTTCCATTCCTGTTAAAACTATTAGAAGGATAACTTAATAGTATGCAATGCTGCTTCATTAATTATGGTTTTATTCTAAGATGTATTATTTTTAAAATGGTTATTAAGCATCTTATAAGTTTGGATAAATTCTATCTCTTACAGCTATATTTCTTTTTTAAAGACTATTTATGTATGTAAGTGTTTTGCCTGCATTTATGTACATATGGCATGTTTATGAAGTGCCAGAAGAGAGGCCAGAGAGGGTTTCAGATCCCTAGTGAAACTCTAGTTGTTTAGGCTGGGAACTGAACACTGTTCCTCTGGAAGAGCAGCTAGTGCTTTTACCACTGAACATCTCTCTAGCCCCTCTGTTTATTTAAATTCAATTTTATAGTAGGTTTTATTTCTAGTGTTACAGGTGTAACACTAGAAGTAAAATCTTCTCAAATTTGGTCAAGCAAGGTAGGAATCCTACTAGGACTCAGTTGGAGTGATGTCTTGAGTAGTTGTGCATTATGGAGAAGGTAGCTTTTCAACATTATATTTAGCACATATATGTAATTGGTTATTTTCTACTATGTCTTCCATTTTCCCTCTTTTATTTTCTCTATTTGGAAGTTCTCTGAGATTTTCCATTTCTTAATATTAAATGAAGTTGAACTAGCAAGATGGCTCATTGTGTAAAGGCACTTACCTCCAAGCTTGATGACCTAAACATGATTCCTAAGACCTACATAGTGGAAGAATTAGCTCCCTAAAATTGTCTTGTGATCTCCACAGGCATGTTCAGGCATGTACACACCAACAGAAATAAAAAAAAATTAAAAGGTGAAATCAAAACCCAAGACAGGTATGCTTCCAATAAATAAAGTTTCAGGGAAGGAAGAAAAGAAGAGATATACTTACTTAATTTGGTACTAGAAGGATATTTTGATCACACAAGCTCTGAAGTAAGCATAAGTGCCAACCAAAGTCAGTCAGTGCTAGCTGAGCACAATAACACATGCTATTATCCCAGCATTCAGGAAGGTAAAGCATGATGACTGTGATTTTGCTTATAGGGAGAATCTATCTTTAAAACAAACAAGAAATATTTTAAACATTAGTAAAGAAAGTTAAGCTACTCCAGGCCTTAAAATGTTAATAATGGTCAGCAATGGTCTTTTTTTGATATAGTAACTGACATTTAAACAACTGATCATTCAGTAAATGTACCCTGATAATCCGCTGTATGCTGGAAACTAACTGAAATTATCAGTTTAGAACTTAGAAAGTAGGTATATTCCTTTGAAGTGCTTATAAGGTTGACTAAACCAGAAGTTCTTCACTTTGTCACTGCAAATAATATCATCTATCTGTCAATATGAGCACATGTATGGGCGAGTATTCTTGCATGTATGTAGTTTTGTATGAGTAGCTGCATGTGCATGTTCATGAGTTGCATGAGCATGTGGAGGCCAGCAGTAAACTTTGACTGTCATTCTTCAGACTTCTGAGATTGTCTGCTAGGTTGGACTTAACCAGTTAGACAAGATTGTTGGCCAGTGAGCCCCTGAAATCTGCCTTTTCTCTTGCTGGCTTTATACATGCAGGCCATCATACTTGGCTTCTCTGTGTGAATTCTGAGGATCACACTCTTGTCCTCACGCTTGCACTGTAAGCAGTTCACCCCCTGAGCTGTCTCCCCAGCCCAAACTCACTTTTTATCTCTAAGTTTGGAAATGTTCTTACAGCAATATCAGAGACTGGCTGAATAAAAGAATAGAGTTTTAATTTGGTTTATGGTTCGGGAGCCTGAAAGTTTAAAAACATGTGCCAACATCTGCTCATTTACTGGTGTAGACCTTATGCTACTTCAACTCAAGACTGGAAGAAGTAGGACTAAGAGTCACATTCAGCCTTGCTGCTTTTGACGTAATTAAATCTAATGTTAGGATAAAGGCACTTATTTTTCTTAGCAACCCAATTATTTTCTGAAAGCCCTCCTACATCTTCCATATTGTTACCTTGGAAATCACATTTCACTGTTGGTTTGTTAGAGGGATGAGCCATATTTAGACCATAGCAGACACTAATCTAGGCTTTGGCCATTAACAAGTTCTCTGTAGCTTTAAATAGGAACTGTGTAATTTCTGCACTGTAATTGACTTATGAGAATTGAAATGAATGGCTGCCTGATCTCTATGTCTGATCATTTCCTCAGACAATCAAAGACTCATGGAACCTTTTGTTTGGTTTTGTTTTTCAAGACAAGGTTTCTCTGTGTAGCTTTGGAGTCTGTCCAGGATCTCACTCTGTAGACCAGGCTGGCCTCGAACTCACAGAGATCCGCCTGCCTCTGCCTCCCAAGTGCTGGAATTAAAGGAGTGCACCACTGTCGCCCGGAGGAACCTTTTTTTTAAACATAGAATTGGACGATGCTTTTTAGGCAGTGTGTAGTCAGAGGCAAAAATACTGCTTAACATTTTCACCAAAGAAGGCAGAGAAGTAAGAACCTTAAGGTGTGTACTTTAAATTAGTACTCAAGAGTTTAAAAAGTGTGGAGAAACTGATGTCATTGAAATGAGTGATTTACTATTTGTTCATTGCTTCATATCCTTATAGCCATGTGGAAAGTTTTAGAAGGCTTTTATAATTGTCAAGAGTTGGTCAGAAGGAGAAGTATATTTTATTTGTGTCTTGTTTGCCTCTTTCCCATAGTGGCACTGCTGTGCTGCACTTTGATGTGGGAGCTGTCAATCCAGACTCTGGGTTGCATAGCAGGCACTTGACTAACTGAGCCATCTCCTTAGCTTAGCTCTCTTTTTCTCCTGTGCTAGGTAGTTTTTAAATTTTTTCAAATCTCAGCTTAATATTTTACTGTTTTGTGAAAAGCTTTTCTGACCTCACCACACTTAGACTCTAGACAGCTTAGACTAAGTTGAGTTTCCTAGAGTATATATTTATGGCTCCTTTTTTGTTGTTTTTTGAGACAGGGTTTCTCTGTGTGGTTCTGGCTGTCCTGGAACTTGAACTCGGAGATCTTTCTGCCTCTGCTTCTCATGTTGGGATTAAAGGCATGTGCCACCCCTCCTCAATCCTTCCCTCCCTCCTCTTTCTTCCCTCTCTTCCTCTCTCCTCTCTTAAGGCAGGATTTCTGTAGCTGGCCTAGAACTCACTATATAGACCAGGCTGCCCTCAGACTCATCCCTCATAGTTCTTAAGTCAAATGTCAATAAAGAATTATACTGTATTAGTCTGCTTGGCCTGCAATAACAAAGTACTATATTCTGGACAGCTTAAATAACAAAATTATGTCATAGTTTTGGAGGCTAGTAGTACAAGATTAAAGTGCCATCAGGGTGAGCTTCTGGTAAGGGCACTGTTTCTGTCATCATGTGCTTACCTAGCCTTTTAAAAAATATAGATAGATGCTGAGAGGTAGCTCTTTTTTCTTTCTTGCATGATTTAAATTAAGGCTTCTGGGTTTAGTTTCCAGGAACCAGCTCATAGCCTTCTATAACTCCAGTTCCAGAGGTCCAGCATCATTTTTGAGCCTCCATCAGTTCTAGGCATTCATATTATACATGCAGACACATTCACATAAAAATAAATCTGCCGGGCGGTGATGGCACACGTGTTTAATCCCAGCACTTGGGAGGCAGAGGCAGGTGGATCTCTGTGAGTTCGAGGCCAGCCTGGTCTCCAAAGCGAGTTCCAGGAAAGGCGCAAAGCTACACAGAGAAACCCTGTCTCAAAAAACAAAACAAAACAAAATAAATAAATAAATAAATAAATAAATAAATAAATAAATAAATAAAAATAAACAAATCTTTCATTAAATTAAAAGTATTATATGTATTTTTTTTTCTCCTGCATGTGTATCTGTGCAACACTTATGTGCCTTGTACCCACAGAGGCCAGAAGAGGGTGTTGGATTACCTGGAATTGGAATTATAGGTGTTATGAGCTGCCATATGAATGCTGACAATTGAACCAGGTTTTCTGATAGAGTAGTGTTCGTTTTTTTAAAAAATTGAAATTAAATGTTTTTTATAGAATATAATTTGATCATGGCTTCCTCTCTCTCTTCCCAACTCTTCCTAGATCTTATAACCAAACCCATAAATTTTCTTTCTCTTGTTAGAAAACAAATAGGCATCTTAAAATAAAATAAAAACAACCCAGAACAGGACAAAACAAACAGGGGAAAAAATTGCTAAAAAAAAAAAAAAGTACAAGCAACAGCCCCCTCAACACGCACGCACATTCCCACACACAGAAATCCCATAAAAACACAAAATTAGAAACCATAATTGTCTTAGTTAGGATTTATATTGTTGTGAGGACAATGACCATGGCAACTCTTGTGAAGAAAAACATTTAATTGGGGTGGCTTGCAAGTTCAGAGGTTTTAGTCCATTATAATCGTGGCGAGAAGCATGGTGGCACACAGGCAGACGTGGTGGTGGAGAAGGAGCTGAGAGTTCTACATCTGATCGGCAGGCATCAGAAAGGAGAGCCACTGGACCTGGCTTGAACATTTGAAACTTAAGATCCCACTCTTAGTGACACTTTTCCTTCAATAAGGCACACCTATTCCAACAAGATCATACCTCCTAATAGTGCCGCTAGTGACCAAGCATTCAAATCTATGAGTCTATCTATGGCAGTCATTCCTATTCAAACCACCAGATTCCACTCCCTGACCCCCACAGGCTTGTAGCCATATCATAGTGCAGAAATGCAGTCTAAGACTTCCAAAGTTCCCATAATCTATAGCAATCTCAACACTGTTTAAAAGTCCAAAGTTCAAAGTCTCTTCTGAGACTCATGGCAATCTATTAACTGTAACCCTCTGTAAAATCAAAGTTAAAAAAAAGACCACATACTTCCAGCATACAATGGCACAGACTATTATCACCATTCCAAAGGGAGGGAAGGGAGCATAGTGAGGAAATACTGAACCAAAGCAAGACCAAAAACCAGCTGAGCAAACTCCAACCTCTTCATCTCCATGTCTGATGACTAAACACTCCAACTCCTTTCAGCTTTGGTGATAACACACTTCTCTCCCTTGGGTTGTATGATGGTTTGAATGAAAATGGCCCCCATAGACCCATAGGGAGTGGCACTGTTAGGAGGTGTGACTTTGTTGGAGGAAGTGTGTCACTGAGGGGGTGGGCTTTGAGGTTCAGAAGCTCAAGCCAGGCCCTGTGGCTTACTCTTTTCCTGCTGCCTGTGGATCCAGATTGAGAACTCTTAACTCTTTCTTCAGCACCATGTCTGCCTGCACACTGCCATGCTTTCCACCATGAAGATAATGGACTAAACCTTTGAACCTCTAACCCTGCCCCAATTAAATGTTTTCTTTTATAAGAGTAGCCATGGTCATGGTGTCTCTTTATAGCAATAGAAATCCCAACTAAGACAGGTTTGTTACACACTCTGTTAGCAATTCTCCTTGTCAGGTATCCCACAACTGTGGCATTTTGGGGTTTCCAAGGCAATCCAGGCTTCACCTTTACAGCTTCACACAATATCCTTTCTTGGCCTTCATGCATGGACACCCCTAACACATACCCGGCCTCGGTGGTTTTCCTTAGTCATAGAGGATCCTGTTCTTCGATCCTTGACTGTAAAGCCAGAAGCACATGGTTAAAACTGCCAAGTTCTTCTGCTTGCTGGGGCTGGAACATGGTCCCCTCATTCAGATACTTTTTCGTTAGCTTTCTGGGTTTGTTTGTTTGTTTGTTTTTTAAAATGGTTTTCTTCACTGCCTGAGCTTGGCAAAAGACCTGTAAGGTTAAGAAGAAGAAGAAAAGGAGGAGGAGGAAGAGGAAGAGGAAGAAAAAATTGCCCAAAGCATCTAGAGACAAAAAAACTTCAAAAATACCATTGTGTTTATTTTGTGTTGGCCATCTACTCTTGGGGATGCTCTTAAATTTGGTTTGTACACCCAGTGAGACTTCTGGAGAAAACAAATTTTTTTTCCTTGTGAGAGGTTTTCAATAGGAATTGACTTCTGGTTTTGGGATGGGGACTTGTGCCCACTTTTCCTCTCAGTGCTGGGAACCCATCTTAGCCAGTATTTTTAACCACTGAGCCATCTCTCCAGAACCCATATAGATCTTTAAAAATAAAAAAAGTTTGGTGTTGGGGATTTAGCTCAGTGGTAGAGCGCTTACCTAGCAAGTACAAGGCCCTGGGTTCAGTCCTTAGCCCTGGGGGTGGGGGGTAGAGTTTTTGGTTTTTGTGGTTTTGGTTTTTTGATGTTGTTTTTTTGTTTTTTTTTCGTTTTTGTTTTTGTTTTTTTGTTTCTCTGTATAGCCTTGGCTGTCCTGGAACTCACTCTGTAGACCAGGCTGGCTTCAAACTCACAGAGATCCACCTGTGTCTGCCTCCCAAGTTCTAGGATTAAAGGTATGTGCCACCATCACCCAGCTTAAAAATAAAAAAGTTTTAAGTTAAGCTAACAGACTCTAAGGTACAATGTTGTATGTGTCATGAGAAATATATTTTCAATCCTGTAAAGATACAGCTACTTCCCCTTTCCATAGAAAAATGCACCTTTATAAAAACTTGTAACATAGTAACAAATATAAATAAAATATGAATAAAAGTACTGTTTTTAAAAACATGTTAATTATTTTAAACTATTAGTAAGGGAGGCAGACAGATGGAACAGTTCAAAGAAGTTAAAGAAGGATGATTTATATGGATTAAAGAAAGATTAAAATAAGTTACAAGTGTTTGCAAACTGGGTATTTTTTTCTATGGAAAAGGGGAAGTAATTGGATCTTTACAGAATTTATTTGCATGTATATAGACAAAATATTTTGTATTGCCATCAGTTATGGGTAACTTATGAGTTATAGAAAATAGCTTAAATGCAATAAAAGACTAGACAAATAAACAGAAAAATGTGTTCTCAGCAACACATAGCCTTCCTTTGGAAATATCTAGTATTCTAATTTGATTTTTTTTTGTTTGTTTTTTAGAGACAAGGTTTCTCTGTGTAGCTTTGCGCCTTTCCTGGGACTCACTTGGTAGCCCAGGCTGGCCTCGAACTCACAGAGGTCCGCCTGGCTCTGCCTCCCGAGTGCTGGGATTAAAGGCGTGCGCCACCACCGCCTGGCTTTCTAATTTGATTCTTTCCTCTCCTTCCCTGAACTACTTATGCTCCCCCTTCTTTTTACCTGTTCTTTTCCTACCTTTTTTAAAATCTAAAATCTTAAACACACACACACACACACACAGAGAGAGAGAAAGAGAGAGAGAGAGAGAGGAGAGCGCACGACGAGCACTAGGATGATTCCTGACAGACTTAGCCCTTTTATAGATTAGCAAGAATGATAATTTACCATAGTCCTTTTAAAGTTTGTTTTAACTCATAACAAATCTCAGATTGTTTTTGTTTTTGCTGGATAGAAGCTTGGTGATTAAGCGCATTGGCTGCTCTAGCAGAAGAATCGAGTTCCCAGCTCCCACATCAGGTGGCTTATCAATCACCACTTCTAACTACACTTTCAGAGGACCTGATGCTTCTGGCCTCTGAGGGCACATGCATGCACATGGTACACAGATAGAGAATCAGGTGTATACACATAAATAAAAATAAGTAAAATTTCTACTTCATAAAACCTCATGAAAATTTGAAATCTTCTATCATTTGTACTTTGAGGCTAGAAAGCCACATCTAAGAAATTCTCATTGAATTAGTGAATTGGTCTCCTTCCAAGGTCTCAGATATCTTACAAGCCCTGGCCATTCCAGGAAAAGATCTTCCATACTTTCCGTTAAGATTTGACCCTATAAGTCAAGTGCCAGGCCAGTTTTCCTGGGAAGAGTTTATTTGAATTGGCCATATAAAATTATCTGTACTTTCTTAAAACTGTTTTGTTAAACCTGGTTGCATAAATATCATTCTCAAATGTGACATTAGAGGCAAATCCTCAGTTGCAAAACTTTTTTGCAGTTATATTCTAGTGTTGGAAAAAAAAGAAAGAAGGGGAGACTATTACTATACCTATTCAGATAACTATATTGCTTTGAAAAGTGAGGAGACTTAGTAAGCCTTTCTCAATCCCAGTTGGAGGAGGGCCAAAGAGAATGAGAAGTGATTTATCAGTGTTTCATTACACAAGAGTTGAGGCTACAAATTAAAAGGTTATAAATAGCCTAAGGAGAAAGATAATGAGCTTCTTTTATATATTACAAAAATAAACATTAAATGAATATTTCTAACTAGTTGACTGCAGTCATTCCTTCTCGTCTTATTCAGTCCTGTATATTAATTTTCATTTTACTTGTTCAAATGTTTGCAGTCTTCTTCTCTATTAAAAAGAGTTCTGGAAATTCTGACTCAGTCCACTGGAATGATTTGGAAGTTCTCCAGTTGTCCTAGTGATACCACCGGAAGCCTGTGCCCAAGAGTCTATTCTTTGACATGTCAATAGTTTTAAATACCTGCTGACTTCTTTGCCTTGTAGCTGAGATAAGCTTTCTTTGCTGAGAACATAGACTTTCGCTACTAATGATTCCATAGCTTTCAAACAAGCATCACTGTGAAAGAGGGTCTCTGTAGATAACAGAGATGTGAGTAATTATGGTTATTTTACTGATAATTTTCAAATGTGAAAGTTCTGATAAAACTCTATTGGGGGGTAAAATTAACAGATGAATTAAGTTAATTAAGTTGCTTAATATCATATAAAGACAAAACAGCTGGGTGCGTGGAGCTTTTTCAACTATTTGTTGGCATCTGCTGATAGCATATTTTCAATTTAGACGGCATTAATACTCGAGGAACTTTGAAGTTCTTAGACTGCATTGTTTCTCACTAGCAGCTTATTATCATATATATCTCGAACATATGTCCACATGTGAACCCGTCTAAGGGTCTAATGGTGAAGGACTTGTCAGGAATGTTTCCAGGATCTTTATTTTAAGCAGAATGACTGCCAGATCAAGTAAGACGCAATTGTAGCCAGCTTAAGGCTGTGTTTGGTATGGCCAAACAACTGATCCGGCCCAATACCGGAGAGATCGCACGATCCTATCCACACCCCCACCTTCGGCACTCACCTAAAAAAGAATAAAGGGAGGCATGAGGACACCAGTAAAGGCGGAACCTATAGATTGAGAAAATGTTCTATTAATAATAGCTCTTTTTGTAACCTTATATGAAAGTGAATGTTATATTTGATTTATAAAACATGATGAATATAATTATTACAGATGAAACAAACCCAAAATGTGACATGATAATCTTGTGATTCAACATTTATATTAAAAGTAACTAGGAATTATCATTTAAAAAGTGTCAGGATAGCCGGGCGTTGGTGGCGCACGCCTTTAATCCCAGCACTCGGGAGGCAGAGCCAGGCGGATCTCTGTGAGTTCGAGGCCAGCCTGGACTACCAAGTGAGTCCCAGGAAAGGCGCAAAGCTACACAGAGAAACCCTGTCTCGAAAAACCAAAAAAAAAAAAAAGAGTCAGGATGGGGGCTGGAGAAATGTATCAGCGGCTCAAAGTACTGGTTGTTCTTCTAGAGGACCTAGGTCGATTTCTAACCCCTACATCAGTCAGTGCTTCTCAACCCTCTTAATGCTGTGTGACCTTTTAATACAGTTCCTTATGTTGTGGTGACCCAACTGTAAAATTATTTTGTGGCTACTCTACCATTGTGAATTGTAATACAAATACCAAATATATAGGATATTTGATATGCAACCCCAAGGGGGTCAAGTCCCACCAGTTGAGAACCTATGCCCTACATGCTGATCAACAAGCATTTGTAACTCCAGTTCCAGGATACTTTTGTTTGGACTTCATGAGCACTGTATGCATGTGGTGCACAGACACACATGCAAACAAAATACCCATACACATGAAATAAAAATAAGTCTGGAATAAATATTAGACATCAATATTTTTATAAATCTATTTTGATTCTGCTGGACAGTGATGGTGCATGCCTTTAATCTGAGCACTCGGGGAGCAGAGTTTGAGTTTGAGGCCAGCCCTGTCTACAGAGCAAGTTCCAGGACAGCCAAAGCTAACCTATTTCAAAAAAAAAAAACAAAACAAAAAAACCTATGTTGATCCATAAGATACCTGATAACAAATTTTAAAGCAATGTAATTACTTAATAAGTATTTTAGACAACTGAAGTCAATATTAAAGATACGGAATTGTTTGTTGTTTCCTAGAAAGATGGCAAAGCATTTTCAGGACATTGGATGTCACTCTTGTAACTATATTACAATATATATAGTTTTGTATAACTATAGACTTTATCATAGGCTGCCTGTACTGGTTTAATGAAGTAAGCATCTATGTTAGGAAAAGTCTAGGTGTGATGGTTAATATACGTTGTAAAACTGACAGAATATAGAATTGCCTAGGAAACAAGCTTCTGGGCATGCCTGTGAGGGAGTTTCTAGAATGTGGGTGGCACCATTCTCTGGGCTGGGGGCTCCAGACTGAGTTAAAAAAGAGGAAGTAGGCCGAGCATTAGTTGAGCTGTGAGCCCTTTCTTTCTTAAGTTGCTCCTGTCTCGTATTTGATCCTAACAATGAGAAAAGGTAACTAATACACCCAGTAAAAAGGAACTTAGAGTAGCTTCTTCTAGGATATATAAGGGTAATTTATAGTTGATAGCTAACAAATTGCTAGAATTGTCTTTCTTAAAACCACAAAGAAATGAATTCTTTTTTTTTTTTTTTTTTTTTTTTTTTTTTTTGGTTTTTCGAGACAGGTTTTCTCTGTGTAGCTTTGCGCCTTTCCTGGAACTCACTTGGTAGCCCAGGCTGGCCTCGAACTCACAGAGATCCGCCTGCCTCTGCCTCCCGAGTGCTGGGATTAAAGGCGTGCGCCACCACTGCCCGCAAAATGAATTCTTTTAATAATCTGAACTTAGAATTGATTTTTTTCTGAATCAAGATTCCTTGTGGAAAAAGTAGCCCAGATAATATGTTGATTTCAGGGTTTTTGAGACACTGAATAGAAAATCCAGCTAGGTTGTGTTTGAATTTCTAATATAGAACTGCAAGCAAATAAATGTGTTGCTTTAAGTGGCTAAGTGTATGGTCGTTTCTTATGTAGAGAAACACAGGCATTGATTTTTATTTTATTTGTTTAGGCAGGGTCTTATGTATCTTAGGCTGGCTTTGAACTCTTTGTAGTAGAGGATGGCTTAAACAACTGATCATTTTTCCTTCACCTTCTGAATTCTTGGCTTGAAGGTATGTACTGACATTCCTGGCCAGCTTCAGTTATTAAGATTCCCCTTCTTTCTAGGTTTGCTTTTGTGTTACCTGTTATGTCTGAAAGCAATTGCCTCATGTGTTTTGTTTAGAATAACTATTTCTATTTCATTATTTTCATAGTTACAAGTAGAAGTTTGCCATTTTCTCAAAAACAAAAAAGAACTATAATTTTCGTATCAAGTTAAGCTAATGAGAAGTTTTTTACTTTTATTCTTTGATTTTCATCTTCAAAACACTCAATAACATAAAATTTTTTATTTTTTTATTTTTATTCCTATTATAATCTATATAGCTGAATAATTTTTAAAAGGTTAGGCATGAATTTTCTTATTACCAGTTAATTTTGTATTGTTTTTGAACTCTTAAGAGATCTGCCTGCTTCTGCTGGGATTAAAGGTATGTGCCACCACACCCAGCCAAGTTAATGTTTTCATTTATACTTTTTTCCTATCCAATAACCACTTGTTCCATGATTTTTAATCCATCATTTCTAAATCTAGTATATACTTTCTAAAAACTAAATAATAATTCTAATTTTAAGTGTTTATTAGTATATTGATTTCTTGTCTTACATGTTTTGTGTAGTCCTACATACAAACTTAGTCTATTAATATGAATCCCTTAAGTCTCCAAAATGTTATACGACTGTTACGAACATTGACCTATATTATGAGTACCTATAGAACCAAGAATTGAAACAAAATGAATCAGGTAAATTGGCATTTACTCTACTGGAAGTGTCTTAGTCACTGTGAAGAGACCATAACCAAGGCAACTTTTATAAGAGAAAGCATTTAATTGAGGGCTTGCTTACAGTTTCAGAGGTTTAATTAGTTCCTTACCGTGGCTGGGAGCATGGCAGCATACAGGCAGGCATGGTTCAGGGGAAGTAGTTGAAGTTCTACATTCTGATCCTCAGGCAGAGGGAGACTGGGCTTAGTGTGGCCTTTAAAATTCTTTTTAAAGACTACCCACCAGTGACACACTAACTCCAATAAAGCCACACCTCCTGATCATCCTAATCCTTCTCAAGTAGTGCCACTTCCTGATGAGTAAGCATTCAAGTATATGAGCCTGTGGGGGCCAGTCTTACTCAGACCACCAGAAGATAATTTTCTAGACATCAGTTGTTATTTGTGTTTTCTAAGAGGATAGATGTGATAGGTTATTTTGTCTTTTCACCTGTTTAGACCCTTTTCTGCTCAAATAGTCATTATTCTCAGAATTCTTTCTCTTTCTGAAGTTTATAGTTTTATAGCACATTAATGGCATTCTGACAGTTTTCCCTCTGTACCTTTAATTAAGGAGAGAATAAGAAATAAGAAATACGTAGTCATCTTCTTATGTTCTGAACAGTAGGTTCTTGGGTAGAATTTTAGCATTCCATTTTGTCAGTATAGATGTCTTGTGACAGAGGCGGCTTCATTTCTTTAAGGAGCTTAGTTTTTGTTTGTACTGTTTAGCAGATCTCTAAAGTGAATGATGTATCCCCAGGCCCTTTCCCCCTAACTTGAGTGATAACACAGTCTGAAAATATTTGTGTGAATGAATAGGAAAAGTTGGACATTTCATTTGCCCTACTACCACATATTGAGCCCTGTTGTTAGTTCAGTAAAGTGTTAGTCCCTCCTAATACTGGCAAAGGTACAGGGAAATTGGTACATGGACTCCAATGTCAATAAACTTAAAATATTCTGTCTGGAGATGTGTTAAACTCTGGAGGTAAAAGTAATATCCTCTTTGATGTTAGATAAAGGATATAAGGTATGAGTTCATATTCTCTAAAAATCATAAATATTTTTTGTTTTCAGTATTATTGAAGAAAGTCCATGTTTACTGATTTTCCTGAAGTTATTATTGCAAAGCAGTCTAGAGAAAAATCATTTACTCTTGTTGTCAGACACTTTTACTGAAAAGTTAGCTCAGAAATTTGTACCATTGTTTCTAGAGACAGTGCTTTGGTTCAGCACCTTAGCTGAAGATAGAGATATTGTGGGCTAATGAAATTCATACATAGGGTAACCAAGCGTAAGAATTGAGGAAAGGTTGATTTTCAGTTTACCAATATGGCTTACTCTCCTGGTTTTGGTTTGTTATTGTTGTTTGAAATAATGGGAATATTAACTACATATTTTATAGGGCTTCTATGAATATGGGTATTGCCTGGGAAGTACTTAGGTTTTAACCTACTGACTAAGCACTTAGTAAAGACTGATTTTTATGTCATTACTTTTTTTTTTTAAATTAACTTTGGTTTAGATATTAAAGAACTGGAAAATATTGCGCAGAAACTTAAAACCCTGCCACAGTTGTAAGCTGAATCTAGGAGTGGAGTAGTCTGAGACTGGGGCTTTTGTGACTGATCCTGATATAGTAAGACTTTCTTAAGTGGGACCAGTACTTGTTGAGATTTCTGAGAGTATTCAGTTACCTTTAAGACTTGGAAAGAACAGAATTTTAAATAGGAAACTTTGAAGGCCAAGAAATTGAACTCACTGTCTCTCTCTCTCTCTCTCTCTCTCTCTCTCTCTCTCTCTCTCTCTCTCTCTCTCTCTCTCTCACACACACACACACACACACACACACACATTAATATAATTAATATATATATTAATATATTTATATTAATATAATTAATATAAATTAAGTACCTATGGCTACTAGGCCAGGGTAGATTTGCTTTGGTGATTAAAACAGAACAGTGGCTTTCAAATGTTTCAGATTTTCTTTTTGTTTTTGTTTTTGTTTTTTGAGACAGTGTTTCTTTGTATAGCCCTGGCTGTTCTGACACTAGCTCTGTAGACCAGCTGGCCTTGAACTCACAGAGATCCACCTGCCTCTGCCTCCCAAGTGCTAGGATTAAAGGCATGCACCAACCACCACCCAGCTTAAATGTTTTAGATTTTTTAGTAACATTTTACATTGTACCTCATCACATATGTTTACACACATATTTTTATATATATTTCAGTAGTAATTGTAAGAAACTGATTTCATCAAATAGCATTTAATCTTATTATATGTAATACTATGACATACAATATTTTGTTTTCCCCTTTAAAAAATGTTGATCCTGCCCTCCTCACTTGATTTGATGGTTTACTAAACCTGCAGTTGCAGAAGCACTGGTTGGAGTATAAATTAATCTTTTGACGTTAACCTGGAAAACAGTCGAACATACTTTGCTGTGTAGATGAGTTAAGAGCCTGCCACAGTTGGCGGGTGCTCTGCAGCAAGGAATGAGACTTCTTACTCTTGCACAGTTTCCTTTGATTGCTTAGCTTTCTACAGGTCGGGCTGTTTTTCTCAGATGATTTACTATTAAACTTAGATGTATATCCTTCTTTAAAATAGGTAGGTGTATAATGTGGAACCAAAATGCTTTCACCCCAAAACTAAAGGCCTAAGACTGCTCCTTTTAGCTACAGGCCATAACTTATTAAACCTTGCTTTTGCATTCCGGCTTGCTCGTCCTTGGTGGTCTCTCTGGGGGTCGCGATCTGGGCACAACATTTAATTGTAGCCAGTATCTCCATAGTTCTTTCTCTGTGCTGTGCACTTTTGTTTTACATATTATTCATCTATATTGGGTACCTTAATTATCTTTATTTTACAAATGGAAAACTAAAGTATATTTAAGTAGTTTACATTAAAATCTGATATGTCTTTCATGTAAATGGTTTCTGTGATAGTTGTTGGATCACATTGCACTAGTTTCTGGGCTTACGATTGTTTGTATTATTTTGAAACAGGTCTTATTTTGCTGGGTAGGCAAAGATGACTGTCAATCTGATCTTTCTGCCCCCACCTCCCAGGTCTAGCTAGGTATTAACATGCACGGCCCTTCTGGACTTATTTTCTTAACTTTTCTTACTTCATTTCTCACCACAGGTTATTGAAGTGATAAGAGAATAATGGAAATTGAATAAAATTGATGCCAAATTTTTAAGGAATGTACATTATTTAAATTGATCAGTTTTAGAATTTGAATAATGACTGTTTGGAGTCTTAAAATTAAAGTCTTGTTATCTTCCACCAGGCCTGGGTTTGAGAATGAATAATGTTGCAGAAATACCTACTTATTCTTAGCTCATTAATTTACCATTTGGGATCTGTAAGAGGCTTTCATCCAATCCCCTGCCCCCTGCAACAGCTGTTTGTATCCTGCCCCACGGCTCCTGGGTTAATAGTATTTCTGACACAGTGTGAGTTTTCAAGTTGGTATGTACAATTTCTGCCAGAGCCTTTGCTGCTGCCAAGTCTGAGGGTGGGAGGGTCCAGCTGATTTGTGGGGGAGGGTGCTTGTGACTTAGGGAACAAGGTGCTCTCTGGGTCTCTGATTTGCTGCAAGCTGAGTGTGAATGATGTCAGGCAGATCAGAGGACAGCTGATTCATTTAGGATCTGGAACTTTTCCCTCTCTTGTGCTCCTTAGTTTTGTGAAGGGATTCTGACTGCCATGCTGGTTACTTTTTGTTTGTTTTTTGAGAAAAATACCTTAATGTTACCCATGAGTTTTGGGAAGATTTCTAAGTTTTCACTGGCTAAAATGCCCCTTATGTGAGAGAAGTGTCTGCTGTGTGAGAGGCAGATCTTAAGTAGTCAGGAGAATGATGAAACGGAGGAGAGAGAGACTGGGAGCACCGTGCCTGCGGATTCAGTAAGGAGGTTGGGGTCTCTGACTTGAAACTGGCAGATGTCAGAAAAAGAAACTAATGCCAAGTAACTCTTTCATTTGCTTGGATGAAGACTCTGCCTTGGAAATGCTTGTTAGGAAGAGGGCGGAGCTGACTTTGTCAATTCAAGGTCAAAAGAGTGGTCCTTGGTGTTTTCAATTCAGATGTAATTTTAGTGGTTCCTAGGTGCTTGGGGAAGCTGGGTTAACCATGAACATAGTTTCCCCTTGCCTTGCAAGCAAGTTTTTAAAGTTATTGTCAAAGATGAAAATAAAAGCCTCAAGAATATGAGAAAAAAGGAAAATAAAAAGCTCAGGACATGGAGGGATACATTTCGGCCTTTGGCCTGTCAGCTACTAACTGCAGTCCTTCCTTGCAGATTCAAGGCCTTTCAGAATCAAAGTGGAATCCTTTGCCTTAAATTCTGTTTCTCCTTTGCCTAAGACAGAAACTATTAGGTGACGGTTTCAAAGCTGAGAAATGAGGAGGAGGGTTCTATTTTCGGGGTGGTTTCCCCAAGGTCTACTCAGGTTTATTTAGTAAAAAAGTGTTGAGAAATCAATGAGTAAATCATGGACGAGGATACGATCCCACTGTCCATGTCTCCTCAGTAAGTCGTGAGCCATACCTTAAATTCCAGAGTAGAGGGAGCACACTTTCTGCATGGGTATTAGTACTCACAGTGACTTTTTGTAGGTTGAGGCCCTTAGCATGCTTATTGATTGAATTACTAATTCTACTAGTCCCTAGAAAATAGCACTCATTTGAATTCCAGTTGGCATATTCATATACTTTAAAGAAAATAACAAAAAACAAAACTTGATTTACCAGACTGAGACTAGAGTAAAAAGATCACAAAAGGAAGCATAATCAATTGAAGCAGTATTTAAAGTAAATATGACTCATTAGCTGAGTATGAATTTTTAAATGGAGTTTGTAAACTTTCAAAAATGTAAGTGGTCAACAATTATGATCTTTGAACATTAGTGCACTATATTGTGAGTATTGTATCTGTTCTAGAGATGAATGTGAAAAAATAGCCCTGATGGAGGAGCTAATAAGTAGTTTATTAATCCCTTTTCTTTTCCCTGTTTTTCCTTTTTCTTTTTTAAGACAGGAATTTTCTGTAGCCCTGGCTTTCCTGGAACTCACTCTGTAGACCAGGCTGGCCTCCAAATCACAGAGATCACCTGCCTCAGCTTCCCCTATGTTGGGATTAAAGGCGTGCGCAGCCACTGCCACTACTACTACTACTACTACTACTACCACCAGTTTCTTCTTTCTTTCTTCCTCTTTCTCTTCCCCCTCCTCCTTCTCTTCCTCCTCCTATTCTTCCTTCTTCTCCTCTTCCTCCTCCTCCTCTTTCTCTTTTTTTTTTCTCCAAACAGTCCTTTTTAGATTACAGCCTATTGTGTAATTCATTTACAGAGTAGTAGTTAGGAGCAAAATGAAAATGATACTAGGTTTTTGCAGATTTTTATAATCCCAATAACATAGTGATTAAAATGACTAAACCTCACATTATGTGATAAGACTTAAGACTGCCAAGTATGGTGATGGGTGCTTATAATCCTAGCTCTGTGGGAGCCTGAAGTAACAACTAGACAAGGTAGAGACCAGCTTGAGCAAATTAATGAGATGTCTCAAGAAGAAAGGTTTAAAAATTAAGCATTATTTTACAGGATAACTAACACAGAGAAGCTTATTGTAGGGTCTAATGAATCCTAACTTATATATGCAAGGGAAAATATGTTGCATTTATGAAAAATTTAGGTATGCCTACAATTTATTTTACTCTTTTTTGAGACAGGGCCTTGCTATGTAGTCCAGGCTGACTTTAAACTCAGGATTTTCCTGTATCGTCCTCCCAGGCATTGAGATTATAGACATAACTATTTGTCCTCTGTGGGTTAGGTTTTAGTCTGTGTACTGTCTGCCAACAGTAGTACTGGTGTAGAATATTTGAGAATAATTTTTGACCACTTACTTTTTTTAAGCCTCTTGCTTAAATTTAATTCACATTGAATATGCTTCTTTTCAGTGGAGAAATTAACACTGACCCTTTTTCTTTTTCTACTGTGATACCTTGTCAGAATCTCCACTCTCTGCCGAGGAGCCGACATAACTCAGCACATGTTTTCGCCCTCCTCGGCTCCAGCCCTCTCCCTGGCTAAAGCCCCATTTAGTGCTGATTGTGTGCTGTCTACTTCTCCTCTTGTCTTTTTTCTGAACCCTCAAGCCCACAGCAGTCCCTGCAGTCCCTGTTCCAGCCGCACACTGCAGTGGAGGTAAGGAAGTCTGCAATGAATTGATATGGTTATTTGCAATGCTTCTGGTCTCATAAAGTCTGAACTTCCCTCCTTAGTAATGGGAAGGAGTTGGCAAAGGCTGTAAAAGTGCTTCAACAGATCTCTGCTATATTCAAATTTTCTGAAGAAAGGGTAGTATATTGGTAATAAAATAGTTTTGTGGGCATCCTAACCCTGTGACTGTGACTACTTCATAACACATCCATGCTTTATGTAGCAGAAATATCCAAGTATAGGGCCTAGAGAGGTAGATCAGCAGTTAAGGACCCGGCTTTGATTCCCAGCATCCACATGGTAGCTCATAACTGTAACCCTAGTTCCAGGGGATCAAGCAGGCATGCAGGCAGAAGATTCGGATATATGAAGTACAGTAATTAAATCATTAAATACACAGTCACAACTAAGTCTAAACACAGGTCAAATGATTTGTTCCAATTGATGAAAATAGCTCTCCTGTTTCTTTCTACTTTTTCATATGTTCAGCACTGTTTGCATATATGCTGTTAGGCACTGCATTAGGTATAGGAGTACAAAGCAGTATTACATGCCAAGGTCTTGGTTTAGGACATTGGTTCTCAACCTTCCTAATGCTATGACCCTTTAATACAGTTCCTCGGCTGGGCATAGTGGAGCACATCTTTAATCCCAGCATGGGGGAGGCAGAGGCAATTGGATCTCTGTGAGTTCAAGGCCAGCCTGGTCTACAAAGTGAGTTCTAGGACAGCCAGGGCTGTTAAACAGAGAACTTCTGTCTCAAAAATAAAATAAAAGGGCGGTTGTGGCGCACGCCTTTAATCCCAGCACTCTGGAGGCAGAGCCAGGCGGATCTCTGTGAGTTTGAGGCTAGCCTGGGCTATTAAGTGAGTTCTAGGAAAGGCGCAAAGCTCCACAAGAGAAACCCTGTCTCGAAAAAACCAAAAATAAATAAATGAATGAATGAATGAATGAATGAATGAATGAATAAAATAAAATAAATTACAGTTTCTCATGTCATGGTGATCCCTAATACTATAAATTTGTTTAGTTGCTACTTCATATCTGTAATTTTACTACTGTTATAAATTGTAATGTAAATATCTGGCATGCGACCACTGTGAAAGGGTGGTTCGACCCCTAAAGGGGTTGTGACCTCCAGGTTGAGAACCTCTGGTCTAAGAGCCTCCTTCCTATGTGATTTGTACAGCAAAGCTCCATGAAAAGCTTATGCCTGGGGAGGCATAAACTAGGTGGAGAATACTGTGAAATGAGGTCCGAGGCATAATATGGAGCTTTGAAGGCCATTGTATGTCCATTTGTTTTTATTCTGAGTGAGGTGAGTAGACATGAAGTGTTTAAAGCACAAGAATTTATGGATATAGAGAGTCCTCTGAGACAGGCATGATGGCACAGCTGAAATCTCAGTACTTGAGAATTGGAAACAAGGAAGGTCAGGAGTTCAAGGCCAACCTGGATACTTAGTGAGTGTGTGCATACAGGCCACCCTAGGCTACATGAGACTTTGTCTCACAAGTAATTAAAAGAGCATTGGAGAAATGGCTCAGTGTGCAAAGGTACTTGCAGCTATCCCTGACGACCTGTGTTCAGCACACAGAATTCACATGATGGAAGAAAAAAACTGAGTCCTGAAAGCAGTTCAGTGTAGTCCTTTGACCACCACAAGTGTGTAATAGCCGGGCCGTGGTGCTGCACGCCTTTAATCCCAGCACTCGGGAGGCAGAGCCAGGCGGATCTATGTGAGTTCAACGCCATCCTGAGCTACAGAGTTCCAGGAAAGGCTCCAAAGCTGCACAGAGAAACCGTGTCTTTTTTTTAAAAAAGGAAAAAAAGTGTGTAAAATAAATATAATTAAAATTATCACTCTGCTATATAGTGCTAGTGGCATTATCTAGGTAAGACACCCTTGTTCTTTGAACCTATGATGGTGCAGATAAAAAGTGATCATCTTTGGGAATTTATTATTTTTGTTGTTTGTATTTGTGTAGTATACCTACTTGTTGTGAGGATCAATGTGTGCAGATATGCATACATGAATGTGCATTTGCATGTGAACACCAGAGGTAGGTGTGGGGTGTCTGCTTCAGCCATTCTCTGTGTTTTAAGGCATAAGCCTAACCTCAAACTCACAGCTAAGCTGGTTGGCCAGTGAATGAGTTCCAGGGATTTTCCTGCCTCCACCTTTTCATCACTGGGATTACAAGTGCATGCAGCCACTCCTGACCCTTTGTATGTGTTACTGGGGATCTGAACTTAGGTCCCCATGCTCACAGTAAACACTTTACCCACTGAACCATCTCCTTAGACCCAGCATATTATTTTAAAGGTATAATTGATAGAATTTGTTAATGGAGTCATTGTGGAATTTGAGAAAAAGATACATTAGGAATGGCTAAACATTTTGGATTCAGTAACCAGAAAATTGGAATTAAGTAATAGATTGGAAAATTGCTGGATAGCTAGTTGCGTAGTCAATGAGAGAGAAGCAAAATCTGGGTAACAGATAATATAATTAGAAATTAAGAGCATATTGGTGATTTATGAAATCATCTGTAAATTCCTGTTGATAGAAAATGAAGTCATGAAAAGGAAGATTGATTGATGAAAATGTACATGCTAAGCTTTCTACTAGGAAAAAATGTAACTGAGAAGTCAAAAGGTTAAGTAATTTTTACTTACAGAATATTGAGATTTAATGACATAATTTGATTTTGGAGATCAAAATCTGCAGGTCTTGGGATAATGTTAGACATTGGACAGTGCCAGGAGCTTGACCCTGCCCTCAGGCACCTCTTCATGTGTGAGGTTGGCACAGACAATGAGTTGAATAGCACAAACAGCATCATGTGGGTTTAGTCTTGGCCCATGGCTTGTGGTAGTAGTACCCCTTTATTCTGTAGTTTTAGAACACACAACCTTGAGCAGAATCTTACATTGACAGGCATAATAAAAAGTGAGATTGCTGTTTTCTGGTGGACTTCTTTGCATGTTTGTTCAATGTATTGGTGTTGTCATACATTGCTCTAGTATTTAAAAAAGAAATACAAGATAGTTTTGATTGTTTACAGAATATTTTTGTATTTTTTAAACAGTCTTAAGAGTCTAGGATGTACTTATTAAACCACTGGATCCTTTTAGGGATTACTTTTAATCTTTGGTATGATCTGAACAAAATTTGTAATTCATTTCTTATTTTTTGAGGTAATACTTTCTGAGTATTGTGCTTTTTTTTTATGCATTGTAAGTTTTTGGTTTTTTGAGACAGGATTTTTCTGTGTAGCTTTGCAAGCCTTTGCTGGAACTCACTCTGTAACCCAGGCTGGCCTTGAACTCACAGAGATCCGCCTGGCTCTGCCTCCTGAGTGCTGGGATTAAAGGCGTGTGTCACCACTACCCGGTGTTGTAAGTTTTTGTAATCAGGTTGATGGAAATGTGGAGTGTTGTGGCTGTGTGTGAGGTGGGGAAGTATGCCACCTGCTTGATTTCTCTAGCAGTTTCCTTATTCTCATTCAGTGGTTAGTACTCAGCTAAAGCCTTGGGAGCTATCCAATGGTGCTTTGCAGATTTCCATAGTTCTTTCTGTAGCTGTCTTCTTTCTGGTACTCTTATCTTGAAAATTTTAGCCAACTTAACCTCTCCAAATTCTGTCTCCTCAATTCAGAGAGATTTTTGGGCTTTTTTGTGTATCCTTCATGTGTTGCTTCCTAGAAATAGGTAGTTAACTGGAGCAGTCTTAGTGCTTATTCTCTAAGTTTCCCTTCAGTTGAATATCTGTTGCTTTACCTATTTTCCCTGGTTTTATTTTAAATGGGGTCCAACTATATTGCCCAGCCTGGCCTTAAACTCATGAAGGTAAGTGATTCTACCACTATATCTGGCTGATGGTTGGTTGGTTTTAAAGACACAAAAGTAAATCTGGTTAGTTTTCTCATCATCTTGAGGAACAGAAATCTGATATTCTTAATATTTGAGTTCATGTTTCTATTATCAGATATTGATGTTTGACTGACTCACACATTTGTTAAACAGTAGAAACATACCAAGTTTTTTTTTGTTTGTTTGTTTTTTGGGGTGTGTGTGTGTGTGTGTGTGTGTGTGTGTGTTTTATTATGCTTTATGAAGAAAAGTTGTAATGCTGGATATAGTGGTGCATGCCTATAAAATTTCCAATTCTTGGGAAGTGAAGCCAGGATTATGGGAGTTCAAGGCCAGCCATGAGGCCCTGCTTAAAATAAAATAAAAAATAAAAAGCAAGAAAAGGTTGAGAAATGAAATTACTAAAGAATAAGAGTAGGTGGTATTTGCTGATATTTGTTGTGTACTTAACATTTTTTGTTGTTGTTTTGTTTTTTGAGACAGGGTTTATCTGTATAGCTTTGGACCCTGTCCTGGAACTTGCTCTGTAGACCAGGCTAGCCTCGAACTCACAGGGATCTGCCTGCCTCTGCCTCCCAAGTGCTGGGATTAAAGGTACTAAACATTTTTTAAGTGGTTTATATATTGGTTGATTTATCTGTCCTGAAAGGACAGATAGCACAAAGTGGTAGTTGTTTCTCTGTTTAGTCTCTAACCCACCTATAAATTTACTGGAAATAGAAGTTTGGTATTAGCAACTTTGTGGAATACAGAAGTCAGTTTTTAATTGCTACAGTTCTCTTTGGTTTGCATTGAGAAATCTTTGTTTATTTTGTTTTATTTTTTGAGAAAGAGTTTCTTTGTGTATCTCTGGCTGTCCTGCTAGGATATCACAAGCATATCTACTTTGTCTGTTCTTAATATAGCTAGAGACAAGAGAAAGTTATAAAGGGATACGTAAAAAAAGTATAATTATCCTCATTTACAGATGACATGATCCTATTTTTTAACTGTTATTTATGTATGTGTATGTGATGCATGTATTCCATGGCACATATAGTTAAAATAAAGAACATGCAATACAGGCTACCTGTAGCCCGCTAAAGCCAAGATACTATGTATCCATTTACAGAACAAGCTTAGACCCCCCTCCCCATACCCTAATGCATTTAAGGATCAGTTCCTAAATAATATATACTTCCTATGGACATTTTATAACCATGATATATACATTTAAGTCAGTAAATTCATAAATACTACCATCTGACTCATAACCTTCATTCATATTTAACTACTGTCCTAGTAAGGTCTTATAGCACAAAGATCTAATCCAGTATAACCCAAAAAGCAAAGGAAATGAGAACAAAAATAGATAAGTAGGATTATATTAAATGAAAAAGCTTCTGACTGGGTGGTGGTGGTGGTGGTGGTGGTGGTGGTGGTATACGCCTTTAAATCCAGAACTCCAGAGACAGAGGCAGGTGGGTCTCTGTGAGTGTGAGGCCTGTCCTACAAAGCGAATTTCAGGATAGTCACAGCTGTTACACAGAAAACAATCCAATTTCAATTATAAGAGAAATTGTATAATAATAAGAGAGTGATATAAAAAATATACAAGAGGAACTGGAGTGATGGCTCAGAGTTTAAGAGCACTCGCTTCTCTTTCAAAGGACCTGGGTTCAGCCCCCAGCACCCATGTGACAGCTAATATCCATTTGTAACTCCAGTTTCAGGGGATCCAGTGCCTTCTTATGGCCTCTGTGGGGCCAGGTATGTATATGGTACATACCAATACATATAAATTTAAAATTTTAATTAAAAATATATATACACAAGGAACTCAAACTACCCTGTAACAATAAAGTAACTTAGTTATATATAGAGGCAATCTTCTTGAAGTATGGCAGAATTGTGGTTACTATGTTCATAAGGCCTTTGACTTTATCTAATATGTTAATGAGAGAAATACTTGGCCTAATGGCATAAAAATAATGGTAGAATGATTGCTAGGCAGGGTGTCAATATTTATTATGTTTATGAAGAGCCAAAAGAGAATCAAGGAAATGATCTGCAGTGGAGATGTACAGCTCCCCATTTGTCTTGGACTATGACTCTCAGTGTGTGACAGAATGTACAGTTACCCAGCCCAGTATCTCCTTTCCTTTTGCTCAGATAGTAGTGTCCTCTAAACACCCAGTGTGTACTGGGAAACACCATATGAATGGCAAAAGTAGCTTAATTTCTAAATGAAGAGTTGAAAGTAGATGACCTGAGGCCATTAAGAAGCCAGACCCAGATAAAACTAATGCAAGGTCATCGTCAGTTACATAGCAAGTTTAATGTCAGGCTATATGAGAGAGACACCTTCCCACCCCCCCCCCCCGCCACCAAAGTAGCATCATTTGAAAGGTTGGGGATTTAGCCCAGTTCCATGATAGAACAGTTGCTTGGTATATATATGGACTTATTTCACATATATACATGTATCAAAACATTACATTGAAACCTAGGAATATACATAACATTAAAAACCTGGTCCATGATCATGTGTTCGATTTCTATCTCTGTATTCTCATATCAGGAGCAACTTTGCTTTCTCATTGTTTATGCCCTTGACAGTTTAGAAACTACAACCAAGCTAGGTGGTAGAGCATGCCTTTAATCCCAGCACTTGGCAACAGAGGCAGGTGGATCTCTGTGTGTTCAAAGCTACCTTGGTCTAAAAAGTGAGTTCCAGGACAGTCAGAGCTACACAGAGAAACCCTGTCTTAAAACAAAACAACCACCACAAACAGTTATTTAATAGAACATTCATCTATTCATGCTTGTCTGATACTTCATTAGAATTAGATTCAAGTAGGAATGTTATCCACTCAGGTGACATAGGCTTCTTTTTTATACCATTATGATGAAGTTAACCTTGATAATCTGAATAAGGTTAATAGCTTATTTAAGGTAACTGCTTGTTTTCAGTGCAGTTACCTTAAAAAACTTTCAAGCAGTTTTTAAAATTATATTTTATTTGGGTTGAATGCTCATGCCACAACACATATATGGAGGTCAGAGGTCAACTTGGCGAGGTTGGTTCTGGCTTTCTCCACCTTGCTGGTTCTAGAGGTGGAATTCGGATCATTAGGCTGGGCAGCAAATTCCTCTATTCCTGGAACCGTCTTACCAGCACTTTTAAATCGCTTCCTTATTGACAAATACGTTATTAAAGTATTTGTAAATACTTGTAAATCCCTATTCCTCATCAAATTTTTAAAATTTAAATTTTTCTCATCACAATTTGACCCATTGAACTGGTGATGTTGCTCAGTGGTAGAATGGCTTGCCTATTGTTTTTTAGACTCTTAGGTTTGAGACCCAGAATCAATGAAAGAGGGGCGGGGCAGGCATACATATATACATAATACATAGACACATAGGTGCATAGACAGACACATAGATCAATACATAGAATAATTACGTCCCCCACTGATTTTAGTGTCCTTTGATGATTGATGGCTTTAAGCATATTGTTACGTTACTTGGGTTGCTAAATAGTACTTTTCCACTTTAGAAAACTTTTAACTATATCACATGAACCTAATAGAATCCTATTTTACTTAATGTGGTATAATTTGTTTTTTAAAATATTTTTAAATTTTATTTTTATTTTACATATATGGGTGGATACTTTGCCTACATTTTATCTGTGCACCACATGAGTGCTGTGGCCACAGAGGCCAAAAGAGGGTATTGAATTCCCCCAGGAACTGCATTACGGACAGTTGTTAACTGCCATTGAGGTGCTGGGAATCTAACCTGGATCCTGTTAACTGTAAACTATCTCTTGCCCCCATAATCTGTCAATATGAGTGCTGGTGTTGAAATTACACTATTTGGTCCAGAGGCATTTCATATAGACTTCTATATCATATATATATAATTTATATATATATGCCCATTTATATCTATGGTATATATATGGGGTGTTAAATATATATTATATATATCACAATATGTATTTTTGTGAAACTTCCCTTCTGGCCCAGTAAAGTATTCCTATGTAGTTTATCTTTCACTCTCTTCTCTAGCCCTGGATTTAGCCATTTTGATAAAATGCATAGTTCTTGTGAGTGGAGAATGTTATTTAAAAGAAGTTGCTGATACGTATGTACACTATTTTTAGGTAATGTGTGCATGTATTACACATCTTAAAACTCTTGGCTTGCTTGATACCTCTGCTTTAGTTCATTTTAGCTTTCTATACTTTCTGTTTTTTTATAATCCCCCCTTTTTTTTGCTAATGAGAACCTTGACTCCAGTTATCTTCAATATTTTTTTTCATTTTACAACTAATCTTTGTACCCTCTGACCATGTGTGCGTACAAAAGCTTTCTTTACCTTGTTAATTGTCCCGCACTTCGTGACACACCAGTACCACTATTTTCTTTCTTTCTTTCTTTCTTTCTTTCTTTCTTTCTTTCTTTCTTTCTTTCTTTCTTTCTTTCTTTCTTTCTTTCTTTCTTTCTTCCTTCTCTTCTTCTTTCCTTCTTCTTTCTTTTCTTTTCTTTCTTTCTCTTTCTTTCTTTTCTTTCTTCTTTCTTTCTTTTTCTCTTTCTTTTTCTTCCTTCTCTTCTCTTTCTTTCTTCTTTCTTTCTTTCTTTCTTTCTTCTTTCTTTCTTTCTTTCTTTCTTTCTTTCTTTCTTGTCCTCCTCCTCCCTCCCTCCCTCCTCCCTCCCTCCCTCCTTCCTTCCTTTCTTTTTTCCTTTTCTTTTCCGGAGCTGAGGACCAAACCCAGGGCCTCTACCACTGAGCTAAATACAACCCCCCCACACACACTATTTTCTTTAAGTAGATAACATCTTTGTCAAGTCTTGCCAAATACCGAACTACCTATCCTTAGCCACATGACCACCACAGCTATCTAATGGTTTCTAAACTGATTTAAGAAGTGGAGGAGAGAGAATTCAGAATCCACTGAATGTACCACAAGTAAGTGGGCATATGGCACTGTGATATACAGGGCTTGAAAAGAACAGGTTTTAAAGATATAATTTGCATATTATATAGTGCACCGATTATAAGTGATCTGGTAGTTTTGGTTTTTTGTTTTGTTTTTTTTTTTCCAATTTTGACTGAACTTCAGGGTTCTTGTTTTTTTTTTTTTTTTTTTTTTATTAAGAGATTTTCTATTCGTTTTACATATCAACCACAGATTCCCCTATTCTCCCTCCTCTCACCCTCCAGCCTTTCCCCACAATCCACCTCCCATTCCCATCTCCTCCAAGGCAAGGTCTCCCCTGGGGAGTCGGTAGAGCCTGGTACATTCAGTTGAGGCAGGTCCAATCCCCTCCTCCCTGCACTAAGGCTGAGCAAAGTATCTCAGCATAGGCACAAGGTTCCAGAAAGCCGGCTCATGCACTAAGGACAGGTTCCGGTCTCACTGCCTGGGTGCCCCCTAAACAGTTCAAGCTAAACAACTGTCTCACTATCCAGAGGGCCTAATCCAGTTCCATGGGGACTCCTCAGCTATTGGTTTACAGTTCATGTGTTTCCACTAGTTTGCTATGTTTCTGTACTTTTTCCATTCATAGTCATATCTCTTGCTCATATAATCCCTCCTCTCTCTCTCATTGATTAGACTCCTGGAGCTCCACCTGGGGCTTGGGCATGGATCTCTGCATCTCCTTCTATCAGTAACTGGATGAGGGTTCTATCATGACAGGGTGTTCAGCCACTCAATCACCAGAATAGGTCAGCTCAGGCACCCTCTCAACCATTGCCAGTAGTCTATAGTGGAGTCATCTTTGTGGATTCCTGGGGACCTCTCTAGCACTCTGCTTCTTCCTATTCCCATGGTGTCTTTATTTATCATGGTATCTCTTTCCTTGTTCTCCCACTCTGTTTCTGATCCAGCTAGGACCTCCTGCTCCCCTATGCTCTCTTTCCCATAACCCTTGCCCTTCATTACCCCCCTCCCCCCAAGTTTGCTCATGTAGATCTCATCCATTTCTCCGTCGCTGGGCGATCACTGTCCTTCTTAGGGTCCTCTTTACTAGCTAGCTTCTCTGGTGCTGTGAGTTGCAGTCTGGTTATCCTTGCTTTACATCTAGTATCCGCCTATGAGTGAGTACATACCATGTTTGTCTTTCTGGGTCTGGGTTACCTCACTCAGGATGCTATTATCTAGTTCTATCCATTTGCCTGCAAACCTCATGATGTCATTGTTTTTCTCTGCTGAGTAGTACTTCATTGTGTATATGTACCACATTTTGTTTATCCATTCTTCAGTTGATGGGCATCTAGGTTGTTTCCAAGTTCTGGCTATTACAAATAATGCTGCTGTGAACATAGTTGAGCATGTGTCCTTGTGGTATGATTGAGCATTCCTTGGGTATATGCCCAAGAGTGGTGTAGTTGGGTTTTGAGGGAGATTGATTCCCAATTTTCTGAGAAGGTGCCATACTGATTTCCAAAGTGGCTGTACAAGTTTGTATTCCTGCCAACAGTGTAGGAGTGTTCACCTTGCTCCACATCCTCTCCAACATAAGCTGTCTTCAGTGTTTTTGATCATAGCCATTCTGATAGGTGTAAGATGTTATCTCAGAGTCGTTTTGATTTGCATTTCCCTGATGACTAAGGATGTTGAGCAGTTCCTTAAATGTCTTTCAGTCATTTGAGCTTCTTCTGTTGAGAATTCTCTGTTTAGCTCTATAGCCCATTTTTTAATTGGACTGTTAAGTATTTTGATGTCTAGTTTCTTGAGTTCTTTACATATTCTGGAGATCAGCCCTCTGTCAGATGTGGGGTTGGCGAAGATCTTTTCCCATTCTGTAGGCTGTCGTTTTGTCTTATTGACTGTGTCCTTTGCCCTACAAAAGCTTCTCAGTTTTAAGAGGTCCTATTAATTGTTTCTCTCAGTGTCTGTGCTACTGGTGTTATATTTAGGAAGTGATCTCTGGTGCCAATGCATTCAAAACTACTTCCTACTTTCTCTTCTATCATGTTCAGAGTAACGGGATTTATGTTGAGGTCTTTGATCCACTTGGACATAAGTTTTGTGCACGGTGACAAATATGGATCTATTTGCAATCTTCTACATGTAGACATCCAGTTATGCCAGCACCATTTGTTGAAGATGCAATCTTTTTTCCATTGTATAGTTTTGGCTTCTTTGTCAAAAATTAGGTGTTAGCCGGGCGGTGGTGGTGCACGCCTTTAATCCCAGCACTCGGGAGGCAGAGCCAGGCGGATCTCTGTGAGTTCGAGGCCAGCCTGGGCTACCAAGTGAGTCCCAGGGAAGGCGCAAAGCTACACAGAGAAACCCTGTCTCGGGGAAAAAAAAAAAATTAGGTGTTCATACATGTGCGGATTAATGTCAGGGTCTTCAGTTCAGTTCCATTGGTCCACATGTCGGTTTTTATGCCAGTGCCAAGCTGGTTTTATTATTATAGCTCTATAGTAGAGCTTGAAGTCAGGGATGGTGATGCCTCCAGAGGTTGTTTTATTGTATAGGATTCTTTTGTCTATCCTGGGTTTTTTGCTTTTCGATATGAAGTTGAGTATTGTTTTTTCCAGGGTCTGTGAAGAATTGTGTTGGGATTTTGATAGGGGATTGCATTGAATCTGTAGATTGCTTTTGGTAAGATTGTCATTTTTACTATGTTAATCTTACCTATCCATGAGCATGGGAGATCTTTCCATTTTCTGGTATCTTCTTCAATTTCTTCAGGGACTTAAAGTTCTTGTCATACAGGTCCTTCACTTGCTTAGTTAGAGTTACCGTAAGGTATTTTATATTATTTGTGGCAATTGTAAAGGGTGATGTTTTTCTGATTTCTTTCTCAGCCTATTTGTCATTTGTATATAGGAGGGCTACTAATTATTTTGAGTTAAAAAAATCTTGTATCCTGGTAGTTTTTATGTTTAGACAAGTAGGCAGTTGTCACCATAGTCTAAGTGTAGAACATTTCCTTTTCTTGGGAAGTTCCCTTTTACCCATTTATATTTAATCTTTGTGTTAGTCTTGCTCCTAGGCCAACATCTGGCCTGACATTTTATTTTATTTTGAGACTGGATCTCAATATTTAGTCTTGGCTGACCTGGAGCTCACCATGTAGACTAGCTGAGTTTGAGTTCATAGAGATTGGTCTGCCTCTGGAGTGCTGGAATTGAAGACATGTACCACCACACCCAATTTGAACATTTCACATACATGTAATTGTTGCAGTGTTTTGATTCTGACTTCTTTTATTTGATTTACATGAGTTTACATTTTAATTATGTTGAACATTAGTCCCTTTTGGATATTTTTTTTTTGTTTTTTTTTTTTTTTTTTTTTGTTTTTTCAAAACAGGATTTTTCTGTGTAGCTTTGCGCCTTTCCTGGATCTCGCTCTTTAGACCAGGCTGACCTTCAACTCACAGAGATTCGGCTGCCTCTGCCTCCCGAGTGCTGGGATTAAAGGCATGCACAACCACCGCTCGGCAAAACAAAAAAGTATTTCGTTTAGTCACCAGTTGATAGACATTTGGATTGTTTCCATTTAGGACTATTACACATAATTACATATGCTATTTCTGTGATCATTTGTATACACTTTTTTTTTTTATGTCTTCTCCCTCCTTTTCAAACCATATCCTTTGTTGGGGAGGGAATAGGATGCACATGAGTGTGAGGATGCCTGGAGAGGGCAGTACTGGATGGCAGATCTGGAGCTGAGATATGGGTGCTGGGGATGCAATGGTTGTCCTCTGCAAGAGCAGTAAGCACTCTTAACTTCTGAGCCATCTTTCCAGCCCCTGTCAGAAAGAGGATGAAGAGGCTAGTTAACCTTAAGATTTGGTTAAAACAAGAATTTCTAATGGGCAGCTTAATTCCAGGAGAAATGCCACTAGTTTTAGAGAAAAGGAATTTGGGACTTCTAGTAAAGGCCTTCCCTTTAGATTATTTGATAGGCAGCTTTGGGAGTGGGGAGGATTCTGGCTATCTGTTGCTATGGAAATACATTAATTTGTTTAAGATTAGAAAAATTAACTGGAGGCAGAGTCAGGTGGATCTCTGAGTTTCAGGATAGCCAGGGCTGCACAGAGAAACCCTGTCTTGAAAAAGAAAAAAGAAAAATTGACCATGCTGGAGGCACTATTTCTAAGTGACATGAATATCTCTTGGGGATTATTGTAGAGGAGAAGTAGACATAATTCCTAACAAATTTTTTAGTTTGTATAATATGTCAGAAGATGGTAAGTGCTCTTGGGAAGTAAAGATAAAGGAGTACACATCCTAGTATTATATAGGAAAATGAGGAAGATAGCATTTTAAAGGAATAAGGAGTTTATGCCATGTATTGCTGAAAAAGAAGGGCATTCTAGATAAAGGGAACAATTTGTTAACACTACACCTATCAGCTACTTGTTTCTATTTAGAAGCAATAGCCTTTGGAAGATTTTGACCAGAGGAGTGAAGTCATATATTTTATACTTGAAGTCATTAATGTGCTGCTTGTGTTAAGAATAGAGTAGAAGTAGGAAAAGAGGATAAATGAGAAAGAGAGAATTGAAGTAATCTGTGTAAGAGAAATGGAATGCATCAGTGACAATTATTACTATGTAATGTTTAATACCTCCCTTTATTGGCAAGAAAAGGCGTATTTTCTACTATGCTCATAACTTGGTCTTAACAAGGGCATCATCTTGGTTATTACTGTGAAACAATGTCTGGAAATGCTTGGCCTGCACTGGCTTCAAGTTCTCTATTTTATTTATACTGAATGAAATAGAAGTGGTCTTTTCCTGACCCTAAAGGAACTAGCCAAGTGCCCAAATAGGAGCTAGACCTCTGGGATTGCAAATTCGGAGATGTTTAAGGAATCTGCAGCCGAGCATCCTATCCACACGGTTGCTTCACAATTTAGTGATGTTTCAGAGATTGTGTGGGGTGCCTGAGACCCCATTAAGATGGCCACAGTGAGGCATGTAAGATGAAATGCCAGGCCTCACTGTGACTGACCAGATTTTTGTAGTTAGCAGCAGAGCATCAGCTCAGCAGAACTTTCAGGTTACTTGTCATCAGTCCAGTTAGTATACCTGACTCTTCAGACACCGAGTGCTTTCTTCTCACTGAGATGAAAAAATGAAGTCTTGATCCTCTTCTTATCTTGGGGAAATAGCTAGAGCCTCCTGAAAAGGAAAAGTTAGCTAGTTCCTTGTTTTGGATCTCAGCTGATCAAAGTGTACCATCTGTACCAAAGTGTCTGACCTTTCTTCTCCCTCTAGTAGCTATTAACAGATTAGCCAAGTGAGATTATGTGTACCTTTGTTAAAAGGCATGTGGCCTAGAAACATGATCTTTGGTGTTCTGTATTTTACTTTAAAGTTCAAAGAAGCAAATATAGTTCAAATCAATTATTGATCCTTTAAGTTTCATGGGATTTTCATTTTTATACGTAGTAAGTTTAGATATAATAATTTGATCTACATGTAACAGGTAAACGTACATTGTCTTTATTTTAGTCCTTATAGCAAATAATAATCATTAATTTATTCATTTAGTAAACATTTGAGAGCCTGCCTTTCATGTTCTAGGCCTTTAGCAGCGTGCAGTAAGCAAAGCAAAAATAAGTCACTGTCCTCTTCAGAGCCTGAGTCTAATGGGAAAACAGACAGCAAAATGGATGTGTAAAATATTTAGTGTTGTGATAATGGTAAGTACTGTGGAGAAAACTGTATCAAGAAATGAGGATACAGTTTAGAAGGGGTACAATTTTAAATAGAATGCTTAGGACAGTAGTTCTCAACTTGTGGGTTGTAACCCCTTGTGGTCCAATGACCCTTTCATGGGGGTCACCTAAGACCATCAGAAAACACAGATATTTATATTACAATTCATAACAGTAGCAAAATTACAGTTATGAGGTAGCAACAAAAATAATTCTGTGGTTGGGGGTCACCACAACATGAAGGTCTATAGTTGGTGTCACCACAATGTGAGGTATTAAAGGGTCACAATATTAGGAAAGTTGAGAACCACTGGCTTGAGGGAAATTCACTAATGATGTATTAAACAAAGACGTGAAGGAGATAAGAGACCAAACTCAGGTCCTTTCTGGGGAAAATGTTCTAAGCAAAAGTATTGTCAGTTGTAGCAGCCTTGAAGCAGTGATTTATTTTTCAGATTCATCTATTGTGTGAGTCAACAATTCCTTCCTTGCTATTGCTGAGTAATCTTCCATTGAGTAGAATGGTTTATGTACTATGATTTATCATTCAGGCATCAGTACCTGGGTACGGGTTTTTGGTTTGTGTTTGTTTGTTTTGTTTGTTTGTTTGTTTGTTTTTGGCTGTCACAAATAATAACATACTATTGAGTTCTGCTGTTTCCTCCATTCTGATCATCTCTGCTTATTTGAAAATTAATACATAATTTAGAACATTGATACTTAATTCAATTATTGTTTCAGTTTGATTTAGTATTACTATCTATTGTCTTACATTTACTTTCTATTTAGCTCAACTGTACTTCTTTTTGTGAGTCCATTTTATTTCAATTCTTTGCATTTTTTTACAATATGTTGTACTAACTTATAGTACAATAAAAGTATACTTTGTTATAGTTTACCCTCATACCATGTCATATTTAATGTAAGAACTTTGAAGCAGACTAATTCTATTTCTTTTCTCCAGCTTTGATGCTATAAATCCCAAGATAATAATAATTCCTTTAAAAAATATAAATACTTAAAAAAAATACTTTGAATATTGAGGACTATACCCTTTGTTACACTTGTTATCTTCATATTCATCTTTGTCTATCAATTTTCTTTTTTGTGATCAAAGAACCTAATGTCATCTTCCGGGTTACCTGTAATGCTTAAAGTTCATCTCAAGCCAAAAAAAAATAATAATAATAGTAAATAAAAAATAAAAATTTAAAAAAATGCCGTTTAAAGTATTCTAATAGGAATATGGGATTTATATTTATGCTCATTTCTAGTGGCTTCTTTTTGTAGTCATCCAAATTTGCATCTGCTATCATTTTCCTTTGGCCTAAGGGGCTTCATTTAAGTAATTGCTTGTGTGATTGGTTTTATTTATTTGTTTGTTTGTTTTATTTTGGTGGTGTTTCTCTGTGTAGCTTTGGTGCCTATCCTAGACCAGGCTGGCCTTGAACTCAGAGATCCACCTGCCTCTGCCTCCCAAGTGTTGGTATTAACGGTGTGCGCTACCACCACCCAGCTTAATTCATTTTTGAGAAAGGTTCCCCCCACACAAATTTATGTGTCTATAATGCCACCTGTGCATAGGTTACTTCAGAGGCCCAAAGAAGTCATTGGATTTCACTTGGAGCTAGAGTTACAGGCCGTTAAGAACTACCCGATGTGAATGCTGGGAACTGAACTCAGAACCTTTGGAAGGACTGAAATGCTCTTACCCACTGTGCCTTCTCACCAGGAAGGGCCTTGTAATGTAGCCCAGGTTGCCTATAACTTGTGATCCTCTTACTGCTGCCTGTGGAAGTTTCTTAGGTATCCAAGCAAAAGCTCAGTTCATAAAAGCAAAAATAAGAAACAGGAGTCCACCAAACTGAAAAGCTCCTGCACAGCAAAGGAAGTAGTCAACCATGCTCAGTTTTTCTACTAAGTCTGTCCTTTGTCCAATGAAAGGCAGAGTTGGCTTATAAGGGAAAGTGGATTGACTGTTTGAGGATAATATGTGAATTATTCTTTTGGAGAGACATCCAGTAGTTTTTAAGCATAGTAAATATCCTCTCACTATACTCTTCCCATTCTCTGGGATCTTGTGTCTCTGTCTTTAACACCATTGTTCAGCTCTCCTCTCCGGAGTCAAACCTTCCCTGTACAACTGCTCCCACTCCTTCCAGGACAGTCTCACCTCCTTTGTCTTTCCCTCCTTGTCACCACTTCTCCCTGGTTCCCTCTCTTCCTGTTTTCTCTCTCTTCCCCATAGGTCTGTTTATTTCAGTTATAGACTTCATTCCTTATAGCCTTCCTGGCACTTGGAACAGTGCCTAGTATGTAAAAGGTAGTCTATTCAATAAGCATATATTTTGATTACTCTCAATGGCAAACTTCCCTAATGCTTTTTTTTTTTTTAATGAAGACGAACTCATTAGTATGTAATGCCAACAACCTTCTCAGAAAAGTTGCAGGTTTCTAACCTCACAGAATCTAGTACTGTTCGTGCTTCTTTTTACTCATCAGCTTCTTCTAAGTCTCTTTCACTTTCTGGTATCTGTGGAAGATCTCCATATGCAGCCTCTAACCTTTACTGGCTCTCTGGGATCATCATCCAAGACTCTTGCATGATTGCTGACTGCTTTTAAATGACATCATTTTCACCATCTTCAGCTTTCATTTTTTTTCAGTCCTTTTATCTTCTTGCTTTGTTTATTTTTCATTTATTACTTTTTCATTGACATGCTGGTCTTGATCTTGCTCTGCCTTAAAAGGAGGATCCTGTCAGCCATGGGTGGGTGGGGGTGGATGGCAGGGGAATCAGAGTTCTTGAAGACTTTTTGTTTTGTTTTTCTTCCCAATGTTTTTAATGTTTCTTTCTAGTGTAATTAAGAGATAGGCTGACTTTCAAATACATTTATAAATTCTTCTTAGTAACAAATATGGTTTAAAATGGCTTTCCATCATGATGTGTTTTTTTCTGACCATAGGAAAAACAAGCCTGTTGTTAACTTGTAAGGAAACAGTTTTATTGAATTTCCAGCTCTAAAATGAGGATGTTAGGTAATTCATCAATTAACTATATGTAAAAATACCAATTTAACAGACTGTGTTAATTGGCTTCATTTTTTTTTATGATAAAACATTGAATTTGTGAGATAAAACTCTGATCTTTTTGTGTATTTGCTTGCTTATTAATTTTTGCAGAGGTCAAACTCAGGGCCATACATGTGCTTGACAAGTGCCCTACACCAGCCTAGATAAAATAATATTTTGACATGTGTTTAGTTTCCAAATTTAAGTTTACAATTTAGAACAAGATTGTTGCCCTTAGAGATGTTCTTGGGTTTCTTCAGGAAGCAAACTTAATTAACACTTGAAAAAATGCTACTCAAGACAAAAGTCAGGGCAGCTGCATGAGTTATTCCAAGTTAGAACACACTGAATAATTGAAAGGATAAACGATGCTGGTTGGTCGGCCACGGCAGAACCCAATGTTAGTTTTTAGAGCTTTAATGGAGGGAAAGAGGGGGGGAGCCAGGCCTGAAGGAGGGAACAGAACAAGAACAGAGAGAGGAAACACAGGAAGAGAAGCACAGAGAGCGTGGGGATCAGTGTCCAGCTTTTAAAGTGGTACATAATCGCCCACTGATGACATAAGGTGCCAGACATGCGCATGTATAAAATCCTAGCATTCCAGACTTGCTTATTATAAAAAAGCAAGTAAATAGGAAAGGGGCATCGTTTCTCCCGGAAAAACTGCTTCCAACTGACTTGGTGGGCGTCAGTTGGCTCTTAGGGGGGAATAGGGAAGGGGGGTCTTCGGAGGTAGACAGGTGTTGTTGCTCTGGAGCCGTGCATCTCTCTTGGATTGGCACTCTGGCTGTTTTTGTATCTGACAGGATCCTGGTGAGACAGGAAAAGCCTGATGTAGGTCTGACCTGTCCAGATGGATTTAAGCTGGTTTCTGGAGCTTGGGAAAAATTTTGAACATGTTAAGAAGCAGCCATGAGAAAATTAGTGACCATTTGTGCAGCTTAGTACTCTGCTTGTATTGATTAGTGTTAATGAGAGAGACAGAGAGATTGGAACATGTTTTTAAGCTTTATCAGAGACAGATTGTTTAAGGTACCTGTTTCCTTTACTAGTTTAGCATCCAGGAGACATAGTAATAGATAGTTATATTAAAGTCTGTTTTTGCAGAGCCCAGACACTTTTGGGTCTAGGGGTGTAAATACCTTTTAGCTGTTACAGTTTCTTTCTTGATGATCTCTGGACTCCAGTTCTGTGTTGGTCCTGTACCATTAGCTGAGCAGTGAGTTGGAACAGGGAACTGGGAAGAGAAAAACTTGTGGTGCATGAGAACTTATTTCTTTGGAACTAGGGACAAGGCAAAGATCAGGGCCCTGTAAGCACAGACAGGTGGGTCTGGAGTGAGGCACATGGAAGGGAGCAATGAAATAAAAGCTCCTATCTTAGCTGGAAATCTTTTCCTATTAAATAACCCTGAGAGTACAATTAAGTCTGGTGAGGTAGGTAAGGCTGTCCTCCCTACCCCGACAATAGGGAAACAAGGAGAGGTGACATCCCAAAACTCCCAGGACCGGGTCAGTGGCTCTGGTGTCCAGAAGGAAAGAAACGGATTGCTTCCCTGCTGTGTTCTGGGTTCTCTGCAAGCTTGTAGCCAAGCCTAGGTCTGCTGGAGGTCTTAGCTTGATGTTCCCAGGCTTGGTTGGGGAGGGAAGTGGGGAGCAGAGCAGAGAGGAACAGAAAGGGAGGGTGGGGGTCTGCATTCAGCTTTTTAAGGCTGGTGGTACATGTTGCCCACTGATGTAAGACACCAGACAAGACCCTGAGCTCTGCATTTACAGAATCCTAACAATAATGACATCTGAGAGTTTCACATTGTAATTGCTGAACAGTGAAGTTTAAAAAAGCACTGCTAATCCCAGGGAGTTGTGCTGCTTAGGTGCCTCCATAACCAACCATAACTGACATTTGGTTTTTATTGCAGTTGTCGGACAAGTAATCGCAAGAGCTTGATTGTAACCTCTAGCACATCACCTACACTACCCCGGCCACACTCCCCACTCCATGGCCACACAGGTAAGTGCTTGCAGGTTTTAAAAAGTTTAATAAAGCATGTCCACAGATACCAGGTACCTTTCCTATTTCTCACATTGTGGGTTCAGCATTGTCTGACTAAGGCATATAAAGTTCATAGACTTCCTTGCTTTCTGTGGGAGAATGTGTACAGTAGGCTTTTGACTCCTTACGTCTTCCTTGTCCTTTCAATATTCCTTCTATCTTATACATGTCTTGAAACCACTTGTGTGTTCTGATCCATGGCCTCTGTTCTAATGTTTTCTCCCACATATGGCTTTAGTTATCTTGGGTCATATGATAACCATCCAGTAGCATTTTGTCCTACTGTCGTGTGACAGATTTTTTTCTGGAGAGACATAACACACATCTACTCATTGCAGATAGGGATCCTATGATAGACCAAAGTACAGGTACCACCAAAAGTCCACTTAGTGTTGAGCCAGTGAGTTGTATTGGGGTCACTTACAGGAGCGGAAGTGGCTCAAAGACACCTGCATCATCCCAGCCCACCCCAGCACAGAGGACAACTCACAAAGGCTGGGAGCCCAGAGCACACCACACAGCCTACAGGCAGCGCAGCAGGTTGTAGGGTGTCCCTTCCAAGTGACTTGTTGGTCTAAACCTCTTTTAGGCAACTCAGCTCAGTTTTTTCTCCTTTTAGGCAGTTGGTCTGGTCTCAGTGTCTTGGCTAGTTTAAAAGTCACTTTTTATAGCTTAGCTTTGTTTGAGGAACTCTCAGCTTTTATTGTTTACTCTGGCAGGGAGGACCTAGTGGATCTGGTCAGTTTTAGGGACTTCCTGAAGCTATTTTGAGTTGTTTACCTTCCTGATTAAGAAGCTTCCCTGCAGGGTGGAAAGTTTTGATCTTTGAGAAAACTGTTAATCACACCTACCATGCCCAAGAATCAGGTCAGACAGGATTTTTCCCACGTTGTGAGGATTCCTGTTAACTTTCCATGCTAAAACTAAAAGGAAACAAAAATGTGAGAGATATTTGCTTCATTTTAACATTGATTTTACATGTTAGAACTTAAACATACAACTTTGTGTAGTCATTCTCAGCTCCATCTAGAATATGAACTTTTACAGATAGTAGTGTAAGAGCTGATTTATTTTCTTCTGATTAAGATAGATACATATTTACAATGAGGTTAGCACTGACTCAGGCCTATACTACTTCCTGGGAGAGGGACAGAAGACCTCATTTGACTTAGCCAGGTACTTTGTTCTAGGCTTGTATTATGAGAGTCAGACCCACCTTTGCTGAAAGAACTGCTGTGTACTCTGAAGTTCATTGTCACAGTGTTTACAACAGAACCTCTTAACATAGGGTTAATGGAAATGGAGCAGACTTGGAATGATAAGATAGGAAATCCAGATTTCCTAACCCTTGGGTACTATTATCCTAAGCCTGACATTCGTTTTTGTCTTTGAACAATAAAAGGGGATATTGTGTAGTGAAACAGATTTGTATCAAACTCATTAAGATTGATATAGTCTTATGGATTTGTCTTTTTGCTCATGGTTTACTGAGTGTTTGATTAGCTGTCAATAACCTGAGAGAGATTCTGATTTAAATTTCATCTTTGGAGAAGGGGCTCATCTGAAACACTGTCACTTCAGAAGACACCAGCAACAATAAAGCGTTTACAGGCAATTATTAGACATATTTGACTTTTAAAGAAAAGCTCTCATTTTTCATATATATATATATATATATGTATGTATGTCCCTGGGGTGTTTTGTTTTGTTTTGTTTTTTTAAGTGGGTTTTGGTTTTCTTAAATAGCACTCTTACCTGAGAACTTTGTAGAATTTCAGCATATGTGTGACCTGTATTTTCATTACATAAAAATAAATCTAGCTCATCTCCACCCTGTACATAGCTGTAAACGTGAGTACTGAGCAGTAATTACTACTGGCTGTTGCTCTCTGGGATGATTATCTCTAGATTTCTGACAGTTTAGGACTAAATCTTCCTTACCCAAGTGGCTTTGATTGAAAACACCACGTGGTCTTTTCTGCCTACCTGGGTCTGTAAACTTTGAGTTTTTATTTATTAGTATTTATAACATGTCTAGTACTTCATAAATGTTTGCATCACATCATCATCTTTTAGCAAACCACAGCAGAAAATCCAGAGAAGAATAGACATGAAAGCCCACTCCAGGGTTGAATGCAGAGTATTCTTAATCAGCTGTTAGAAGAAGCACTGGTTGTTCCATACAGATCAAACTTGACATCTGTTATATTTTCAAATCTTAGACACCTGAAATTTCTAAGTCCTATTTGCTTTGCTTTTAGAATTCCAATCTATTGAGTAATAAAGATCTGTTGATTTGAAAGTAACTAAATAAATTATGTACAGTTCAATTTAGTATTATCTCTTTTTTATTTTAAATTATATGTCTAAGTATGTTCATGTAAGTACAGGTGCCCATGGAGGCCAGAGATGTTGGATTCCCTCTGTAGCTGGAGTTACAAGTGATTTTGTGTTGTCAGAGTATTGTGAACTGAACTCTGGTTCTGGAAGAACAGTACAGTTCTTGACTGCTGAACCATCTTTTTAGCCCATAGTATTAAATATCTTATAAACAATTTTAGTACAATTCTAGCAAGATTGGTTCAGTAGGCACTTCTGGAAATGGACATTTCTTAGTTCTGTTTTATTTGGGGGGACATGAGAGATACTAGGATTCAAACCTAGGGCCTTGTGAATACTATACTTCCTAGTCTATTTTTTAAAAGTGATCCTTATTTTTTAGATTAGTTTTAGACTAATAGCAGAACTCAACAAGATACATACTCTCTGTCCCCACACACAAAGAGGCTCTCTATTGTCAGTGTTCCCTACCAGAATGGTACATTTGTTGCAGTTGGTAAACCTACACTGCTATATCATTTCTACCCAAACAGTAGTTTTGCATTTGAGTTGACTACTGATGGTACACATTAGATACATTTATAGTGTAAGTGTTCCCTGTTGTAGTACCATGCAGAATATTTCCACTGCTATACTTATTTTGTTGATTTTCTTCAAATGTTGAACTGGCCATTCCTGTGATAAGTCCTACTTGGTCATGGAGTATAGTTCTTTTTAAGCATTGCTAGATCAACTTATTAATAATTTATTGATAATTTTGCATCTGTTCCTGAAAGATAATTGTCTATGGTTTTCATGTTTGTGTTTGTCTGATTTGGAAATTTGGCTTCAGAATAAACTGAGATGTATTCCTTATATTTCTCTCTTCTGGAACAGCTTGTGAAGAATGGGTATAATTTTTTTGTAAAATGTCTGGTTGAATTTACCAAATGAACCTGTCTGGAACTGGTGCTTTCTGTCTTGGAAGGTTACCAAGTATTGATTCAATTTCTTTGGTAGATTGAGACTTGTTCATATTACCTATTTCTTAATATGAAATAGTTTTGTTAAATTATGTCTTTTACAAAATCAGTCCATTTTAATTAGATTATGAGATTTGTGGACATAAAATTATTCATAGTATTTCTTAACTAATCTTTCTTTAGTGGTAACCAACCCTTAATTCCTGATCTTAGTTGTTGTGCTGTGGCTCCCTCTCCACCTCTTGTGTTTTCTCACATGCTCTTCCTCACCCTTCCTTGATAGATTGGCTTCTCTTTTCAAATAACCAACTTTAGGTCATGTTGATTTTTCTCTATTTCTTGTTTTCAATTTTATCATATTTCTAGAATTATCTTCTTCTGCCTAAATAGTTAATAATTTAATTAGCTTTTTCTCCTAGTTTCAAAAAGTGTAAACTTAGAATATGAGTTTAGATTGTCTGTTCTAACATGCATCAATCCTTTGAAGTACTGACTTCACTGCATCTAAAAATTTTGATAAATTGAGGTTTTTCGGAGTATAATTAGTATTTGGAGAGTTTTCCAGATATCTTTCATTTATTGATTTCTAACTTAATTATGGTGGTATTTTATTTGTACTGAAATGTGATTTTAATTGTATGTTAATAAATAAAGTTGCTCGGGGGTCAGAGCTATTAGAGCCATAGCAAGAGCATGGCGGTGGTGGTGCATACCTTTAATCCCAGCACTTGGTAGAAGAGCTAGGTAGATCTTCGTGTGTTCAGGGATACAGCCAGCATTGGAGACACACGCCTGGAGAGACCTGGAGGGCTGTACATACAGGCAGTGACGAGGCAGTCATGTGCTTGGGTTTACAAACAATGAGAAGGCTGAACAGAAAGACTATGTAAAGACATACACACAGGAAGTAGGTCTCTTTTGGAGAGGTAGGAGCACCGCAGGAGGAAGGGTAAGGTTTTAGCTCTGAGCTCTGACTTCTTGGCTTTCTCTTTACATTGGTTCTGTGTTTCTTATTTAATAAGACGGTTGGTTACATTACACTTAATTCATTTTGTTCTAAGACAATATGAAATGATTTCTGTTCTTTTAAGCTTGGTGAGATATATTTTGTTACCAAGAATGTGGTCTGTTTTGATCAGTGTTTCATATGAACATTAAAAAGTATGTAGATATTTTTTATATTCATGTGATTTACTATGATAAGCTTAACTAAGTTCTCAGTAATTTTCTGCCTCCTGCACCCTCCATTTCTGTGGAGAGGACATTCAAATTTCTAACTATTATGTCATCTTCTGTCACTCTTGATTCTGTTCATTTTTGCCTGATGTGTTTTGATGCCCTGTTGTTGGGTAAATACACTTCAAGACTTGGTTAAGAACCCTTGGGGTTCTAACAGAGCATCCAGATTTAGTTCCCAGCTGTGCTCCCCTCCATGATGGCTTCAGATGTCTCTAACTCTGGTTCTTGGAGGAATCTAACATATTCTTTCTGGCTTCATCAGGCACCAGGCATTCATGTGGAACACATACATACATGCAAGCAGACAAAACCACTCATACACATAAGATAACAAATCTTTATTTTAAAAAAAATCCTACTATGTGTTGTTTTTTCAACAAGTGCTGGGAATTCAACTACATGCTAGACCAAATGCCCTACCACTGAAGTGATGCCATTCTTGTATCCTTTATTATTATGTAATGCTTCTTTTTGTCTCTAATATATTTCCTTGTTCTGGTATCACCAATATTTGAAACAAGTAGATCTAACCAGGTTTTTTGTTTTGTTTTATTTTTAATTATTACACTGGTATATCTTTCTCCATTCCCTTTTTTTTAACCTGTGTGTGTCCTTATATTGAAAGTTAGTTTCTTGAAAACATAGTTGGGTTCTGTCTGTAATCAGGAAGCAGAGAGTGATAAGTGCTTGCACTCAGTTTGTTTTCTCCTTTTTATGCAGTTCAGAATCCAAGCTCTTAGAAAGGCCTGCCCATCTCTACCTCAATTAATCTAATCTAGTCAGTCCCTCAGAAGCATGTCTAGAGGGCTTGCCTTATGAATTAATTCTATAGCTTGTTAAGTGACAGCCAATATTTATCATCATTGTCATTATTTTGAACATACTGTTATCTGTTAAGTGAATTAAGAATGAGAACAAATGGGGCTGGAGAAATGACTTAGTGGTTAAGAGCACTTGCTGTTCTTCCCTCTAGAGAGGATCATTCAGTACTTAGTACCCACATGACAGCGCCCAAGCATTTATAACTCTGGTTCCAATGGATCTACTGCCCTCTTTAGGCCTCCAAAGGTACCAGGTATGCAAGTGGTATAAACACATGTAGGCAAAATACCCACAGAGAAGATAAAAATCTAAAAATAAATAAATAATTTTAAAATTTTTACTTTTTTTTTTTTAATTAAATAGGTGCTAGAGCTGGGCATGGTGCTTCATGCTTTTAATCCCAGTACTTGGGCAGCAGAGGCAGATGGGTCAGCTGGTTTACATAATGAGTCGAGGTCAGCTAAGACTACATAGTAAAAACCTGTTTCAAAAAATAGATAAATAAAACTTTGAAAAGAGGTACTCGAAATGATTTTTAAAAGAATAAGAAAAATTATTTTTATTTCATGTGCATTAGTTGTTTTGCCTGCATATATGTCTGTATGAGGGTGTGGAATCCTCTGGAACTGGAGTTACAGTTGTGAGCTGCCATGTGGGTTTGGGGAATCAAACCTGGGTCCTCTGGAAGAGCAACCAGTGCTCTTAACCACTGAGCCATCTCCCCAGCCTGAAAAATGATTTTTAAAATAATAAGAGCCAGGTAGTGGTGGCGCACACCTTTAATCCCAGCACTCGGGAGGCAGAGGTAGGCAGATCTCTGTGAATTTGAGGCCAGCCTGGTCTACAGAGCAAAGTCCAGGAAAGGTGCAAAGCTACACAGAGAAACCCTGTCTCGAAAAAACAAAACAAAAAACGGGGAAAAAAAAAAAAAACAAGTCGGGCGGTGGTGGTGCAGGCCTTTAATCCCAGCCCTCGGGAGGCAGAGGCAGGCGGATCTCTGTGAGTTCGAGGCCAGCCTGGGCTACCAAGTGAGTCCCAGGAAAGGCGCAAAGCTACACAGAGAAACCCTGTCTGGAAAAACCAAACAAAAAAAAAAAAAAAAGTGAAGTAATTAGCCGAGATCCTGAGGACAGAGGATAGACTCTAAAAGTAGTATTTTAAACAAAGTGTGAGAATAAACACAAAAACTGTGGTCTAATTTTTATGCAGAATCAGGGTCAATGGATCATAAGTGTAATATGAAACTGGTCAGCCTCGTGTGGCAATCTCTTGAAACTTCTTGAGGCTGGGATGTTGAAAGATTATCTATGAGGACATTGAGATCACTTATCAAAAGTCATGATAAATTCAGGAATTCAGAAGTAAAATATTTACAGTGAAGTAAAAAGGTGTGATGTATATGTTAGGTGGCTTCAGCAAGGAGTAGTTTCTGATGTCAAGATTTCAGACCTGGGTATTTTTATGTCAGAGGAGGGAGAATGCCTGGAAGGAAGTGGAAAGCTAGCAAGATATTTAGGTTCAGTATCATAAAAGCTATTAAAAGAACTGCAGAGGAAGCTGTCACAGCTGATAGCCAATGTTCAACCTGAAATATTAAGGTCTATAGTAAACCTATGCTCATTTAATTTACTATCAAAAATCAAGTTGATACCTTCTAAGATAGTCATGTAAGTATCAAATAGAATGCTATATTTAAGAAATTAAATATGCAGGCCTTCATGGTGTGTGTTTCCAGATTATAAAATGCTAATTGAATTTGGTTAAGAGGGTAAACAAGAAGTCATAAGAGGGCTATATAAGTTATATAAAGAGTTCAGATATTAATATCTTATAGCATTTATTTCTTTTACCTAAGATCTGTGGACTGTGAATGTTTTCATGAGGTCTCTGAATCTCCTAATGTTGTATTGCCAGTTTATATACCTTCTTCATTTTCCTGGAAAGTTTATGAAATTTTCCAAAAGTTGTTTCTTAATCTAAAAAGTGAGTGTTCTTTAAGGATTAAATCACAAAGTTTAAGGCTTACATGCTTAAATTTCTTTCTAGAACAATATAGAATAGATTTAATAGGAATACAGACAAACATCTAGAAAAATTAGAACCACCATATCCTAAAAGTGAGCATTTACCACAGTAGAAAAAAGATTTTGGGGGCTTGGAGAGATGGGTTAAGAGCCATTGCTGTTTAATCTATGAGGATTGGAGTTCAGATCCCACCACCCATGTTGAAAGACTCAACAAATGCTTGTAATTCCAGTTCCAAAGGATCCAGTGCCCTCTTGTGGCCACTGGGGATGTATGTATGTATGTATGCATGTACACACATTAAAGGGAGGGGGGTGTTTTTTTTTTTTTTTTGTTTTGTCTTTTCGAGACAGGGTTTCTCTGTGTAGTTTTGGTGCCTGTCCTGAATCTCACTCTAGACCAGGCTGGCCTTGAACTCACAGAGATCAGCCTGCCTCTGCCTCCCAAATGTTGGGATTAAAGATGTGCGCCATCACCGCCTGGCAAGAAAAATATTTTTAAAGAAAACTGTCACTTCTTTTCAGCTTGTACTACCTTTTTGCTATATATATATATATATATATATATATATATATATATATATATATATAATTATCTGATTAAAAATATCAAAGTTGGGGATGGGTGAGGTGGTGGCTCAGTGGATGAGACCACTGGCTGCTCTTCAAAGACCTGGGCTCAATTCTTAGTACCCACAAGATGTCTCACAACCATCTATATATAGCTCCAGTTCCAGGGGATCCAATGCCCTTAAAGTTAAAAATAAATAAATAATAAAAAGTACTAAAAGGAGGGCCACAACTGGCAATTGGAAGACCAATAAAGAGGCCATGGTCATTATCCAGGTACAAGAGGCTATTAGAAGTAGAGAAATACATGAACACAGGAATTGTAAGTGGCTAAGTCAGCTGGTGTGCAGTGCTTCAATATTTCCTGCTTGGGTGATTAATGGGTTAAAGATGCCATTAATTGAGACAAGGATCCAGTGTTAGGAAGAATAGATTTAGGACTCTTCTTCCAAAGTCCACAGAGACACTTGATTTATGACAGAAGTTACTTGTAAAACAATAAAACAAAAAGATAGTTTTCATTAGGTGGTATTGGGACAGTTGAATTTCCATATCAAGAAATGTTAAAACTCAGAGCCGGGGAGATGATTCAGTGGATAAAGCACTTGCCAGGCAAACACCTGGATACCAAGAACCCATATAAGAGCCTGGCAGGAGTGGCAGCCTGCCTGTAATCCCTGCACTCCTGGGGTTCCCTGCAGAATCTGGCTAGTTAGAATAGCTGGAATTGTTGAGTGCCAGATTCCCACCTTTTACAGGGTTCCTACAAGGAGGAGAGAGGGGTAAGAAACTTTTAGATAGAAAGATAGTGGAGAGGAAACAGAAACACAGGATAGCTTCGGGAGGACCCAGATCAAAATCCACTGGCCCCCTCTGTCTCTTCAAAAGGGCTTTTTATAACAGTGCCAAGGGGCAAAAGACCTCTCTGTTGCTCAAATTTCTAGTTAGTCTTTTAATAAAAAACTGGAACCAGATATTAGGGTAAATGCTGAAAGATCAGAGAGACAAAGGAACAAGCCACAGCCTCCCCTTACCTCTAGGACTCCTCAGCCTGAAAAGCCTTCCTCAGCTGAAAGGGGTCCAGCTGAAAAGGGCTTGTGCCGAAAGTCTTCAGCTGAAAAGCCTTAGTTCCTGTCTCCTCACGCCTTATATACCTTTCTCCACACAGCCATATCACTTCCTTCATAGTGTTGGGATTAAAGGCATGTGTGCTTCCCAAACAAAGGCATAAGATCTCAAGTGCTGGGATTAAAAGTGTGTGTTACCATTGCCTGGCTCTGTTTCCTATACTGAGTCAATCTATGTAGTCCAGGGTGGCTTTGAACTCACAGAGATCCAGATGGATCTCTGACTCCGAGTGCTAGGATTAAAGGTGTGTGCCACCACTCCCTGGCCTCTGTGTTTAATCTTCTGGCTTGTTCTGTTCTCTGATCTTCAGGCAAATTTTATTAGAGTACACAATATATCACCACACCTCCCCAGATCTCCAAATCTCCTCAGATCTCCAAATCTCCCATGCTCACTTTCTCCAGGACCCTCACCTATGGGTCCCACCCCCTCCCCCATCGACAGGGTCAGCTCTGCTGTGCTGCCCTGATGAGGTGCAGGGTCCACGTTCCTGAGTGTTGTAGCTGGTAAAAGGGGAGGGTCAGCTGTCTCAACAGTGGAGGTGGCAGGGGCAAGAGGGGAGGGCATCTATTCCTCACCCCTACCACCACATTGCAGATGAGGGAGAAAGTACCAGCCATGCCCTTCTCATGCCCTCAGGGCTGGCTCACTGCTACCCGTCTACAGAATCAACTCTTCAGTGTCGCCCAGTTGAGGCACAGGCCTGTTCTCTTGAGTACTGCTGGTGTTGAGGGCTATGGAGGCCCACGGAGGTTTCCTAGAGAGATCTGAGCTTGTTTTACCCAGCAGAGCTGCATTATAGGATTGCATTTAGTGCTGTTAATTTATGTAGTACCTTCTTTTGGGATCAAATCGGTGCTGCCAGGAGCAAACATATCTCACATCAACAGAATTCTAAGTTATTTAAATGCCATATTCTCTAGGTCTATGAAGTGTTTGAAGACTAACAGAAGGTGGTTTTAGTCTCGGCTCTTAGCTACTGCTCTGACCTCTTGGGCTTTTAACTCTGCATTTGGCTCTGTTTCTTTTTTTCTTTTTTTCCATAGCTGAGGATGGAACCCAGGGTTTTGCGCTTGTTAGGCAAGAGCTCTACCACTGAGCTAAATCCCCAACCCTTATGTGTTTATTATTTAATAAGACTGTTACATCTACATTTGGTGCCCCACATTGGGTGCCATTTCATACAAGAGGCTGCTGCAGGCCTCCACCGACACCCACAACCTCCAGCCCAAGACACTCCTTAGAGAGGTCACCTGGTCTCAGGGCAAAGACCAATTCTAGCTCCAACACCCACTACAACCCACTGCAGCCTATTCGTTGCCTTCCCCAGCCGGTGCCCTGTCCCACAGGCCCAGCCCAGCTAGGACCAGCCTCAATCGGAACATAGGGGCCCTACTCTGCCCACTGGGAGAAGTGAGGACTGTGACAGGGACAACCCACTGGCCCACTCTTTTATTGAATGCCAGTCTACCATTGAGAGGGGAAGGACGGCAGCGGCAGCAGGTGTTAAGAAGGCGGTTTTAGTCTCAACTCTTAGCTACTGCTCTGACCACTTGGGCTTTTAACTCTCCATTTGGCTCTGTGTTTCTTATTTAATAAGACTGTTACATCTACAACTACCTGTCCATCTCACCTATGTATCTGTAAATCTGGACAACCTAACTAACATAACTGTAGACATGACAAGCATAGGTGACTATAAATCTTTAAGTCTTATCAACCTTAATTAATAACCTAAGGACTAAGGCTTCATGTAAATAATCTGTAAACATATGTATGGTAAAAGGACAATGACGTCAAAATTGTGACAATACACAAAATAGCTTAAATAGAGGTAGGAATGTATAGTGCAATATGCAATATGACAATAATCTTAAATATGTATCAATATACAGAATATCCTAAACAGAGGTAGAACATACATATAATATGACAAATATAACTTTGCATTTGTATCTATACAAAATATTTCAAATAAGCGTAGAAATATATGTACATTATAACAAATATAGTTCTGTATTTGTATCAATATACAAATCATCTTAAATAGAAATATAAAAGATAGTTTACATTTGTATCAATATACAAGAATCCATAACTGCAAATTATCTAAGGCTGATATATTACTTAATTAGTTTACTAGTATATACAATAATCTACCTTAATATCCTATACCTATCCATTCCCCTTTTTCTTTTCTTAAGGAGAATACTGAGTCCAATATTTTCTTCCACCCCCAACCTTATAACCATTATCCATAACCCTGAGAAACATGAAACCTTTGGGAGAAAGGGCATCATTTTCTTAGAATAGCTTCCTGCTGCTTAGGGGGTGATGATATCTCTGTGGAGTCCTCTAAGAAAGCTCAGATAGTTAGGTCTCAATTGGACTAACTATAGATTCTGCAGCGAGTCTTAGAGTAATGGGTAAGGTTGTCTGAGATTCTGGCCAGAAGTGTAGTATGATGAACCATCTTATCATGGAACTGTCTTGGAGAGTTTTCAGTCCAAGGTTGATCATTGAGTAATAATGTTCATGAATACCACAGCATCATTCTGGACTAGGTAGTTGTTAAGGGACTCCATCTTCCTTCTGGAGACTTCAGAGATTGCTATTGGAAAGACTTATTATTTACTGTGGAAAACTTGAACATTTTCAATACCAAGATGCAAAGTTTTAGATTTATACTGTATAGAGAAAGAATTCTTCAAAGGTGGGGAAAAGCATAGAAAGAAATATAATCTGGACTATAATGGTCCCTAAATTATTGGTTTTCTTCTCTCTCACACCAGTTGGCTTTTCTGATATGAGACAGAATCTCCTGATTTTTCTTTTAGTAATATGCTTAGGTTTAGAGGAGAGAGCCACATTCCAGCTCCAAAGCCAGCTTGATTTATAATTGAATTGGGACCACAACTATTCTAGAGTTAAAAAGATACTGATGTTAGGCAGTGAGATATTACCCTGTAGAGGATATTGGTACGAATAGATTCTTTCCTTCTGTTGTATACGTCTGGATATCCAAGGCCTTATGATTTCTGAAAGATGGGTGTTTCTATTATCCTGTAAAGAAAGAAAACAGAACCTTGCCCCAACCCTTGTTTGTTAAATTTTTCTTACAACTTATAGAGATGTCTCATCAATGGGTTTCTCTTGTTCATATCAAATTTTTATTAATTTTGTTGGTATCCATAGCTTTTCTTCTCCTGTAGAGACAAAAGCAAAACCCCTTCCCAAACATAGGACATATCTTGGTTTCCATTCTGAGGTCAACACATCTTTGAAATAAACTGGTTGGTTTAGCTCAAAAGTTTTTTCTGTTGTCCAATGTCTCTCCACAGTTGTTCCTTTCTCATTAGCATTGAGAAAATTCAAGGTTAATAAAGCATTATACAATCTATTTCTAGGAGTCATTGTTACCTGTTACTGTTTATTTAGCATATCCTTTAAAGTTAGATTGGATTTTTTCTATGACTGCTTGGTCTGTGGGATTGCATGGTATACCTGTAACATGCTTTATTTTGTAATAAGCAAAAAACAGCCTCATTTTATTTGAGTTATATGCTGGGCATTGTCAGTCTTAATTTGTACAAGTATTACCATGATGGCCATAACTTCTAATAGGTATGTAATCACAGAATCAGCCTTTTTAGAACTCATAGGAATTGCCCATTGAAATCCTGAATAAGTGTCAATGGTATGGTATACATATTTTAATCTTCCAAATTCTGCGAAATAAAACACATCCATCTGCCAAATTTCATTTCTTTGTATACCTTTTGGATTACTTCCTGCGGGTAATGGAGTTTGGTTATAGAAAGAACAATAGAACATTTTCTTACAATTTCCTTGACTTATTGCCAAGTGATGAAGGACTCCTTCTTCAAACCCTTGCTATTTACATGGTGTTTCTTATCAAATTCTGAGGCTTCTAGCACATTACCTATTAGTAACTAATCAGTCTCATCATTACATGTGCTAGAAGTCCTGGCAGACCCTTATGGGATGTTATGTGTCATATATATATATATGAATGATGTTCCCTATTTCTGATGATTTCCTGTAATTGTGTGAGTAGTGAAGTTAATTCTGTATTATCAGGAATAAATTCAGCAGTTTCAATATGTAAAACAACTCTGAGTCAGTGACTATATTGAGAGGTTCTGTGAAGTCCATCAGTACCATAAAGCAAAATCCCTTCCCCAACATAGGACATATCTTGGTTTACATTCCGAGGTCAACACATCTTTGAAATAAACTGGTTGGTTTAGCTCAGAAGTTTTTTCTGTTGTCCAATGTCTCTCCACAGTTCTGCTTTTTGTTGTTGTATGGACTTTGAACTACTTTACTTAAGTCTCCTCATTTGTATCCTGCTTTCCCTGGTTTATTTGCATCAGTATAGAATGTGAGGACTCCAGAAATTGGCTTTTGCTGTACAGTGTGAAGAAGGACCCACTCAGTTCTCTTTATGAGTTCTATTCTCGTGCTTTTGGGATAACAGTTGTTAATCCCTCCCAAAAAGTTACTGCAGGCTCTGTCAGTATTCATTATCTTTCCATAATGAGGAAATTTCATTAGTTAGAGGTACTGCAATTTCTACTGGGTCCATTCCTGTCAATAACAAACTCTTAATTTTCCTTTTTGAATCAATAGACATCTTTTCCACATAAGTCTTTAACTTCATACTTGGTTTATGTGATAGAAATATCCATTCCAATATAATATCTTCCCTCTGCATCAAAATCCCTGGGGGGAGTGTCTTGAGGGGAGTATGACACGAATGCACTTAAGTTCTGGATTCACACAATCCACATGTGCTTCTCATATTATCATTTCTACTGCAGCCAATTCCTTCTCAGCTTTGACTGATAATTCTCTTGGACTATTTAAGTCCTTGTCCCCTTTTAGGGTATTAGCCAAATTTACTAGTTACATTTAAGTATTCCAAGGATAGCCCATAAGTTGGAAATGCTTCCTAACAAATGATTTTGAAAATCATTAAGAGGCCGCATTCAATTAATAGAATTTCCTCTTTGTATTTTTTCAGGCGCAATTTTTAGTACCCACTGAGGCAAAACTTTCTTAACTTCTTCAAACGTGCTTTCTAATCCATATAATGATAAATTATGGATTGTGGAAATGCCACACAAATTATTTCCAATGGTTTTTGCACAAAATTTTGGCACAGGGTAGGACTATTTCACATTCTCTGTGGGAGGTCCTTCCATTGATAACTCTTGACTAGCTGGGAATTATTATAATTAGGTACTATGAAGGTGAATATTTCTCTATCATTTTCTTGTAAAGGTATGGTAAGGAAACAGTCTTTTAAGTCAATAACTATAATAGGGCATTCTTCGGTAGCAGAAAGGGCAAGGGCATTCCATTCTGTAGCGAGCCCATAGGCTGGATTACTTTATTAATAGCTTTCAGACCTGTCAGCATTCTCCAATTACTGGACTTTTTTCTAATAACAAATAAAGGAGAATTCCAGGGGCTCATAGATTCCTCAATGTGTTAAGCATTTAACTGCTCTTGAACCAGCTGTTCTAAAGTTTGTAGCTTCTCTTTTGTCAAAGGCCATTGTCCAACCCAGACAGGTTTATCAGTTAGCCATTTTAAAGATAGGGCTGTTGGTACTTCTGAGAGTTCAACAGCAATTGTGCTGTATTTATATACAGCCTGAATGGTTGGTGGTTGTTTTTTATAGCATGTTATAATATTATTCCTAGAAACAAGAAACATCTGTATTCCCTTTCTGAGGGTGTAGGAATTGTAATCTAGCTAATTCACTGCTATAACAGATGTTGGCCCCAAAGATTCACTGCCACATTTGCCACATATGGCTTCAACCTTCCTCTCTGTCCTTCTGGTCATATGCATTCAACACACCTAAAACTTCGTTTTACCTGAGATAGGGTTCCAATTCCTAGAAATTGGACATCTACTTCTTGAAGAGGCCAATTCAAATGCCCTGATTTTGGTGTAATTATACTCATATTTGCACCTGTGTCTACCAGGCCCTCTAGAACAATGCCATTAATTCAAAGTCTAAGCTTTGGTCTTTGTTCATTTATGGCAGTCTCCCAAAATATTTGTTTTATGGTGTTCTTTGGAACTTTTGATTCATCAATCAAAACTATTCTATCATCTAGTGCAGTATTGTTTTTTACATTAGACACTGGGTTATTTAATTGTCGAGAGAAGAATTTCCTCCACAGTGGCTGGAATTGTTTGGACCCCTTTCAATTTGGGGGCCTGCAAGAGGTCCCTTGAGGCATTTCCCGCCAGTAAAAGATTGCCTTTTATATCTATTGTTGATCTACATTCATTGGTCCAGTGTCGGCCTTTTCCACATCTTCTACATAATTCAGAAGGTTAGAGTCTCCCATTTGGGTTATTTCTAGAGGGAGTATTGCTTCCAGTAGTACCCCATATACAGTTTCTACTCATATGACCTGGTGTACCACAGTTAAAACATTTGGTACCTTGAGGTCTCCTTCCACCTCTGGAAATTGCCTCCTATCCAAGCCTCATTACCATAGTTAAGAGATTCAACATCATTTTTATATTGAATCCATTCTTCCAGAGGTGCTAATGTGACCTTTAATGGTGTAAGTATTCTTTTGTATTCTGCATTAGCATTGTTAAACACCAAGGATTCAGTTAATACTTGTCTTAGTTCTTTGACACTGGTTTTTTTTTTTTTTTTTTTTTTTTTTTTTTATAACTGTGGTCAGCCTTTGTGAAAAATCAGTGAAAGTCTCTTGTGGGCCTTGGATAATTTTTATGTATAGCTCAGTTAGTTTTCCTGATTCTGGAATTTTTTCCCCAGCATTTAGAGCTGCTGTACGACATAGGGATATTGTATGCTCATCAAAAGTAGCTTGTACATTTCTATCAGCAAAAAGTCCCTCACCAAGAATTTGATCTTGGGAGATCTCAAAACCTCTGGTCTTCCTTTGTTGTTCTAGGATCCTTGCTTCCTCTCTCAATCAGCTTTTCCATTGTAACTGCTGGCTATATTCTAGAACAGCTGAAATTAACTGATTCCAATCATTTGGTATGGTTGTTTTTGTGGAAGATCGTGTATTTAACATCTGTTTTACATATATTGAGTGTATACCATAGGTGACCACCACTTCCTTAATGGTTTTTTTTTTTTAAATCTCTCATAGGAATAGGTTCCAACATATATTCTTGTGGTATTGTATTCCCCCAAATATAGTGCATGCTAATAAACTTATCTGGGGTCAGAGACAGAGCAGCCACAATATTAAACATAAAGGAGAGGCAGTGGTGGCACACGCCTTTAATCCTAGCATTCCAGAGGCAGAAATCCATGTGTTCAAGGATACAGAGAGGCATGGTGACTCATCACGCCTTTAATCCCAGAAAGCAAGCCTTTAATCCCAGGGAGTGTTGGTAGAAAGCAAAAAGTTGTATAAGGCATGAAGACCAGAAACTAGAAGCATTTGGCTGGTTAAGCTTTTAGCTAGTTAAGCTTCAGGCTTTTGAGCAGCAGTTCAGCTGAGAGCCATTGGGATGTGGACACAGAAGCTTCCAGTCTAAGAAAATAGGACCAGCTGAGAAGTTGGCCAGGTGAGGTTAGCTGTGGCTCGTTCTGTCTCTCTGATCTTCCAGTATTCACCCCAATAATTGGCCCTGGGTTTGATCTTATTAATAAGAACTGTTAAGATTCATGCTACATATTCTACATTTGGCTCAGGATGTCTTTCATCTGCCGGCTTCTCACTGATGATGACAGGATAAGCCATTGAATGAGAGCTATCTGGCGATGTTATGACTTGTATGGCTTTGCCCTTCTGCCTACTAGTTCCTTTGTCATGTTTACTGAGAGTTTCTTCCAGAGCTTGTACCCACGCACCTAGGGTCAGTTGCAGCAAGTAAACCTCATCTGTTGTAAGGGATTCCAGAGATTTCATGGAATCATGCAACCTTTTATGTTCTTCTGAAACACATGATTCCATAAGCCTTAGTTTTTCAGTTAACAATAATCTTTCTTCCTTATAAAGTATCTGAATAGTAGCAACATTGCTCTGGGTAGTTACTGTTTTTTCCATTAAGTATTCATATTTATTATCAATAGAATAAAATCTGGTTGTACATTTATTATTAATGGACTGAATTTTTTTGGGGGGGGCGTTTCGAGATGGTTTCTCTGTGTACTTTTGGTGCCTGTCCTGTATCTCACTCACTCTGTAGACCAGACTGGCCTCGAACTCACATAGACCCGCCTGGCTCTGCCTCCCCACTGCTGGGATTAAAGGCATGCACCACCACTGCCCAGCATTTGGACTGAAGTTCTTATAGTAAGATAGCAGATTCCAGACAAAGGATCTTTTTATTTAAGTCTTCATTGCTACCTTGTAAAGCCCGTGTCAGTCTCAGTAATGATTCATCTTTGTTATTTTTATTAAACCAGTTGTTCAGTGCTATGTGAGTTATTGTACTAAATGCTATAAATATAAATATGATGAAAGTCATATATGTCCTATAAAATTTCATTCATCATACAAGCAAAAGTTTTTAAATTCTTGTGATGTAGTATTTTCCTTCATGTTTTGAGAAACATTCAAAATTTGTAAAGAAAATTTTAATATTTTGTTGATTATTTAGTTTTGAGGTATAAAATTATCAAATACTTTTACCTTGGATGAAACCCTTGATTGCTGGAGTTCTTGCGATGGTTTTTTGAGTGTAGTAGCACTGTTCAACCAGCAGGTGTTGCAGGTGTAGCACTGAAGCAGGTCCTACTGGTGACTTAGACCTGTTTTGGCTTAAAGAAGCTATCAAACAAATCCTACTGGCATGCACCACAACAGGCTGCACGCCTGTGGGATGGGGGAATGCAGGGTGGGCCAGACTCAGCTGCTTACTCGGGGAATGGATGGCTCACAGCTTGCATGTATGACCCAGGGAAGACCATGTAGCCACAGCAGGCCAGTGGGCCTAGGGCGACAAGGGCCAGCAGCCCTGGATGGCTCAGGTCGGCAGCCCTGGGGCAGTGCACCTCTTCTCACGCTATCACTAGGTGTACTCAGCGGCTATGAGGAACCTGGTGGGGGAGAGGGGGAGTCTGTAAGCTGTAGCTCAAATAGGGAACTGATGCCCAGAGAGCTGGGAGGAGGGACGGAGGGAAGGAGTGAGAGAGGGAGGGAGCAGTACCTGCACGATTGTGGGCCAAACAGGTCCCCAGGAGGGTGGGGATTTAAGAGATAGGAAGGTGTGGAAAGCATGTCACAGCAGCTGTGGAGGCCACCTGAGCATTCGGAGTTTGCCCTATGTGGGTGCCAGATGATGCAATTAAATCACTACCAATCCACAGAAACAGCTTAATATGAATTTATTGGGGGCTTAACTCACAGTACAGGAAACTCACATTACAAAAAATAGGGACTGATATTGGGGAAATTATAAAGGCCACTCCACGTAGTTAAAAGGAAAATTTATTTAGTGGGTGACTTACAAATGAAGGAATAGATAGGTTGCGGGGGTCTGGGGAAGGTGTATTGCAGTCCAGCGGTGTTCTCTGGAGCTCTGCTCAGTCAACCTCCACCGTCCAGGGTCCAGGAACAGAGAGAGCGCTTGCCCATCCAGGTCTCGGGTCTCCAGATGCCTCCCTTGGCCCCGCCTTGTAGGCGTGACAGTTGCCAGAGTCTCAATGGGGGTTGGAACTTCCAGAACCAAGCTGGAATAGCTACCCACTACAGACTGAAGCATGGTCCAGCGCTGCTCTCCGGAGAGCTCTGCTCTGATCTGCACGAGCATCCAAGACCACAAGGTAGCGAAGAGAGTGAGCACATACATCATCCCCGGTCTTAAAGGACCACGCCCTGGTGGGGGCAGGTACCTAGCAATTACCTGCTGCCTCACTGAGGCAGTGCTTCGGGGGTAAGGCACAGACAACCACCCCTACATTAGAATCTTTTTTATGCCTTGGGATCCTCTGACATCATACATGATTTATTTGAAATTTGTATATCTTACCTGACTGGGTAGCAGCCCATAGTCATAACTACTTGGAAGGCTGAAGCACTGAAGCTCAAGAGTTTTAGGCCACTTTAGGCATCTTAAGTAAGATACACACACTTGGTTTCAAAATTAAAATGTCAGGTTGTAAGTGAATCCCAGGCTGAGGCAAAATGACTGAGAATTCAAAGACAACCTGGGCTTCTATCTCAAAATGCCAGTAACTAGCATAAATGAAAGCATATCATTTTGTTCAGAGGTTATGAGTTTTTTTAGTTACAAAGTTAACAGGGATATGTGAAAATTAATTGAGAAGGTTGATTGTGCTTTTCAGACCTCAGAGTTTAGATTTCCAAGACATTTTATGGTATGCTTCTATCTTGAATTCCTGCCAGAGAACTTCTGTTTACCCTTAAGGTATGCACATTTCTGTTTAGCCCCTTGGATGCAGTGTTTGAAGATACATGTGCAAATAACATTTAGATTAGGCATCCTGTTGACTTTAGGAAAATCTTTAAACCTTTGAAATACTGTAAATTGACCTCTTCCTGGGAGGGTAGGCAGCATATAAATTGCTGCTACATCTAGAATGGATATTGGAAAGATATGGGTTATTACAGGCACCTTGAGAGCAAGAGAGAAAAATCTCTGGCCTGTCAAGTATTGTGGGATATTTTTCTGTATGCTATGAATATGTGTTGCTGTTATTGCTTAATAAAAAAAAGCTGCATTGGCCTATGGCAAGGCAGCTTAGAGGCAGGCAGGAAATCCAGGCAGATATACGGGAAGAAGAAAGGCAGAGTGAAGGAGACCCTAGCCTGCCATCCAAGGAACAGCATGCCAGCAGACCAGTTAGCCACAGAACATGTGGCAAAACATAGATTAATAGAAATGGGTTAATTTAAGTTATAAGAGCTAGCTAGCCGTAGGCCATACAATTTGTAATTAATATTGAGCCTCTGAATGATTATTTTATAAGTGGCTGAGGGACCATGTGGCTGGGCGGTACTGGAGAAACTTCCAACTACATTCAAGATTTTATAAAGAGTCATAAACTGAGCTGGGCAGTGGTAGCACATGCCTTTAATCCCAGCACTCGGGAGGCAGAGCTGGACAGAACTCTGTGAGTTTGAGGCCAGCCTGGTCTACAGAGTGAGATCCAGGACAGGCACCAAAACTACACAGAGAAACCCTGTCTCGGAAAACAAAACAAAAAAAAAAAGTCATAAACTAATGATGATACACTAGCTTAATACTAGAGGGAGGTTTCTTATCTGAAAGTTCTACCAGTTCCACCCCACCGTCACCTCTCACCCTCAAAGCAAACCTCACAGAGGTTTCTTTTCCTTTCTCCACCACAGGTAACAGTCCCTTGGACAGCCCCCGGAATTTCTCTCCAAATGCTCCTGCTCACTTTTCCTTTGTTCCTGCCCGTAGGTAAGTTACTTGAGAACCTCCTTTGACTGGCATATATGTGCCTTTTTTTTTTTTTTTTTCCTTTGTGTTAGCCCTGTCTGTCCTGGAACTTGCTCTATAGACCAGACTGGCCTTGAACTCAGAGAACTGCCTGCCTCTCAACTGATAGGATTTCCCATTTAGAACTAAATACCAACTCTAACAACACCTTAAAACCAAACAACAAGCAAACAGACCCCGTAAATTAAAACTTGAAAGTTTGGCTAAGAGAGCATCTTAGAATAAGTTCTAAAAAGAAGCCACGTATGTGTAGAGAGCCTTAGCAGAAGGTCTGCAGGGACTCTGTCAGCATAGACTTCTTCAGAGGCCACTTAATGTGGTCTAGCCATGGGTGGAGCTGTCAGAGTTGCTAGGAGAGGCCAAAGACAACACTATCACCTGCAAACAGGAGAGAAATTGGATGTACCACATCCTTCCAAACTCAGGTGATAAGTGAACCTATACTCTTTCTGTACCCATACTCTCAGATCAAAGCTCAGATATATAACCCTTGCATTTGGGAGATCTTGTGAATAAGGCAGCCTGTATGGTTTGTGTAGTAAGTTCTAGGCCAGCCAGGGCTACATAGTGAGACCCTGCTTTTTTATAAACAAAACAAAACAACAAGAATAAAAAAACCAACAAAAGCTGAGAAGAAAGGTATATTAGGTTCTTTTATCTTCTTGGAACTAGATGGGATACAAGGTAAGAGTGTTATTTTAGATCCTTCCTGGGACCAGAGCCCACTTTCTTATCTGTCATAGAATAGAGAATAACTCTCAATTAAGGTATAGTAATATGGAATATATTCTTAGGGCACCAGTGTCTTGTGTTTAAGATTATAAAAAATGAATCTACTATTTTTCTGTTCAGCTGCAAATACAACACAACCACTTCAAAAGCAAAATTTGAACATGGTAATTATAATCTGGGAAGATGACCCAAAAGGAAGCAGTTTTGATGGCTGGTAGTTCAAGGTAACCCAATCCACAAGAAAGAGCACTGATTTGAAGGAATACTCTGCCATTTGGAAAGCACACATCAGCTAGGAGGCAGTGGTACATGCCTTTAATCCAGCACTCAGGAGACAGAAGCAAGAGACTGAGTTCGAGGCCAGCCTGGTCTACAGATCGAGTTCCAGGACAGCCAGGGCTACACAGAAAAACCTTGTCTTGGGATGGTGTTCGGGGGGAGACTACTTTCTTTTTTTTCTTCCTTTCTTCTTCCTTCCTTCCTTCCTTCCTTCCTTCCTTCCTTCCTTCCTTCCTTCCTTCCTTCCTTCCTTCCTTCCTTCCTTTTTTTTGACAGGGTTTCTCTGTGTAGCTTTAGAGCCTTTCCTGAACTCACTATGTAGCCTAGGCTGGCCTCAAACTCACAGAGATCCACCTCCCTCTGCCTTCTGAGAGCTGGGTTTAAAGGCGTGCACCACTGCCACTCAGGCTTCTTTTGTTTTGTTTTGTTTTGTTTTAATAACTTATTTAGTTTGATTTTATTTGCATTGGCATTTTTCCTGCATGTATGTCTGTGTGAGGGTGCCAGATCTTGGAGTTAGAGACAGTCATTAGCTGCCATGTGGGTGTTGGGAATTGAACCCTAGTCCTCTGGAAGAACAGTCTGTGCTCTTCTGAGTCATCTCTCCAGCCTGGGACTACTTTCTTAAAAGGTGTAGCTGAGGGCTGGTGCACTGTAATTCAATTGGTAGAAGACTCGTGTAATGTGCACAAAACACAACATAAATGAGGTATGATGACTCACATCTGTAATCCTAGCACTCAGGAGGTAGAAGCAAGAGGAATAGAACTTGGAAGATCATCCTCAGCCACATATTGAATTGAAGACAACCTGGGCCACGTGAGATCCCAGCACCCAGATGGCAGCTCACAACTGTCTGTAGTTCCAGTTCCAGGGGATCTGACACCCTCACACAGACATGCAGGCAAAACAGCAATGCATATAAAATAAAAATAAATAAGTCATTAAAAAATAAGGCAGAAACAGAAGAGATTGATGGAACTAGTACTTACTATTCACATTTCAGCTGAGAAGAAATACATCCCATTTCTCCCTAGAATGCTGTATGGCTGAAAAGGATAGGTGAGGAGGGCCTTGAAGGCTCACTTTAGTGCTTCTCTCGTTGCTCAGCTCAGTTGCCTTACTCTGAAGAAATCTCATGTGGGTTTGTTCTGTGAACTCAGGTGTCTCACATAACTTCCATCTGGTTCATCAAGGGTTCAGATGGGATCATCCTATAAGAATGTGCTGAACTGATAAAAGTGAACTTAGTATCAGATTAATATGGCATTGGATCGTTTCCTATTCATGCAGTAAGTATTTACTGAGAATAAACTTTGAGCCAGGCTCTTTGGGTGCTTAGTTATTCCATGGTAACTCAGTGAGCATACACTCAGCTTTCTGGAAACTTCAGTCTTACTGGATAATCTTGTGTACTTGTCCTGGTATAAGGAAATTGTCCCCCTACACCTTAATGTAGTTGACTCATTCTTGTCATTCATATCTTAAATGTTAGCTCCTTACAGAGAACTTTTCTTTTTTTTTTCTTTTTCCCCTGAGACAGGGTTTCTCTCTGTGGTCCTAGCTGTCCTGGAACTAGCTCTATAGACCAGGCTGGCTTCAAACTCACAGAGATCCACCTGCCTCTGCCTCTCTAGTGCTGGGTTTAAAGCCATGTGCCGCCACTGCCGGGCAAGAGACTTTTTCTAACCACATAGTCTGAGCATTCTTTATCAATCATTCCATTTCATTTTTAGTACTTTCCAGTGTGTGATATTTTCTTGCTTGCATGTTTTCTATCTTGCCTTAACTGGAATCAAATTATCTTTTAATTAGAGATCCCTTAAATGTATTGAAAACTGCCTCCTGGTAAATAAATAACAAGCACTTAGTGCTTATTGGTCAGATGTATGATGCAAGACAGTAAATGAAGAAGCAAAGGAATGCATAGTTATAAACTAGGGGTTGGAGGTTTAGCTCAGTTAAGGACAAAATTATAAACTAATAAATACCTTAAATTGAAGGAACATGATGCTGCATGAAAGAAAAGAAAGGAAACAGGGTCCCCATTGGGTGGAGACATAAGGCCCCTCTGAAGGCTAAGAAGTAGTAGCTACTGAATAGGGTACAAGGATGAAGACAGAGACTATTCTAAGCAGAGCGAATGGCAGGTACTGTTGATGCCCTTGTAGCTGCTTCATTTAAACTTGAAATAGGAACAGCCAAGGGGATTTGAAGCCTGGTATTAACCAATGTGACCCAACATGTCTGGGCTAAGGAATATGACATTTGAGTTGTTGTCATGGAATGTGAGTCCCCAGGCAATCCTTTTACAGAACATATGGGTGAAATGGCCAGGTGTATAGAGTAAAGATCCCTTTAGGATCAGATTTGTGTCATATCACAGAAAAGGCAGATTTAATTAAATGCTAAGGATAGACCATCTGTCATACAATTCTACTTCAAGCTGCTACACATTCTTGAACAAAAGGTTTACCTCTGCCAAACTATACAAAATACTGGGGATTGCATTGCTCACACTGGTTCCTTTTGACTCTCATGTGACTCTCATCTTTTCACTACAGCCATGGTCACAGAGCAGACAGGTAATAACGGGTGTGATGGGGGGATGGGATGGGCTACTGCTGTGCATGGCCAGTCAGTGTAGCTTGTGATTTTTGTGTTTGGTGGGAGAACTGGTGGTGATGATTTCTTTTCTGAATGTGGTTGTGAACATTAAGCCTTTCTAGTAAAGAGGCCGTCTGGGATTTCAATACTACCTGTTGGAACTCAGACTCAGAAAGCTCATGGTTGGGGGTAAAAATTGCTGACTAATTTCCAAGCTTTCAAGCTTAGGGACAAATCACCCTCATTCTCACATATTTCCTCAGTCTCCCAGTGAGATGAACAGAGGAAACAGATACCAGTGGTCACATTTCATACTGACTTTGGTCCCTGCTCTTCAATATATACAGAAAAGTAGCTACCTTGCAAGTGGTTTCCTTTTTCTCTAGTGCAGTGGTCCTCAACCTTCCTAATGCTATGACTCTTTAATACAGTTCCTCATGTTGTGGTGACCCCCTAACCATAAAATTATTTTCATTGCTACTTCAAAATTACAATTTTGCAACTGTTATGAAGCATAATGTAAATATCTGTGTTTTCCAGTGGTCTTAGGTGACCCCTGTGAAAGGGTATTTTGACTCCCAAAGGGGTTGCAATTCACAGATTGAAAACTGCTAATCTAAAGGATTGAAAATCACCTGTGCAAAACCAAATTTGACAAGGTCATAGGAACTCCATCCTTGAGTTATACTTGACTAATCTTTGCCAAGCGCTTTTTTCCTGGACTTTGAGTGGCTTTCTTATAGACTACCCAGGACCCATCAAAGAAGGAAGAAAGAACATCTTGTTTTAGCACCTTTCTGGTGTTTTTCCTCAGAGACTGAGTTCCAGCAGAGTTCTAATTTACATGAGCTGTCTGTCTGAGTAGCATGAAATTTGAATCCTGTGCATGTGGCATGGAACCTTCAACTTTTCCCTTTGCAAATCATGGTAGAAAAGCTAAATGATATTGATGAGGATGAGGAGGAAGACTTAATCTATGCCCTGCTATAACAGAGACCTTGAACAAATAGACAAATCTATGAAAATGTAACCGGAGCTTAACTTCTAAGGATCTTCCATTGTTGGTGTTTTAAAATTCTGTGAGTCAGGGTTGGAGAGATGACTTAGTGGTTAACAGCACTGGCTGCCCTTCCTCAAGATCTAGAAATATCCACATGGCTTCTCTCAACTTCAGTAATTCCAGGCCCAGTTGAGCTGAAGCCCTCTTCTGGCCTTCGTTGGCACTGCACAGATATGGTGCACAGACATACATGCAGGCAAAACAACTATACACATAAAAATAAATTTTAAAAAAATTTTAAAAAATATCCTTTGAATAGTAGCAAGGATGTTTTCATTTAGTTTTAACTTGAAAAGGATATGTCACCAAGCTCCAAAGAAAGAATATTTCAGGACTGGCAAGATGGCTCAGCAAGTTATGGTACTTGGCTGTCAAACTTGACAATGTGAGTTCAATCTTCGGAATCCACATGGTAGGAGAGAACCAACTCCCACAAGTCATCTTTTGATTTCCATATGTGCACCCCTTGTAAAGGATCTTTGGTCTTCCCTAGGCCGGTGGGTTGACAGAAAGAAGTGGGCACTATTTGAGACTGAAGTGAATATCCATCAATAGTAAAGAGTTACAGGCTACCTAGGATCCATTAGGACTCACAAGCTGGCTTCAAGAATATTGTCAAAGAGCAACAATGGCCTTGTGAAAGAATAGGGAAGCAACTGTTGGCTGTTTATGACTTTGAGGGAGACTTCCCACTGTTGTCAGAAGGATGCCCCTAAAGCTGTCAACACAAGAAACCACAGTTCTGTGCTTTACTGTCATGGAGGAAAGTTAAGCAGGTATCTGAGCTGCAGCTTTTATAACATGGATGTGTAATTATTTATCTGGATGGTGCAATGTGGCATAAAGTAATCTTTTTTAATGTTGTCTACAATTATTTATCAGTGGTTTGTGTGTGTGTGTGTTGTTGTGTGTGTGTGTGCGCGTGTGTGTGTGCGTGCGTGCGCGCGCAATAGATAGAGCATAAATGGAGGTAAGAAAACAGTACATGGGCCTTACTTATCTTCTTATCATGGATCCCTGGAATCAAACTCAGGTACTCAAGCTTAATGGCAAGTATCTTTACTAGATGAGTCATATCACCAACCATGTAATATGCCTTCCTTTAAAAAAAAAACAAACTTTTTTTTGTTGTTGAGACAAGATCTCATTTTGTAGTCCAGGCTGGCCTCCAACTTGCTTTGTAGACCAGGCTGCTCTCCAACTCACAGAGATCCTCCTGCCTCTGCCAGATGCTGGCATTAAAAGTGTATGCCACCATCCCTGGCTTTAAAAAAACAAAACAAAAAGGAAAAGCTTTTTATGGACCATCAAGATGGCTCAGCAAGTGTAGGTGCTTATTGCCAAGCCTGCTGACCTGAGTTTGATACCTGAGCCCTACATGGTAGAGAGAGAGAGCCTGTTTCTGCACATTTCTCTCTTACCTCTACATACATGCTATGTCACATAGGTACCCACACACATATGGACATCCATGCACATAACATAAATTCAAATATAATTTTTTAAAAGCTTTAAATTGATTGTGTGTGTATGTGACAATACAGTTGTGGAGGTCAGAAGGCAACTTATAAGATCTTCTTTCAGTATATGGGTACTGGGTTCAAACTTAAGTTGTCAGGCTTGGTGGCAAACACCTTTATCTACTGAGCCATCTGACTTACCCATAACCGATACTCTCATCCAGAGTCATAGACTCTTTAGTTTTGGATTCTCTTAAATAAAAGTCACATAGCAGGTCCCATACAATAGAGAGGTATGAGAACTAATGCCAGACAGACAATATGTCTTGTGTTGTGAGACAGTGAATTAACTGCCTAAAAATGTTAATGAACACAAGCAGGCAGGCCCTGATGCTCAGAGTGGGACTCTATAGGCACTTCATAATATTCCTTTTTTCATGTAGGACTGATGGACGGCGCTGGTCTTTGGCCTCTTTGCCTTCTTCAGGATATGGAACCAATACTCCTAGCTCTACTGTCTCGGTAAGTAGCCAGAGCTGTAAGCATACCTTCTTCACTCTGGAAGTATTTCCTTACAGATAATTGTTCTCCATCCAGTCCTCCAAAATGATGCTCACCTTTCCTTCCAAACTCAGCAAGATTTATTGAGGATAAGAGGATTTTTTGAGGGGAAGAGCCTTGCTAACTTTCACAGTCATAATTATAATTATAAGGCCTTTGGAAGGATTAGCCAATTCTGTCCCCCAGTTCCTCCTAGTGAGCTCAGAAAAGAGCAACTAATCATGGTTCTCTGCCTCTCCCCACCTTATTTCTCGGATTGCAATTAAGTCTTTCTGTTCCTCCCATTTCCCAAAGGCTTGGTAGCTTTCATCATTAAAACCTTTCAAGAAGGTTACTTTCTATCTCAGTTTGTTATATTAACAAAAAGTAGACCTGTCTCTAAATGTTTGTTTTAGAGAGAGTTTCTGTTTTTAAACAGTAGTTCCTGTCAATATGCTATTGTATGTACAATTGATCCTGAAATGCATCCTCTTCTTGGAGCAACTTTCATCAGTTAGATGATAAAGCTGACAAATTTTGTCAAAAAAGGACCAAGTAGTGTTTTAGGATTTGCAGAGTATAAACTTGGTGACCCCAGCCCTGTTTCTTCTACCAGTCTTTAGGTCCTCTCTGCTTGATGTATCTATAGTCATGAATCACAAGTAAGAAAATGTACTTAGTTCTTCCATTGGCCTATAAATCACTATTAATCCAGAGGTTTTATTGGTCTTTGGCAGTTAAGCTTAAGATTTTTTTTCCCCCTAAGCCAGGTTGTGGTGGCGCATACCTTTAATCCGGGCACTCAGGGAGGCAGAGGCAGGCGGATCACTATGAGTTTGAGGCCAGCTACAGAGTGTCCTACAGAGAGGACAGCCAGGGCTGCTCAGAGAAACCCTATCTCGCAAAACAAAAACAAAAAGATTTACACCCCCTTACCCATAATCTTTTACTTAAACAGAATGTATTTTGTAAACCCTAAGGGATAGTCATGTGTCTTTCTGTGTGTATATATGTAGCACATAAGTATTTCTATTCATTCAAATTTAATAGACCAACCTATTACTCCAGTTTATTGGGATACTTACTCTCTCTCACCATACACACACACACACACACACACACACACACACACACACACATACACACATACACACACTTTGAGACAGCATCTCAATCTCACCATATACTCTAGGCTGGCCTCGAAAGTTTTCAGCCTCCAGAGTGCTGCAATTACAAACATGTACTACCACATCCAACTTTGAAATACTTTAAAATAACAGTTTTGTAGGCTATAACTTACATTGCTTACTAATTCTTACTAGTTGCAGTTGAGTGGGTATTCTATTTGCAACTCAGATGCAAATCAAAACCCTATGAAAACCACACTAGCTGTTTACAACTCCATGCATTAGGGGCTGGAGAGATTGCTCAGTCATTAAGAGCACTTCCTGCTGTTGCACAGGGTCTGGGTTCAGTTTTCAGAACCAACATGGCAGTTTACAACAACTTGTAATTCCAGGTTCCAGGGGATCCAACACCTTCTTCTGACCTCTCTGAGCTCATGCATACATGTGGTGCATGCATACACACACACACACACACACACACACACACACACACACACTCAGGCACACACAAAATAAGAATTTTTTAAAGTTTCATAAATTATAATATTTCATGACAGAGATTTGTACTATTGGCCTAGTCAGAGCTCATTTCTCACTTGATGACCCTACAACTCTAGTTCCCTCAGTTGGTATTGAAGCTTGAACACTAAATAGATTTAGGTGGTTGAACCTAAGCCCTTGATTGATTGATATGTGAAAATTGGGTCAGTGATGTCTGAATTCCCTGCTCTCTGGATCAGTCTTGCCAAGTAAAGGAAGAGCTCTGGAGTCCTGGAATTTTGTGACTTGCCTACATCTGTGGAAGTCCCACCATAGCGCCAGCTTGCTCCCTCAGATGGTCTGCTGTGAATGGTGGACACTTGTCAGAAATTCTTAGGTATTAAGCCCTGTTGAGAACTTGAGATTGTCTTTCATACCAAGTCTAATGTTTAAGTCTAGATCTAAAAACAGTTTTCTTTCCCGCTGGATTTTCTTGACTTGTAGTGTCCCTGGCATCCCACCACAGTCTTCTTAACCTCGGCAAAACTACTCCTCTGGATAACAAACAACTACAGGAAACATTACTTAGCTGTCCCCAGGGTCAAGGTTATGAAAGGGAAAACAAGTGGGTGCCTTTGTTTACCTGGAATATTTATGGAGCAGGAAGCACGGTTGATTAATTGCTATTCAAACTAGCTAGAAGCTTTATTGAAAGCAAGGAGTTCATGTAGAAGAATCTGCTTTTTACTCACCCAGCTTGTTGCATGGCTACTGAGATCTGAACCCTGGACCTTAGGGTAGTGCCACAAGCTCTCTTAAACACTGACCTGTCCTTCCAGATCCCTTACATGTGTCTTTAATGCTGATGGGTTTTGTTTGTTTATGTTTTCTAGTCATCATGTTCCTCACAAGAAAAACTTCATCAGTTGCCTTTCCAGCCGACAGCTGATGAGCTACACTTTCTGACAAAGCATTTTAGCACAGAGAATGTACCAGATGAGGAGGGACGACAGTCTCCAGCTATGCGGCCCCGTTCCCGTAGCCTCAGGTAAGGGCTACTCTTACCTACTGCCCTAGTGGGCTCCGGCATAGTGCAGGGCTCAGCACATGTCCTGCAAAGAGCCACAATGGTAAATGCTTTAGGCTTTGTAGTCACTCCTTTTTATCAAGTTGTGTCATTACTGTTGCAGTACAGTTAACTTCCTTTGGTAGCTTACTCAGAAGCTTTATTTACAAAAAGATCACAAACCATAATTTGCTGTCTCCTGGTCAATCAAACAAAACCAAAACTTGAGTGAGTCAAGTACAATAACACTCAACCATTTTGGCGCCAGGTGCAAGGTCTCTCTTTTCCCCCCCAGATTCCATTCAGTAAAGCAGGATCATGATAATCAGTTCTGAAAATGAGCATGATTTTGATCGCTAAGTTCTACTTTCCTTAATTTCCTTGGAAATGATGAATTAGCTAATGTATAGATTGGAATTCCAGAGGAGCTGTACCCTCAGGAAGAATCCCATCAGATAATGTTGGCACTGGGAGTGACAGGGAGTCATTGGCCATGTCACAAAGACATGGTTCAGACTCACAGACTGAAAAGTGGCTGGGACTTAAATGAAAAAGATCAAGAATACAATGAGAGTCTGGATCCCAGGGATTTTCTTGATTTCATAAAGGAACACCTAGATCATGATGGCCTCATAACTCACAGGGACTATGGGTCCCTTATAAGCCAATTGAGATTGTGAGGACCATAGTGACATTCAGGGAAGTCCCTAAACAAAACAAGGCCAAAGGACAATTCTAAGAGTAACCCAGCTGACAGCTGAGCTCAAGTATCTAGGCACTAAACTGGATATTCAGCTGTTTGACTCAAGATTTGAAATGTTTCAGGAGATACGGTCACAGTGTGCTAGATGGAAGGATACAGGTTGCTATGAAAAATAATTAAAAGGCTGGAAAATTCCTTTCTACTTTCAGAAAAAGACCTAGATTTAGGACTCATATGGCTTTTGCATCCTCTGGGTGACCGTCAAGGTAGCCCACTGGCTGTAGCTTGTTTTAGAAATGAAAATAGGTATATACAGTCTTTCTTTGGTTATTTATTTGATTTGATTCTGAGTACTTGTTTGCTTATCCCACTAAGCAAAGCTGTAAGGAGAGGGAGTCTTTCTATGAAAGAGGTTATCCTTGGGAAGCCAGCTGTGGGTTGACTGGCAGGTAGAATCTTCTCCTCTCAACCTTGGCCAGGAGCTGTGTGAGAGCTACACCTCTGGCAGGAAGGTCAGTCGCCAGTTTCCACATAATTCTATTCTAAAACTATACACAAATGTGCTAGGGGCTCTACAAACAAAGCCTGGAACCTAACTCTCATGAATGTAAGAATATGTGAGGTACTAAAGACAATTGGGACTGGGGGGGGGGCTCAAGGGATGGCCATATTTTTCCTTGATGTTTTTGTGGCATTAAATAACATAATTGTTTCTTTCTTACTCAGTCCTGGGCGGTCCCCAGTTTCCTTCGACAGTGAAATAATAATGATGAATCATGTGTACAAAGAAAGATTCCCCAAGGTAAGGATTTATCTTAAAGGAGAAAATAATATCCAAGGATGGCTACCTATAGCCAACCCAGTAGGAAGACTCCAGAATGAGAGGTCAAGTGCAGAAGTATCCAAAAAGATCACCATCTTTAAAGGCATCTAGAGGGGCCAGGGAGAGAAAAGCAGAGGTCTTTACTTATAGAGCTTCTATTTCTCCACTCCAGAACAAGTAGTGAGTGGAGGAGAATGTCACATATGTGTTAAAGAAGAAAGGAACTAGAGATCTGGTTTCCTACTGTGCACATTGCATTCATAACTCGAGGTTGTCCCCAACCTCCTCCCACTTTTGACACACCTTCATTTGACACAGATTTCTTAATGTATACAGATCTGGTAGAAGAAGCAGCCAAGAGAACAACAGGACAAGAGGCAGGAGCCCTAGAGTTGCTTGCTAACATTCATGTTTGCATTTTTAAAGTGAGAAGGAAGATTGGTCTTATCCCAAGATAGCTAGGAAATAGTACTTTACACTTCTGCTGCAAACCTCCTTGTTTGGAACTAGGACATCACTTGCATGTCTCCTACTGCTCTTCCCCTATCCTTTATTTTTTTTTAATTTGCTTGTTTGTGTTTTTTGATATTGAGGGGTTTGTTTATTTTTTGAGTCAGTCTCACTTTGTAGTAGGAATTATTCTAGAACTTGATATTTAGCCCAGGCTAGCCTCAGCCTCAATCCTGCCCCAATCTTGTGAATGCTGAGATTATAGACTTGCCACCACAGGTGTGAATTTGCAGTTCTGATCAAGAACCACCTGCTGTGTACTCATACTTGGCCTTCTGATTCCTACAGAAAGCAGTCAGCCCTGTATTAGTCAGGGTTCTCTAGAGTAGCAGAATTTACAGAATGAATCTCTCTGTATAGAAATGGGATTTATGGGTTGGGCAGTGGTGGCATGGCCTTTAATTCCAGCACTCAGGAGGCAGAAGCAGGCAGATCTCTGTGAGTTTGAGTCTAGCCTGGTCTACAGAGTAAGTTCCAGGACAGCCAGAGCTATAAAGAGAAACCATATCTCAAAAGAAAAGAAAAAGAAACAGGATTTATTAGACTGACTTACAGGCTGTTGGTCCAGCTAATCCAACAATGGCGCCTGTGAACATAAGGTCCAGTAATTGAGTAGTTGTTTAGTCCATGAGGCTGGATATCTTAGCTGGTTTTCAGTATACACCAGAATCCCAAAGAAGTAGACTCTAGTGCCATTGAAGGAATGGACTTACTAGCAAGGGCAAGAGAAAACAGGCAAAAAGAGATGTCTTTTACACAGGCTTTCAGCAGAAAGTGTGGCCCAAATTAGAGGTGGATCTTCCCACCTCAAAAGATCTGGATTAAAAGTGTGTCTTCCCACATCAAAGATCTAGGTTAGAAGTAGATCTTCTCACTTCAAATGATTTAATTAAGCAAAATTCCTCACAGGTGTGCTCAGCCATTTTTGGGTTTTAGTTCATTCTAGATGTAGTCAAGATGAAAACCACAATAGCAATCACAAGTCCTATCTGAGAGACATTGGGGGCTAAGGTGCTCAGGCCTCCTCCATCTCCTCTGCCCAGGCCTCCCTGGATTGTCTGTCTGTATCTGGAGTACATGCTTCCTGCTGCTCTCAAAGTCCTTCCCTCCAACTGTATAGTCCACCATACACATGAGAGCTGAGGGAGATGGCAGAAGTGCTCTGTGCTTTCCTTTCTTGACATACACCAGTGAAACCTTGTGTCAAGGACCCAGACCACTTGTATTCATCTCAGCTCCATTTATTAGCTGCAAGATTCTGGACAAAGTATTTAACTTCCTTGAGCTTCATTTGCCTCATTGACAACTCGTAATAATAGAACCCTATTAGATGCCATGAGGATAAATGAACTCTTTTTTTTTTAACAGTATGCAGGACATAAGAAGTACTCAGTAATATTAGCTATTATTCTGTTTAATATGTTCTCTCTGGCCTTCACGTGGTAGCCTTGAAGTATACACAAGAATAAGAATAAGAACAAAGAAAGAGCAGGAAAACAGCTAGGAAGCCATGTTGTTGTGCTTTATAATGAAATTCTAGAGTGTGCATTGTTGAGAAATTTATCTTTCATGTCTCATCCTCTTTGTACAGAGATACATATTGACACCTAGCACTGTGGGTTGGTATTTATAGGTATTTTTCTTTCATATAAGACAGGCTATTGTTAGAAAATGTGTTAAGATTCCTTCCATTGCTTCTCTTCATGCTGCTCTCACTTTTTAAAAATCCCTCTGTACACATGCCACATATAAACATACTTTTGTTTGTGTCAGCATATTGGGAATCAGAAATCACTCAGTGACAAAAAAAAAAGAAGCCAAGGTCCTAGAGAGTTAGGCCAAAGAGAGCTCTGAGCCAGACCTCCATTCCATCCTAGCTTCCTAAACTAGGCATAATCATACCTTCCATACATGTTCTCTGAGCACCTATTGTATTCAGTGTGAACTCATGTTAAATATGAGAGCCCTATGATAATGAAACTCTCTGACTTGCCATAACTTCTTATGCATAGAAAGGTTCAGAAGCCAACATCATCTATGCACTGAGTTACCCAGTCAGGAGTCCAAGTTAGAAGCACAGAGGAAAGAGAACTTTTGTTTCCCAGGAAGCAGAAGACTTGTCTGAGGATTGATGATGCTTGAGTGAGATTAGGAGCAACAGTAACTCAGGCCAGAACCCAGAGAATGTGTAACAAAGACAATGGCATGAAACATGGCCAGTAAGAGACTAGCAAACCTATTTGTCTACAGAACCAAAAAGCTTGCATTACAAAGTGTGGCAAGAGACAGGCAAACCAAGATGATAGAGGGCCTCAGATCTGGTGTTGGGGCTGCCTGACTTACCTGAAGTGACTACTTCATGCCTTATGTAATTAGGTTTCCCAAGGTAGCATGAGGAAGTAAGGCGTACAGAGATCCCATCCTTCAGAATTTGTTGTAGCTAAGCTGGGACTGGAAGGAAATTAACATCTCTTCTTCTGTTCCCAGGCCACTGCACAAATGGAAGAGCGACTAGCCGAATTCATTTCCTGTAACACTCCAGATAGTGTGTTGCCCTTGGCAGATGGTGCCCTAAGCTTTATTCATCATCAGGTGATTGAGATGGCCCGAGACTGCCTGGATAAATCTCGGAGTGGCCTCATTACATCACACTATTTCTACGAACTTCAAGAGAATTTGGAAAAGCTTCTGCAAGATGTAAGTGTCTTGATGTGGAAACTGATGAAACTTCCACACAGTAATCTCAGGAATTAGCAGTGAGCCCAGCTGCTGGCCACCACCAGGTCTCCTTGCCAGTGTGTAGGAACTTCCAGATTTGGTGCTGTTGAGCTTATATCCTGCCCTAGGCCTCTCCATCACTTGAGAAGTCTGCTTAGTTTCAGAGGAACTTGGTTCTGTGAGTGGTTTTTGTTTTGTTTTGTTTTTAATAATTATTTTTAGGTTCTGGAGCTGGTAAGCTGGCTCATTAGGTAAATGTACTTACCACCAAGCCTGATGATCCCCTGGACCTACATAATAGAAGAGAAACTTCACTTGTACACCATGGCACAAACATATCCACATGCACACAAAATTAATAAAAAAAGTACTTGCCTAGTTTGTATGAGGCCCTAGTAATCCTTAGTACTAGGGGGTGGAGATTTCTAACCAAGAAATAAAATATGGCCAGATGTGGTGGCACACGCCTATAATCCCAGTACTCTGGAGACTGAGGCCTAAGCTACATATTAAGTCTATCTTTAAAAGAAGGGAAAATGTCAAGGGACTGGGGAGATGGGTCAGCTAGTAAAGTGGCTGCAACATAAGCATGAAGACCTAAGTTTGGATCCCCAGTTCCCATGTAATAAGCCAAAAGTGATCACACGTCTGCATAACCCCTAGGGGAGGGAGGGGAACCCTGGAGCTCACTGGCTAGGCAATATAGCCAATCAGTGACTGACAGGTTCAGTGAGACACGCTGTCTTAAAAACTAAGTTTGAGCCAGCCTGCTCTACAAAGTGAGTTTCAGGACAGTCAAGGCTACACAGAGAAACCCTGTCTGGAAGAAAAAAAAAAGTTTGGAAGCAACAAAGGAAGATACCCCAATATCAATTTCTAAACTTATGCACCTATACGACAATTGCATACATACAAACATACCATACATATACACCTGCAAAATGAGAGGGAAAAAGTCAACAAAATAAAGAATAGTTTTCTTTTAACCATTTTCTTAATAGTGAGTTGGAAGTTCCCAAAGACATTTAAGAATTAGGAAACTGGGGGCTGGAGGGACGGCTCAGGTGTTAAGAGCACTGGTTGTTCTACCAGAGGTCCTGAGTTCAATTCCCAGCAACCACATGGTGGCTCACAACCACCTGTAATGAGATCTGGTGCCCTCGTCTGGCCTGCAGGGATACAAGCAGGCAGAATACTGCATACAAAATAGTTAGATAGATTGCTGCAGCATCTCTGGTCATTGCGGCGGCTGCAGCGTCTCCTTCTCTTTATGTCTTTTATTTCTTCTCTGCTAGTCCGCTATTTTCCTGCCTAGCACGCCGATAGTTTTATTTATTAACCAATAGAACAACTGACATATAGACCATCCCAGACAGCAAGTGCAGACCATCTCAACACCTGCATCAGGCCATGGTCCTAATATCCTCTATACGGACTGCTGGTAAAGCCACGAGGAACCCAAGAAGGGTTCCCACAGGACATACAGAACATCCCACAGCAATAGATAGATAGATAGACAGACAGACAGACAGACAGACAGAATAGATAGATAGATAGATAGATAAAGAAAGAAAGAGAAAGAATAATGAATGAATTAGGAAACTGAGCTGGAAAGATGGCTCAGTGTTTATGAACACAATACTCTTCTAGAGGACACAAGTTTAGTTCCTAGAATCCACATCTGGCAGCTCACAACTACTTGAAAGACCAGCTCCAGTGGGATCCAATGCCTCTGGTCTCTGGCCTCCATGGACATTGTACATGCAGATGTTTCACCCATACCTACATGTAATTTAAAATAATTTTAAAAAAGAGTCAAGAAATTGATAGGTATATCATACAAAGAATTAACATTGAATGACTTAAAGGGTTTTTTTTTGTTTTTCTTCAAGACAGCTTCCACTGTGTAGCTTGGGTTTGTCTTGAATTAGTGGGTTCCAGTGATCCTTCCACCAGAGCCTCTTGGTCAGCGTAGATGGTAGACATATGCTCCTAAGCCAGAAACTCTGTTCCTCTTGTGTGTAAGGTTTTCTAAAGTGCTAAAGTCAGATCTAAGACACTTTATTAACAAGTAAAGGTATTTGCCACAAAGCCTGATGACCTGAGTTCATGTGTCTGTACACACCATAAAAATAAAAATTAAATAGATGAATATAAAATGCTCAAGTCACAGTCTTGCTTAAAACCTTCTGGCCTTTCCTCAAACTGACTGACTACCTGAGGTTAGGTGTTGGTGCCTTTGGGAGAACACTTGAGTGTTCTCTAATTGGCCAATTACCATTTTTTTTTTTCCAATTCTGTTCTCTAATTTACTAGGCCCTTGTAATAGAGGGGGGAAATTCAGTGCAGGCTGTGTCTCAAAGAATTTAATGACTGTTCAACATACATTTCCATATTTCTTCCTGTGGTTAGCTCTGTGCAGTCTGGTCCTGTTTAACCCATTCACAGTAGGATAATTGTGTAAGTAACCTTTCTTTTCTGTGTAGGCTCATGAGCGCTCAGAGAGCTCAGATGTAGCCTTTGTGATACAGCTGGTAAAAAAGTTGATGATTGTCATTGCCCGCCCAGCTCGTCTCCTGGAATGTCTGGTGAGTTAACATGGAGTGTTGATGTGCAGGTGGGGAATCGGGGATGTAAAGGAAGTGTCTTGCCAACAACAAAACTGGGAGTACCATTAACATTTCTGTTAGTGAATTTTTTTTTTTTAAATATGATTTGCAAGCACTTAGGGGACTGGCAGCAAGAACTATAGTCTGGCCTACCCCATGCTAAATCACGGGTTATGATTGAATATATACCAGCAGTGCTCCAGGTGGACCACCTGAACATACCTGACAGTGCCGCCTGGCTCAAAGAATCAGACTTACAACAGGTAACTAGGCTAACCTGTCTTGAAGTCAAAAGCTCTTGTGCTTATTTCTAAGAAGACTATACTATGCTTAGGAAATCATCTAGAGGTGACCTAGAAGACAGCTTTGTTCCATGATCTGTAACTCATGTTTCTGGATGTTTAGAGACCAGGGTATATCATCACAAAGAGGTTTAATTTCTTTCCCTATGGTATGTGCTTTTAATTCCAAGAAAGGCAGCAGCATACGTTTGTATCTCTCCCCAACTGACCACAACCACCTTTTTTCTCTGGTACAGGAATTTGACCCTGAAGAATTCTATCACCTGTTAGAAGCAGCTGAGGGTCATGCCAAAGAGGGACATGGAATTAAATGTGACATCCCCCGCTACATTGTTAGCCAGCTGGGCCTCACACGGGATCCCCTAGAGGGTGAGCATGCTGCATAGTGGCTATAAAGAAGAGATTTAGCTTAGACATGGATATAACATGACCTCAGGGATCTCAGGACTACAGGAGACACTCTGTGATCTCTGCCATTACATGGCCTTTCCTTTGGAATCACTGTTCATATTTGCCTGCTGTGTCCTAGACAGGCTTCCCTTGGGCCCAGCTAGGTTGGATTTAGATCCTCAGATTAAACAAGGTCCACAAGGAAGGATCATAATCAACATTTAAAATGGTCACCCTTCTCCATACTCTTCTCTCTCCTACTGACCACCTTACAAGCCTTCCTGTTTAGGGCTTGTCCATTCTGCTTTAGAGTTTAGCTCTGTTCTTCTGGACTTCACGATGAGCCCCTGCATGAACCTTGGACTTCCCTATCCTGCTTTGTGGCTGTTCTGCCCCTGTCTGCTTGCTTCCCTGCTCCAATAAGTAAAGTAGTCTTGGCCTGAAGGATGAGTACAGGTAGAAGCTTCCATTAGGCCTTGTTTGAGAGAAGCTTTTCTAGACTGTGCCAGGCCTTGTAAATGGCACTGAACTTTTAGAAATAGTAGAGTAATGGTACTTGACTTATTTTCCTGTCTAAAATCTGTGCTTTACTGATGACAGAGCCACAGTATTACATTTCAGACTGATACAGTATTAATACTTATCCCACGTGTACCTGTTGTATGATCTGAGGGTATTGCTGAAATGCCTATCACTGCTCTACAATTTTCTCTGGTGTCCTTGCTGTGTTTCTAGAAATGGCCCAATTGAGCAGCTATGACAGTCCTGATACTCCGGAGACAGATGATTCCATTGAGGTAAAGATCCTGAGCTACTGTTGCAGTCTTGGAGACTGAGCTCTGTGAAGCCCTATAAGTTTGCTTTAAAAGAACATCTGGGGACTGGAAAGATGGCTCAGTGGTTAAGAGTACTAGCTCTTCCAGAGGACCCGGGTTTAATTCCCAGCACCCACATTGGTGACTCACAACCAACTGTAACTCCAATTCCAGGAGATCCAGTGCCCTCCTCTGACCTCCACAGACACCAGTCACACATACATAGTTGTGATCAAAAATTCATACACATAGAATAACAATAAATAAGTCTTTTTTTTTTTAAAGGAACATATAAAGGGATAGGAAGTTGGTGCTACCAACAATGAAAAGTCGTATGGTTCCTGGGAAAGAATAGGCAAGAGCTGCATGTACTCAGCTAAGACTGGGTACACACACAGCTTCCCCAAGCATATGTGCTCTGAAGATCATACCTACTTCCTTCCTTTTTCTTTGTCTTCTAGGGTCGTGGGGCATCTCTGCCAAATAAAAAGACCCCCTCTGAAGAGGACTTTGAAACCATTAAGCTCATCAGCAATGGCGCCTATGGGTAAAGGCATGGGTCAGATTGGGGCCAGGACTAGAGCTGAATCAGCCCTTGGTCTCTTCCTTCTGAAAGTGTATGATACCCAATCCCCTGGGCAGAAGATGCCCCAAGGTGGACCCACTCCCTCTTTGAATTCTCCTGGAATATCAAGAGTTCAGCTTCCTCTGGCATCTGAACATTGGTTCATTGCCCAGGCAGGATTCCCACCTGTCTTGGTAGCATTCCTCTGAGTTCTGGAAACATTGAGCTGGGCCCTCAGGACCTGCTCTGCCAGGAAATGGAAGCATTAATTGGGCCAGAAGCCTAGATTCTTCTTAGTAGTAGGCATATCCCCAAGAGTTTTGTTGTTTTGTGCACATATGTGGGATGAAGAGGCATTTGGGGGTTATGGAACGTACATTTGAGGTGCTAAGAGACCCTGGGTGCTGGGCTGGGCTGGCTGTCTTCCCCAGGGCTGTCTTTCTGGTGCGGCACAAGTCCACTCGGCAGCGCTTTGCTATGAAGAAGATTAATAAGCAGAACTTGATCCTACGGAACCAGATCCAGCAGGCATTTGTGGAGCGCGACATACTGACGTTCGCTGAAAACCCCTTTGTGGTCAGCATGTTCTGCTCCTTTGAGACCAAGCGTCACTTGTGCATGGTGATGGAATATGTTGAAGGTACTGGGGGAGCATGGCCTGTGTGGAAGTCCAAGTGTACTCGGAGCCTCCGGCCTAAATAAGGACCAGCTTCTTTGTAGAGTAGCGAAGCTTCGGGCTCCAAAGACCTCTTTGTTATCTATTTCTGCTTAGGAACTCAGACCACTGGCCACAGTGAGCACATAGCTTCACAGGAGAAAAGTGGACAGATGCAGTAACGCAGCAGCCAGAGAGTCTCCTCCCCAAAGTCTGTGCAGACAGGGGCAGAGGCTTTAGCTAGCAGCCATAGAAGCCCAAAGTGGGACTCTGCAAGATCGCCCCTGCTGATGACTTGATAAAGGACCATCCCTAAACCTAGTCCAATACTCTGGGAATAGACTAGAAGAATAACATGGGCAGAGCTCTGGAGAGGGGCAGGCAGCAGCTTTGCAGTAGCCCTTCCTCGGACCCCCTCACTCTGTACAGATACAAACATTTCCCCTAAGGCTTAAAGCTGAACCTGAACAAAGCCATGCTTTTACTTCAGTGGCTATTTGCTGGAGGTTTACATGTCACTTTAGTCAGAAAAGAAGGAAATAAGTGAACAAACATGAATGATTTAGCAGATGCATTTTTTAATAATTTATTTAATTTTATTTTATGTGCATTGGTGTGAGTGTGTCGGGTCTCCTGGAACTGGAGTTACAGACAGTTGTGAGCTGCCATATGGGCGCTGGGAATTGAACCTGGGTCCTCTGGTGCTCTTAACCACTGAGCCATCTCTCCAGCCCTAGCAGATGCATTTGTTGAATATAGTGTTCCCATCCTAGAAAACTTAGTCTTATACCTGCAAGTCATTATGAAAGTATGAAGGCCTGGATTCCTTCCTTCTGTCACCTAATAGTCTAATCCATTTCCTGCTTCCTACTACCTATCTCCCACCCACACTAGTAGCAGAAGGGCTAGAGTCACAGGGTCTAACATTAGGCTATTCTGTGAAACTATCTTCTTAAGTACTGCAAAGCCTGAGAACTGGCTGGAACAGAGTACTGGAACATGATAGCCTTTCTTCATGATAGCCTGGGCTTTTTGCAGGGGGAGACTGTGCCACTCTGCTGAAGAACATTGGGGCCCTGCCTGTGGACATGGTGCGTCTGTACTTTGCAGAAACTGTGCTGGCTTTGGAATACTTACACAACTACGGCATTGTGCACCGTGACCTCAAGCCTGACAAGTATGCCCACTGTCTGTTTTTATTGTTCAGGTCTTCCTCTTAAGTCTCTTCATAAGTGGGACAAACACAACATGCTTGGATTATCTTAGAATGGCTACTAGGAAACAGAAGAAACCAAGCAGAACAAAAGAATCAGCATATCTAATAATGACTGTATATAATAGCTTTGGGCTGGGCGGTGGTGGCACACGCCTTTAATCCCAGCACTCGGGAGGTAGAGCCAGGCGGCACTATGTGAGTTTGAGGCCAGCCTGGTCTACAGAGCCAGATCCAGGACAGGCACCAAAACTACACAGAGAAACCGGGTCTTGAGAGAGAGGGGGGGGGGGGGGGGGGAGAGAGGGAGGGGGGGGGGAGGGAGAAAATAGCTTTGATATTATGCAGACCCACAGATGGCCAGTCAATGCTTGTTAACTGAGTCAGTCTTTTTATTAAAAAAGTTTTGAGTCTCAGATTCCTTCCTTCTGAAATGAAAACAGCACATTTGCTGTGCTGAGTATTCTAGAAACAGTCCCCCTGCCTTCTTCCTCCTTTGGTGCTGTGGATCAAAACCAAGGTCTCATTCATGATAGTGAGATACTCCTCCACTGGACTGCATCCTCAGTTCCAGGACAGTTTGGAGACACTTATCACAGAACTCAGTAGCTCACTGAACATGTTTCTTACTCATATGATGAACCAGGTAGGAAACCTGACTTCATTTGTCATAGTTTGAGTTTGTGGCCTGGACCGCTGACACTGATCCAATTAAAGAAATTGGAACCAAGCTGGGTGATAGTGGCGCACACCTTTAATCCTAGCACTCAGGAGGCAGAGGCAGGCGATCTCTGTGAGTTCAAGGCCAGCCTGGTCTACAGGGCAAGTTCCAGGACAACCAGGGCTATACAGAGAAACCCTGTCTCGAAAAAATAAAGAAGTGGGGACCAGGGATAATGGAATCACTAGAATAGAGGGTGGCAGGGTGAAGCCCTTACCATCAAGTAGAATGGCCCAGGCAAAGTATTTAAAGCAGTCTCTGGTCTAGTTTTTCCCAAATCAAAGGCATGGGAAAAGATTTCATCAGTTTTCCTTCTCCCTGAGATGGATACTATAAGTTCCTTGGCTTACAGAGGGGCTGTTAATGACTACAGCAGCTTCTTTAGGATGGCTGGACTCAGCCTGGAGGAAGTCTCTTCTGGCAGTACCTGTCCAGGTACAAGGGAACAACAAAGAGATGGACTTGCAAGGAGGGACAGAAAATGGTACTCACAAAGCCAGGGCTGCTGCTGGTTTATAGCTGCCTAGCTCCCCATTTGTGTCCCCTGGTGCCCTGCAGAAGCTAATACTAAATCAGTACTAAGGGACAACTGGGAAATAACTCCATGATTTTTTCCTGTGGTCTCCTAGCCTTCTGATTACATCCATGGGGCACATCAAACTCACTGACTTTGGACTTTCTAAAATTGGCCTCATGAGTTTGACAACCAACTTATATGAGGGCCACATTGAAAAGGATGCCCGGGAGTTCCTAGACAAGCAGGTAAGAAGCATGGGGAAAACCTTGGGGGTCGAAATTCAGGCCTCAGAATAAGGCCTTGGAGTTACTTGCTTATAATCTGTGCCTGAGTATTAACATGGGTATTCCACGTTTTTGCCTTTAGTTTCAGGGAAACATTGAAGTAGATAGCACATTTGGAAAACAGGATGAGCCCTGAGAAAATGGGTATAATTCCCTGGGATTTGGATGAAATAGCTGTCTTAACTATTGATGCATCTTCATGTAAGATCAGCCTGAGGCACAGCTCTCCTGGGGTGTGTTCTTGGAACACAGCTCCACACTTCCACTGAATGCTGTGCCATTTTCTCAAGAGCAGCCCATTGATGTTTTCTGACTTGGTATTTCAGGTTGTGATGGCCACAGATGATTGGTAGGTTCTGTTCTGGGGGCAGGAACCAACTCTTATGACCAGCTCCAGAAGAAAAAGATAGAGAGGGCTGGTTTCAGGCTGGAATGAGATGTTTTGGTTAATTAGGAAATACAGAAACCCTCCTGACCAAGAGCTTTAACTCCGTTCCCTGGAATGGCTGTTGGTACTGTTTATTATTATTAGGTAGGGTGAGCTGCCTCTTCATTCAGAAGGAACATCCTAAACTGTCATGCCAGCAAGCTGTCTCAGAATACTGAGCCAGCCTGCCTTCTCTGTGCTCAGGTATGCGGGACCCCGGAATACATAGCACCTGAGGTGATCCTGCGTCAAGGCTATGGGAAGCCAGTGGACTGGTGGGCCATGGGCATAATCCTGTATGAGTTCCTGGTGGGTTGCGTCCCTTTCTTTGGAGACACTCCGGAGGAGCTCTTTGGGCAAGTGATCAGTGGTAGGTACTGTCTCCCTGGACCAGTGTGGAGTCGGGTTATATGCATACAACTGGGAGGGTCTTGAGCTCTTTTTTCTGAAGTGTGTGTCCCTGGTAGGCATGTGTCTGTTTGAGCACACATGTGTTGTGTCCTCCTGGGGCTTTCTCTGTGTTCATGGCATCCTTGTGTCATGGGTGTTCTGTGCTGTTCTTGTATCTGTGAGTGTGAGCTCTGAGTCTAGAGTAAAATGGCAAGTGAGCTGGCGCTTCAGGAGCAGAAGTCACTGTTGAAAATGTGCACACTGGATCAGAGAGCAAGCTATGTTCTGGGGACTGTGAGACTCCCTAGGAGAGGAGGAACCTCTAGGACTTTAGGAACTGGGGTTCCAGACAAGGCTTTGAGGAGCTCTAAGCCTGGCTTTTCCCTTTCTTATACTGTCCTTTTTCTGCATTTCCCCACTCTACCCACAATTTTTCCTCTCTCTTACCCATAATACTTCAGATGAGATTGTGTGGCCTGAGGGTGATGATGCACTGCCCCCAGATGCTCAAGACCTCACTTCCAAACTGCTTCACCAGAACCCCCTAGAAAGACTGGGCACAAGTAAGTTGGGTTTTTCTCCTATTTCTCACCACTTGGAAAGGGGGCAGGGAGGCTGAGTCTGTGTACCCTAAGGTTCAGTGGAAAGCCCCTCTTGATCCTGAAACTCTGACTCGATTACCTGTACTCCATGCAGTTGATCTTTTCCCCGGCCCTCTCTGTCTCAGGTAGTGCCTGTGAAGTGAAGCAGCACCCGTTCTTCACGGGTCTGGACTGGACAGGACTCCTTCGCCAAAAGGCTGAGTTTATACCTCAGCTGGAGTCAGAGGATGACACCAGCTACTTTGACAGTAAGACTTGCTGGGGGGGGGGTGGTGAAGCATGAACCATATTTACCAGGAATTGCCTATGCATCCCTTGGTCAGGAGCAACTGCTCAGGGCCCTACTGCCATCAGGATGGCACCAGCAAGGGTGCTGAAGTTAATTAAACTGTGTATTTGGTCTAGCCCGTTCAGAACGATACCATCATGTAGACTCTGAGGATGAAGAGGAAGTGAGTGAGGACGGCTGCCTTGAGATCCGCCAGTTTTCTTCCTGCTCTCCAAGGTTCAGCAAGGTGTGACTAAGGAGCGCAGGCTGCTGGGGGATTGGGAGAGGAGAGAGCCTGTCAAGGACATGCCTAGGGCAGGCTCAAGGAATTTTGTTAGAACCCGTGCCAGAAAGAGATCAGAGAGGCCAGGCGGTGGAGGTGCATGCCTTTAATCCCAGCACTCGGGAGGCAGAGGCAGGTGGATCTCTGTGAGTTTGAGACCGGCCTGGGCTATAGAGTGAGTTCCAGGACAGGCACCAAAACTACAGAGAGAAACCCTGAGTTGGGGGGGGGGGGGGAGCAGGAGTCCCTAGAATCAGGCCAGCAGAACAGTTTCTGCAAATGAGCGACTTGAATGGAGAAGGGTATAAAGCGGGGAGGGGTCCCCTCAAATCCCTTGCTGTCAGATCCCAAGAAGACCCTTTGTTCTCGGACGGTATAGCTGTCAGAGCCATCCCATGTGTCTCCTGTGCTCATAGGTTTACAGTAGCATGGAACGGCTTTCCCTGCTTGAGGAACGCCGGACACCACCCCCAACCAAGCGCAGCCTGAGTGAGGAGAAGGAAGATCGCTCAGATGGCTTGGCAGGGCTGAAGGGCAGAGACCGCAGCTGGGTGATTGGTTCCCCTGAGATGTAAGCACCCAGGGCTCACCAGGGTGGGTAGATCAGTCATGCCTCAGTTGTAAACATCAGAAGCTGGAGGGGTAGGTGTTGGTAGTTAAATGACATTTGCCAGGGAAGTCTGGCAAAATGTGCGAAAAGGTCTGTGACTATAACTGTGGGGTAGTCTCAGCAGAGGCAGGAGTAGAGACAACCTGGGCCACTTCACCCTATAGTACCTAAGCCCTGTATTTCTCAGATTACGGAAGCGGTTGTCTGTGTCTGAGTCGTCCCACACAGAGAGTGATTCAAGTCCTCCGATGACAGTGCGACACCGTTGTTCAGGCCTCCCAGATGTGCCTCGTTGTCCTGAGGAGACCAGTGGCACCCCTCGGAGGCAACAACAGGAGGGTATATGGGTCCTCACACCCCCATCTGGAGAGGGGTCATCTGGGCCTGTCACTGAACAACCACTGGAGAGGCAGCTGAAGCTGAATGAGGAGCCTCCTGGCCAGAGCAGTGGGTCTTGTGCAGGTGTGGCCCAGACAATGGCGAAAAGCATAGGCTGGAATATACCAGGGAGGGAGGCTTAGCTACATTGCAGGTCTCATTATTCACTTGGACCCACAGCCATGGAGACACGAGGCCATGGGACCCCACAGCTGGCTGAGGAAGCTGCAGCCAAAGCCATCAGTGACCTAGCTGTGCGCAGGGCCCGTCACCGGCTGCTCTCTGGGGACTCTATAGAGAAGCGCACCACTCGCCCTGTCAACAAAGTAATCAAGTCTGCTTCAGCTACAGCCCTTTCCCTCCTCATTCCTTCAGGTAAGGCCACCAGGGAACTAAGAGAAAACTCATAGGATGGACATTGGAAGCTGGGGGTCTGCATGAGTCTCTGTGCAGCAGGTGTATGTGTGTACAAGTAGGTGTCTGAGAGACTGCCTCCTTACCATGCAAGTAGAGGTCTCTGAAGACCCGTGCTGATGTCTGTGATGTCCATGCATGTGCACCAGAGGGCAGGACTGTAGTGGCAGAAGAGGTGTAGGCTTTGGGGCAAAAAGCTAATAGTTCAAATCATCAATGCTGAAGGCTCTTGACCTAGAATTGAATATCTTGTCTGACACTCTTAAGCCCTAAGTTCTTCATTTTTAAAATGTGGATATATGGGGCTGGAGAGATGGTTCAGTGGACCCAGGTTAAATTCCCAGCGCCTACGTAGCAGCTCACAACTGTCTGTAACTCCAGTTCCAGGGGATCCAACACCCTTACATAGATATACATGCAGGCAAACACCAATTCAGATAAAACAAAAATAAATCATTTTTTAAAATGTTAAGTGGAGCCAGGTGACAGTGGTAGCGCACGCCTTTAATCCCAGCACTTGGGAGACAGAGCCAGGCGGATCTCTCTGAGTCCGAGGCCAGCCTGGTCTACAGAGTGAGTTCTAGGACAGACTCCAAAGCTACACAAAGAAACCCTGTCTTGGGGGGAAAAATATTAAGTGGATATAAATAATGAGCTCACAGTATAACTGCGATGTTTAAAGCTTATGATGTGCCTACATGATCCATTATACACACATAAGTGCTAGCTGCACCATTCACCTGTACTCCACCAAGAGCTCAAAAAGTTCTATCCAGGTAAGGATGCTTTGTGAATCAAGTCCTGCAGGGAAGATATTGCTTAGCCTTAACTCTGTCCATGACTTGGAGTGGGCTGGGATCATGGCCAGATCAAGATCTGTGATCACTAAGTCTTGGTTTCTCCTCCAGAACACCACACCTGCTCACCATTGGCCAGCCCCATGTCCCCGCATTCCCAGTCATCTAATCCATCCTCCAGGGACTCTTCTCCAAGCAGGGACTTCTTGCCAGCTCTTGGCAGCTTGAGGCCTCCCATCATCATCCACCGAGCTGGCAAGAAGTATGGCTTCACCCTGAGGGCCATTCGTGTCTACATGGGTGACTCAGACGTCTACACTGTGCACCACATGGTGTGGGTATGTCTGGCCAGGCAGAGCTGGTGTCCTCTAGCTTTGTTTCTCCCACCTTCCCGTTAGCAGAGCCTGTCTGCCCTTTCTTCGGTCACTGCCCACATTATTCACAGAAACCAAAGGGTGGTGGTCAAGGGGTCACAGCACCTGAACCAAGGTCCAAATTAAAGACTCTTCTCTTCCTGGGGCAGCATGTGGAGGATGGCGGTCCAGCCAGTGAGGCAGGGCTTCGTCAGGGTGACCTCATCACCCATGTCAATGGTGAGCCTGTGCATGGGCTGGTCCATACAGAAGTGGTGGAGCTGGTCTTGAAGGTTAGTGCTGGAAATGCTGTCTGTGTGAGTATGAATGGCCCTAGACTTGTGAGCCTGGACTAGCCGTAGGAGGAGCGGGGGTGTCAGGTACACATACATCAGCATTAAGGACAGATGTATGGACGTGGAGAATTTGAATGTGCAGTACAGGAGATTTTCTCCATATGTAAGTAGTCTTTGCTGGCCAAGGCCCAATGACTCTTCTAAATGCAAGTGAGACTGATGAGCAGGACAGGAGGAGAGGTGCTGCTCTGTCTCACCATTCCTAAACCTAAACCACTCTGGGGTGCCACTTGGAACCATTTTCTAACCTGTGAGAGCAAATAGCACTTGCTGAGCTGTACGTGCTGCTGTTGAAGAGCAGTAGCTGGAGCTGTGGTGCAGCGGAGGTAAGGGCAAGACAGGAGAACAGCCACCACTCTTAGCCAGAGTGTCATGCTGTTCTCTGCTTGGCTTTCCAGAGTGGAAACAAGGTATCAATTTCAACAACTCCCTTGGAGAATACATCTATCAAAGTGGGGCCAGCTCGGAAAAGCAGCTACAAAGCCAAGATGGCCCGAAGGAGCAAACGAAGCCGGGGCAAGGATGGGCAAGAAAGGTGAGATAAGTTTGGTCCAGAGGTTTACCCTGAGAACCTGGGTGTGCACATTTGTTGGGGCCTAGAGTATGCTGGGCCCTGTGCACATCAGCCTCGCCCTTACCTCTACAGCAGAAAAAGAAGCTCCCTGTTTCGCAAGATCACCAAGCAAGCCTCCCTGCTGCACACCAGCCGCAGCCTTTCTTCCCTTAACCGCTCCTTGTCATCAGGAGAGAGTGGTCCAGGCTCTCCCACACACAGCCACAGCCTCTCTCCCCGATCTCCTCCTCAGGGCTACCGGGGAGCCCCTGATGCTGTGCACTCAGGTACAAGGGCCTCCCTGTAGATCAGAAACCACCCCTTGGGAAATAGGAAGGAACCTGAGCCCTCTGCTTCCCTTAGGCCCCACTCTAATAAATCTCTTTGAGCCCACCCTTGAAGATCCAGAAGTCTTGGGAAGAGTTGATGTGTTGGGGCGGGGGAGGGGGTGGATTAAGTGGACCAGTAGTATCAAGTAGGCAGTTCTAGGGCATTCTAGGTCTAAGTTCTGCCTTGCCACTCAGTCACTTCTAACAACTAACACTGATGTGCTGTTTTCTGTTTGTCTTTCCATCCATCCATGCATCTATCCAAAGTGGGAGGGAATTCATCGCAGAGCAGCTCTCCCAGCTCCAGTGTGCCCAGTTCCCCTGCTGGCTCTGGACATACACGGCCCAGCTCCCTCCATGGTCTGGCACCCAAGCTCCAACGCCAATACCGCTCTCCACGGCGCAAGTCGGCAGGCAGCATCCCACTGTCACCTTTGGCCCACACCCCTTCTCCACCAGCAGCAGCAGCTTCTTCGCCTCAGCGTTCCCCATCACCCTTGTCTGGACACGGAGCCCAGACTTTTCCTACCAAACTTCACTTGTCTCCTCCACTAGGTAGGCAGCTCTCACGGCCCAAGAGTGCAGAGCCACCCCGCTCCCCACTGCTCAAAAGGGTGCAGTCTGCTGAGAAGCTGGCGCTGCACTGGCAGCTTCTGAGAAGAAGTTAGCCCCTTCCCGCAAGCATAGTCTTGACCTGCCCCATGGTGAGCTGAAGAAGGAGCTGCCACCCAGGGAAGCCAGCCCTCTGGAGGTAGTTGGAACCAGAAGTGTGCTATCCGGGAAAGGACCACTTCCAGGAAAAGGGGTGCTGCAGCCTGCTCCTTCACGGGCCCTTGGGACCCTCCGGCAGGATCGAGCTGAACGCCGAGAGTCACTGCAAAAGCAAGAAGCTATCCGGGAAGTAGACTCCTCAGAAGATGACACTGATGAGGAGCCTGAGAACGGCCAAGCCACACAAGAGCCAAGACTAGTCCCCCAACCAGAAGCAGGCAAGAATCTACCCCCTAAAGGTTCAAGAGAGGATAGGGAAGAGGATGCTCTCATACACAGGGATCTAAAGAACCAGGGTCCTGTACGCTCTGGGCCGTTGACAGGGGACATACTAGGTTCCCCCCGAATAGAAGTTCCTGGGCTCTCCCAGAGGAGGCTCTGGAGGCCACAAGCCTTTGAGGAAGCTACCAGTTCTTTAGAAGCCCCCAGCCTGAATAGGTGTGGGCCCACAAGCCCCAACCCCTCTGAAGGCTGCTGGAAGGCCCAGCACCTCCACACACAGGCACTAGCTGCACTTTGTCCCAGATCTTCAGAACTTACCCCCACCAGGTGCTCTGCCACCTCCACCTCTGGAACGCCAGGAACATGGTCCTGGAAATTCCTTATTGAAGGTCCAGACAGGGCATCCCTAAACAAGAAGATAACAAGGACAGGAGAACCAGCTAACTCCCAAGATTTGGAAGCCACAGCTCCAACTCTTCCTAAGAACCTGTCTCCTGAGCAAGAGAAGCCACAGTCACCTGGGCTGACCTATCCACTTCATGAGATCCCCAGCCAAAACTGGCTATGGGAGTCTGAATGTGAACAAATGGAGAAAGAGGAGCCAGTCCTGAGCATCGTGGAAGTGCCTGATGCCTCAGGCGACAGGAGGCAGGACATTCCATGCAGAGCCTACCCCCTCAGCCCAGAAACTGGGTCCAACCTGCTCTGGAGAAACCAAGAACCTAGGGGCCAGCAAAAACATCCAGACTTGGCCCTGGCATCAGATGAGCTTCGAAAGCAAACATAGCAGTTGAGCTTGCTTCCCTTGCACTCACCTGTGTAATACACCCTCCTGGAAACCATCTCGGCCTTTGTTTGCTTCTTTCTGTTGGTCCTGATCCACAGGACTCTAGGTTTGGGGCCTGTTGCTACTGGGATTATAAGGACTAAGTTCTTACTTTCAGGGAGAGAACCCAATCCGGCTTCATTTCTCAGACCATGAAATATCTGAGCTCAGACATAAATGGATGCTGGATAGTAAGTTTTTCTGAGAGTAGGGAGTGGCTCAGTCAAGAATGGCCAGAAGGTAGTATACACAATATACCTGCTATGTTCCAGGAACCCAAAAGAACTCAGTGGAACAAGGTTTGATAGTTTAAAGACAGACTGTGGTTTACCATCCTTCTGTACAGCCGTCAGTGTACACAAGGAACAAAGCAGCAGCCAGTCCTGAGATTCTGTAGGTAATGGAGCACTAAATGAGGACTTGTGGCCTCTAACATTCCCGATTCCTTGATAAGGAAGTGAGCTTTTCTGCCCTGGGCAGTACAGTTTGGGCAGAGCTGGGATTAGCACTCAGGTCTCTGACTCTAGAACCTGTATTTATCTTCTAACTTTGTGTCTTCACCAGTAAACAAGAAAAAGTTCAAGGAAGTGATGAGTTTGACGTTGGATGTATTTACTGTGAGGTATATACGGGGTATCTAGAAGATAATAAAATATATGGAAATGAGAGCTACATTTTATCAACAGTGACACCCCTGGGCACAGCAACATGAAGGGGGTTGGAAGGTAAAGCTCAGTGGTAGAATTGTCGTGGTGTGAAAACAGTCCAGAGTCCAGTCAGTAACACACAAGATCCAAGAGAGGAAAGAGCTTCAAAACAGGAGATATAGTACAATGCTGAGACAACAAAGGTGAGAAAGAACAATTGCCTGTTTAGTGACGGACCACTCCGGCTTGTGGGCTGGGACTTCTGCTAGTAAATACTGCAGCCAGTAACCCTAAATGATTAGAACTGTGCTTGTGGGTAGTGTTGGGGAGGGGACAGGGAAGAAACAGAAAAATGCATGGTACCCAAGGGTAGGTAAGAGGAACCAGGTTTGGTGTGTTGAGGCCGGAAGATTCCCTGTGGTAAGGCCAGAGTTGCAAAATTCCTGAACTGATGGTTAAGCTACCTGCCCTACCCCATGATCTAATGCCTGCCTCTGAGAGACTTGGGGGACCAAAGTCAGTACTTCAGTCCACTGCAGCTTGCAGCTTTTTCATTCTGCTTGCGGAAGATTGTGACTACCAAAAATTAGATTGACGGTGACAGGTTCCTATACAATATGAACTGAAGTCTTTCTACATAAAAGCTATCATGCTAGCAGCTAGAGTTACATATGGTTTACTTCTGTTAAGTACACCAGGTGCTGTGATTAGAGTTAGTAGCATCACAGGACCAGGCTTGATGTGTCAAGACTAGAAGACTTGGTAGCTCCAAGAGGTATCTGGTCCATCCATATGGGATGCCTTCCATATTTACTTCTGATAGTTCTGTAACTCCCGTTATGTATTAGCTGCAGAGGCTGGGCTGGTGCACTGGGTACAGAAAACAGGTCACAGGCTATTGCCTGGAAGATCACAAGATAGCTGAATGGTGATTGTCTCATGTCAGGATCTTGTCAGAAGCACCATAGCACAGATGAAGGGGTAGATGGGAGGAAGGAAGCTCTTGCAGTTTTCTGAAAACAGTCCTAGAAGGTTGGAAGTGAATGGGAGGACGCATAGCCACCAAGCATCTTGTGATGTAAATACAAAGGCATCGACCCAAGTACAGTAGTACTCTCTTTTAGAACACCACTGTGTGAGGAGTTTCTCAAAGGCAACTTCAGAAGTCGTATCATGTTTGTTCTAGCCTGTATAGTCTCTGGCTGTAGTATAGACAGGTTGCAGTGGTTCACATGAGCCAGGGACTAGTGCACAAACCTGTCAACACCAAGGAACTCTCAGAAGATACTATGATAGTTAAACCTACGTAAGATAAGGATTGCCCGGAGAACATACAGAATGAAATAAGAAAAGGAAACCCAAAAGACCCACAACACTGAGTAGGCACAACCAGTACAAAAGAAAAAATAGGGAATGAGATCCTTAATCAAGCTGGACCCACCAGGCATGGTGGTGCATAATGTTAATCCTGGCAGCAGTTGGGAGGCAGAAGCAGGAGGATCCCTGGAGTTCCAGGACAGCCTGGTCTACATAGCTCCAGGACAGCCAGAGCTACACAGACCCTAACAATAACAAACTCCACCATGGCAGAAGGCAGAGCTGAGAGCTCACATCTTAAACCTCAAGCAGAAGGCAGAGAGAAGGAATACCAGGTATGGCAGGAGCCTTGAAATCTCAAAGCCCACCCCTATTGAGACAGCTCCAACAAGGCCCCACCTTCTTGTCCTTCCAAAACAGTTCCATCAACTGGAGACCAGGTATTCAGACATGAGCCTCTGGGGGCCATTCTTATTCAGACCACCACACCCTGCATTCCATGCTACATTCAATGTACTGAATAGGAGATCTCTTACAATGGAGATGGGCAAGAGAAATGTATTGGTCTAGACATGGTAGGTAAATTTGCTGATAGAGGCAAAATTTAGGTAGAGTCCTAAGGTGAGGACACTAGCAAAGCTCTCTAGCTGAAACATTTCAGAAAAAAACTAGGTGAATGGCTTATAGTGGGGTGGATGAGTTTTCATGAAGAAAACAAATGGTTAACACTTCAAAGGGCACAGTTTTGAGTAATAACCTATAGGGAAATTTCGGGTGAGGAAATAGACATGGAGGTGACTTGCTGTGAAGAAAAATAAGGGAAAGGTATGAATAGAATTTCAGAGTAGCATGAGGACACCCATTTTGTTTTGTAAAATTAGTTTACATGTATGGGTATTTTTCTTGCTTGTATATCTATGCATCCCATGCATGCAGTGTTGTGGAAGCCAGAGAGGGTGTCAGATCCTCTGGAAATGGAATTGCAGATGTTTGTGAGCTGCTATGTGGGTGCTGGGAACTGAACTTGGGTCCTCTGGAAGAGCAGCCATCTCTCCAGTGCTATACACCCAGCCGTTTTAAGTATAAAATGGGGATGATCCCTCTTAGAAAAACTGAGTGAAAAGAGGTGAGAGGAAATAAAATCCAAAATAGATATGAAGAATGGCATTGTTTGGAGGGCTACTTATTGTAACTGAACAGAAAGGAGAGGAGTTACGTGGTTATAAGCAAATTTGTAGGTCTGGGGTGGGGCAATAAGGGAACTGATGATATTCAACCTTGTATTTTCTCTGCAGTCCAAATACCTATGAGACACTATGTCCTAGTGCAGATTTCCAAAGAGGGGTGGAAAGGAGATAATTTTGACTGTCTTGGGATTAAACATGCACAGTTCATGCCTTGTACTTAGGACACAGCAGGAGAGAAATGAACAAAACAAAATATAGATGTTCCCTGGCCAAGGCATGTGGATAAAATGCCTTAGAGATGGACAAGAGGACAAGACTAGTAAGTCCATTTCTCCTACCCCAGAGTAGAATGAGAAAAAAGCTTATTTCTGGGCATGAGAACCAATAAAACGCACTTATTAGGAATGGGTGTTAAGGGGAGGAAATGGCTCTCAGGTTTAATATTTTCAGTTAGTATTGAGTTTGTGTCCTGTTTGGGGTAGATAGGATTTGTTAAGTGTTGACTCCCTCTCACAGGAGGGAAAACCTCCAGTGGTCTCAGTTCAGCCTCCGAGACTGCAGGACCACTTGCTGTCCTCCCTGCCCTGCCCCAAGCCCACCGCCCTCCATGCCAAGAAGACAAAAAGGTGCTTCATTGCAATATTTTTATTGCATCTGGAGCAAGTCAGCCAGACCATCCCAGTCTTGGAGAAGGTAAAAAACAAAACAAATAAAAACAACGATGTTCTCACTTTACCTTGCCCCCCACCCCATCCCCACAACTGCACAGCAATGTCCGAACACATTTGGTGACAATAACCATTTGCAAACGTGGTCTAGGAACTACATTATGAATTGTCCCAACACAAGACACAATTGGCTTCCTTCTGAGTCAGGTACTTTTACATAAACTACATGAATTTTTTTTATTACATCAAAGACAACAGAATAGATTCTTCACAAGAAACAACAGGGTACCAAAGTTACATGCGAGGATTTGTAAAGAAACAAGGCTGGTTGTCACAAATGGCTAGAGCTAAGTCAAAACTGAGCAGTTGGCAGCAAAGGGTCAATCACAGACCCTCTGGTTTATGATGCCTTGGGAATCTCAGATCTACTCTGGGTTCCTAAATGGCAACAGAGATCATCCTAGAAACCAGAAATTGCTCAGATACAATTTTTTTTTTTTTAACCTCAGGAGAATGCTTGGAGCTGGTACCTTGCAGCAAGATGAGAAACACGGTAGACGCCACAGTGGCTCAAGGAGTCTGAAGTAAATGTTGAGATCCTATGTCTTAGGGAAGAGTGGAGCGTAGAATGTCTTTATCTGTGGATGGAGCAGTGACAAGAACATAGGCAATCTACCTATGCTTAAACAATGCCAGGTGTAAACAGCATTGTCTTGTTATAAAAGACAAGTGTAGCTAGCCAACCAAAAGCTGCTTTCATTTTGGGGGCTGGCTGATCTGCCCCTCAGGTTAGTTAATCTGTCTCTTTACCTTCTGCTTCAGTCAAACTGCAGTTAAGATGCCAAAAGAGATATATAGTCCCAGGGCCCAGATGATGGGACAGAACAAGCTAGACTTGGGAAGAAGACCGAGACCTGCTTCTGAGCCATGGAGCAATAGCAGCATGCTGACTCTCTGTAGACCAGGCAGCTGTTAGGAGAATGGTCCTTATGCCTTTTCCACAGATCAGGACCAAGTAAATCCTGTGTCAACTTGTCAGAAAAAGATACCTTCCGATTTACTAAATGATCCCTGGTCTTAGATCCCACAAAGCGGATCACTTAAAGGGAAGGAATGTAGGACTGAACAACAGCCTTTCTCCCCAGTTCAGCCCAAGTGTAGGTGCTAAGATGCTGCTTTCTGTCTCCTGCACATCCTGCGTGTCTGCCCTACAAAGTAATGACATTATTCAGTACTACAGTTGTATATTATATTCCATTTTGACTTGGAGGGAGAGATCCAGAGTGCTGGGCGGTGGTGGCGCACGCCTTTTTTTAATCCCAGCACTCGGGAAGCAGAGCCAGGCTGATCTCTGAATTCGAAGGCCAGCCTGGTCTACAGAGAGAGATCCAGGACAGGCACCAAAGCCACACAGAGAAACCCTGTCTTGAAAAGCCAAAACACAAAACAAAACAAAAAAAGCATCCAGGACCTACTAGAACTTTGGTGCCAGATAGGAGATTGCACCCAATCTTGTGCATGTAACTGCTTCAGCAAGTTCCATCAGGTACAAAGTCACATAGGTATGCCAATCTGGCATTACCTGGTAAATTACCTAGTAAACTGAGAGATTTCAAGCTGGCAATTTTGAGAAAGGCAGAGCCTTGAATAGTGGCTGAGGGAGGTCAATTTTCTCTCATTCCATACTGGAGCATGAACAAGGAAAAGTCAACAGCAATGACATGCCCCTTTCTTCCTATCCTTACTGGGACAAACACTTTTCTAAAAATTTTGGTCTCTACTGTAGTTCATTCTAGACAATGTCACTGAAGTAAATGCTCAGGGAAAGTTATGTTCGTCTTTATTTTGGCCCTCAAATTTGATCTTAAGAGCCAAAATCCAGGTATGGGCTGCTTATCTTGTTCAACTAGAATGCCTGCCTGCATGTCACTAGGCTCAAGCAGCTGAGTCACACTGTGCCTGTTAAGGTTCCAGGACTGACTCTGAAGCAGCTGAACTGTTTGTTAAATGAGTGTGAAGCCAGGAATAGATGCCTGCCCTCTACCTAATGAACTTCACTCAGCTGGAAAGCCTAAACCACATGGAGCAGAAGATTCCTGGCCTAAAATCACAGCCACTGAAGCATGAGGAGAGGCTATGCACACTGCCTTAATGGCCGGCTCACAAAAAAGGCAAATAGGAAAGCTTGTAGATTTTTTCCCCCAGATAGTCTGAACTCAACGCTATACACCCTCTCTTGGCAAAAGCTTCAACCACATTATGGAATAACATGTAATGTGATGGGCCTTTCACCCTGAACACAAGGGCCCATGTGCATGTGATTTACTGAGGTCTCTGACCACTAACTGAGTTCTTTATCTACCTATGGCTCCCTAAACCCTATCCAGAATGGAAGGGAAGATGAAGGCAAATTAATTCTTGTACAGTTTTGGCAAGGCTTTTACACTTGGAGAAGCACACAACAATGATGTTCTCTATCATTATTTGGTATATCAAGCCATCTAAAAGCACTGGATTGCACCTTTTCTTTACTCATAAAACTAGTTACAAAGGTTTCAAACATCATTCTTTAGGCTAAGGAAACACCACACAAGCACCAACTTAAACATGACTCAAAGCTCACTATCCCCACAAAACAATTCTATTCTTCATCTCAGAAACAAGGCCAGGAAAAAAGGAAACACACTGACCAATTTTAGTGTTTGTTAAAACTCAAGCTTCTAGTTTTCTTACTTTCAAGTTTTGGTACAGAAGTGTACATTCAGCTACTAAGTGTCACCTCCCCTTAGACCTTGGTCTGGCAATGTTGCTTTGCTGGTTCATGAACATAGTGCGTTAGAGGGAGGAGATGGTAAGACGCTGAAGCCTAAATTATGGTTGTAAAATTGAAATAACATTGACTGAAGGGGTCTTTTGCCTCCTTGGTTTAGATTCTGTAAATGAAATCCCAAACCTCCCTATTTCCTTTGGTTGCCTTTTTTTCCCCCCAAACCAAACCCCATCTTACCACAGAACCAAAGTTAGCTTCTTATTGTGGGGAGAGACTATCAAAGCCAAACAACTCCAACAGAACCATGACCTGCTGTATCCTCAGAGTGGAAGACAAGAGGACATGGACTCTTCAAAGGCTTCCAAATAAACCCCACTCCCACCCACAACAAGTCTAACTGTTCTGTTCAAGGTGCCTGACAAACAAAGCAAAACCCCATGAAACCAGTATCTGCTTCCAGCTTCAACAGTGCAGCAGCACAGCTGACTCCAGAGACCCTGGGCCCCTCATTTATCCCTAAATCCGGGCCAGCTATTGCTCGGCCTCTCCATTTCACATTCACAGAATCACTTGTGCAAAACAAGCAGTCTACGTAGAAAGAATGCCCTCATCGTAGTCTAATTAAAACCATAGGAAAAAAATGCTGGAGAGCCATGTCTTTTCCCACTCTGCTTATCTGCAGAGTGAGGGCATCTGTGCATGGACAGGGTAGGCAAGCCTGACGTTGAGGGAGTCATTGTGCTGAACCAGGGATGTCTGCTGGTAATGGAGCACCAACTCCTTCAGCGAGCTGTACAGGTTGTAGGGTTCTGCAAAGCCGTATCCTCGAGCGGTGCTGTAGATCACACAGTGTTTCACTTCCCCATCCGCACTGCAACGACACCATGGGAAAAATGCTAACTAAAGCAGGTCACAATAGACAGGAAGTCCAGAGCAACTCTTAAGACAAAGGATCCCATGCCTAAGTATCCTGTCAGACAGACATAGCTGTGCCTCTTAAAGACTTGACTTCAGACACTTCGAACATAAATGTAGACCACCTCTCTCGGCCCACACTTCCTGTCATTCCACACACGTCTACCCTTTAATTCCTCCTTGGCTTACAATCATAATTCTGAAATCAAGGTAGTAGTGCTACAACTTCCTTTCTGGAAATTGAGTTATTTTGGGTCTCTTGCATTTCATACAAAGTTTAGAAAAATCTTGTTTATTTTTGCAAATATTCAGCTAGAACTTTGGATTTTGTTAGGATTGTGCTAACTTTGTAGATTAATTTTTTTGTTTTGTTTTTTTTTGTTGTTGTTTTTGAGACAGGGTTTCTCTGTGTAACTCAGCGCCTTTCCTGAATCTCACACTGTAGACCAGGCTGGCCTTGAACTCACAAAGATCCACCTGCCTCTGCCTCCCGAGTGCTGGGATTAAAGGCGTGTGCCACCACTGTTCGGCTAGATTAATTTTTGAGTTACTAATATTTCAAATATTTTTTGAGGAAAGAAAATCAAGTTTATTTTGTTTCAGGGAGCTGAGTAAGTGTAACAGAACAGGAAAACTGCCTCTAGATGAGTGTTTCACCCTTTTTCACAGGGGTCGCCTGAGACCCTTAGAAAACACGGATATTGCCGGGCGGTGGTGGCGCACGCCTTTAATCCCAGCACTCGGGAGGCAGAGCCAGGCGGATCTCTGTGAGTTCGAGGCCAGCCTGGGCTACCAAGTGAGCTCCAGGAAAGGCGCAAAGCTACACAGAGAAACCCTGTCTCGAAAAACCAAAAAAAAAAAAAAAAAAAAAAAAAAAAGAAAACACGGATATTTACACTATGATTCATAACAGTAGCAAAATTAGTTATGAAGTAGCAATGAAATAATTTTATGGTTGGAGGTTTCCACAACATGAGGAACTGTATTAAAGGTCACAGCTTTAAGAAGGTTGAGAACCACTTACTACATATTAACATACAGATGTCTTCACTGACAAAACTCTTAACTTCATTCAACCACACGTCTCAGACATCTTGTACAAATCTGTTTAATTCCTTGGCATTTCATAATTTTAAATGCCATGTCACCTCATTTTTGGATTATTCATTACTAGTACACAGAAATATACTTCTGTGTAAACTGGGCATGGCGGCACCCATCACCTGGGAAGTAGAGGCCTGATTATCAGAAGTTCAGGGTCATAATCAGATACACAACAGTTCAAGTAGGGCCTGCCTGGGGTACATGAGACCCTATCCAAAAATAAATACATAGATAAATGAATATATGTGTGTGTGTGTGTGTGTGTCTGTGTGTGTGTGTGTGTGTGTGTGTGAGAGAGAGAGAGAGAGAGAACCTGCAATTTCTATAAACTCATTTTACTTCTTCCTTTCCAATCACAATGTCCTTTTTTTAAAGACAGGGGGTCTCACCATGTAACTTGGCAGACCTGATACTCCCTATATAAACCAGGCTAGCCTGAAACTCACAGAAATCCACCTGCCTCTGCTACTGAGTGCTGAGAGGGATTAAAAGCATGTGCCACCACTCCTGGCTAAATCACAATGCCTTTCAGAGTGGACATACTGCTCTTGGAGGAAGATATTCAAATTTCTATCATTAAGTATGATACCTTTTATCTAGTAACAGAAATTCTCCCCTATTCTTAGTTTATCCCCTGCTTTTTTTTTTTCTTTTTGAGAAATGAAAGCTGGATTTTGCAAAACTTTTTGTGAATATATTGAGTGTACCATAACATTTTTTGGTTCTTTTTCTAATATTATCACATTGATTTTTCTATGTTAAACCATTCTTGCTTTCTTGAAATGAATCCTATTTCGTCATGATGGATAATGCTTTTTCTATGTGCCTGATGCTAACTTCCTGAAGTTTTTTTCCCTTTTATTGAAAATAGATCTTTTTTTCCCTCACATACCATATCCCGATTATAGTTTCCCCTCCCTCACTCCTCCCAGTTCCTTCTCCCCTTCTTTCTCCTCCCCTCTGGATCCACTCCCTTTCTGTCTCTCATTAGAAAATAAACAGGTTTCTAGGGGCTAGAGAGATGGCTCAGAGGTTAAAAGCACTGGCTCCTCTTTGAGAGGACCCAGATTCCATTCCCATCACCCACATGGCAGCTTACATGGGGTTTGCTTTAGACCTGAGACAACTCCTCCTCCTCTTCCGTAACTCCAGTTCTAAGAGATCTGACACCTTCACACAGGCATACATGCAGACAGAACATCAATGCACATAAAAATAAATCATTAAACAGGCTTCTAAGGAATGATAATAATAAAGTAAGATAAAACAAAAACACATTGGAATTGGACAAAACAAATGAACAGCAGGAAAAGAGCCCAAGAGGAGATACAAGAAACAGATCTACTTGTTTACACATTCAGGAACCCCATAAAAACACTAAACCAGAAGCCATAATATATTCAAAGAGGACCTGGTGCAGACCCTTATAGACCCTGTGCATACTGCCTCAGTCTCTGTGAGCTCATATGAACTTTGAACACATTGACTTAGTGGGTCTTGTTTTCTTAGAGTCGTCCATTCCCTCTGGCTCTTACACTCTTTATGCTTCCCCTTCCCTGAGTCCTAGCAGGAAGGATTTGATGGGAACATTCCATTTAGGGCTAAGTGTTCCAAGGTCTTTCATTCTCTGAATAATGTCTGGCTGTAGACCTTTGTATTTGTTGCCATCTGCTACAGAAGGAAGATTCTTTGATGATGGATGAGCAAGGCACTGATCCACAGAGCACAGCAGAATGTCATTAGAAGTTATTTTATTGTTCCTTTCTTTTTTTTTTTTTTTTTTTTTTTTTTAAAGAACAGTAGTGTTTGGTTTTACCCTAGGTCCTTGAGCTATCTCTCTGGTTCTTGGTCACCCATGCAGTGTCAGGTATGGGTTCCTTCCATCTCGTGGAGTAGACCTTAAGTCAAATCAGATACTGGTTGGTTACAACCACAAGCTTTATGCCACCACTGTAGTAGCATATCTTGCAGGCAAGCCCCATTGTTGATCCAAGGGTTTGTGGCTGGGTTCATATTTATGTTTTTCTTTTAGCAGCATACAGAGTAACTTCCAGTTCCAAAGATACTAATATAATAGGCATCAAGGCAGTATATAGGCACCAGTTGGACTTCTCCGTGTTCTGTGAGTTGTGTAGGTGCTATCTTCAGCAATAGGGCCTTTGTCAGTTTGTGGAGAGCAATCTATAGCCTTGGCAACAGCCTGAGTTGTTTGAGGATTCCCATGGGATCCTGTGGTGGTTTGAAAGAAAATGGCCCCTAAAGGGAATGGCACTATTAGGAGGTGTGGCCTTGTTGAAGGAAGGGTGTCACTGTGGGGACAGGCTTTGAGGTCTTTTTCTCAAGCTTCACTCAGTGTGACAGTCAGTTGATTTCCTGTTGCTTCTGAGTCAAGATGTAGGATTCTCAGCTCTAGCACCACGTCTACCTGTATGCCGCCATGCTCCCCTTCATGATCATAATGGACTGAATCTCTAAAACTGTAAGCTGCCACCCTCAATGAAATGTTTTTTTTTATAAGAGTTGCCATGGTCATGGTGTCTCTTCATAGCAATAGAAACCCTAAGACAGGTCCCTTTGGCCAACAACTCAATTACATGTGACCCAATCCTGTGACTTGAAGTTTCATTTGGTGACAAAAGATGGCCAGTTGGGGCTCTGTCTCCCTAATTATTTGGCAATTTAAGTTAGATCACTTTCTCATGTATGTATATATTTTAGGAAGCATCTATTGTATATTACTCCTCAATATTACTTAGCTGTCTCTTTCATATTCCCTCCCTTACCCCACTCTTCCTTCTCCTTCTGCACTTAATCTTCCTGTTCCAGCCTCCCCTCACCCAGCCATAACCAATCTATTTCACTTTCCTAATGAGAAATATCTGTCCCCCTAGTCCCTTACTCTGTATGTAATCTCCATGATTCTATGGATTGTAGCTTGGTTGGATTGTAGCTTGGTTATCATTTACTTAACAGCTACCATCCACATAAAAGCGAATACATACCATATTTCTCTTTCTAGGTCTGGATTAGCTCATTCTGGATGATTTTTTTCTAGCTCCATCCATTTACCTCTGAATTTGATTAATTCATTTTCTTAATGGCTAAGTAATATTCCATTGTGTAAATGTACCACTTTTTCTTTACCCATTCTTCTGTTAAGGGATTTCCGATTTCTGGCTATTATGAATAGAGCAGCAATGAACATAATTGAGCAAGTATCTCTGCATTAGGAATTAGCATCCTTTGGGTATATGCCCAAAAGTGGTATAAGGGTGGATCTTTTTCTCTTTTGGTTTTTTGAGACAGTTTCACTGTGTAGCCCTGGCTGTTCTGGAACTCACTCTGTAAACCAGGCTGGCTTGGAATTCACAGAGAACCACCTGCCTCTGCCTCTCAAGTGCTGGGACTAAAGGCATGCACCACCACCACAGCCTGGCACAAGGCTGGATCTTGAGGTAGATCAATTCCCATCTTCCTGAGGAGCAGCCACAGTGTTCCTCCATAGGGGCCATACAAGTTTTTACTACACCAGCAATAGATGAGTGTTCCCGCTACTGCACCTCTTCATCTCATTAACTGTCACTTGTGTTATTGACCTTAGCCATTCTGACAGGTGTAGGATGAAATCTCAAAGTAGTTTGGATTTGCATTTCCCTGATGACTAAGGGTGCTGAACATTTCTTTCAATGTTTCCCAGCCATGTGATTTTCCTTTTGAGAGTTTTCTATTTAGATCTGTACCCCATTTTTAAAATGGGTTATTTGTTTTCTTGATAGCTAGCTTTTTTGAGTCCTTTATGTATTTTGGATATTAGCCCTCCACTGCATGTATAGTTGGTAAAAATCTTTTCCCATTTTATAGACTGCTGTTTTGTCTAAACGATGGTGTCCTTTGCCATGCAGCAGCTTTTCAGTTTCATAGGGTCACATTTATTAGTTGTTGATCTTAGTGCCTGTGTTAACAATGTTCTGTTCAGAAAGTCTTTTCCTGTGCCAGTGAGTTCAAGGCTATTACCCAATTTCTCTTCTATCAGGTTCAGTGCATCCAGTTTTATGTTGAGGTCGTTGATCCATTTGGAGTTGAGTTTTGTACACGGTGATAAGTATGTATCTATCTGAATTCTTCTACATGCAGACATCCAATTAGACCAGCACCATTTGTTTAAGATGCTGTCTTTACTCTAGTGTGTATTTATGGCTTCTTTACCAAAAATTAAATGTTCATATGTGTGTGGATTATGTCTGGGTCTTCAATTCTATTCTGTTGATCAATGTGTCTGTTTTTGTGCCAATACCATGCTATTTTTATTACTGTAGCTCTGTAATACAACTTTGAAATTGAGGATGGTAATACTTCCAGCAGTTCTTGTATTGTTCATGATTTTTTTAGTTCTCCTGCGGTTTTTTTTTGTTTATTTGTTTCCATATAAAGCTGAAAATTGTGCTTTCAAGATCTGTGAATAATTGTGTTGAAATTTTGATGCAGATTGCATTGAATCTGTAGATTGCTTTTGGCAGGATGTCCATTTTTTTTTTTTTATGTGTGAGAAAAGTCTTTATTTGTATATGCTTGAGTGATTGGCATTACACATCATCCTTGAAATTTAAAAAATAATACAATGGGATCCTTCTTTGAGAAATCATTTCCACACTTGATGTAATATTTTCTATTAAGTTCAACTCTCTGAAATCTTGTAAGAAAAACAAACATTATGGACCATGTTTCTGTTAAAAGAAGTAGAAAAGAATTACTGAAGCAGATTTTGGGTTAGTCCAAGCTTCTTGGTAGGAAGGGTTACTCCTGTGTTATTTTTGAGACTTGTTTTTTTCCTAAAAATATCAGCCCAAGTCAAGATTTGAAGTTATATCAGGCCACAACAAGATGCATTATAACGCCATTTATATTATGCTATGTCCATATTCATTGGTTACTCAGATGAGAGCTTGGATCATATGGTGAGTGGCACATCCTGGCATGCATGTATTGAGGATAGTTCGTATTGTAAATGAAATGTATGTGATCCACACAGTTGGTACTCAGGAGGTCAACTTATATCTGTAGATGAAGTCTGTGAGTCTAAGATTTTCTTTCTTTTTCTTTTTTTTTTTTTTTTTTTTTGGTTTTTCAAGACAGGGTTTCTCTGTGTAGCTTTGAGCCTTTCCTGGAACTCACTTGGTAGCCCAGGCTGGCCTCAAACTCACAGAGATCTGCCTGCCCCAGCCTCCCAAGTGCTGGGATTAAAGGCGTGCACCACCACCGCCCGGCAAGTCTAAGATTTTCAACAAACATTCTTCTTTGTGTCTTTTTTGAGGCCCTGATTGACTGTAAAATATCAAGTGAAATCCAGGTCTGGGATCAGAGTGCCTCAAGGTTCCCTCTAACTACCAAATATGTTAATGATGTCCATTTGCTTTCATCTGTAAGGGAGCCATTGGCTCCATTGAGAACATGGTATTTCTGGATCCCTTTTGATTAGAGTTGGATGAAGAAGAAAATATTCTGCCCACACATCCTAAAGTTCAGGGCTTCTGGGTTTAATTCTTGCTCAGTAGGCTGCAGGTCTCCACTGATAGCAGTTTATGGTCAGGCATGTTTCTCTTCTTAGATTGCCTGAACTCCTTTCACATAGGACTTAGTCCTTGGCTACTTGATCAGTGTTTGGTCTAGGAAGAGTTCTCCATTGTGATTGGATCAGGCTCCATTTAAATTGTCTCTTGAAACTGGACTTCTTACCATCAACATTTATTGTGGTCATATATCTCTCATTGGGTTGGCAGGAGCTCCCTTGATTTTAGTGTTTGTGGTTAATCTTCATCAAGGTCTATGGTTGGCCTGTAACATTTCCACTTTTGATTTTGCCTGGTTTGTTCAATGAGCTTTGTATGAGCTCTTAATTCTTCCCAGTCAATATTCGCCCCAGTCCTCCTTCTTCATTGGGTCCTTGGTGTATTCAGATTAAGGACTAGAGCTGGGCATAGATGTTTTCTTGGTTTTCTCTGGTTGTTCTTTCTTTAAGGGGATGGCCTAGTCCCACCTTTCTTCTTAATTAGGGCCCAGGCATATTCATACTTAGGACTGGACTCAGGCCCGCTAATTTTCTTGGTTTTGGCCTGGTCATTAAAGTTATGATATGGCCCACATCTCTTCTTCCTTAGGTCCATATTTCATCAGGGTAAGGATTATAGGCAAACAATTTTTTTTTGCTTTGTCCTTGGGCTCTTTCATTTAAGAGAATGTCCCAGGTCTTCTTCTCTCCTTGTTTTTTCTCAGGCTTTTGTCAGGGTAAGTATTAGGCCCCTGTGTTCTCCTTTTCCTGCTTTGCCCTGGCCTCTTTCATTTGAGGGATTAGTCTGGGCCCACTTCCTTTCTTAGTTTTGGCCCAGTCTTCTTCAGGGTCAGAGTTATGCTGAGGCCAACTTCTCATCTTGGTGAGGGCCCTGGCTTCAGTCCAGGTAGAGTTTATACATGGCATTCTCCTTTCCTTTCTTCTAGCAGGTATTTTTCTTCTGAGAGATAGGGTAGGACTCATTCCCCTCTTGGTTGGGCCAGCCTTCTTCATGGTCAAGGTTAGGCATGGGCATTCTTTTCTTTTCTTTTTGTTGCATTTAATTTTGTTACTTTTCCTTCTTCTCCTTTGCCCTTAGCTTTTCCATTTAATGGACTGGCCCAGGATACCTCTGTTTTTCCTCTGGGTCAGAGCTTACTCAGCTTCAGGTTTTGGTGCAGGACTCTTTTAGGCCATGGTTTGGCCTTTTCATTCTTAGGTTTGGTCCCTGATTTTCTGGGTGAGTGAAAGCCATTGTTAATTTAGGCTTTATTCCTGGTCATCATCGGGTCCATCCTTAGGCCTTGAAATACTCTGTCTTGTTGTCTTTTGTTTAATGTTGAATCCTGGTCTACTTTCATTTTAGGTGCTTAGCATGGGCTTTTTCAGGGACCATGTTGGCCTGGGCTACTTTCAGGGTATGGCTCTATCCAGGCAGTTTTTGTGTTAGAATTAAGCCTGGTTACATTGAAATTCTGGGACTGTGTGGTACATTTTTCTCTTTTAGGATTGAAGCAGTAGATACTTTTGAGTCCAGGTTTCTCTGAAGCTACTTTGTAATTTGTAATCAGCCTTGGATTATGTTCAGCCATTCTTGCCATGTGGCTGGTGGCTTACTGGCATCTTCACATGCTGCTGGTCATGGCGGCGGCTGCAGTCAGGATGTCCATTTTTAATATATGGATCCTAGTGATCCATAAGCTTGGGAATCTTCTGATATCTTCAATTTCTTAAATGACTTGAATGATGTTTCTATCATACAGCATTTGCTTGGTTAGAGTTATCCCAAGATATTTTACATTATTTGAGACGATTGTGAAAGGTGTTGTTTCCCTGATTTCTCAGCCGACTGGTCATTTGTATACAGGAGAGCCACTGATTTTTGTGAGTTAACTTTGTATTCAGCCACTTTGATGAAAGTGTTTATCAGCTGTAGAAGACATTCCACCACCCTCCTTTTCTTGTTCTCATAAGACTTGAAGTGTGGTGAGAACTGCCCTCCCTGTCATTTCTACTGGCACAACTTAAGTAGAGTAAGGCAAACAAAGATGGGATGCTGCTGTAAGTAGTCCCACTCTGAGACGACAGTGACACACAGTACTGACACCTCTGCCCCAAACCTCTAACTCTCCTTTTCCCTTACCAGAATGAACATTTCCACACATGCAAGGCCTACAAATGATAGCTATTTCACAGTGATTCTATTATCATAGCTATTTTATGAAATGAAGCCTGGGAGCTAGGTGTGATAGCTTATACCTGTAACCTCATCACTGTGAATCCCGTTCATTCATCCTCTCTACATGACCCTCCTTTTTTTATTTAACACACAAAATAATGGGTTTCAATGTGACTTTTTAGAGTCACTTTAAAACTACTTTTATTTCTTTATGGTGGGGTACACATATGTGTATGCATGGCATACATGTGGAAATCAGTGGACAACTTGAGGGAGTTGGTCTTCTCCTTGTACCATGTGAGTCTTAAACTTAGGTCATCAAGCACCTTTACCTACTGAGCCATCTTTCAGGTCCCAGTAGGATTTTTGAGACATATGTGTCATTATATCTTGATCATATACTCCCTGGCTATCCTGTTTCCCCTTCCTTCTCCCAAATAGTACCTCTTCTACCTTTTTGTTTGTTTGTTTGTTTCAGGACAGGGTTTTTCTGTGTAGCCTTGGCTGTCCCTATTTTACTTTTATGTTGTTTATATTTATGCTTATATTCTGTGTGTGAGAGAAAACATCCATAGTTGTCTAAGCCTTGTGCTCTCTGAGAGCAGTCACTTAGTCATATTTCTTTGTTTTCTACCCTGCCTTACAGTGTCATCATTATCCTAATAACATCAGTAGGTAGCATTTACAGATTAGACTAGACAAGGGACAGGTAAGTCACGTCCCTACGTTATAGAGCAAGTAAACAGTAGGACCAGACTCAATCCACTATATCCTAAAACCATTAGATAAATACTGATGGTCTAAGTAAGCCATGAGTTCTTATCACCATATCTAATTCCATCTCAATTTTATGATGACTGTAATTAATTAATGCAGATTGGAAAGGCCATATAATATACCCAGAGAAGACTTACACCACAGAACAAGCATAACATCCTTTCTTGCTACTTTCACGAATTAAGAATGCACCGTCTGGTTTCCCATAAAGCAGGTCCTCTGCTTGTACTCGGTTGATATCCTCCACAAACCAGGTTTTCTCATCATAATGCGGCAGGGTCTCATCTTCCTCATTGATAAAGTAGCTTCTAAAAATTAAATATTTGAAATATTATTCTAGCAATCTTATATTCTTATATCTAAAAGCTAATAAAATGTTTTGGTTTTTTTTGTTTTTTGGGAGGCAGAGCCAGGCGGATCTCTGAGTTCGAGGCCAGCCTGGTCTACAGAGTGAGATCCAGGATAGGCACCAAAACTACACAGAGAAACCTTGTCTTGAAAAACCAAAAAAAAAAAAAAAAAGAAGGAAGGAAGGAAGGAAGGAAGGAAGGAAGGAAGGAAGAAAGAAAGAAAGAAAGAAAGAAAAAAGAAAGAAAGAAAAAAGAAAGAAAAAAGAAAGAAAGAAAGAAAGAAAGAAAGAAAGAAAGAAAGAAAGAAAGAAAGAAAGAAAGAAAGAAAGAAAGAAAGAAAGAAAGAAAGAAAGAAAGAAAAGAAGAACACACACACATAAAAAAAAAAGTAAAACTGCAATTAGGTGAGTGTTTAGTTTTAAACAACTTTACTACTTACTATGGTGCAGAAACTACAGAACTCATTCAATAAGCTAAAATACCTGAATGGCAGTATATGCATCCAAGTTTCATGTGGGAGAGCTTCTACACTCAAGTGTGTGCACCATACTCTTCAGGCAACTCACTTCAAAAGAGGTGCACAGTTCTTTGTCCTGCTGGTGACCCTGAGAGCCACCTTTCCACATGCATGATGGGAGGAGCCTTACATGAGAACAAAGGAGGAGGAACTTACTCATCAGCATAGTCGTTCTTGATCCCCAGCCAGGCATTCAGGCGCTTCTGCCTCACCCCTTTGTGATTGAGCCATCTGCCAAGAGGGAAGACACCACCTCAGAATCTCACTACTGTCTGGACAGTGAGGATGCTGAAACCAGCCATACTTTGAAAGCCCAGGAACCTCTTATTTTTCCCTAGTCTCAAGAATGGCCAGCATTTTCCCTAAATTAATCTCTCTATTACTATTCCTTCAATTAATACCATAATCAATTTTTCCTGAAAAAAGGAAGAAACACAGAAAACTACTTGAAATTAGGCATGTATCTAATTTTCTTCCTTCTCTTTTCTAGAAGCACACCCCCCCACCCACACACACATGCATTCAAACATAGTAGAGGCCCATGGTCTAAAACAGGAGTATAAAAGTAGAATATAAAAAACACTTTTATGGGCTGGAGAGATGGCTCAGTGGTTAAGAGCACTGGCTGCTCTTCCAGAGGACCCAGGTTCAATTCCCAGAACCTATATGGCAGCTCACAACTGTAACTCCTGTTCCAGGGGATCCAATGACCTCATATAGACATACATTCAGGCAAAACCACCAATGTACATAAAATAAAAACAAATTATTAAAAAAGAAAGAGTGCTGGGCGGTGGTGGCACACGCCCTTTAATCCCAGCACTCGAGAGGCAGAGGCAGGCGGATCTTTGTGAGTTCGAGGCCAGCCTGGTCTACCAAGTGAGTTCCAGGAAAGGCACAAAGCTACACAGAGAAACCCTGTCTCGAAAAAACAAAAAAAAAAACTTGTTCATCACCAACCAAGTCTCCTTTCTTTATCATTCAATATCATCATAAACATCATCTCAGAGCTCTCTACCCTAATTTGTCCCAACTAAGGCCTACTCTTTACCATTGTATTAATTTTCAGAGACCCAGCAAAATTCATTATTTTATATTTTTAATGTTTATGTTTGTCTCCCCCACAAAACTTATGTTGTTTTAAAGAGATTTCTTTTCTGCTTATGGTTATACTGCCATTTTTTAAAAAAAAAATTTTAATATTTATTATGTATACAGTGTTCTGCCTGTATGCCAGAAGAGAGCACCAGATCTCATTATAAATGGTTGTGAGCCACCATATGGGTGCTAGGAATTGAACTCATGACCTCTGGAAGAGCAGCCAGTGATCTTAACCTCTGAGCCATCTCTCCAGCCCCCTACTGCCAATTTCTTAAACAGTACAAGCAGAGATAATCAATATGCAGTAAATATTTACTGGTGGGATATTTTTAAGAAAATCTTCACCATCTAGGATCACCTTAGTATCTGTCACTGACCCCCAAGTATTTATATAACCTGTATCACAGGTTTATATAAGTGTATATAAGTGTTTAAAGTGTTTAAAGATCTAAAAGGTGTATTTCTGAAGACTTTCTCAGGAAGACTTGCCCTTCCTTAACCTGGATTTCATTTCTGATCCTTAGTGGAGCTGGCTTTCTCATTTTATCCCTTAACCATCCTACCCCACCCCACTGCACCAGCACTTCCTTCAGCCAAACATCCACATACCTTTCTCTAAAATCCTTAGCACCAACATTTTCTTTGCTTAAAGAAAATAATCTCTTTATTAAGAGATAATCACACTGGGTAAGAGACTTAAATTTAGTAAATCACACCACAATTTCTCCTGAGTCCCCATTTTCCTTCTTTCTCTATGTCTGTCTGGTGGTGGTGGTATGTGTGTGAGTAGGTGTATGTGTGGGTGGGTGAATCTGTATGGGTGTGTAGGGGTGGGTAATTGGTTTTGTGGATGTGTGTGTGGTATGTGTGTGAATGGGTACACAAGCAAGCAGAGAAGCTAGATAGGATGTCTTCCTCTATTCCCTTAAGACAGGGTCCCTCACTAAAACGAAAGCTCACCCTTTCATTAAGACTGGTTATTCAGCATACTTCCAGGATCCACCTGTCTCTGCCTCCCAGGACTGTTTTTATCAATATGTGTGGCCATATCTACCTTTTGTGTGGGTGCTGGAGACTGAAACTCAGGTCTCACGGTTATACAAGCTCTCCTTCACTAAGCCATCTCCTCAAATGCCCCCATTTACTTTGAACATCCAACCTCCTTAAATGGAGGTGTTCCTTCTAGGAAGAAAGTTAGGATACCTCTGAAAAGCCAGGAAACAAAAGAAGAAACAGTTTTGGTCCATGTTCCACTAACAAAGCTGCCTGCCTTCTCACATAAGAACTCACCTTAAGATATATAGGAATGATAACAGCACATCATTTCCTTGCCCTTGCCTCACTTAGCAAAACAGGGCAAATATATATAACATCCATTGTAAAGTTCCAATTGACTGTATGATCGAACGTCTAAGACTAAGAAGAGGATGAAGCTGGAAAGAGTCAAGAGGGGCACAGGGCAAACAGCAGGCTGCCTGCAGGAATGTGGGGTAACACAAAAGGGTGCTGCTGCACACAAGGCACCCTGAATGGAGGACAAGAACAAAGTTTTAAGATTCAAAGTCTGTTGACAGTCAACTAGAATATTACTGTCAAAGACACTTTTGAGTTTTCTGGAATTGTAAATGGCAAGAACCCATCTATTTATATGCTAACTTAAAATACTTTAATTAATTAACTTTTAAAAATCAATGACTAAGAACCAAAGAAGTAGCTAATGATAGCAATCAAGAGGTAAGAAAAAAGAACCTTGTGCTCCTTAGTTTCCAAAGTGATGGGGTTTTTTCGTTGCTTTTTGTTTTGAGACAGGGTCTCACTATGTAGCCCTGGCTGGTCTCAAACGCACAGAGATCTACCTGCCTCTGCCTTCTGAATGCTGGCTGGGGTTAAAGATGTGCACTACTGGCTGGGGATGGTGGTGGTACAAAATAATCATAAAATGAAAATAAAGAAAAATGTTAAAAAGCATTGGTTTTCACTACTCAAAGGATCTGAAGTACCTACTATGCATACTTTTTTTTGAGATTTTTGTATTTATTATGTATGCAGTGTTCTGTCTGCATGTATGCCTACTCGCCAGAACAAGGCATATAGATGGCTGTGAGCCACCATGTGGTTGCTGGGATTTGAACTCAGGACCTTTGGAAGAGCAGCCAGTGTCCTTAGCCTCTGAGCCATCTCTCCAGCCACCACTTTTCTTATTTAAAAAGAAATTTCATTTTTATAGAGATGCACTTTTTTACATCGGGGAGAGGAGGCATGGCCCTGAGTGGAGGTCAGAGAACAATTTACAGGAGTTTGTTCTTTCTTTCTACCATGTGGGTCCCAGGCACTGACTGAAATCAGGTTGTCAGGCTTGATGGCCTTTCCCCACCGAGTCATCTTGCCAGCACCACGTTTTTTTTCTTTTCTGTCTTTCTTAAAAAAAAAAAAAAAAAAAAAAAAACAGGTCTCATGTAGCCTGGGCTGGCCTAAAACTTGCTATGTAGCTGAGGCTGGCCTTGAACTCCTGGGTCCTACTGCTTTTACCTCCTGAGTACTGGGGTCACAGACATGTGTCACCACACACCAAATTTATTTCTTTTTTTTTTTTTTTTTTAAAGATTTATTTATTTATTATGTATATAGTATTCTGTCTGCATGTATCCCTGCAGGCCAGAAGAGGGCACCAGATCTCACTACAGATGGTTGTGAGCCACCGTGTAGTTGCTGGGAATTGAACTCAGGACCTTTGGAAGAGCAAGCTGTGCTCTTAACCTCTGAGCCATCTCTCCAGCCCCCCCAAATTCATTTCTTAAGCATAAAAATCCTTTATAAAGAACTACCTATTCTATTTATTTATCTATAGAATTTACCCTGAAGGAATAATTCTACTTTTGTGATTCTACCATAAAACTAGGTTACTAATTATTATGTTTTAAGGAAACATTAACATATACTTTTAATTTTTTTAGAATCATTTTATAACTGTTTTGCCTACATGTATGTCTGTACATCATGTATGTGCCTAATACTCACAGAGTTTAGAAGAGAGCATCAGATCCCTTAGAACTGGAGTTACAGAAGGTTGTGAGTCACTATGTGGGTACTGGGAACTAAACCAGGGTCCTCTGGAAGAACAGCACGTACTCTTAACCACTGAACCATCTCCCCAGCCCCAATACGTGCTTTTTACTCTACAACACTTTGTTAGTTTTGTCTGAGCATTCCCAAGTATGTACATAAAGTAGAGTACATTCTGACTTGGTTTGTGCCATTCTGGGACCTCCTACTACTACAGGACCACATTCCTAAGTTCTTACATACTGCCTTCTAGTTTTCAAGTTCTTCTCCCATTGATGTCATTTCTAGTTCCAGTAATAAACTGGTGCTGGTGTGTCCCTCAGCATCCAGCCCCAGACTACTCACACAAGGTGCTGATCCCGGATTTTACGCAGCTGGATCAGGTCAGGTTTGATGCTATTCATTTTTTTATCTATTTCCCGGTTGTCCAAAGCTTGTTTCTTCAAGTCCTGCTCTAGACGCACTTTGCTATCATGAATCTCACCAAGACGTGATTTCAACTTATCATAATTCATCATAATTCTGTGAAAATAGGACATATTAAGGCTAAAATAACAACAGAAGCAGAAGGGTCAAGAAGCATAAACAGGGTCCTAATATCTTGTTGGGTTTGTTTGAGACAGGGTCTCACTATGCTACAAGGCTGGTCTTAAATTCCTGGGTTCAAGAAATGCACTTACCTCAGCCTCTAGCACAGCTGAGATTACAGACCTGTCTGTGTCACTATTCCCAGCTAGTACCATAAGAACATGACTATGACAGACAGGGGTGCTGGCTATATCAGGGGAAAAAAACCACCATGTCTATTCTTAATGAGTTTGCACTTGAATGGAAATATGTTGCACTGGGATCAGGACCAGACACTGTATGAAGACTTACACAACACCCCTAAATGGAATGAGATATTGAGGAAGGCTTTTCTGGAAAAGGTTATGTCTAACCTAAGTCCTACAGGATGGATAAGAATTAAGAATTTACACAGATAAGAGAAAATACATAAGAAAGAAAGATGCCATTTGGTACCATTCATTACTGGGAACAGCCAGCAGTTCCATATAACATAGCTGTGCAACTTGAGGGAGTATAAACAAACATGACAGAAATTACTAATAAAGAAAAAAGTCTTATTTCATTACTCACTTGGAGGTATTAAGTACACTCACCGTTCAATCTCCTTTTCATTCCCCTCTCTGCGAAACCGCTCAATATATTCTTTACTGTGTTGTTCCTGGGTATGACACTGCTCCTCAAATATTTTAATAGTTTCATTAAAGGCTTCAATTGCAGTCCTCTTCATCTGTATTTCCTACAGTAGGAAAAGAAACAATATACACTTTATAACTAGGCAGGGTGATTCCTGATTATAATGTCAGTACTCAGGAGGCAACAAATAGGAGGATCAGGAGTTCAAGGACAGCCTCATCTACAGGGCAAGTTTAAGGCCAACTTTAGCTAAATGAGACTCCATTTCAAAACACACACAAACACTTTATCATATTTTTATAATCTTGATCTTGAAAGAAATTTTATAATTTTTATTATAATCCCTTTATTAGACCAAATCATGAACTAGAGATGTGGCTCAGTAGTCGAGTACAGTCTAGCATATGAAAGGTCCCTGATTCAGTCCCCAGCGCTGCTGGAGGTGGTGGAGGAACTGGAGATGTATCTCAATTGTTAGAGGGCTTGTCTGGCATACACAAAGTGCTGGGTTTGATTATCAGTACCAAGCATGATAGCACATGTGATCTCAGCACTCAGAAGGTAGAGACCCAAGGACCAGAAGTTAAAGGTCATGAATGGCTACACAGGAAGTTCAAGGCCAGTCTGGATTGTATAATATGCTATCTCAAACAAACAAAGAGAATTATAAGACCCTATGGCAGGGCAAAAACTTTTACTCAACCCTTTTCTAGTACTTACATGTAAAACACTTAAGATTATGAAATAAATAAAAAGAATCATTACCTGAGATATGGCTAAGAACCACAGAAAGGCCTATGAATGAGTTGCCAAGAGACTAACCTTGAACGTCTTTGATTACAAGGGTAATTTACTGTGCACCTATTATTACAGTACTAATCCCTAAAAGTTAAGTGAAAGAGTGACTGGCCAGATAAGGAGTTCATGTATCAAAATTCAAAGTCTTATTCCCAGAAGAGCCATGTAGAGTCTATTTATTATCACTTTCATTACTACACTGCATGCTGAATTATCCAGATTCATCAGTAATCTGATTAGAAGAAAAAAAGCAGAGAAAGAATATCTGCTAAAGTCAGATGTACTAAAATGAAAAACTAAAAATTCTACAAAACAGACTTACTATCTCCAAAACCCCAGTTAGACTAAGCCATTTAGTCTCTCATACATTCTGATGACCTTTGAGGATAGCAAGGTTTTAAAAAATAATTTTGTATTTTATTATATTTATTTCTTGTATGTATGCCCATGTGCACAGCAAGGTGCTTGAATGTGGAAGTCACTATATTCTCCTTCCACCATGTGGGTCCTAGGGATTGAACTCGGGTCATCAGGCACCTTTACATGCTAAGCCATCTCACCATCCCAAGACACAAGAGGCTAACATCTGAGTCAGGATGGCCCTACAATCTTCAGAAAGGGCTTAATTCTGGTTCAGTGTACTTCTAAGAAAAGTAATGATTGTGCATAAAATTCCAGAAATATTGCTATACTGGGTATTTATAATTCTAGAAATTCTCACACTGGTAGGATAGTTTTTCGTAGGATAGTTTTTCAACTACCTCATATTTACTAACTTCAGGCAATGGTCACTAAGTACATACTATACCACAAGTCCTACCTGATGGTAATAAAGAGAACTTGAGAAACTGAAGCCTGTCACCCAGGACTCAGAGGACAACTTTTGAACTTTAGTTAGGTTTGGCTTCATGTCACGGTAGAAGCAACCAAATGCAGTTAACTAATTTTTTAATTATTATTATGATGGGGAGGCAGGTTGCATGCCATGGCATGCATGGAGAGATCAGAGGACAGCTTAGTGAAAGTGGTTTTCCTCCCACTTTTCCATGGGGCCAGGGTTCAAACTCGGTCTCCAAGCTATTGTTGCAATACCCACTTTACCCACTCAGCCATTTCTCTTGCCTTTAATTAATTTTGTTGTTGCTGTTTGGTTTTGTTTGGTTGGCTTTTTGGGGTTCTTTTGTTGTGGTTTTGGGTTTTTTTTTTGTGTGTGTGTGTGTGTGTGTGTGTGTGTGTGTGTGTGTTTAGATAGATTTCACTGTTGCCCAGGCTGGCCTCTAATCTGAAGTCCTTCTGCCTTAGTCTCCTATTATTGGGATGATAGGTATATACCCAGTAACATGTTACCATTTTATTTTTTGTTTTGTTTTGAGAGATGGTCTCATGTAGCTCAGACTGGCCTTGACGTCATTATATGTAGCTATGGATGACTTTGAATACCTGATCCTCCTACCTCTGTCTTCTAAGTGCTGGGATCATAAGCATTTGTCATTATGCCTCATCAATAAATTAAATTTATTAAATAAAGATGCCAGGTAGGCCTTACTGAGATGATGACATATGGGAAGACTTGAAGGAAGTAAGGGGGTTAGCCAGGTTTTTACAAAGTTTTTGAAGCAGTCAGTCAATGCAAACACTGCAAGGTGGAAATCGGGTGTATTGTATTTAAGAACAGTGAACTGGGGAGAACAGTGACTAGTTCTAAGGAATAATGTCCAGGCCAAGAGGATGGCCAGGGAGAAAAACCATCTGATAGACACCAAGCCTGAGCACCCACGGAGAAGGAAGAGAACCAACCACTGAAGGCTGTCCTCTGACACCTACACACAAGAAACAAAGCTGAGCAGTGGTGGCACACACCTTTAGTCCCAGCACTCAGGAGGCAAAGGCAGGTGGATCTCTGTGAGTTCAAGGCCAGCCTGGTCTAAAGAGAGTTCTAGGATAAGACAGGGCTACACAGAGAAACCCTGTCTCAATAAAAACAAAACAAAGCATTATTAATGAAGTAGGGTCAGAGCCAGGCATGGTGGCACATATTTACAATCCTAGCATTCAAGAGGTGGAGGCAGGAGGTTGAGGAATTCAGGCTTACCTCAAGTATATCACGAGTTCAGACTTTTTTCTTTTTTTAAATATCTTTAGAGAACCCTGACTAATAGAGGGTTTGGGAGTTATGTTGGATTTTGTTTGTTTGTTTTTACAAACTCCTTGTAAACAAAGAAGTAAGCCCGTGACAACAACTCAGTCAGCAAAGCACTTGCACACAGGCTAAGGACCTGAATCTGGCCCCAGAATCCACATATAAAAGACAGGCACTGTGATGTGCTTATGATCTCCATGTTGGAGAAGTAGAGACAAATGGACCCCTGGGGCTCACTTGCCGGCCAGCCTCGTCTACTGGACAAACTTCAGGCCAGTGATAGACCCTATCCCAAGAAACAAAGTGGACAGTGCCAGATGAACACCACCTGAGACTGACCTCTGTCCTCCATACACGCACTGAAACATAAGCACAAGAGTGTAACTTAACCTATGTTAGACAATTATCACCCTGGCTGATAAGCTGAAACGTGATTTAGGAGATGAGAAGTGGCGGATGGGGCAAGAATATGTTAGGAGGCTGCTGCAGTAGATGCAGATGGTATAGCTTGAATCTGGAATGTTCCCCAAAGGTGCATGTGTTAAAGGCTTTATGGACCACTTCCTAGAGGGCACTACTGGGGTAGGAGGTGGAACCTTTAGGAAGTCAGGTCACTGGCAGCACACCTTTGAAGGATCTAGCAGAACCCGGGCCCCCCCCTCTCCTGATACAGCACTGAAACAGCTAAAACTGCGATCCAAAGCAAACCTTTCTCCCTTCGCGGCTGACTCTCTCAAGTATTTTGTTGTTGAATGTTACATGTTGTGTCTCTACTACGTAGCCTGAAATGGTCCAGAACTGGCTATGCAGACCAGGGTGGCCTCTTTAGTGCTGAGATTAAAGGTGTGCACCTTCATACCCAGCCTTCAAGTATTTTGTCACAGCAACACAAAAATGATCACACCAGACGAGAAAGTAGCTTTGGACAAGGTATCAGTAGTAAAGGTGGTGAGAAATATTTAGGTTCTGCATATATACTGCAGACACAGTGAGCAGGACTTATTTGATTGGTTACAAGCTATAAAGGACTCTGCTATAACACTAAGGCTTTGCCTAAGTAAGGAGGAAGAGTATTTTGAATCAATGTGGTAAAGCCTACAGGTGAGACTTTCTTGAAGTAGAAGACCAGATTTCTGCTGAAAAAGTATAGAATTCTAATACCAAAATGTTGTGCTGGTCCATATTCTTGTGTGAAAATGGATTCCCTTTTTATCTTTTTAATTATTAAGAATCATTTTGAGGTAGGCAGTGGTGGTACACACCTTTGCTCCCAGCACTTGGGAGGTGGAGGCAGGTGAATCTCTGCGAGTTTGAGGCCAGCCTGGTCTACAAAGCAAGTTCCAGGACAGCTAGGGTCACACAGAGAAATCCTGTCTCAAAAAAAAAATTATAACTTTTTTTTTGCTATTTGATATTTGTGCTACATCTGTTGTATACCTAAATGCATGCGTATATTTAAATTCAATTTTAAAAGATATATACTTATTTTTATTCTCTCATACATTATTACATCTGACCACATTTTCTCCTCCCTCCACTCCTCCATTTCCCTTCAAAAAAAAAAAAAAAGAGCAGAATATCAATCAAACATGGCATAACAAGTTACAATGAGACTAGGTACAAACCTTTCTATAAAGGCTGGACGAGACAACTCGGGAGGAGGAAAAGGATCCCAAGAGCAGACAAAAGAGTCAAAGACACACCCCCACTCCCGCTGTTAGGAGTTCCACAAGAACATGAAGCTACACAACCAACACCGAGGACCTAGCTCAGATCTATACAGGTCCGTGCTTGTTGCTTCGATCACTGTACCCTCTACGAGTCCTGCTTAGTTGATTCTGTGGGCCTTGTTCTTCTGGTGTCCTCAACCCCTCTGGCTCCTTTGAGAGTGATCCTAACAAGACTCCCAGAAATGGGGGATATAGAAGCTGAACTGGCCATCTTCTATAACCAGGCAAGGCTTCCAGCAGTGGGACTGGGACACCAACCCAGCCATAGAACCTTTGACAATCTGTCCTGCCTGCAAGATGTGCTGGGGTAATGGTAATACAGAACTTATGGGAATGGCCAACAATGACTGGCCCAACTTGAAGCCCTGCCATGAGAGAAGCCCATGCCTGACAATGCCTGGATGGCCAGGAACCAGAGGCTAGACAGCCCAGAGACTCATGACTGTCAAAAAACAAAAAACAAACAAACAAAAAAAAAAAAAACAGCCAAAAAACAAAAACCCAATGAAATGATTCCTAAGGATGCTCTGCTGTACTCATAGAGCAGTGCCTAGCCCAGTTGTCATCACAGAGGCATCATCCCACAACTGATGGGAGCAGACGCAGAGATCCACAGCCAAACACTAGACAGAGCCAGGGGAACCCCACAGAAGAGGGGAAAAAAGTCTGTAGGAGCCAGAAGGTTGAGGACATTTATTTATATCATGTGTTTGCCTGGTGTCTAGACCTTAATGTCCAGTTTCAACATCTTTTACTTTAGTACTTCCAGATGAATTAACTGTGATGAGCCTAGTGTGTGATGGTAGAATGGAGAAAAAGTTATTAAGACTTTTACAGACTGACTCCATTAAAATGATCAACATTATAGGTATGGTGAAATGGTCAATATGAGGCTTTATAGTTAGTAAATTATGGGATTTTTCTTCCAGGCTAGAGAGCAAAACCAGGAAACTATATATGCTAAATACGCATTCTATCAATGAGCTATACCCCAAGTACTACTTCTTATTTTATATAATTTGAAAGGAAAAATGCATAAAGCATAAAAATGTAATATTGGACAGTATATAACAAAGGGACAGGGCATGTTGGCACAAACTTTTTAACCCTTGCACTTGAGAGGTAGAGGTACATAGATCTCTGTGAGTTCGAGGCTAGCCTGGTCTACATAGTGAATCCAGTCTATCCAGGGCTATATAGTAAGACCCTGACTCAAAAAAAGTAGGGGACAAGCAGGGACAGAGATGCGTAATAGTAGTGTTTATGTAATACTACAAAGATTTTTTTAACTATAAATTAACCCAATTATATACATACTAGGCATCATAAAGAACACTCCACACAGCAAGGGTAGAATATAGATAATTCTTAGGTAAAAATATAATATTCTTCAAAATATATCCAGGCCACAAAACAAGTTTTAATAAATTTTATATTTCTTTTTTTAGATTTATTTATTTAATTTGATGTGTATGAGTGTTTTGCGTGTATGTATGTGTGTGCACCACATTTGTGCCTGATGCCTTCAGGTCAGGGGAAGCCATTGGGTCTGCACTATAGTTACACATGGTTGTGAACCAACATGTGAGTGTTGGGAACCAAAGCCAAATCCTTTGCAAGAATAAGTGCTCTTAAATGCTGAGCCATCTCTCTAGCCCCAAGTTTTAATAAATTTTAAAAGACTCAAATCATACAGAGGATCTTCTCTGATCCACAGAGAAAATAGAAATCAATCATAGGAGAAAAATTAGAAAGTAACAAATATACAGAAATTAAATAACATGCTGCTAAACAACTGATGGTTCATAAAATAAATGACAAAGGCCAGGTGTAGTGGTGTATCCTTTAATCCCAGAAGGCTTGTGGGGCAGTTGTAGACAGATTTCTGTAAGCTCCTGGCTACCCTCATCTACACAATGTTCCAGGGCTACATAGTGAGGTCTCGCCTCATACAATAACAACAATAATAAATATAAAATAAACAAATGACAGGTGAAATTAGATGAATGAAACCTACGCACTCCATAAGAAAACCTATGAGATATGACAAAAGCAATATTCAGGGAATTTCATAGATGTAAACACCAATGATTAAAAAAATGCAGAGAGGGGGCTGGTGGTGAAAAGGTTCAGTTGGTGTGCTGGTTACTTTTGTAGCTTAACCCAAGGTAGGGCCATCTCAGAAGAGAAAACCTCATTGAGAAAATGTGTACATCATACTGGCCTGTAGGAAAAGTGTGTGGGACACTTTCTGGATTAATAATTGATATGAAAGGGCCCAGTCCACTGTGAGTGGTTAACACCCCTGAACAGGTGTCCTGGGTTGTCAAAGAAAGCAAACTGAGCAAGCCCAGGGAGCAAGCCAGAAAGCAGCACTCCTCCATGGTTTCTGTTCCAGCTCCTGCTCTGACTTCCCTTCAGGATGGACTACAACTGTAAGATGAAACAAACTCTTCCTTCCCAAGTTGCTTCTGGTCATGCTTTTTATCAGAGCAACAGCAAGCAAACTGACAGTGGGTAAAAAGGCCCGGGCCATCAGACCATGCAAGTTCTCAAGGACTCCACAAAGTTCTCTCTGACCTGCACAAGTGTGCAGTGACACCAGGATCCTCATACATACTAATAACCGTTATTTTTTTTAAAAAAGAGAAGTGTGCTTTCAAATCAATAATCTAATTGGATGACTTAAGGAACCAGGAAAAAAGAAAAAAAAAAGCAAACAAAATGCAGAACTAGCAGAAGGAAGGAAACAATGAAGATTAGAGAAAAAAAAAACACAGCAGAACCAGGAAAGGGGGTTCACCTGTGATACCAGCAGAACCAGGAAAGGGGGTTCACCTGTGATACCAGCAGAACCAGGAAAGGGGGTTCACCCTGTGATACCAGCAGAACCAGGAAAGGGGGTTCACCTGTGATACCAGCAGAACCAGGAAAGGGGGTTCACCTGTGATACCAGCAGAACCAGGAAAGGGGTTCACCTGTGATACCAGCAGAACCAGGAAAGGGGGTTCACCTGTGATACCAGCAGAACCAGGAAAGGAGGTTCACCTGTGATACCAGCAGAACCAGGAAAGGGGGTTCACCTGTGATACCAGCAGAACCAGGAAAGGAGGTTCACCTGTGATACCAGCAGAACCAGGAAAGGGGGTTCACCTGTGATACCAGCAGAACCAGGAAAGGGGGTTCACCTGTGATACCAGCAGCACTTGAGGTGAAGGCAGAAGGAACAGGGATTCAGCATCACCTGCAACTACACTGAGCTATAAATAAGACAGAGTCTCAAAGAAACAGAAACGAATAAAGAAGGAAAGAAGAGAGAAAGGAAAGAGGGGTGAGAAAAGGGGACAAGAAGGGAGGAGGAAAAAAATCAATAAAATCAACAAACTTTTAGCTTAGAGTATATATAAAAGCCGGGCAGCGGTGGCGCATGTCTTTAATCTCAGCACTTGGGAATCAGAAGCAGGTGGATCTCTCTGAGTTTGAGGCCAGCTTGGTCTACAGAGTGAGTTCTAGGACAGCCAAGGCCACACAGAGAAACCATGTCTGTGGGGGGGATGGGGACACGGACTCAAAGAAGGATCATTACTACCAACTTCATATTCATAAAATAAATAGGAATAAAAACTTTAAAGCACAAAACTTAGGCTGGAGAGATGGCTAAGTGGTCAAGAGCATTTACTGTTCTTGAAGAAGACGCCACATGATGGCTCACAACCATCCATAACTCCAGTTCTGATGCCTCTTCTGACCTCCATAGGCATCAGGCATGCACGTAGTACAGACAAACAAGCCAGCAAAACACTCATACACATCTAATAAGTTTGTCTTAAAAAGCATAAAACTGCCGGGCGGTGGTGGCGCACGCCTTTAATCCCAGCACTCGGGAGGCAGAGTCAGGCGGATCTCTGTGAGTTCGAGGCCAGCCTGGGCTACCAAGTGAGTTCCAGGAAAAGGCGCAAAGCTACACAGAGAAACCCTGTCTCAAAAAACCAAAAAAAAAAAAAAAAAAGCATAAAACTAGCTGGGTGAGACAGCACATGCCTTTAATCCCAGAGGTAGGTGGACCTCTGAGTTTGAGACCAGCCTGATTTACAAAGTGAGTTCCAGGCTAGCCCGAGCAACACAGAGAAACCCTGGGGGGGGGGGTCCTCTTTCCTTCCTAGTCTTCCTTTCTTTTACTGGAAATATGGTGGTGATGGCTCCTGTTAAATAAGGAGAGCATAAAACAGAAAAATCCAAGACTCACAACAGCAGAGATGATGAAACAGCCCTGCACTGCCCAGATGGACAAAAATTAATTTCTATCTCTAGAATTCGTCATTGTTTATTTTTATAATTTACAACTATTGTTTTATATTACCTAATTTAAAAAAAATTTTGGAGACAGGTTCCCATGTATCCCATATAAGCTTCCAGCTGGCTACACAGCTGAGAATGACCTTGAATTTCTGATCCTCCTGCTTCCAGCTCCCCAGTGCCAGGGATCAAAGACTTGCACCACCACACCCAGCTTTATGTGATGCAAGGATCAAACCTGATAGGCAAACAAGATGCATTCTGTTTAAGTTAAGTCATATTCCTAACCCCCTGGTTAATGCCGACAGAAAATTCTATCTTTAACAACAATAACAAAAAAGGTATGAGTGGGAGTATTTTTGTATCATCAAAATCCCAAAAGGCAGTTAAGAAAGGAAGGCAGCAGACCGTCCAGCCAACTACTCAGAATGTGAGAACACTAACACTGCACAAAGACCATCCCCAAACAAGAGCTCTCACCTGAGATGTCCTGGTGTACTCTTCATACAGCCTGTCATACTCTTTACTCTTCTCCTGATACTGCGAGTGGAACTCTTGCAGGTTTTTACCTACTGCATCAATGTTATCTTCTTTTACCAACTGGTCCTACACAGGCAAACAAAAATAAAATGAAGGAATGTTATTAATTCTGACATGTTTTTCCAGGTCTATTTACATTCAAATTATATTTCAACTTCAGAAATTTTAATACCAAGCACCAAAAACACTTTGTTTGATTTGGTGAGGATTTTGTTCTGTTCTGGTTCTTGAGACAGGGTCTCACTATGCAGACCAGGCTGGCCTGGAACTTACAGCACTCCTCGCCTCTCTAATGCTGGGATTAAAGGAACACACCACCCACCCAGCAAGCAAAACACTTTTTAGTGACACTAAGATCAGATTATAAGTCAGGTACAAGTATTTTATTTTAAAAATTAAAAAATATGGAGCTAGAGAAATGGCTCAGTGCTTAAGAGCACTGGTGCTCTTCCAGAGAACTTGGGTTTCATTTCCAGCACCCACATGGTGGCTCACAACCATCTGTAACTCCAGTTCCAGGAGAATCCAATGCCCTCCTCTGGCCTCAGTGGGCACCATGCACATACATAAATGCACAGACATACAAGCAGGCAAAAACATAAAGCAAAATATAACAAAATTAAAAAAAAAAAAAAGACTGGAGGGATTGGAGAGATGGCTCAGTGGGAACACTTGTGCTCTTTCAGAGAACCCAAGTTCATTCCCAGCACCCACCTCCAGCAGTTTACAACTTCCTGTAATTCCAGCTCCAGATGTAATGTCATGTCTTCTGGCCTTTGCAGGCACAGGCACATAGGCACAAGGGCACATAGACATGCACACGTGCACATGCATGCATACATACACAATTTTTAAATTAAAAAAGATAAGGTCTCACCAAATGAGTAACTTTTTATGTAAGAAAGTGAGACTACAGATGCTGTAGAATATTAAGATTTGTTACATTTGTTTATGTTGTGGAACATTTATTTAATGATGCAAAGATGTGTTCTTTTATGTTGCATTTGTTTAACTCTGTGAAGCTGTGTTATTTTGCCTGTCTAAAACACCTGATTGGTCTAATGAGCTGAATGGCAAATAGCTAGGCAGGAGAGGGATAGGTGGGGCTGGCAATGGAGAGAGGATAAATAGAAGGAGAAAAAGAGAAAAGGAGAAGGAGAGAGGGCATCAGGGGCCAGCCACACAGCCACACACCCAGACACAGAGTAAGAAGTAAAGAAAGGTATATAGAATAGAGAAAGGTAAAAGCCCAGAGGCAAAAGGTAGACAGGATAATTTAAGAAAAGTTGGCTTGCCGGGCGGTGGTGGCGCACGCCTTTAATCCCAGCACTCGGGAGGCAGAGCCAGGCGGATCTCTGTGAGTTCGAGGCCAGCCTGGGCTACCAAGTGAGTTCCAGGAAAGGCGCAAAGCTACACAGAGAAACCTTGTCTCGAAAAACAAAAAACAAAAAACAAAAAAAAAGAAAAGTTGGCTAGAAATAAGCCAAGCATTCATAAGTAAGAATAAGATTCTCCTCCCTCCCTCCCTCCCTCTCTCTCTCTCTCTCTCTCTCTCTCTCTCTCTCTCTCTCTCTCTCTCTCTCTCTCTCACACACACACACACACACACACGTGAGGTATGATAGCAAAAACCTAAAATCCCAAGAACTCAAGAGACTGGGGCAGGAAAATCATAAACTCAAGGTCACCATCAGCTACATAGTGATTTCAAAGCCAGCCTACCTACATGAAACCCTATTTCAAAAAACAAAATTGAAAAAAACTAAGCTAAAATACCTAAAATGCTACTTAGGAAATGTATCTTTTTCTTTTCTTTTGGGGGGGGAGGGGAGGGGAATAGGGTTTTACATTGCCCTGGTTGGCCTAAAACTCAGAGATCCACCTGCCTTAAAGGCAAGCACCACCACACTCAAGAATAACTGGAAAAATAAATATAAACTAGACTTCTTTTTAACCAATAAGCCTGAAAAATAGAATAAAATTATATGAAATAATGCTGTGAGAATGTCTATGGTCATACCTGTTGGTATCTGGATACCGGGTACATCAGCTTCACATCGAGTTTGGGATTGTACTGAGCAAGAGATTCATGGTGATAGTGGTTAATGAGCTCCACCACAGAATTAAATGTCAGGGGGTCAGAAAAGCCGTATTTACCATCCCGATGATAGATCTTTATTAATTTATTATTGCCTCCCTTCCTGTAAACAACAAAACAATAACTGTAGCATTGTTCTCAGAATTCTCTTAAAACACTAATTTCATATAGAGATATAAAAATTTAATTCACATCAAATAAATGTATTATTATGCTAATACGGTTGGAGGTGATAAAACAGCATATATTAACAGTGTATATGCAAGTATATATTCCTTTTTATTGTTGTTGTTTGTTTTTTCAAGACAGGATTTCCCTATGTGGCCCTGGCTGTCCTGGAACTCGCTCTGTAAACCAGGCTGGTCTCAACTCACAGAGATCCACCTGCCTCTGCCTCCAGAGTGCTGGGATTAAAGGTGTGTACCACCACCACCTGGCATATATTATTTTCTTACCTAATTTCTTTCTTTCTTTCTTTCTTTCTTTCTTTCTTTCTTTCTTTCTTTCTTTCTTTCTTCCTTCCTTCCTTCCTTCCTTCCTTCCCTCCTCCTCCTCCTCCTTCTTCTTCTTCTCCTTTGTTTTGTTGTGTGTTCTTGAGACAAGGTTTCTCTATAGCCATGGCTGTCCTTGAGCTTGCTCTATGGGTCAAACTTGCCTTGAAAAACAGATCTGCTTGGCTCTGCTTCCAAGTGCAGGGCCATCACACCTGACCTGTTTCTTTCCTTTGTTTTTTCCTATTTGTTTTGTTCATAAAATACCTTGGTTATTAAAAAATCAACACATCTAGGTTGAACGTGGCAGTACACATCTTTAATCTCGGGCCTGTGTACTCCATGCTACCCTGGTCTATACCATGAGTTCCAGGACAGTCAGGACTACATGGAGAGACACTGTCTCAAAAACAAAACCAAACAAAAAACCAAAATGTATACAACATCCAGTATCAACAAATTTAGCCCAAAATATTACTAAAACATAAGTAAATTATTTCTTTTGTTTTTTTGTGAATTGTTTTTAAATTATGTCACAGAGAACAAAGGCAATCTCATCAGGACAGCTGTGTCTAAGCAGAGGGAATTATAAACGTTTGTCTCAGTATCACCAAAACATTCAAGGTTTTACTACAGATATAATTTGATGCTTAAGTAGTCCAGACCACCTTTATTTACTGAGTCAAACCCAAATAATCCCTTAAAAGATCATTTATAGGCCAGGCAGTGGTGGCGTATGCCTTTAATCCCAGCACTCGGGAGGCAGAGCCAGGCGGATCTCTGTGAGTTCGAGGCCAGCCTGGTCTACAGAGCAAGATCCAGAACAGGGACCAAAACTACACAGGGAAACCCTGTCTCAAAAAAAAAAAAAAAAAAAGAGAGAGAGAGAGAGAGAGAGAGAGAGAGAGAGAGAGAAAGAAAAAAAAAGCCAAACAAACAAAAAAGATCATTTATGAGACCAAGTGTGGCAGCATATGCCTGTAATCCTGAACCGCTGAAGGAGAATCGTTAAGTGTGAGGTTGGTATATCTGGGCTACAAGGCAAGACCTTGCCCCAGAAAAGAAAACCAAAGAGAAGAAAATAAAAAAGGGGGAAATAAGGAAAAAGAAAAAAATAATTTATAACTAAAATTAAAATTTTAATTAAAATAGCAATGATTTTTATAAGCCCCTGGGAGCATAATCTAAACCCTCATCAGGCTGATTCATTACATAACAGCAAAATACTGTGCTACTCCCATTCATTTTTCTAACAGCATCGTGAAATGGGGGAGGGGTTTTATATTTTTGTATGCTGTACATTTATTATACATGACAGATGATACACTGGGATTTGTGAAAGACTAAACAAGATAGGCCTGAGTCTACGGACTGGTTAAAATTCAAATTACACAAGGGTTAGGTCAGTATTTAGATGGATGATGAACTATCCCTATAAAATGCACATTAGAAGGACCACCTAATCATTTGTGATTACTACAGGTTTATATATACACTTATACTGAAAATAAATCCAAGATGCTCTCTCTTAAAATTCATTCAAACTGGCTGGGCAGTGGTGGCGCACGCCTTTAATCCCAGCACTTGGGAGGCGGAGCCAGGCAGATCTCTGTGAGTTTGAGGCCAGCCTGGTCTACAGAGCAAGACCCAGGACAGGCACCAAAACTACACAGAGATATCCTGTCTCGAAACCCCCCACAAGACAGAGAGGGGGGAGGAGGAGGAGGAGGAGGAGGAGGAGAGAGAGAGATTTATTTATGTATATGAGTGCTCTGTCTGAATGTTTGTCTGCACACCAGAACAGGGCATAAGATTCCATTACAGATGGTTGTGAGCCACAGTGTGGTTGCTGGGAATTAAACTCAGGACCCATGGAAGAGCAGCCAGTGTTCTTAACTGCTGAGCCATCTCTCCAGCCCCCTTTTAGAGCTAGTCTTAACCTGAATCCCCCAGACTATTATGTTTGTTTATCCCAGACTCTTCCTCCCTAGAGGAAGCATTGCTTCTCAGTCAATAAAACCCTTCCTTACAGGAGATGGCACCTGTACTTTACAACAGCCTAGGACCAGGCCACTCCTGACTCCCACAGGCTATTGTGTTTACTTCAGTCATTCTCCCTGGACCCTTATCTTGAGCTTTGTTTCTGAGTCAATGGACCTCATCATTTGGAAGAGGCCATGTGGACTTTGTAAAGAGTTTTCATGTCAACATGTCTGTTGTATACACAGAGTTGAGTTAATTATCATCAAGAAACTTTTTTCCAAAATTGTGCTGTGCTTAAGTATGTCTAAAATAAACTGCTCAGGGTCAGATTCTAAAAGTTTGAACCAACACGGGCTAACTAAGTCATGTTGAACTAGATTTCCTTCCTGCCTCACTCAAATGGTTACTCTGCCCGCCCCATTGTTTACAGACCCCACAAACATCTACTGTGTACCAGTAACTACATGAACTCCTAGGGACACGAGGACAAACATGCCATATACAGTCCATACTCTCACAGAACTTAAAAGCCCATATGTGTATTTTACAGGTCTGTGGTTTGAGGAGGAGAGGGTTGCATTTTGACTTTTGGGTTGTGGGGCTTTTCATTGTTTGGGTTTTGGCTTTTTGAGAAAGGGTTTTATACTGTCACCCAGGTTGGCCTGAAATTTGCTGTGTAGATAATGCTGGCCTCAAATTTGTGGCAATCCTCTTCCCTCGGGCTAAAAATAGAAAATTAAAGAAGAGTTACAGAGACAGCTGTATCAGGTATGAACCTTGGCATCAATCCTGACAACTTCAGCTCAATCCACAGAACCTACTCAGTAGAAGGAAAAAAACAGCACCCATAAATTGCCCTCTGATCTCCGTTAAGTACACTATGGCACACATGCAGGCAGGCAGGCAGACAGACAGACAGACACACACACACACACAAAGAAATTTTAAAAAGCAAAAATACAAATAAAGTTCCAGGCTACATAGTGACATCATCTTTAAAAAAAAAAAAAAAATTCAAACAAAAAAACGGCAAGGAGGCCCAAGATTCTGGGGCTGAATGACCAAAAGAGAGGAGAGGAAGCAGTGTAGGAGGAGATATAAGATCATGAAATGGCTTGTGAACTATAGTAAGCCTTTACTTTAAAAAAAAAAAAAAAAAAAGACTTACTATTTTTAATTATATGTGTGTGGTTCAAACTTGCAGTGTCTGATGAGGCCAAAGGCTTCAGATCCTCTGGAGCCAGATTTATAGAGGGTTGTGAGCTGCTGGAAAGAGGTGCTGGGGACAAAATTCAGGTCCTCTGCTCCACCTCAAGAAGCCCACAAACACCTGCCACTCCAGCTCCAGATCAGCAGCCTCTTCTGGCTTCCATAGGCCTTATACTCACATGCACTTACCCAAACAAAAACACATAATTAACTCTTGTTTGAAAATAGTATTTCAAAATAAAGTTTTCAAAATAAAATTATCAACAGATCTAATAAGCATTGAGTTTGGCAAAGTAAGACCTTGAATGAAATCTTAAAAGGTTTTAGCTAATGAAAAGCACACAAATCCAACTAAAATGAATCAAAGATAAGGCCTAATTTGATGGCACATACCTTTGATCACAGCAGAGATGAGATCTCTGTGAGTTTAAGGTCAGCCTGGTCTAAACAGTTAATTTCAGGTCAGCCAGGCTACACAGTGAGACCCAGTTTTGTTGTTGTTTCGTTTTGTTTTTTTTTTTTTTAAAGGAAGAAGAGGAAAACGAGGAAAGAAAAAAGACAACAGGATAATTGGGGAAGAGGAGGACGGGGCAATACCAGAGACTGAACCTAGGGCTTCGTTTATGCAAAACAAGTGGTCTACCACTGAGCTGTAGTCCTAAAATTTAGACAGGATAATCCATAGAGTGATGGACATCAGCGGGTTAGAGGGATGGATAAGAGCCATTACACAAATAGAATCATTCTGAAGCAATCATTCACCAGACTTGGAGAAAGGCAAAGTGTTCACCCTAGTGAGCAAATACTGATAGCTATAAGAGTAAGAGTATGAGGAAGTTGGGGCTGGAGAGATGGCTCAGCAGTTAAAAGCCCTGGCTACTCTTCCAGAGGACCCAGGTTCAACTCCCAGCACCCACATGGCAGCTCACAACTGTCTGTAACTGTTCCAGGGGATGTGATACTTCACACCAATGTAGATAAAATAAAGTTAAATTATTTCTTAAAATCTATTTTTAAAAAAGAATATGAAGTTATCTTATGTGTATACATTCCTAGTGAAACAGGAAGAATGTTTCTTAGCTAAAAGGGAGAATTGCAGATCTGAGCTGAAAACAAGGAACATGTAGGTTGTCGAAAATGAGAGGGTAAAGGGATTATGAAATGCAGAAATGAAGCTAGATGCTAATAAGGTCCATTTAAGATCAGTAGTCAAGAACTCTCTGTGAAATCAATCAGAGGGGTTTTTGGCTTTTTCTCCACATTCAGCTTCTCAAGTGAAGGCAAGTAAGTAGAGTTGAATTTAAGAAAAATTGAGGATATTTTTACAGAGGTAATTGTAATAATGGACCATGGACTCTAAGCAGAGCAGTAGAGAAATGAAGACACATCGTTGTGAATTTTTAGTTATGTCTCTCTCCCTTAATCTTCTTAAACAACAACAACAAAAATTCGTGACATTCTTCTTTGTATCCTAGCACCTGGCCAATGCCAGACAGACAACAGATTCTAAACATTTTTAAGTAAATAGTATTCTTATAGACCATCTGGTTACTAAGTTTATATAGTTGTTTTACGTGTGTTTTTAAAAATATACCATTATTGGGGGAATGGCACATGTCACTAGTCTCTGGAGACTGAACTTAGGTTGTTAGACTGTGCACAGCAAGTGCCTTTAACCACGGAGTCATCCCACCAGCCCCAGTTAAATGCTGGCTAAGGACCCGAGAGCTTCTTCACTGCTATTCTCTACAACCCAATTTTGCTTTCATCTCTCCCATGGAAGGATCACCAGTAACTTTTAACAAATCCAGACTCTGTCTTCTTGTCCCCAGTCCTTCCTTCTCTTCCTGCTCTTTCTTTTTCTATGGTTCTGGGGGTTGTTGTTCTGAGGAGGGTCAGCAAACTGCCAGCAAACTCTACTAGCCAAGGATAGCCTTGAACTCTAGACTATCCTGTTCCCCGATCCAGTTCTGGCTGGGATTACATGGCAGCTGGCTTACATGGTTCTAGAGATGCAATTTAGGGATTCGTGTGTGTGTGTGTGTGTGTGTGTGTGTGTGTGTGTGTGTGTGTGTGTGTGTGTGTGTGTAGATAAGCATTCTACCATCTAAGGAGGAACACCGGCGTCTCTCTTCCTTTAAAAAGATGTTCATGTATTACATTGTTTATGGAGGTCATAGGACAACGTTCAAGATTGGTTCTTTCCTTCTACCCTGAGGGTCCCAGGGCTGAACAAATCATTAGGCTTAGCAGAAAACCCTTTCACCCAGTAAGCCACATCCCCAGCCACCTGTTGCTTGTTGCTGCTGCTGCTGTTGCTTTTCTTTCTTCAAGACAGCTTCTCACTGTGCAGCCCTAGCTGTCCTGGAACTCACTATGTAGACCAGGCTGGCCTCAAACTCAGAGATCTCCTGTTTCTGCCTCCCAAGTGCTGGGATTAAAGGCGTGCATCACCATTGCCTCTCACTTCTTAATACATCATTGTCACATGACTCTGATGATGTTACTCTTTGCTTTCACTTTCTCAAACTATTCTTCTTTAGTCTGTTTCGTAGCTATGTAATTATTCTCTTAAAAAAAAAAAAGTCTTGCTGGGCGTTGTCAGTGGCACATGCCTTTAATCCCAGCACTTGGGAGGCAGAGGCAGGCAGATCTCTGTGAGTTCGAGGCCAGCCTGGTCTACAGATGGAGATCCAAGACAGGCACCAAAACTACACAGAGAAACCTTGTCTTGAAAAACCAAGGGGGCAGGGGGAGTCTCTTAACTTTCTCTTCTAATTTCAAATTTCAACTTCATCACTTACTCTGCTTGAAAACAACATAGTCTTTGCATTTGTCAGAGCCATTAAATCGTCCCCCAAATTGTTGGTTTTGTATTTTTTGTTCCCTCCTCTGGGGATACCTTTCTGGCTGGCGATTTCTAATCCTTCAGCTCTCAGAGGTCATTACCTCAAAAGTCCTCCTTAAACTCCTTCCCCAGCAGGTCATGCTCCCTTGTGCAGTATTTCACAGGCTATGACGTTATTTCATCTCATTTCTTTTCTAATGTGCTTATTTTGTCTTCCTGTGTTCCCTTCCTTTCTCTCACCAAGAATAAAAACACTACGGAGAGGCCATATTATGTTGTCATTTTCTTTGCCTAGAAGAGTACTTGAACACTGTTAGTATTCGATGAATGTTAAATGATTAAGCAATAAATCTTGAATTCAATCACGAATACTCTTCACTTTGTAAAAGCTTCCTAAGGATGTTTCTTTTATTGTTTTGTTGTTTTAAGACAGGGTCTCATATGGCTCAGACTGGCCTCATACTCCTTATATAGTCAGGTCCAACCTTGAATTTAGGATCCTTATGAGATCCTGTTGAGATTACAGGCATGAATCAGCACACTTGGTTCTAAAAATCAAATTCAGGCAGGGCGGTGGTGGTGCACTTGGGAGGCAGAGGCAGGCGGATCTCTGTGAGTTCGAGGACAGCCTGATCTACAGAGGGAGTTCCAGGACAGCCAACGGTACACAGAGAATCGTGTCTTCAAAAACAAAAATACAATTTAAAAAAAAAAAAAAAGGGAAAAGACTCAAACTCAGGTCTCTTAAATGCTAGAGACAAGCACTCTTCAACTGAGCTACAACCTCTACTGTGTTTCTTCTTTCTTTTAAAATATAGTCTTATCACAACTTCTCTCTACCCACCTACAATATTAAATATAAACTCCAAGTTTTAGATTGCAAGGCTCTCTAAGCCCCCAAAGCTTCTATCCCATACCACTTCCTGTTAATAAACTTTACATAGCCAGAATCCGAGCCAAACGGAACAGGATCACACAAAAAATGGCCCCAATTTCTCACTCCCATCTTTCCTTGCTCCTAGTGTCATCTACTTTTGCAATTCATATACCTGTTTCTACACATAAAATATCATTTCTTCCATGAAAGTCAGCTTTTGATATGCCCTTAACAGTAAATTGCCTTTCTTTCTTTCAGCCCCCAAGGCAGGCATATTTTTTGAAACTTTATTACTTTAACTCCTGTTCAATACAGCTTTCTTACTTCTTTTGCCTTTACCTGCCTAAGTGGTCCTTTAGGCAAAACTTGTTTTGTTATTCGGGCAGCACTGGGGCTGGGACCTAGGGTCCTCATTCATGCTAAGCAAGCACTCCAAGACTGAGCTGTATGCCCATCCTATTTTAATTTTTTTTTTATGTGTATGGGTGTGCACCTGCATGTATATCTCTGCACCATGTGCTTCCCTGGTGCTCATACAGGCCAGAAGAGGACATCAGATATTCTGGAATGGAGTTATAGATGGTTGTGAGCTGTCATGTGGGTGATGGGAACTGAACTCAGGCCCTCTAGAAGAATAGCCAATGAGTGCTCTTAACTACTGAGCCATCTCTCTAGCCCCTTCACCCTTCACTTCTTATTTTGAGAAAGTCTCAGTAAGTTAACCAGGTAAGGTTAAATGTATAATCCTCCTGCCTATGCTTCCTGGGTGGGAGTTACAACAGACAAAAGATTTAACTTGTTAGATGACCTGTGTAATTAAATATCACTGGGATTGTTTATTAAACTGAATTAAGTTCATCATTTGTCTGCCTAGCAAAACCAATAAAGGGACAGTTCAAATGCCATTAACTCTAAGAAAGCTTCCCTGTCCTCTCATCTAATCTATCCTCTAGTCTAATATTTACTGAAAACCAACTATTTGCCAGTCTTTTCTAGATGGATGAAAACCTTAAAGCATTCTTGTCAATATCTACCACCAATGAATAGATAACTAAAATATATTATATGCATAGAACAGAGTATTATTCAGCCTTATTGGAAATATAATTCAAATCCATGCTATAACATATATGAACCTTGAAGATGTTAAACTGAAGAATGATAAGCAAGACACAGCAGGAAAAATAATGTATGATTTTGTGTATTTGAGGCCCCTAAAATAATAAAATTTAGAGACAGAATGCAGAACAATAGTTACAGGGATTAAAAACAAGGAGCTGAGTGTGGTGGCATACATCTTCAATCTGAATAGTTGGGAGAGCAGGCAGATCTCTGTAAGTTCGAAGCCAGTCTAGTCTACATAGCAAGTTCCAGTACAGCTATGGGTATACTGAAACAAACAAACAAACCAAAGAAAAACAAAAAGAAAGAGAAAGATGGATAAATTGGATAAACTCTAATGAAACAATTAAGATATAGTGTATGTTTGTTTCTCCTACTCTACTATTACACACTTGGATTATAAACTCCACAGGGTAAACACATGTCTTAAGTATATCAATAGTCCTAATCCTACAAACAATGTCCAATGCAAAGGTAATCTTCTGAATTTTATTACTGCTCAACAACAAAAGGGACTGCCTCTAAAGGAAGATCACAGGCTCCTTTTCTGAGCAATGCTATTCAAGGAATTCCGGCATCTGGAGAAATCCATGTACACTAGGAAATATTGAAAATTCCTTTAATTTTTGAAAAATTATTTTATTATTACAGCCAGGTATGGTGTTGCACACCTTTAATCCCAGCACTGAGGAGGCAAAGATAGGAGGATCTCTGTGAGTTTGAAGCCAACCTGGTCTACAAAGTGAGTTCCAGAACAGCCAGGGCTACATAGAGAAACCCTGTCTCAACAAAACAAAACAAAACAAATTTTATTATTATACGTGTACAGGTGTTTTGCTTGTATATGTGTGTGTATGTATGTATATATATATATATATACACTCCAGGCATGACTGGTACCCACCAAGGTCAAAAGAGGATGTCAGATTCCCTAGGATCAGAACCTCAGATGGTTGGTGTGAGCTGCCCATGTGGGTGCTGGGAATTGAACCCAGGTCTTCTGCAGCAGTGCTCCTAACCACTGAGCCAACTCCCCAACCTAATTCCTTTTAGCATCAAATCCTAAAGGTGGTCCTCGACTAGAAATCACTGCTTGTTTTTACTCCTGAAGAATACTGAATCTTCAGCTAAGTTATATAACTTTAAAAATTTATCCCATGTATGTATATATGTATGTTTGTATGTATGTATGTATGTATGTACTGGGAGGGGTTGTACACATGCTATTGAGTCTGTGGAGGTTAGGAAACAATTTATAGGAGTCAGTTCTCTCCTTCTACCATATATGTCCTAGAGATTAAACTCAAGTCATCAGGTATGGCAGCAAGTACCTTTACCTGCCTAACTATCTTATATAACATTTACAGGCTTTACTATTATGTATAACATAAATAACTTATTTTTAGTTAGTTATGATTAAGAATTTAGGGATAAAATAGCATCTCAGTGAGATTAAAAGCATTTTATAGCTGGGCAGTGGTACATGCCTTAAATCCCAGCACTTGGGAGGCAGAAATAAGTGGATCTCCTTGTTTGAAGCCATCCTGGTCTACAGAGTGAGTTCCAGGGGGAAAAAATTTCTAGAGCCTGGCATGGTGGTGCATGCCTTTAATTCCAGCACTGGAGGCATAGGCAGGTGCATTTCTGAGTTCAGGGCCAGCCTGATCTATAGAACAAGTTCCAGAATAGCCAGGGCTACACAGAGAAACCCTAAGAGAGAAAAAAAGAAAAGAAAAGAAAAATTCTAGGGGTCCAGTGAGATGGCGCAGTAGGTAAAGGCACCATTTACTGTACAACCCTGACAATATGGTTTGCTTCATAGTACCCTGCTGTGGGATAATCCTTCTGTATGCTGTGAATATATATTACTCTCATTGATTAGTAATAAAGTTGATTGGCCTATAGCAAGGCAGGATAAAGTCAAGTGGGACAATCAAACTGAGGACTGGGATGAAGAAACAGGGAGCCAGGGTAGATGCCAGCAAGCTGCCCAAGAAGCAAGATGCTAGAGGACAGGTAAAGCCATGAAACCCACGGCAATACATAGATTAATAGGAATGGGTATGGTAGTATTGTGTTCCCCAAAATACTGTGCACCCTAATAAACTTATCTGGGGTCAGAGACAGAACAGCCACAATATGAAACATAGAGGATAGGCAGTGGTAGCACATGCCTTTAACCCCAGCACTTGGGAGGCAGAGCTAGACAGAAATCCATGTGTTCAAAGATACAGCCAAGCATGGTGATTCATGTCTTTAATCCCAGGGAGTGATGGTAGAAGGCAGAAAGATACATAAGGTGTGAGGACCAGGAACTAGAAGCATTTGGCCTGGTTAGGCATTTAACTGGTTAAGCTTTTAGGCTTCTAGCAACAGTTCAGCTGAGACCCATTCTGGATGAGGACTCAGAGGCCTCCAGTCTGAGGAAACAAGACCAGGTGAGGATCCGGTGAGGTGAGGTAGCTGTGGCTTGTTCTGGTTCTCTGATCTTCCAGTTCACCCCAATAACTGGCCTCAGGTTTGATTTCATTAATAAGAACTTTTAAGATTCATGCTACAAATGGGTTAATTTAAATGTAAGAGCTAGTTAGTAATAAGCCTGAGCTATTGGTCAAGCATTTATATACATATATAAGCCTCTTGAGTGTTTATTTGGGACCAGGCAGTCGGGACCAAAAAACTCAAAAAACTCTGTTTACAGTACCCAATTAAAGGTGAAAACAGAACTGACTCCACAAAGTTGCCCTTTGACCTCCACATGAGTGCTACAAGACATGTGCCCACACACATACCTCACACACACTTTTAATCCTTTAATTACAGTACAGGGAGGCAGAGGTGGTGGATCTCTTGAGGTCAAAGCCAGCTCTGTCTATATAACGAGTTCCAGTTTAACCAGAGCTAAACAGTAAGACTCTGCTTCAACAGATAAATAAGTAAATGGCTGGGGAATGTAGTGGTAGAGGTAGAGCACTTGCCTAGCATATATGAAGCTTTAATGACCGAGTAAATGAATGAACCACTAATATTATACAAACAAATCACTAAACTTTATTACAATTAGGTGATTTTAATATTTTATTTTTATTTAAATTAGGCACATGTTTATGGAGGTCAGAGAGGGCATCTGATCTTCTGGAGCTGCAGTTACAGGCAGTTGTAGGCCACCTGATGTGGATACAAAGAACCACCAAAATCAGGTCCTCAAGAGCTACATCTGCTCTTAAATACTGAGCCATCTCTCCAGCTCACAATTATGTGATTCTAATGAATAAAAATAAATGTTGAAATATTTAACAGTTTCTCTTAACCTGTTTTTAATATATGTCCCATATTTATAAGTATAAATTTTAATATCTCTACCATTTATAAAATACTAATATGTCCATATGGACGGCAAGTACAGGCTGAGGGCTGTTTTAATGTCTATATATACTAATCTGTCAAAATTATGCTGAGTTCTACTTCCTAGAGCCCACACTAGGAAAAAATAGAATTTTTAGAGAGTTAGGCTCGCTCATTAATAACCTTGAGCTATACCCATGACATTTACTTCATTAATGAAGTAAGAGAATAAGATAATATATTCCTTACTCAATAACATTTAGGAATTTTAGCGTTTTTATTTTATTGCTACATATATTTAAAATATAAAAATGAAATAGGCATAATTTTATATTTAAATATTTTATGTACAGGAAAGGGATTTTTTCCCCCTCCGGAGCTAAGCAAGTGCTCTACCACTGAGCTAAATCCCCAACCCCCAGGAAAGGGATTTTAAAGTTAAAATGTTAGCTAAACTAAAAATTATATATCTAAATAAAAATATGGAAAATATGTAAATATTTAAGCAAAATACAGAACTCTATATACTCACGCTAGGAAGACACTAGCCAAAGGCAGAAAAGCACTTACCTCAAAGTCAATGTATAGTCCCCCTGCATTTTTGTTGAGGCATCACGCACTAAGAAAGTACCATCTGGCATGTCCCGTAATTTGTCATTTACCTCTTCCCTGAGAAGCAAAATTATAGGAAACATTTGAAAAAGGAAAAAAAAAACTTAAATACTGGTTGTCTTTGAATATTATTATCAAGATCAGCTGGAAGGTTACAATACCCTCAAGTCCCCAGTGGTCACCTAGGTCCTCCCCATGGAAACGATTTCTGTTTTTATTTTTGTTATTATGTAATCTAGGGAAAGAATACTTGATGTTTAACTCCTCTAGATTTCAATGGTCTGTACAGATCATGTTTCTAATATGCCTTTAGGGCTTTCTTAGGCAGGTCTGAACATGAAGAGTTTCAAGAAAAACTCACAGCTGTTTAAGAAGAAGGGCATTATTTTAAGCAGGAGTGGCAGCTGTTACTGACGTTCACAGCCTATCAACACTGCTCTCTCATTTGAATTCATGTTAACAAATTCCTTTTGCAGTTTAGGAATCTCAGGAAGAACATGATTTTAAAGTATAGTTTAGATGGCCTTTATGTTGTAGAATATTACTTTAATTAGGCAAAGATGTGTTACATTTGTTTATGCTGTGGAATATTACTTTAACTGCATAAAGGTGTGTTGCATTTGTTTGTGCTGCCTTTGTTAAAGATGTAAAGATGTGTTACATTTGTTTATGCTATATTTGTTTAATTATGTAAAGGTGTGTTGCATTTGTTTCACCTTGCCTGCCTAAAGCCCCCAACTGCTCTAATAAAAAGCTGAATGGCCAATAGCTAGGCAGGAGAGGAATAGGTGGAGCTGGTGGACAGAATAAGTATGAGGAGAGATCTAGGCTGAAGAGAGGGGCGGAGAGAATGAGATAGAAAGAGAGGGACACGCCCAGGGCCAGAATCCAGGGAGCCACTAGAGATAAAAAAAAAAAACCCAGAGGCAAAACACAGATGAAGAGAAACAGGTTAAGTTATAAGAGCTGGTGCCGGGCGGTGGTGGCGCACGCCTTTAATCCCAGCACTCGGGAGGCAGAGCCAGGCGGATCTCTGTGAGTTCGAGGCCAGCCTGGGCTACCAAGTGAGTTCCATGTCATGATTTGTGAGCTGGTTGGTGGCTCAAAACAGAAAGCCTGTTGCACCTTTAAGTGTTTAAAAACACTCTTACTGTATAATACTAAAAAATTGGTCTACTGAATTTTAATCTAAAATGTATTAAGTCCTTTTCAAAAGTTAAACACAGACTAACAAATGATCTAGCAGTTCCACTTCTGGGCAAATATCCAAAATCACCAAAAACAAGAACTCAAGCAGATATATATTTATAAGTAATATTTATAACAGCATCATGCACAACAGCACAAAAGATAAAATGAATAAACAAAATGTGATATTTACCAATATTGGGATATATTTAGGCTTAAAAAGGAAATGAAATTCTGACACATGAGTAACTATGAAGATATCTGAAATAAATGAAAAGCCCATCATAAGTGTATAATATTGTATAATCCCACTACCTACAGTAGTTGAATTCATAAAAACAAAGTAAAAGCCTGATTAGGAAGGGCTAAGAAAGGAAGAGCGTTTCTGTTTTAACAGGCAGAGTTTAAGTTAGAAAGACGCAAGTGTTCTGAAGACAGATGGTAATTATGTGGGTAACAGTATGGATGTACCAGATACCAATGAAAAGATACACGTCAGATGGTACGGGTAACAAAGACATGGAATGAGAACCATTGAACAGGTAAGAGAAGGAAGGACTGGTGGTGTATTATGGCAATTCAGCATCAAACTAGAGCCTGCTTTGACATAAACAGTCGAGGTTTAAAAAATAAAAGGAAATACACTAGATATTAGGCATGATACTGCAAGCTTATAAACTGGTCATTCAAGAGGCTGAAGTGGGGGGATTAAGTCAAGGTCAGCAGGGTCTACAAACCATGCTTCTAGCCAGACTGTTCTACACATTGAGACTCTGACTCAAAAAAAAAAAAAAAAAAAAAAAAAAAAATGACAAAACTTTAGAGACCCATTAAACTTTAATGAGAAAAAAATATAAATAAAAGATACAAGATTCAAATTAAGAAAAAAAGTATGGGTATACAAATATTCCCTCTCTGTATTCAAAATTATCCAAATCCACATTTTACACAACAAGCAGATCTGTTTTGGATGGCTTTTTCAGAGAAAGAGCTATATAAAGAAATTACAAAAAGAACTCATGAATTTGAAAAAGCATGGAAGAATATATGGGAATTTGGAGGGAGGAAAGGAAAGGGAAAAATGATGTAGTTTCAAAAACTAAAAGCAATAATTTAAAAAAAAAACTGCTGCAAACCAGGTGTAGTGATGCATGCCTCTAGTGCCATCACTCAGGAAACAGAGGCAGGTGGATCTCTGTGAGTTTGAGGCCAGCCTGGTCTACAGAGCAAGTTCCAGGACAGACAGAGATGCACAGTGAGACATATCTCAAAAAATGAAAACAAAGCCAGGCAGCGGTGCACACACCTTAATCCCACTCGGGAGGCAGAGCCAGGCAGATCTCTGTGAGTTTGAGGCCAGCCTGTCTATAGAGCGAGATCCAGGACAGGAACCAAAACTACACAGAGAAACCCAGTCTCAAAAAAAAAAAAGAAAGAAAGAAAGAAAAGAAAACAAAAAGAACTGCATCAAAATCACCTAATGATGGGTATGGTGGAACTTGCCTATAATTTTAGCACTAAAAAGACTGAGGCAAGCGATCAAAAGTTTGAGATGGTTCTAGGTCAGCATTGATTACAAAGCAAGACCTTGCCTTGTGCTCCATCTCAACTGACTCCTGTACAAAGATTTTAGAACCGCCTTAGGGAGAAAAAGGTAAAGGAGCCAAGCCAAGTGGTGCAGGCTGGGGAGGGTCCCAAATTCAAGGCCTGACTGGGCTACACAGAAAAGTAAGGGAAGGCCAGGCATGGTGACCCACAGGAGGCAGAGGGGATTTCTGGTGAGTTTCAGGCCAGCTAAGACTTCAGAATGAGAGCCTATCTAAAGGCCCTCTGGATAAGTGAGACAGTTGATTAGCTTGATCTGTTTGGGAGGCATCCTGGCACTGGGACCGGGACCTGTCCTCAGTGCATGTGCTGCCAGTTTGGAACCTGGGGCCTATACAGGGACACTTGGCTCAGCCTGGGAGGAGGGGACTGGACCTGCCTGGACTGAATCTACCAAGCTAAACTCAATCCTCAGGGGAGTCTTCGCCCTGGAGGAGATGGGAATGGGGGACGAGAGGGGGGAGAACAAGGGAATCCGTGGCTGATATGTAAAATTAAATTAAATTATAAAATAAAATAAAATTTTAAAAAAAGAAAAAAAAGGAGGTAAAGAAATCTAAATTCATAAAATAAGCATCTTTCATTATAAATCACATGGAACTATCTTAAACATTTAAGGATCATCTACTCAAAAGTTCCTCCTTGACACAGTATGAAAAAGTATAATCACACCCATAACCCAAAGATCTTCCTGTTATTTTGTATGAGAATGAAAGAATGGCACTGTTTTAAAGAATGTTTTAAATGTGTATGAGTACTCTGCCTGTATGTACACCTGTCTACCACACACATGCAGTGACTGTGGAGACAAAAAGATATTATATCCTCTGGAACTGGAGTTATAGATGGTTGTGAGCCACCACGAGGGCATTAGAAGTCAAACCCAAGTCCTCTGGGAGAGCAACAAGTGCTCTTTAACCACTGAATCATTACTCCAGCCCCTAAAGGCTCTTTTTAAAAAAAAAAAGAAATTTCATGGGGGGCAGGGTGTGCGCATGCTGCCATATCATAATATGTGTCAGAAGGGAAGGTCGGGGACAACTTGTGGAGTCAGTTTTCTTCTTCCACCATGAGGATCCAGGGAATTGAACTCAGGTAATCAGGCTTGGCCACAAAAGCACCTTTAAACCTCTGAGCCATCTTACTAACCCTAAATACACTTTTGAAGGGTTCCCATACACAAGTCTTAAAATGGTAACCTTTAAATGAAAACCAGTAGAGCATTAAAATGTCTAACTACTAACTCTCAGAATCAATGAAAAACACTGTACTCAATTAGAGTAGCATTTTAGTTACCTTGAAATATCTCCCCAGTACCATTCTGCATCTTGAAGAGAAATAAAACTGTCCTTCATTCCATTTGTAACTGCTGAAGTCATTGGCTTAGGTGGCTTTGGTGGAAGAGCTAGAAGAGAAATTTATGTTATTTTGTATATGCAAATTATTCATTTTGTAATTTCCTCACCCAGGAATAGCTCCTTAACCGTGTGCAATAAGATTCAAACAACTGCCAGTCAAATCAGCCATGGGGGCACTTTTGAAATGTTACTAATACTTGTCTGAAAAATTAAAGGTTTCCCCTCCTCATAAAATACTTTCACTTCAGCAAAACTTAACATCTTTAAAACACAAATAAATCCCTAATCTGAGCAATTCATTCCAAAAGATATTAAGTGACTAATGTGTAACAACACAAAGACTCTAAATAATATTATTATATTGGATATTGGCAATGTACCACCATAACAGATTTTAGGTATTCTTTTTCTTCTTCAGATGGGGTCTCACTGTGTAATCCTAACTGTCCTGGAATGTACTGTGTAGACCAGAGTGGCCTACAGGTAAAGTGTGTGTTGAGTTAGCCTGATGACCTAAGTTCAAGTCTCCAGGGCCCACAGAAAGGTGGAAGGAACCATCTTTTGACTGCTACATATACATTGTGATTAGCACATACACACTAAATTTAAGAAAAGATATACAAATGGTCAAAGCAAGCACATGAAAAGATGCTCAACATCGTCAGTCATCAAGGAAATGCAAAACAAAATCAGACAGGCAGGGCATGATTGTGCATGCTGGACTCCTAGCACTCAGGAAGCTGAATAGGAGTTTGAGGTCAAGCTGGGGTACGTAGATATTTCCAGACCAATCTGGGGTATACAATTCTTAAGAAATGATCTTCAAAAAGAAACAAACATTCCATAATGAGCCAAGCAGTGGTGATACATGCTTTTAATCCAGCACTCGGGAGGCAGAGGCAGGCAGATCTCTATGTTTTGAGGCCAGCCTAGTTTCTAGAGCAAGTTCCAGAACAGCCAGGGGACTACACAGAGAAACCCTGTCTCAAAAAAAAAAAAAAAAAAATCCATAATGAGACACTATTTTTTACCAAAAAGGTAATTCTAATTAAAAAGACAGAATAACAAATGAGTGAAGATGGAAGGCAGGCACACCCCTATACGACTGCTAGGGATATAAAAATAATGAGCTTCTTAACAAACAGCCTAGCATCCTCAAAGGTTAAGCAGTCACCTGATGGCTCAACAATTTTACATATTCAAGAAAAATGAAATATTATATCCACAGAAAAGCCTGTATGTAATGTTCATAGTTGAACAACCTGTAATAGCCAAAAAGTGGAAATAATAAGAGTTTATATCAGGAGATGAGACAATCTGTAATTTATATCTGTATGATACAGTATTATTCAACAATAAAAGTAATGAAGCAGTGATTATAGAATATAGATGGGTTGAAAAACATTATGATGAACTTTGAAAGCTAATCATGATCACACATTATTGTTAGGTCCAAAGGAAACTCCACTTCTCTGAATTCCAAAAGGAAGAAGGACATATGTGGTGCCTATTAGCATACCAAAGAACATGCTGGCTTCCAGGCTCCCTGAGTATCACAGGTACCTGTTACACACTTCAAGGCCCATGCTGGCATCCTAGCCCTTCTCACCTCCTTCCCTACCCTAAACTCCCTCCAGCCTCGCATTCTCCTTAGAGCCCTGCTATCCCCACTATGCTCCCTCTTCTTTTTTGACCTCCCCTGTCTATCTGTCTCCCTCCTTCCCCTTTCTCTGCTCTCCCACACGCCACATACACTTTCTCCTGCTTCACTCATGGCCAGGTCCAGTCTGCTGGCTGTGTTCAGTCTACTACTTTTCTCTCTCTGCTCTGGACTCTTTCAGATGCCTCTGGCTGTTCTTATATCTACAATAAAAGCGGTCGTGTTGTCAGTTTGTATATCTGATGCCAAGATACTCAGGAGGGGCAGTTTATGCTGCCCCTTTCCAAGGGTCCCAGCCTCTCCTAACCGAACCAAGCTGCTGATTTGACTCTGGATCATTTGTTTCTGCTGTCTTCTGCCACCCACCATATTGAACTCCATATTTTAGAGTCTGCTGCTCAACCACTTCCTCCCTCCAGCTGCTCTCTCCTAGTACTAGGGTGTCACCTCAGAGTTGCCATCTGTCTCTGTCAGCTCCCTCTTGCAGCTTCCTCTGTCAATACAAAAGTTGTACTGGTATGCCAGGCAGCTACTCTTGCCCTACTGGGCACCCATCACATGGAAAGGACACCTCTCCTTGATGATTTAGGACATTTCTCTCTGACAAGTCTCTCTGGATTGAAATTCTCGTCACTAGGACACTTGCCCTTCTCTCTCCCATCCTTGCTCTCACTCCCCACCGGTTCTCAGCTCACTCCTCAAGCCTGCCCTGTCTCTTTTGCCCATCCTCTTACTCTGCTCCTGGCTGCCTCTTTGAATCTCTTTTCCTCTTCAAATTCAGAGATTCCATTAGGACTAGATGTCTTACTGCAAATGCCTTGGCCTCAGTATAGATCAACAGCCAAAAATGGCACACTAGATTTCCAAATTCTTAGATTATAACAACTTCTGTTGTTATAATTTGTTAATTATAACAAACAAATGATCCTAAAATCGCTTATCTCTAAACTTTCTCTGCTCTCCACTCCCAAAAATCTTACTTTACTCTGCTTGCTCATCTCTCCCTCAGATTGCTAAATTAAGTGTTGTTTCCCCGACCCCTCACCCTTCCAGCCGTCCTGGAACTTGCTCTACAGAGTAGGCTGGCCACAAACTCCACCTGCTGCCTCTCGAGTGCTGCGATTAAAGGTTTGCACCACTACCACCTAGTTAAATTCAGTCTTAATAGAGATTTAGATGTCATCTGGGAAATGGAGTTTCCTTTGGACCTGACTATTACATAATCCCATTGTCCAGAATAGACAAATTGACAGAGATAGGAAATAGATCAATGATGAGCCAGGCTGAGAGATTAAAGGGAACAGAAGGTGACTGCTGGTATATACAGGTTTTCTTGCAGGCTAGTAATGTTTCAATTTTGACTATGGTGATAGTTGTGCAACTCTGAATATACTAATTTAAGAATCACTATAATGTAATGTCCATGAATTATGTCCATACTATGATAGGTAATTTATATTGCAATAAAGCTATTTTTGGAGACGGGCCCAGTGGGGGCCAGCAGAGGTAGACGGGCCTGGCGGCGGCAGCCAACAGAAACATTCAGGCTCCGTGGCAGCTGGCAGAGACATACAGGCCCAGCGGTGGCCCACAGAGGTAGACAGGCCCGGCGGCGTCAGAGACAAGCAGACGCAGGTAGGTTCGTGGCGGCGGCCCGCAGAGGTAGACGGGCCAGGCAGCGCCGGACGACAGGGACATTCAGGCCCGACAGCAGCCGGCAGAGACATACAGGCCTGGTGGCGGCCCGCAGAGGCAGACAGACCCAGCGGCAGCTGACAGGGACATACAGGCCTGGCGGCGGACTGCAGAGGTAGACAGGCCCAGCAACAGAGACAAGCAGACGCAGCGTGGAACAGGGACATGCCTAACCCAACACCCAGGGAAGAAGCTATCTCCGTGGGACGGAACCAGAACGAATCTGAACACTCCGTCTGAGGACAACCCAGGGCCCAGCTGCTGATCCTGCAAAACCCAACAACTTGGAGGTGTTGGTGAGACTACCCTGCTCAGCTGAAACCCATCTGGGAGAGGATTCAGATGCCTACAGTTTAAAGTCTGAAGAAACAAGATCAGCTGAGGAGTTGACAAATGAACAAAACGTGACCTGGGAACACAGAAGAAGGTGCTGCCCAGCCACCAAACCAGATCACCAGAATCATAAGTATATACTTCACTGACTGAGATCAGCTGCCCCTGAAGAAACAGCCCAATAGCACCAATTTAACTAAGAACTCCTACTGAACCAAGACTAAAAATTAGAACAAGAGAGGCCAACCCAGACTATTATACCCAGCAAAACTCTCAATCACCATAGGCAGAGTAAACAAAATATTCCAGGATAAAACCAGATTTAATCAATACCTGTCCACAAACCCAGCCCTACAGAAAGCACTAGAAGGGAAAATCCAACCCAAAGAAGCTAAACACATCCATGAAAAATCAAGCAATAGATAATCCCACACCAACATACACCACAGAAGGACAACACAACACAATCACAAAAAATAACAGGAATTAACAATCACTGGTCATTAATATCCATAAATATCAACGGTCTCAACTCACCTATAAAAAGACACAGGCTAACAGAATGGATAAGAAAACAGGACCCATCCATCTGCTGCATACAAGAAACACACCTTAACTTCAAAGACAGACACTATCTCCGAGTAAAGGGCTGGGAAAAGGCTTTCCAAGCAAATGGACCTAAGAAACAAGCTGGTGTAGCTATCCTAATATCTAATAAAATAGACTTCAAACTAAAATCAATCAAAAGAGATCGGGATGGACATTACATATTTATCATGGGAAAAATCCACCAAGATGAAGTCTCGATTCTAAACATTTATGCTCCAAATACAAAAGCACCCACATTCATAAAAGAAACACTACTAAAGTTTAAAACGCACATCAAACCCCACACATTAGTAGTGGGAGATTTTAACACACCACTCTCACCAAAAGACAGATCTACCAGACTGAAACTTAACAAAGAAATAAAGGATCTAACAGATGTTATGACTCAAATGGACCTAATAGATATCTACAGAACATTCCATCCTAACACAAAAGAATATACCTTCTTCTCAGCACCCCATGGAACCTTCTCAAAAATTGACCACATGCTTGGACACAAAACAAATCTCAACAGATACAAAAAAATTGGAATAACCTCCTGTATCTTATCAGACCACACCATGCCTTAAAGTTAGACATCAACAACAACAAAAATTATAGAAAACCCACAAACTTATGGAAACTGAATAATGCCCACCTGAAACATCAATGGGTCAAGGAAGAAAGAAAGAAAGAAATTAAAGATTTCCTAGAATTCAATGAAAATGAAAGTACAACATACCCAAACTTATGGGACACTATGAAAGCAGTGCTAAGAGGAAAATTCATAGCTCTAAATGCACACATAAAGAAGATGGAGCAATCCCATACCAATGAATTAACAGCACAACTGAAAGCTCTAGAACAAAAAGAAACAAACTCACCCAGGAGAAATAGATGCCAGGAAATAATCAAATTGAGGGCTGAAATCAACGAAATAGAAAACAAGAGAACAATACAAAAAAATCAATGAAACAAAGAGTTGGTTCTTTGAAAAAATCAACAAGATAGACAAACCCCTAGCCAAATTAACCAAAAGGCAAAGAGAGAGCACCCAAATTCACAAAATCAGAAATGAAAAGGGAGACAAAACAACAGACAATGAGGAAATCCAGAGAATCATCAGATCATACTTCAACAAATGGTGCTGGCATAACTGGATGTCAATATGTAAAAGATTACAAATAGATCCATATCTGTCACCATACACAAAACTCAAGTCCAAGTGGATCAAAGACCTGAACATAAATCCAGTTACACTAAACTTAATAGAAAAGAAAGTAGGAAGCACTCTTGAATGCATTGGCACCAGAGACCATTTCCTAAATAAAACACCAACAGCACAGACCCTGAGCACAACAATTAATAAATGGGACCTCTCGAAATTGAGAAGCTTTTGCAGGGCAAAAGACACAGTCACTAAGACAAAAAGACAGCCAACAGAATGGGAAAAGATCTTCACCAACCCCACATCTGACAGAGGATTGATCTCCACAGTATATAAAGAACTCAAGAAACTAGACATCAAAATACTGAACAAGCCAATTAAAAAATGGGCTAAAGAGCTAAACAGAGAATTCACAAAACAAGAACTACAAATGGCTGAAAGACATTTAAAGAAATGCTCAACATCCTTAATCATCAGAGAAATGCAAATCAAAACGACTCTGAGATACCACCTTACACCTGTGAGAATGGCTACGATCAAAAACACCAATGACAGCCAATGTTGGAGAGGACGTGGAGCAAAGGGAACACTCCTCCACTGTTGGTGGGAATGTAAACTTGTACAACCACTGTAGAAATCAGTATGGTGGTTTCTCAGAAAATTAGGAATTGAACTACCTCAAGACCCAGCCATCCCACTCTTGGGCATATACCCAAGGAATGCTGATTCATACCATAAAGATACATGCTCAGCTATGTTCATAGCAGCACTATTTGTAATAGCCAGAACCTGGAAACAACCTAGATGCCCATCAACGGAAGAATGGATGGAAAAAAATGTGGTACATATACACAATGGAGTACTACTCAGCAGAGAAAAACAATGAAAGCATGAAATTTGCAGGCAAACGGAACTAGAAAAAATCATCCTGAGTGAGGTAACCCAAACCCAGAAAGACAGTCATGGTATGTACTCACTCATAAGTGGATTCTAGATATAAAATAAAGAACAATCAGACCACAGCCCTTAGAACCATAGAGGCTATATATATAGTATGGAGGTCCCTAGGACGACTGTGGCTTATAACAAATTTCGGTTCTACTCAATTATTGAAAAAAAAATAGCCAAATGAATGGAAACACATGAACTATGAACCAAAGGCTGAGGGGCCCCCAGCTGGATCAGGCCCTCTGAATAGGTGAGACAGTTGATTGGCTTGATCAGTTTGGGAGGCAACTAGGCAGTGGGACCAAGTCCTGTGTTCATTGCATGAGTTGGCTGTTTGAAAACTGGAGCTTATGCAGGGACACTTGGCTCAGTCTGGGATGAAGGGCCTGGACCTGCCTGGACTGAGTCTACCAGGTTGATTGCAGTCCTCGGGGGAGGATCTGCCCTGGAGGAGGTGGGAATGGGGGGTAGGATGGGGGTAAGAGGAGGGTGTGGGAGGGGGGAGAATTGGGGAACCCGCGGCTGATATGTAGAACTGAATGGTATTGTAAAATAAAATAAAAAAAAAAAAGAAAAAAAAAGCTATTTTTGTTTTGTGATACTAGAAACTGAACCTAGGGCCTTGAGCTTATTAAGCAGGCACTAACTACACTGATACATATTCTTAGGCCTTGAAGGTTTTATTTGTTTGTGTGTTGGTTTGTTAGAAGAATGTGAATCAGACTGTCAGACTGCTGAAATTAAGATGTAGGAAGAACTTGTTATTATACACACAAGAAACATTTGGTAGCACTGGAGATCAAACCCACAGCCTTGTGCATTTAAGTCAAGCCCCTGTTAGTAAGCCACTTCCCCAGCTAATACCTTCCTTGTTTGAAAAGGTTTTGATACGGCTTATAAAACTAGCTACAGCTGAAAATATAACTACTTGAGGCCAGCCTGGTCTACAGAGCGAGATCCAGGACAGGCACCAAAACTACACAGAGAAACCCTGTCTTGAAAAACCAAAATAAATAAATAAAATAACTACTCAATTTTGAAATTCTTCTACTTATCCACTTAACATAAAGATTAGCAGTTTAAAATGTGTAATGTCTCTCTCAGGTTGCAGGACTGTAACAACATTCTTTTTTTTACATTCAATATAAATAACTCACACAAAGTAAAATCTACAACACAATTGCCAGATATGGGTTAGGGTCCAGAAGTCTGTATTTCTAGCAAGTCCCAGGTGATGCAATTACTGCTGGTCCAAATTTCACAGAAGTTTTCTTTAGAAAACAACTAACAAAGCAGCCTGAACACAGTAAGTAGAATGTAAGACAGAAGATACGTGTGGTTCTTCATTTCCTCTACAAATCAATTCTACATGGCAATAAAACACATTTTGAATATTTAAACACAGAAGAGTGAAGAGATTCAGAGGGGAGACAACAGAGCATAGCAACAAAACTAATAAAGAAACAAGACAAATTTGAATTGGTAGAGCCCAAAACATTCAACTTGTGCCTAAAGAAAGGAAGTCCACTCAAAAGTAATATAATTCACATTATTATCCCGCAGGAATTAAGAGGTACAATGTGTCTCTGAAGGAAAAACTCAAGAATGTGCCCCAAGGACTAGAGAGATGGCTCAGCGTTAAAGAGCACTTGCTGCTCTTCTAGAAGTCCTGAGTTCAATTCCCAGGAACCATATGGTGGCTCACAACCATCTATAATGGGATCTAATTCCCTCTTCTGGCATTCAGGCACACATGCAGACCAAGTACTCATACACATAAAATATGCAAATAAATAAATATAAAAAGGAAAGAATGGGCCCCAAAAACAGAACTGGCTAAGTATCTACTTAAAGAATATTTAGACCTTCAGTTATTTTCCCAGTTCCACCAAGTAGCCAGGCAGTCACCTTCCTCCCACCACATCCTACACAAGGGCTGTGTGATGGTTAGCTTTGTTTAAGATATTTTATTCTTGGGAACAGAGGCAGAAGGATCTCTGTGAGTTTGAGGCCAACCTGGAAACTTCTACATAGAGGGTTCCAAGACAGCCAGGGCTACACAGAGAAACCTCCTTTCTCTCTCTCTCTCTCTCTCTCTATATATATATATATATATATATATATAGATAGATAGATAGATAGATAGATAGATATAGATATAGATATACATATAGATATAGATATAGATATAGATATAGATATAGATATAGATATAGATATAGATATAGATAGGCCGGGTGGTGGTGGTGCAAGCCTTTAATCCCAGCATTCAAGAGGCAGAGCCAGGTGGATCTCTGTGAGTTCTAGGCCAGCCTGGTCTACAGAGAGAGATCCAGAACAGGCACGAAAGCTATACAAAGAAACCCTGTCTCAGACACACACACACACACACACACACACACACACACACACACAGGGCTGCAGAAATGGCTCAATAGTTAAGAGCACTGGCTGCTCTTCCAGAGGTCCCGGATTCAATTCCCAGACCCATATGGCAGCTTACCACTGTCTATAACTCTAGTTCCAGAGGATCCAACACCCTTACACAGACATATATGCAGGAAAAACACCAATACATATAAAATAAAAATATTATATATATATTTATATATATAGTATGTGTGTATGTGTGCGTATGTTTGTGTATATGTCACACATGTACAGGAGGCCAGAAAAAGGTATTGAATCCCCTAAAGCTGGAGTCTCAGCAGTTGTGAGCATCCTGAAGTGGGTGTTGGGAACTGAACTAAGGTCTTCTGGAAGAGCAGCAAGCACTCTTAACCACTGAGCCCTCATTCCAGCCTCCTGGTAGTAGCTTTGTCAGGTTGATGTATCAGAATCATTGGGATAGAGCCTCAATAAGAGATTGATTATTGATTTGGCCTGTGGGCAGGTCTGTGAGAGACTGTCTTAAGTTAATAATTGTGGGAAGATCCAGCCCACCATGAGTGGTGCCACTCCCAAAGAGGGGGTCCTGAACTGTGAATGAACAGCCAGATCAAGCTGAGCGGAAGCAAGCAGCACAATTGCATGCATCCACTTCCTGCTCTTAACTGTGGATGTACCATTACTAACTGTTTCAAATTCCTGTCTTGATTTCCCAACAATAACGGACTATAAGTAAGCTTCTTTCTCCCCTAAGTTGCTTTTTGTTATTATGGCAACAGAAATTAAACTAGAACAGGCTGTCAATCTACACATTCAGGAAAAATAACTAGAGGCTCTGGACTCAAGACACCAAACACAGCTGAGAAGAGAAGTGAATCCTCTACAGAAAACAGCAGAATTAAGGAAAAACCTAAACAGGCAGATACCGTGCTAAATTTAAACTCCCAAGCAGAAAAAAAAAGTCTAAAAAAAAAACTAAAAATGTAAATACTTGGGGATTACCCAATAAAAAAGGTATTTGTCATCTTTAATCAGCAAAGATAAGATTACACTAACAAGTTTCATTCATTCACACAGAGCTTCAATTCAGCTCTTTGGGGTTTTTTGGGTTTTTTTTTCTTTTCTTTCTTTTTTTTTTTTTTTTTGTTTGTTTGTTTGTTTGTTTTGAAACACGTTTTTCTGTGTAGTTTTGGTGCCTGTCCTGGATCTCGCTCTGTAGACCAAGCTGACCTCAAACTCACAGAAATCCTCCTGCCTCCTGCCTCTGCCTCCCAAGTGCTGGGATTAAAGGAGTGCACTACCTCTGCCCACTGGGTTTGTTGTTTTTTGAGACAGGGTTTCTCTGTGTAGCCCCTTCTGTCCTGGAACTCACTCTGTAGACCAGGCTGGCCTCAAACTCAGAGATCTGCCTGCCTCTGCCTCCTGAGTGCTGGGATTAAAGGTGTGTGCCACCACTGCCCAGCTCAAGTCAGCTTTTTAAAGAAAGAATAAATCCAGTGTGCTTGTTTGACTGGTTCCAGCTGCTGTGCACCCTTGGTTCCCAGCACCTACATCAGGCAACTCACAACCGTTTGTAACTCCAGCTCCAGGTGAAGCCAATGCATCTAGCCTACACCAGCACCAACACTCACATGCTCATACCCACACACAGATACATACACATAATTTAAAAAAAGAGTAAATCTTTTAAAAAATAAAAATTTAACACATATTACAAGGTGAATGAAGCTTGAAGTCGTTACACCAAGTTAAACAGAGCAGTCACAAAAAGACAAATGACGTAAAATTCCTTTTACATCAGGTTCCTAGAGTAGCTGAATCCACACAGATGTAAAGCAAAATGGTGCTTGCTAGAGTCTGACAGGAATGAGAATAGAAATTAGTATTCAATGGCTATAAAGTTTCAAATGGGCAAGAATAAGGCATACCTTAGTGATACTATGGGTTTGGATCTAGATCGCCACATTAAGCAAGCATTGCAATAAGGCACATCATGTTAGGTTTTTTGATTCATCAATGTGATATTGAGTTAAACTTATACTGTAGGTCAGGCGGTGGTAGCGCACACCTTTAATCCCAGCACTCAGGAGGCAGAGGCAGGTGGATCTCTGTGAGTTCTACACAGCAAGTTCCAGGACAGCCAGAGTAACTGTGACACAGAGAAATCCTGTCTTGGTGTAAAAGAAAAACAAAAACAAAAACTAGCAATAAAGTTTGCCATACTGATTGACTCTCTTTTTCATGAAAGATTTCTCTGTGGCATGTGATAATGTTGAACTGTATTTTACCCAGAGTAAAATACAAATGGAATAAAGCCCGGCATAGTATCCCATATCTGTGATCCCAGTACTCCAGGTTAAATCAGGATGAGGAGTTCGAACTAGCATGAGCTAAACAGTGAATCTGAGACAAGGCTGATTATATAGAAAGACCTTATCTCAAAATACAAAAGATAAAATTAAAATTTAGAGTGAGTCCTCTCAAACTGCACTTTATCAACTAAGATAACAATATCCTAAATCCTTTGTGTCACTTCATCAGTGTCCACAATACCTTTACTACCAGATTCCACCTCAGTAAACCAATTCTAATTCAAATTCTCTTGTGATTTCTACATCTGCAGTTCTGAACCTCTCAATGTCATGTATGATTGAATCAAATTCCTCCAAGCTCTTGTTAATGGTGGTATTCTGCTTATCCTCCACGGCTCACATTTTTTTTCCTTTTTTTGAGATACGTCTCATTTTGTTGCCCTGGCAGCCCTGAATCCTGCAGTCATCCTGCTTCAGCCTCCTGCATGCTGGGACTGTAGGAATGTACACCATGCTCACCCACAAGATTCTTGCTTTCTTTTTCTTCAGGGCATCTATAACAATATAATTTCCCTCACTCATTCACATCCATCAAAGGAATCACTACTTATGGTAGCTATAGCCATTAAAAATGGAATTACTGGGTAAAGAGCTTACTATATAAGCCTAGCAACCTGAGCTTAATCCACAGAACCTACATAAAGGTGGAAGGAACAAATAACTCACACACACACACACACACACACACACACACACACACACACACACACAAACACAAAATGCAGTCACTTTTTGATCTCTGAGCTGCAGAATGGATGTTATATTAGTAGGTAGGCATTAGCCAGGCGGTGGTGGCAAACACCTTTGATCCCAGCATTTGGGAGGCAGAGTCAGGCGGATCTCTGTGAGTTCAAATCTCTGTGAGTTCAAGGCCAGCCTGATCTACAGAGCGAGATCCAGGACAGGCACCAAAACCACACAAAGAAACCCCCCCAAAAATAAATAAATAACAGTATTGATCTGACATTTCTATCAGGGCTCCCAGGTACCATGTACATGGCGAACAAGTAGTATTTTGAAAAGAGTATTTTCTGAGCAGATCTAAACATTTTCAGTAAAATACATTATAAACAGATCCACTGTCTTACTAATAGGAAATTATTAGTTTCAGATTAAAGTCAACAACTACATTCACTCCTAACAAGAAAATATGCATGTTCTTTTAAGCCAGACACTGACTTCTCTGTAACTATAAAAATCATAGGTGCCAACCAGGTAGTGGTGGTACACATTTTTGATCCTAGCACTCAGGAGGCAGGGGCAGGTAGATCTCTGAGTTGAGGCCAGTCAGATCTACAGAGTGAGTTCTAGGACAGTCAGGACTACAAAGAGAAACACTGTCTCAAAAAAAAAAAAAAGGGGGGGGGGTGAGGTTCGTTTATAGTGAAAATCTCTGGCTCACTCCAGCCAGCTTCATCATTATCTTCACTTTATCATGTTTGTAACTGCTAAGGCACTTTGCTTTGATTACAGAGACAGTTCTTTCCTTTTTTTTTTTTTTTTTTTTTCTATTTATTTATTATGTATACAGCATGTATGACTGCAGGCCAGAAGAGGGCACCAGATCTCATTACAGATGGTTGTGAGCTGCTATGTGGTTGCTGGGAATTGAACTCATGACCTCTGGAAGAACAACCAGTGCTCTTAACCTCTGAGCCATCTCTCCAGCCCGAGACAGTTCTTTCCTAAAACCTGATCAACCTCCACTACCCTCATACTTCCTTTCTTTCCTTCTATAGTTTCAAGAGACAGGGATTGCTCTGGATTGGGTCTTGGCTTGGAGTAATATAGTTTAATCTTCCATCTAAACCATTCAAATGTTCTCATATCAATATGAAGTCTATTTTGCTTTCTTATCATTCATGATGTGTTCAGAGAGACAGCACACTTAATTCCCTTCCACAATATTCCTGTATATTCATGATTAGGCTGTTCGGCAAGAGAAGACTATCTTTTGGCCTATTTTCAGCTTTCTTGACATGCCTTCCTTACTAAATTTACTCATTTCTAGTATTTTCATTAAAGTGAGATTTGGAACCAGGTGTGGTGACACAGGCCTCTTATGGAAGCATCTGGGAAGTGGAAGCAGGAGGATCAGGAGGAGTTCAAGGTCATTTCTGCTACACAGCAAGTCTGAGTGAGGCTAGTCTGAGGCTAGTCTGAACCACACAATAACCTGTTTCAACAACTGGCTACTAAAGCCGCTCGCAAGAGTACGCCCTCTACTTAGAGGGGTGAAGAAACTTCATTGTACAGGCCTGGTACTGTGGCACTCCGTGAAATCACTCGTTATCAGAAGTCCACTGAACTTCTGATTCACAAGCTCCCCTTCCAGTGTCTGGTGTGAGAAATTGCTCAAGACTTCAAAACAGATCTGCACTTCCAGAGTGCAGCTATTGGTGCTTTGCAGGAAGCAAGTGAGACCTATCTGGCTGGCCTTCTTGAAGATACCAACCTGTGTGCTATCCATGCCAAACGTAGAACAATCATGCCAAAAGATATCCAGCTAGCACGCCACATACGAGGAGAACGTGCTTAAGAGTCCACTATGAGGGGAAACATTTCATTCTCAAAAATTTTTTTCCTCTTCTTCCTGTTATCAGTATTTCTGAATGTTAGATATTTTTTCCATGGGGTCAAAAGGTACCTAAGTATATGATTGCGAGTGGAAAAATAGGGGACAGAAATCAGGTATTGGCAGTTTTTCCATTTTCATTTGTGTGTGAATTTTTAATATAAATGCAAGATGTGCCGGGCGGTGGTGGCGCACGCCTTTAATCCCAGCACTTGGAGGCAGAGCCAGGCGGATCTCTGTGAGTTCGAGGCCAGCCTGGGCTACCAATGAGTTCCAGGAAAGGCGCAAAGCTACACAGAGAAACCCTGTCTCGAAAAACCAAATAAATAAATAAATAAATAAATAAATAAATAATAAATAAATAAAATAAATGCAAGATGTAAAGCATTAATGCAAGCAAAATGTTTCAGTGAACACATTTCAACAATTATAAATAAACCTGTTAAAATTTTCTGACAATGCCAGCATTTGGATTTTTTTTAAATAAGTAAATTTCTTATTGACGGCAACTAAATGGTGTTTGTAGCATTTTTATCATACAGTAGATTCCATTCACTATACTTTTCTAACTGGGTTGTCCTACATGCAAGTACAAGAACCTGTTTCAAAAAAAAAAAAAATCTAAATAAATGACACTGAGAAGACAGCTCAGGAAGTAAAGTGCAGACTCAAAGACCTAAGTTTGATTCCAAGAACCCACATACCCACATGAATCCTGCCTAAGCTACAAGAGATTCCCCACAACACACACACACACACACACACACACACACACACACACAATGTTGATACAGATTGATGATCCCTTATCCAAAAAGCTTAGGACCATAAGTGTTTCACATTTCAGACTCTAGAATATTTGCATTCACATAAAAAGACACATGCATTAATCCCAGCACTCAGGAGACAGAGGCAGGTGGATCTCTGATTTCAAGGCCAGTCTGGTCTCCAGGACAATATCCAAAAATATACAGAAAAACCCTGTCTCAGAAAAAAAAAAAAAAAAAAAAAAAAATCACATGCATAAGGGACACCAATCTAAACATACAATCCATTCATGCTTCATATACACTGTCTTAGTTAGGGCTTCTATTGCTGTGAAGTGGTGTATATATTTTGTTTGTGTTCAGACAATTAAAGCTTACCTGGAGATTTGAGAAGCACAGCAGCAGCCACTAGAAACGTCTTACCTCTACGAATGCTCAGACTCAATGGAAGCCAAGATCCTGTCTTCACCCCCCTTATATTCCTGTCTCCACCTCCCTAGTGCTGGGATTAAAGACATGCACCACTACTGCCTGGCTCTGTTTCTCGTTTAGACTGGTTCAATACCGGTTCAATCTCGTGTAGCCCTGTGTGACCTTGAACTCCTGATCTTCCTGCTTCCTCCTCCCAAGTGCTGGGATTAAAGGTATGTACCACCACTGCCTGGCCTCTAGTGGCTAGCTCCACCCTCTAATCTCCAGGCAAGCTTTATTTGTCAGAACACAAAATGTCATACAACCTTTCCCCCTTTTTGTCTAAGACAGCATTACCATGGCAACTCTTACAAAGAAAACATTTAATTGGGACTAGCTTATAATAAGTTCAGAAGTTCAGTCCATTATCATTATCATCATGGGATATGGTGCTGGAAAAGAAGCTGAGAGTCCTATATCTTGGCCTGCAGGCAACAAGAAGTGGTCCATTTAGGCACAGTTTGAGCACAGGAAACCTCAAAGTCCACCCTCACAGTGACACACTTCCTCTAATAAAGCCACACCTGGTTCAACAAGGCCATGCCTCCTAATAGTGCCACTCCCTATGAGCTTAAGGGGGCCAATTACATTCAAACTACCACATATAGTTAGCCTGAAAGTAATTTTATGCAATATTTTTACTGTACCTATTTTAACTGTGACCTATCACATGAAATCAGATGTGAAATTTTCAACTTTTGGCATATCAACACTCAAAAGTTTGGGGATTTGCATATAGTGTAGCAGCACACACTTTTGTATTCTCAGCACTATGGAAGCTAAGACAGTAAAATCTCAAATTCAAAGCCAGCCTGAATTATGCATAGTGAAATAGAGGGCTACACAGTAAAACTTTGTTTCTAAAACAAAACAGCTGGGCAAAGTGACTCATAACTGTACTCCCAGCACTTAGAAGGCTGAGGCTGGAGAATAACCACAAATTCAGGTACAACATGGATTACATAGTGAGTACCAGGCCAGCCTGGGATACAGATCAAGAACTCTGTCTCAAAAATAAATAAATAAATAAATAAACAAACAAACAAATAAATAAAATCTGAGATTTCAGATTTTGGATTTTCAGATTAGGGTTAATCAATCTGTACTAATATGATTGCTTAATAGTAAAGAATGAAAAGCAGAAACAGTTGTAAAATGTCTGTGTGTTTGAATGAGTCTAGCCTCCATAGGCTCACATACTTGAATACTTGGCCCCCAGTTGTTGGAACTGTGTGGGAAGGATAAAGAGGTGTGTCCCATTGTGCTCTCGCTCTATTTCCTGTCTGTGGATGGGGTACAAGCTCTTTGCTAATGCTCCAGTGTCATACCTGCCTGTCTATTTCTATGTCCTCACCATGAAAAACATGGACTCACCTGAAACTATAAGCCCCAAATAAACTCTTTCTTCTATAAGTTGCCTTGGACATGATGTCTTCACAGCAACAGAAAAGTAACTAAGACAATGTACTAATATTTTCAAAGAGCTTTATGCATAATATTAAAAATCATGCATGAGTAAAACGGGTTTTCCATAGTTTTGGCTTTCACAAAGCTACCCAATGAAACTTTTTTTTTTTAATATTGTGTGTGCATGTGTGCTGAGTGTGTGTGTACCACATGGGTGAAGAAGCCTGCACAGGTTAGAAGAAATGTGGATCCCTGGAACTGGTATTACAAATGGTTGCAGGCCACATTCGACTGCTGGAAACTGAACCAAGTCCTCTGCAAAAGCAACAAGTATCTTCAACTGCTAGGTCATCTCTCCAGCCCACAAAACCACTGAATTTTAACACAACATTATGAAAAGATCCTCAATATGATTTCAGATTCCACTTTTCAACTAACCTTTAGGAAAACTATAATTCGTGATGTTTTGTGTTGTAAGGAGAAAATTAAGTATTAAATTAACCATTAAAATAATACCTTTTGCAACTAGTTAGCTACCTGTATGAAGCTAGAGTTTCTTCAAATATTTCAATAAAAGCCATGCATAGTGGCACACACTACCCAGGAGATTGAAGCAGGACGTTCATGAATTTGAGGCCATATTAGTATATATGAGACCTCTCAAAGAATCGGGGTGCCAGAGTAATGGCTCAATGGTTAAGAACACTGGCTGCCTTTCCAGAGGACCCAGTTTTGATTCCTAGCCCACACAGTGACTCACAACTCTCAGTTACTCCAGTTCCAGGGAATCAAATGCTCTTTTCCAGTCTCATGGGCACCAGGCACACAACGTGGTAAACAGACACACAGGCAGGCAAAACACCTATTTACATGAAGCATAAAATAATTTTAAGTTAAAAAAGAAAAGAAGATCAACAAAAACAACACAATAAAACAGAGTAAAAGGAGTGTGGGGACAGAAAAATGGCCCAGTATCTTTTCTAAAGGAGATTGCAAAGTCCCTCAATACTCCCCTTTCTTAATTTCTCAAATTTGGTTTTTGAAAACTTCTTTGCTAGGCCTGGTGATGCAGGCCTGTAATCTAGCATTGAGCAGGCTTTAACAGGAGGACTCAGAGTTCCAGGCCTGCGCTACATGGTAAGAGCCCATTTCAAAAACAAAACAAAACATGTTTGCCCTCCAAATAGTAAATCCTCTCTCCCACAAAAGTCCTTGATGTGAAAAACTCTGAGCTTAAGAAAATGTTAAAATTAAGTATAAAAAAAAAAAAAAAAAAAAAAAAGGAAGAAAGGAAGGAAAAATTTTCATTCACTTCTCAGTTGTATAGTACTAGGGAACTAAGCATATTTAAATATAAAGAAACTAAGATTATCCAGTATAAATTTCACCAAAAGCAAATGAACTATCAATAAAAGACACACAACAAACCTGAAATGTTTTATCAAATGATAAATTCCAACAGAAAGTTTTAGCCATGGTATTATGACTGATTATGTTAGTAGAACCATATTCTGAATTTCCAAAAACATTACATCAACTTTACTAATCACTGTTAAGAAACAAAAATATGCCAGGCAGTGGTGGCGCTTGCCTTTAATCCCAGCACTCGGGAGGCAGAGCCAGGTGGATCTCTGTGAGTTCGAGGCCAGCTGGGATACAGAGTAAGTTCCAGGAAAGGCGCAAAGCTACACAGAAAAACCCTGTCTCGAAAAACCAAAAAAACAAACAAACAAACAAAAACATTTCAGTGAATATATTTGTAAATAACTAGGTATTATTGCCTGATCTAAAAAGCAAGTTCCAGGACAGCCTGGACTGTTACATAGAGAAACCTGTCTCAAAAAATCAAAACCAAAAAAGATACAAAACACTGGGTATCATAAAAGTTCAAAATATAAATGTAATAAAATAAAATAAGCTTTTAAAATATATTCCCTAAACGAAAACTAATTTATTTTAAAGGCAAAAAAAAAAAAACAAATAAGAACTGCTCAGAGTATTATAACTGTTTGTGTACAAAAATACTTGGAAAAAAATAACTGCTTTATTAAGTTACTCTGGGAGAGAGGGAAGCTATACGGAAAAAAAAGAATGTTATTTTAATTAAACTTTCAACTCTTTGAAAGATTAAAAATAAAACTGTAGAAACAGAAGAAACAAAAAACATTCACCTTTCTAAGATAAGAGAGAAAAAAAGACAGCTTTAATCAACTTGTTTTACAAAAACAATGATTAAACACACTCTCCCTCAGCATCAGTGAGCAGCCACATCCAATCCAGACTTCACTGGCATGCAGCATTAAGTAGAGAACAATGTTGCTCATGACTGGACAAATGGAATGCCCCCTGGTGGAAAGATTTCTTCTCCTTAGTAACACTAACCTGTCCTATGACCCAACCACCAGTCTGCTTTGTAAATTAAATCCCAACCCCACATCAGATGTTGCTGGCAATACTAATTTCTGAATGAAAACACTGAAACAGCCTATCACTACACAGAATCTGTATTGTATGTCAGTGACCTCAAGGCAGATATTTGTGGTTTCTGGCAGGTAGTTTGGTTGAGTTTCTGGCTCAACAAAACTAACGTTATCATTTTATCTTTTTTAAAATTATTCTTGTTTTATGTGCACTAGTGTTTTGCCTGCATGTATGTCTGTGTGAGGGTGTCAGATCATGGAGTTACGGTTGTAAACTGCCATGTGTATGCTGGGAAATGAACTGGGTCCTCTGGAAGAGCAGTCAGTGCTCTTAACCACTGAGCCATCTCTCCAGCTCCTCATTTTATCTTTGAAGACATAAATTTTCTTTAAATTACATTTTTTTCTTTCTTTTCTCTTGAGACAGAATATTTCATGTAGCCTAAACTGGCCTTGAACATAGGTAGCCAAGGATGATCTTTATTTACATGTTTCTTTTTGAGACAAGGTCTCACTTTGCAGTCACAGCTGGTCTAGAATTCACTATGTAGACAGGCTGGCCTCGAACTCAGAAATCCAACTGCCTCTGCCTCCAAGTGCTGAGATTAAAAGATGGGTGTCACCAAACACAGCTTATTTTTTCTTTCAAAATATGTCTTTTTAAAAGACTATTTCATGGGGCTGGAGAAATGGTTTGGTGGGTAAGAGTGCGATGAGCTAGTCATGGTGGCGCACGCCTTTAATCCCTGCACTAAGGAGGTAGAGCCAGGCCAATCTCTGTGAGTTCGAGCCCAGCCTGGTCTACAGAGTGAGCTCCAGGACAGCTAGGGCTTTTTTTTTTTAAAAAAAAAAAAAAAAAAGTGCTTACTTCTCTTACAGAGGATCCAGATTCAGTTCCCAGCACTACATTTTCTATTGGTTTAGTGTATCTAGGGATGCAAGTATATAGTGATCTTTGAACCAAAAACCTTATTTTCTCTACATATACATTAGGACATTATGTTGGGTTCTTTGTTTTTGGTTGGTTTGTTTAAGACTGGGTCTTGTTATATAGCTCCAGTTTACCTTGAACTCATGATCATCCTCCCTCAGCCTCCCAACGTTTTAAGCGGAACATGCATGCATGATTTGTGAGAACCCAGCCACTGTGATATATTTGATCATTCACATTTTTGTAAATAGGCAGAACCATTTACCTTTTTCCCCTCTAAATTGCAAAATAAAACAACTGATGGTAGATGAGGAATTTATTTAGATGCCTAAACTGATTTTAAGATTTTTCACTTTTGTTTTCTTTAGGGTAGGACTATACCTCAATGGTAGAGTCTTCATGAACCCATGAGGCATAGGGTTCCACACTGGGAACTGCAAAGAAGTTTTCATCTTACAAGTGGCTTCTGGTTTTTGATTGATCATGTCTTTCAGTTCTGTCAGCATCTACCAAAGACTGAACTACTCATTAGATCCGTGTATCCCATCATTAATTTAGCATTCTTTAGTAAACAGAATATCACTAGATGATTTTGTCTGCCTTGTTATGATGATAGAGAATCTAATAGAAGTGAAAAGTTCTATCTTTAGTTATCTTTTTCTTACACTGTATTTTAGTTTCTTATATTTTCTTGGCTTTCTTCCTGTTTATTCATTTTTACATCTTGTATATGTATTATGAAACTGTGATTTAAACCACTGAGTGTTAATGGCAAAATAGGCTCATGGTATATGCTTTTATTGTGCACATTTGCTACCTGTCTACTGTGTCTCTGGGCATACCTCTATTTTCTCTAACTTATTTTAGTGTCATCATTTCTTAGAAAGTCTTGCCAGTTTAGAAAATTGTCAAATATCAGTTCATTAAATCAGAAGCAATCTGTAGTAAATCTTTCTGGGCACTACTAAAGTAAATGTAAGGATGTAATCCCCTCCCACTCTTTTTTTTTTTCTTCCTCCTTTCCCTCTCTTTCTCCTCTCCTCCCTCTTACTTGTGATACTGGGCATATGGATACTGGTTATTTTATATGTGATACAGGGTCTGGGCATGCTGGACAGTTACGTACCACAGAACTATATCCCCAGCCCAGTTTTGATGTGTGTGTGTGTGTGTGTGTGTGTGTGTGTGTGTGTGTGTGTTTGTGTGTAAGGGGATGGGGGATGCAGAACCCTGCACATGCCCAGGCAACTGAGCTATACTTCCAACCCTTTAAGACAGTCTTGCTAAATTGGCCAGTTTGGCCTTGAACTCACTCAGTTTTAATTTCTTTATAAAGTTTTTAGGTTAGTGAGTAGTCAAAAGTTAGATATTTCTCTATTCTTATTATTCTCATCATATCCTACATGAAGGCCATGGCAGTAAATATAGAGGTATGAATGAGAAGAGCTTCCTCTTGATACTGAAGCAGCCAAGGCCTGGGCCTGAGGGCATCTTGCTAGTTCATCGTGAATGGATAGGATCTACAGCTTTAAAATGGTTTTTTTTTTTTGGGTTTTTTTTTTTTTTTTTTTTTTTTTTTTGAGACAGGTTTCTTGTGTAGCTTTGCGCTTTCCTGACTCGCTTGGAGACCAGGCTGCCTCGAACTCACAGAGATCCGCCTGCTCTGCTCCGATGCTGGATTAAAGGCGTGCGCCACCACGGCCCGGCTTAAAATGGTTTTAAAGAAGAGGATTCTTTGATGAATCTTCTCAGAAACTGCAGAGTCTGTGGCACTAAGGTTGTGGAAGGAGGTGCTGAGAGAACCACCAGTTTTGTTATCTGGAACAGAAAAGGGCAGCTTGACAACCACGGGGTAAATGACCCCAACTCAGAACACCAGGAAGCTGTGAAGACAATCATTTCAAGATCATTTAAACCTTGTATAAATCCTCCCTTGACATACTACTTTTTCATGTCAACAGGTATATTATGTGAACAAAGTAGTATTTTCCTGACACTGGCTTTCTAGAGTATATCTAAATAAAAGTCTACAGCTCTTATCTGTGCTTGATTCGTATTTCGTTCTGAATCTGGGGATAGGAGATGTAACATCTGAATTAAGCCATTTAAGATCTGGGGATTTTGAGACCCTGTCTCAAAAAAAAAAAAAAAAAAAAAAATTACCATTTCCGGGTAGTGATGGCTCACACCTTTAATCCCAGCACTTGGGAGGCAGAGCCAGGCAGATCTCTGTGAGTTCAAGGCCAGCCTGGTCTACAGAGCGAGATCCAGAACAGGCACCAAAACAACACAGAGAAACCCTGTCTCGAAGAATCAAAAAAAAAAAAAAAAAAAAAAAAACCACCACCACAACAACAAAAAAAACTGCTAAACTTCACTCTTATTTACCATAAATCATTAAAATTATTTGAGCTTATAAAAAGTTATCTAGATCTGATTTAAAATACAATACAACTCTTAACAGCTGGTTACTACAAAAAAAGAGAGAACAGAAGCAAATATATGAAAAAATAATCAATATCACCAGTCATATGCAAATCAAATCCACATTCGGCATCACTTATTCAGGTAAGAATGGCGACTGTAACTAAGAGCTAGAGAATGGCTCAGTGGTTAAGAACACTCACCATTCTTCTAGATGAGCCAGGTTTGCTTCTTGCAGCTACATGGCAGCTCACAGCTGTCTGTATTCCTAGTTCCATAGGATCTGACAACCTCTAATGATCTACCCAGGAACCAGACACACACATGATACACATACATACACTTGGGCACTCACCTGTACTCATAAAATAAAAATAAACACATTTTTTAAAAGATTAAGATTAAGGCCAGGAATAGTAGCTCACACCTTTAATCTCAGCACTTGAGAGGCAGAAGTACACAGATGTTTGAGACAACCAGGCCAGCCTGGTCTACAGAGTGAGTTTCAGGCCAGCCAGGGCTACAAGCTTCCATAAAAAGACAAAAGGTAGGGATGACACAGAGCTCAAAGCTACAGTACTTGCCTAGTGTGTATAAAGTCTTGGGGTCGATCACTAGTGCCAAGAGTGTACAAGCATAACTAAGGATAACAAATGTTTCACATGGCAGCTAACAACTATCAGTTACTCTAGTTTGATGAAATCCAACACCCTCTTCTGGCCCCCATGTAAGCATGTGCAAGCATAGACAAACATACAAGCAAATACCCATACACACACACACATACATACATGCGCACATACATACATGCACACATAAATTTTTTTTTAAAGATAACAATTAGCTGGGGGGTGGAGGCTGACCCACACCTTTAGTCCCAGCACTTGGGAGGCAGGGACAGGCAGATTACTGTGAGTTCAAGGCCATCCTAATCTTCAAAGAAAGTTTCAGGACAGCCAGGGCTGTTGCACAGAGAAACCCTGTCTTTAAAAAAAAAATAAATTGTTGGTGCTTTCTTAGAAAATTGGGAATCAATCTCCCCCAAGATCCAGCTATACCACTCCTGGGCATATACCCAAGAAATGCTCAATCATACCACAAGAGCACTTGCTCAGCTATGTTCATATCAGCATTGTTTGTAATAGCCAAAACCTGGAAACAACCTAGATGCCCTTCAACTGAAGAATGGATAAATAAATTGTGGCACATATACACAATGGAATACTACTCAGCAGAGAAAAACAATGACATCATACGGTTTGCAGGCAAATGGATGGATCTAGAAAAAATCATCCTGAGTGAGGTAACCCAGACTCAGAAAGACAAATATGGTATGTACTCACTCATAGGAAGATGCTAGATGTGGAACAAGGATGACTGGACTGCTACTCACATCACCAGTGAGGCTACCTGGAAAACGGGACCCCAAAAAAAGATACGGAGAAATGGACGAGATCTACATGAACAGCCTGGTCATGAGTGGGAACAATGAAGGCGACAGTCAAGGGAAAGAGAGTGGGAGATCCTAGCTGGATCAAGAAAAGAGAGGGAGAACAAGGAATAGGAGACCATGGTAAATGAAGACCACATGAGAAGGTGAGAAGGGGAGGAAGCAGAGAGCTAGGCCCACGGAGATCCACAAAGATACCCCCGCAAAAGACTGCTGGCAATGGTCGAGAGACGGCAGGAACTGACCTAATCTGGTGATGGGATGGCCAGACACCCTGATAGTTGTGCCATAAACCCCATCCAAGGACTGAGGAATCTGAATGCAGACATCCACGGCTGGGCCCCTGGTGGAGCACTGGGAGTCTAATTAGTGAGAAAGAAGAGGTTTATATGAGCGAGAATTGTTGAAGCCAAGGTTGGATAAAGCACCGGGACAAATAACCAAATGAATGGAAGCACAGGATCTATGAACCAAAGGCTGAGGGGCCCCCAACTGGATCAGGCCCCTGAATGCGTGAGACAGTCATTTGGCTTGATCTGTTTGGGAGGCAGCTGTGCATTGGTGCCAGGTCCTGGCTCGTTGCATGAGTTGGCTGTTTGAATCCTGGGACTTATGCAGGGACACTTGGCTCGGTCTGGGAGGGGGGGAATGGACCTGCCTGGACTGAGTCTACCAGGTCGACCCCGGTCCTCGGGGAGACCTTGATCTGGAGTAGGTGGGAATGGGGGGTGGGCTGGGGGAGGGGGGCGAGAGGGGAGAACAGGGGAATCTGTGGCTATTATGTTGAACTGAATGGTGTTGTAAAATAATAAAAAAAAAAAAACAATAAAAAAAAATTTAAATAGTCAAATGGGGGCTGGAGAAATGGTTCACTGGTTAAGGGCATGGATGCTCTTCTAGAATACCAGAATTCAATTCCAAGCAACAACATGGCAGCTCACAAACATCTCTATGTGCCAGGGGATCAGATGACCTCTTCTGGCTTCTAAAGCTACTACATGCATGTAATCCACAGAAATCCAAGTGGGTAAAACACATATACATACAAAATAATAAAATAAAAACATTTAAATAGTCAAATGTATCCTAGACACAGTGGCAAACACCTGTAACCCCAGCATTCAGGAGCTGAAGCAGAAGGATCACCCTGAATTCACAGCTAACCTGAGCGATCATGTGAGTTCCACGAAAGCCTAGACTGCTGTGAGGCCCTGTCTTAAAAGAAAGGACAGTGAAAATAAAGGAAGCACTCAACTGTAGCCAAGCATAATGCTACACACCAATTACCCCAGCACCTAGAGGGTGAGGCAGGAGAATCGTGAATTTCAATTTGAAGCCAGTCTGAGCTATATCAAGACCCTGTCTCAAAAAATAAAGAAAAATAGTCATTTACATAAACAGAGGTAGGGGTCTGTAGATCATGCCTAGCACTTAAGAGGTGAAAGCTACAGGATCCCAAGGTCAAGGTCACCTTGAACTATGTGAGAAAAAAATTTCATATAAACAAACAAAAAATAATAAGCAGGATTGAGGAATGGGAAAAAAAGATGAGTAGGAGATATAATGTTTCAGAAGTTAGCTTTCTTTGCCTGTTCAATTGTCTTTTCTTTGTAGTTAACAGGTAAGTTCTACCAAGGTTTCAAAATCCATTTGAAGATATAATCCACTAAATGGAAACTTATCTACAAACTGGGCAGATTAACAATGATGATTACTTTTTCCCATTTATTTATCTGTGTGTACTTGCCTGGGCTCAAAGGTCAGAGAATAGCCCACAGCAATCAGTTCTCTTTCTCCACCATGTTCAAATTTATGTTATCAGGCTTGGTGGCAAATGCCTTCACCCTCTAAACCATCTCACCACCCCTGGTGACTACTTTTTAAGGAAAAACTTACTGAGATGGCAATTACAAGCACCTTAAAATATAAAATCCACACATGGCAATCCCTATTTTAACTCTTATCAGAGTAAGATCATTCTTATCAAATCCTACGAATTAATGTAAAATGCTTCATATTCAAATGTTCCTTCCAATAAAACCATACATAAAAGTATCAAGGACAAGTTGGATTTGGTGGTGCACACCTTTGATCTCAGCACTCAAGAGGCAGGAGCAGATGGATCTCTGAGTTTGAGGCTAATCTGGTCTACACAGTGAGTTCTTGGCCAGCCAGGACTACATAAGATCCTGTCTGTGGTATGTGTGCATGTGTGTTCAAATGTGTATGGGCACATGTAAGTGTACAAGCATATATGTGGATGGAGGCTAACATCAGAGTTTTTCTCCAACACTTTCCACTGTTCTTTTCTTTTTGGGTTTTTTTGAGACAGAGTTTCTTTGTGTAGTTCTGTCTGTCCTGGAACTTACTCTGTAGACCAGGCTGGCCTTGAACGCACAGAGATCTACTTGCCTCTGCCTCCCTCCCAAGAGCTGGAATTAAAGGTATGAGCCACCATCACCCAGCTCTATTTTATTTTTTCAATTTTTTTTTTTTATTAGTTTTTTTGCCTCCATGTAGGTCCTTCCAGAATGCGCACACAGTGCCTTCAGAGTCCAGAAGAGGGCATCAGATCTCCTGGAAATGGAGTTACACACAGCTGTTAGCTGCCACACAGGTGCCAGAAATCCAACACCAGGATCCTCTAGAAGAGCAGCCAGTGTTCTTAATAGTGAGCCATCTCTCCAGCCTCTTTAACTTATTGAGGCAAGGGCTCTCAAGTGGACCCAGAGCTCTCTGATATGACTAGTCTAGGTAGCCAGCTTGGTCCAGGGATCCCATCTCTGCCTTCCAAGTGCTAGAATTATAGGTGGGGCAAGATGCCTGCCCTAAAACTTTGGTTGTATGCAAGTGTTTTGCCCACTGAACCATCTCTTGAGTCCTTACACTTCATTTTCTTCACTAATAAAGTATTATTAATAATTCCTATAAAATGACTGCCTATATGCAAATAGGTATGACCAATACTCTGATTTGAAGAATATGTTTTCATCACTATACTTAATCTCTAGACTATAATTGGTCATTACCAACATTTTATACAATAAGTAATACCTTTATTTTCCTATTGCATAAAAACACTTCTATAAACTTTTAAATAAAATGCCAATGGCCAAAGTATGAATGTTATATAACTTCCTTAAATGTCCCCTTAATGTCCAACACTGACTTGCCAGTATCTGGCTCGCTCCTTGTTCGTGTATCGTATCACTGCAGGAACTCCCAAAAGCCTGCTTCTACTACTCCTATGCCGCAGCTTCTGAACTCTGCTGAAGGAAATCACACCAGCTTGGAAATTCATGCCACTACCGATTTACAGTTTCTAGTGGTAACTGAGATTATCATTCTGTTAGTAATTTATCCATATGCCTCTAAACAGTGACCTTTTCCACCCAGAGAGTGATCCGTGGTCATTCTAATCTAAAGCTTACCACTTCTTATCCATGGGATATACATTACAGGTTTTTAAATGGATGCCTAAAACAGTAGATAATGCGTGACTCTAATAGACACTATCTTTTCCTATGACAAAGTTTAATTTTAACTTATAAAGCAAATGTAAGAGATTAATAAAATACAAAAAATTATGAAAATACAAAAAATTACTATAATTTTTTAATACAACTATAATAAAGTTGTATGAATGTGGTCCCTCTTGAAATATCTTACTATACTGTATCTACCCTTCTCTAATGCTGTGAGATGGTGGTACAATGCCTAAATGATGGGATAAAGTGAGGTAAGTGAGGAAGGCATTGCGCTATAGTGTCAGGCTACTATATAAGGGTTAACTGAACACAAGCCCTGAGATATCCCAACAGTTGATCTAATAATCAAAATGGTTACTAAATGACTAACAGGGCCTATGCTTGACAAAGGAGATGGTTTATGTCCTATGCATGATGGAATGGGACATTATGAGATTTCATCATACTACTCAGGACAACATGCAATTAAAATTTATTAACTGTTTCTAGAATTTTTCATTTACTATTATCAGACTGCAGTTGACTACAAGCACCTCAAACGATGAAAATTAACACAGATAAGTGAGAACTGTTTTCTATTTCTCCTCTTACAACAGCTATTAACCAGAAAAAATAATTCTGACATCACCCAATTTTGTCATCCACCCTGCATTCTTCTTCAAACTCAAGTTCAGCCTTCTAAGGGTTCGACAAAGGCTTCTCTCTTCCTTCCCTAATCCCTTCATATCTTCAAATCCAGCACCTTCCTGTCCATAGTCACATAGGCTCATTGTCTTCAATTTTTCTCTCTATAAAGCCTGTCAAAATATGAAACAAGTTCAACTCTAATTTTTTTTAATCTGTTTCTTAGGACAGAAATATCCTTGACTAGAATGTATAAAGCCCTGGGTTTGAACACCAGCATCACATAAACCAGGCATGGTAGTACATGCTTATAATCCCAACAATCAGGAGTTGGAGGCAGGAGAATCCTAAATTCAAGGTCATCATGGCTATGTAGCAAGTTCAAGGCTAGCCTGAGGTACATGAACCCTGCTCAAAACAAAACAAAAAGTCACAAAACCCCGTTCAGCTCCACTTCTCTCTCTAGTTACCTTTCACGTTTGCTTCATAAAAGTTTTCTACAGGTCATCTATGTTTCCTGTCCATTTGTTCTCATATTTACTCTTCAGTCTATTACTTTTTCTATTCCACTCATTGAAGATGTCTTAAGTCCTCCTTACAGAAAAGTACAGTACAATCTACCTGTTTTCACATAATCATCGTGGGTTTTATACTGGTAGGAATCTTTTTCTTTTTTGAAAATGTATCTGTGGGCTTTCCTGGATCTTTTCTTAACTTCTTTGCCTCAAAAAAAAATAACCCTGGCTTGGTAGACTATTTCAAAAGTTAACTACTACATACACAATAACATCTGAACTCAACATAGCATATATGGCCCTACATAGTCATGTCTCTGACTACTCTTCCAGGCTCATTTTTCTAGTACTTTTCCACAGGCACGTTTCACCCTAGATATACCAAAATACCCCTGGCTCATCAAAGATACAATTCTCTTATGGCTCCTATACTTCACAGAACATCCATCCTTACCCCTTCTCTTTTCAACCTCATTCTCATTCCCTTTTCCAACTACTTTTTTGTTTTGTTTCAAGACAAGGTTTCTCTCTGCAGTCCTGGCTGTCATGGCATTCACTCTATAGACCAGGCTGGCCTCGAACTCAGAGATCTGCCAGCCTCTGCCTCCCAAGTGCTGGGATTAAAGGTGTGCACCACCATGTCCAGCTTGGATTGGTGGAATTTTATCTTCAAATTCAGAGTTAGTGACAGAATAACTACCCTCAAAAAACAATGTCCACATGCCATCCCCTGAAGCTTCTAAGTATGTTACATCATTTGGTTAAAAGGGCTCTGCAGAGGTGATTACAATGAAGGTTGGGTGTATTAGCACATGCTATAATTTCAGTACAGAGGAAGCTGGGAAGGAAGACAGTGATCAGTCTTGACTTTATAGTAAGGAACTATCTCAAAAAAACAAAGTAAGCCGCGGCGGTGGTGGCACACACCTTTAATCCCAGCACTCGGGAGGCAGAGTCAGGAGGATCTCTGTGAGTTCGAGGCCAGCCCGGTCTACAGAGCGAGATCCAGGACAGGCACAGGCACCAAAACTACACAGAGAAACCCTGTCTCGGGAAAAAAAAAAAAAAAGTAAAATTATTTAAAAATAGGAAGATTATTTTAGATCCATGTGGACCAAGGTTATGACAAGAACTCATATATATATAATATATATATATATATATATATATGTATATATATGTATGTATGTATGTATATATATATATATAGTGGCAAATGCCTTTAATCCTAGAACTCAGGAGGTAGAGGTAAATAGCTCTCTGTGAGTTGAGGCCAGCCTAATATACTTAGGGAGTTCCAGGACAACCAAGGCTACAGAATAAGCCCCTGTCCAAGAAAAAAAGTAAAAATGAACTAATATACAACAAAATACCTTATACTAACAAAAAGAAACTACTATTACATAAAAACAGTATAGATAATACTTAATAGAAAAAATAAAATATATTCTGCAAAATTCTGCAAAAATGTATAACAAACTCAAGAGCAGAGAGAAATAATATGTATCATTTAGAGATATAACCATAAAGAAAAACAAGAACTAATTACTATAAAAAGCCAAGTTAATAATTACCTCTGTTGGGATGAAGGATATAACTGGAAACAGGAGTGCCTGAGACTTCTAAGAAGCTGGCTATCTTCAACATCTTTATGAGGATGGTGGTTACATGGCTGTTCACTTTATATCAATTCAATAAATAGCACATTTATGTTTTAAGTATTTCCATATATATTTTACAATAAGGTTGAATCAATGTATCAGTGAGGCCTTCTCTGACTACTCAAAATAAAACAGCAATTCCTTCAGTCCCCAACTCCCGTAGCCAGTAACTACATTTTCTATATTATTTATCTCTACCTACCAAACTATATTTACTTCTTATTTGCATACTGTTTTATCTCCTCCCATATAACAACACAAAGATTACTTTGTTACCTTGCTACATCCCACTGAATGAGTACATGACCTGAAATATACCTTTATACCTTTCTCTGTGTTCATACAATCCTAAACAAAGATGTAAAATATACTTTGTATTTTGTTTGTTTTACAAAAATGGGATCTTTCTTTCTTGTCTGCCTTCTGTGGTAGAACCACCACCAAGATGTAGATTTCTGTAAAAACAAACAAACAAAACCCTTACAGGAAAGACTATCACCCTCAAGGTTGAACACTCAGAACACACTTACATACACACAAATAAATAAAATGTAATTTTAAAAGTAAAGAAGAGCCAGGGCTGGGTGGCGGACAAGGCCTCTGTCATTTTCAGATCATTAATGAGGACAGGAAATAGAATGTTCATTGATTATACTACAAAGATCACTGCCCTATTCACTAGTGGGCTAATCACCCAGCAACTGCCCTTATTGATCAGGAGTGGATCATAAGCCTACCTTTAGACCACAGATTAGGTCATCTCCATTTATTTCACATTGATTGCAAAAGGTATAGGGGAATTATTTTTTAAAAAATCAAGAAGCTATTGCCTAAATAAAAGGGAAGAAACGTAGATAGCCAAAAAATAACAGTCTTATTTCTTTTTACTGGACATAGTTATTATCTCTCCAAAATGCCTTGTTTCTCCCCAACATTGGTAAGGAATTTAGGCGGGGCTAACCTGTGCCTCAGCTCCAGGAATAGGCCTTGATATGTCATAGCAGGTTCTAAAAGTGTGGTTTGTGACTAGCAAAGCCAGGCTCACACAAGCACTTCTTACAAATGCCTAGGACTCAACCCCAGACCTACTAATCAGAGTCCTTGAAGGTAAGTCCCAGCAATGTGTTTTAACAAACCCTTGAAGTAGTTCTAATAGCCACTGTGCAGACAAGAAAGCTACCCAGATTTTAACACAGTGATCCTTTAAAACTAATTACTGTCAAGATCACGCTTTTTTGTGGTACGTTTATGTAACATAATCTTTATCTCCTATGAATGAAGATACTTGTAATCCCAGGAGCCAAAGGCAACTACCTTTTTCTTGAATTTTCTATTCAGACATCTACTGCATCAAGTTACACATCGATATATAGAAAATGTGGTCTAGTCAACAGCCTCTCCCCAAATTAGGACTGCCAGCTTTAACAAATACAAACATAAAATGCCCAGATAAACCTGAATTTCAAATAAACGATAATTGTCCCAAATATCGTACGAGACACATAGCATACATTTTATCTGACAACTCTGAAGTCCATTGATCTGAGCTAGTCAAAGACCAGCTCAGATCAGTCCCAGTCAGACACATAACAGCTGCTCTTAGAGTTTATGATTATTTGGAAAGACTAACCCCCAAGTTCTGAATTAATGTCCCACAAGTCTAAATCACCCAGTGGCACTTTTAAAATTAAGCAGATAGCTTTCTAAAAGACAAAACATGCAGCTAAATGGAACAAAAACAAAAGTGTTGCTGTATAATGTACTAACAGATGCATGTGTGTGGGTCTCTGGGATTGAGCTCAGGTCGTTCTGCTGTGTAGCAAGTACTTACCTGTGGGCTATCTTTCTGATCCACCGATTTAAATTATTTGTATTATTAGTAGTTTAGCTTCTTTATTCCTTATTAGGCTATAAATTTCATTAGGATATGAACTGAATCAATAATTGCTGAATCTCCAATACCTAGCTCTGTTAGTAAATAGTGGTTGATTAAATGTCTGAATCATAGTAAAAGAAAAATTATATAAGCAGAAGGAGGAATGTATGTATTGCTGGTGAGATCATGGAGAAGTAACAGCCTCAGTACATGCGTGGGTTAATGTACCTTAACTTTTGTTGAAACATATGTGAAGTGGGAAGTGTGTAAGATATGTCTGATAGGCAAATGAGGTCCAAACCACGAAAGAAATGCCCAGAATACATTTGAGGTTAGAGTGCTGATCTCACCAGCAGCTGTTTAGCACTGTTTAACTGGCTGCAAAATGAAAAATATATGGATTAAAGAGAAACTGAGCCCGTCATAACAGTGTACACTTTTAACCCTAGCACTTGGGAGGTAGATGCAATGGATCTCATGAGTTTGAGGCCAGCCTGTTCTATATAGCAAGTTCCAAGATAGCCAAGGCTACACAGATAAACCCTGTCTCAAAAAAACAAATAACAATAATAATTTTCAAAGGTGTGTGTGTGTGTGTGTGTGTGTGTGTGTGTGTGTGTGTGTTGGTGTTTTGCGTGCATGTATGCCTATATACCATGTGCATGGCTGGTGTTCTTAGAGGCAGAAGAGGATATCAGATGCCCTGGAACTGGAGTACCAATAGTTGTGAGCCACCATATAGATGCTGAGAATCAAACCCAGGTCCTCTGGAAGAGCTGCCAATTGAGACATCTCTCTAGCCCCTTAAAGTTACCTTTTAAAGTAAATTAGAGTACAAACTAGATTTTTACTGAATTGTTTATAATCATAACTTATAGTAAGTCTTCTTAAAATAACTAAGGCCAAATATACCTCTACTAAGCAACTAAATTTCAGAGATCAGAATCATAACACTTTGAGAAAAAATAGTAAAAATAAATAATTTTGCTTAATTTTTAATTAACTCAAAGAAACATAAAACTAAGAAACTAGAAAAAAGCCAGACAGTTTTGAAGTGACACACCATATAATTGGTAATAATACTATTCAGAATGCAACTACTATTTTATCACTTCCACAGCCCCCACTAGTTAATCTACATCCACCAATCTCTCCTCTCTACAAGCAGGTATAGTGTATCACTGTTCAATACACCTTGATGGATTTTCATCTCACCCAAGTTTTCACTACATTTTGTGTGTATGTGTGCACACGCACAGGTGTAACACAGTACATGTGGAGGTCGGATAACTTGAAGGAATTGGTTCTTCCCTTCCACCAAATTTAATAGACAGGCTTGACAGTAAGCACCTCTACCCACTGAGCCATCTCACTGGCCATCACTCACGTTTTAAAGCCAAAATTTTTACAGTGGCTTACAATGTTCTACACCATATAATGCTCTACCACCTACACCATTATTTATCTTCATCTCTCTTTTTTTTTTTTTTAAGATTCATTCTTTTTTTTTTAAAGATTTATTTATTTATTATGTATACATTGTTCTGTCTATACATATCCCCACAGGCCAGAAGAGGGCACCAGATCTCATTACAGATGGTTGTGAGCCACCATGTGGTTGCTGGGAATTGAACTCAGGACCTTTGGAAGAGCAAGCAGTGCTCTTAACCTCTGAGCCATCTCTCCAGCCCCAAGATTCATTCTTATTGTTGAGCACATGGGCAAATACCTTTAATCCCAGCACTCTGGAGGCAGAGGCAAGCAGATCTCTGAGTTCGAGGATAGCCCGGTCTACAGAATGAGTTACAAGACAGCCAGTGCTACAGAGACACCTGTCCTGAAAAAAATAGATAGATAGATAGATAGATAGATAGATAGATAGATAGATAGATAGATAAATGAAAATTATGGGTGTGTGTCTGATATGTGTGCACACATCTGTCTGTGTGGAGAGGTATGAGGACAACATCATTTGTTGATCCTCGAGTACTATCTTGTTTGGGGCAGGACCCTTGTCGTCAGCTGTTACACTGCATATGCCAGGCAAGTTTCCAGGGACCGTACCTCTACCTCATATCTTGCCATAGGAGCCTGAAATTACAGACTCATGCCACTGTGTCCAGATTTACAAGGGTTTGGGGGATCTGAACTCAAGTCCTCACACTTCAAAGTGCTTTCGACGTGGAGCCATCTCTTCAGCATCTGTATTACTTATACCTTCTCTTCACTCTACTCCCAGTCACACTGGTGTATGTGATCCCTGAATATGTCACTGAGATAGTGGTCCTGACTCAAGAATAGTCATTAGATATTCTATCTATCTGGCGAATTCCCTTACTGTCATATCTGCCATGTATTTACATGCTTGCTTTCTCGCTTCCTTTAGGTAAGGCCTCCCTGCCCAACCAGCTAATACATCAGTTCCTCTACTCAACACTCTCATTTTTGTACTTTGGTTTTATAGTGTTTATCACCACCACTATGTATTTATGTAGTTATGAATTTGTCGATTCTCTTCTCTCATTCCAAAATGCCCACATGAAGCTTATTGTTTTTCTCACTTGCTGCACCTAAAACAATGTCTGGCAGTCAAACATTTGTTAAAAATTTCACTGAATTAATACACAAAAGTAGGAGCTAGGGAGATGGCTCAGTGGGTAACGTGTGAGCTGCACAAGCATGAGGACCTTGACTTTGGGTCACCAGCATGCATGTGAAAACCTGGCATGGCAACACATACCTGTACTCCCAGTACTGGGAGGAAGAGACAGGAGGGGTTCTAGAGCTCACTGTCTAGCCAGTCTAGCTAATCAGTGAGTGCTGGATCCAATGAGAGATAATGTGGAAAGCAATCAAGAAAGACAGCCAGTGCTGCCTTCTGGCCTTCATATGAACACCATGCACATACATCTGCACACACACGTGCAATACACTTCCACAGTAACCCTACTGAAGGATCAGAACCACTTCCTTTTTTTCTGCAGTGTATATGTTCATGTGTGTACAGGTACCTGAATACAGGCTTGAAGAGCAGGCTGGGGTTATAAGCATGTACCACCATGTCCAGATATTTTACATGGATTCTAGAAGACTGAACTCAGATCCTTATGTCTGTTAATGCAAGCAATCTACCAATGGAGTATCACCCTAGACTCGCCTCCATTTTTTTTATATGAAGAAAATACATGTAAATTACCCAGAGATAAGTGCTAACAAGTAGCAGAGACATATTATCAACTCTGGCAGTTTATTCCAAAGCCATCTCTCTTAAACATCCTATGATACAGACTCTAGTTTCCAACATACTGGAAAGAAAGACAACCTTTAGTTATATCATATATTTTAATTAAGAGATATAACCTGTAAGTTACTTTATAGTAATGTCCTAATTTTTAAGGCTAGTACTCAAATCATAACCCATCCCAGCTCAATGGATAAAGGTACCTCTGACCCTACAGTGGTAGAGAGAACCAACTCCCACAAATTGTCCTCTAATCTCCATATGCATATGCATGCATACACACACATTCACATAGACACACACAGTATCATACACATATCCTAAATTAAAATGTAAAAAAAAGTTTATAATTATGCAATGTTCTCTCACATTTTTAGTCGCTATACAAATATACTTTATTCCAGACCTAATATTCCTCAACTGAGAAAAGCATCACCCAGAGATGTTACCTTCATCTTATAGTAACTGACAAGAAAACAGGAAAAGGTCTTACAGTTTACTTTCTTTTTCTCCTTCTTCAAGACACAGGGTGTTACAATGAAGTTCAGGATGGCCTCAAACTCCTGCCTCAGCCTCCTAGTACAGTGCTGGAATTAAAAGCATGTGCAAAGGGCTGGGCAGTGGTGGTGGTGGTGGTGGTGGTGGTGCTGCTGCTGCTGCTGCTGCTGCTGCTGCTGCTGCTGCTGCTGCACACCTTTAATCCCAGCACTTGGGAGGCAGAGGCAGGCGGATCTCTTTGAGCTCAAGGCCAGCCTGGTCTACAGAGCAAGATCCAAAACAGCCAGGACTACACAGAGAAACCCTATCTCCAAAAACCAAAAAGCATGTACAAAAACACTTGCTGTTTTTTTGTTTGTTTGTTGTTAACTTGGTGACCCAGAGAGTTTATTTGGTGTACTAATTCAGTGTACATGCTGTGTGTAAAAGCATTCACACCACAGCACTCCTGTAGAGGCCAGAGGACAACTTCATGGAGTCAGTTCTCTCCTTCCACCTCTATGTGGGTTCTGGGAATCAAACTCAGGTCATCAGGCCTGCACAACAAGCAACCTCACAGTGCCCCTCTTTTTTTGTTCTTGAATCATTTATTCATTTGTGTGTTCAAAGACCACAGCACAAGCGTGGGAGTTGGAGAGTAACTCCATGGGAATCCCAGGAATCAAACTCAGGTCATCAAGCTTGGTAGCAAATGCCCTTCTTCACTGATCCACCTTATTGTCCTTTTATTCAACTCTTAATCTATGCTATCTGGCCTTGTGAATTCTAACTTACAAAGTGAAAATGAGTTTCCCATCACCAAATTTTAGTTCTAAAAAGGGGAAAAAATAACTTCCTAAGACTTTTTATGTACAAACACAAAAATAATCTTGAAGAAGAAAGGTATGGTTTTCTGAATCATAGCCACTGTTCACCTAGCATCCATTTCTAATCCCTCCAGGTTAAACAGTATGCCTTAGGGGAAACCAACACCATTCCACCTTCAGGGACACAATTAGTGTAAGGGTAATCTACAGTTATTGGTTCAGGAACTAGCACATGACCTGACTCTGGACAAAAGGACATGAAAGAAGTCTGGGAATGGTTTCTGGAGTCTCTGCTCTGGAAACTGAGGCACAGAAGCAGATATCTGCCCTCCATTAGAAGCTGTGTATGACTTTGTCTGGAATCACTGCAACCATTCAGCTACTACACTAAAGGTTAAGTCAATCTCAAGCACAGAAGACTTGAGCAGTATATGAATTGAACAAAATATGAGATTTTTACTGAAACTGTTAAGCTGCTAAAATGAACAAACCCTGAAGCCTGTTACATGGAAAGGTAAAATTTTGGTTCTTACACCATTTTGAATCAGCTATGCAACTAGCCCCTGAAAACAGTAACTATTTTTATGAAGCATATCCCAACAGCAGAAAAAAATGCTTACTAATAAATTATAACACACCAAGTGTCCCCACTACAAAACTGAAATTCAAAAAATCTAATACAGACTAGACATGGGGTGCATGTCTTTATGCTAGCACTCAGGAGGCAGAGGCAAGCAAATCTTAGGGAGTTGAGGAGAGCCTGGTCTTTGTAGCAAGCTCTAGGCCAACTAGGACTGTATAGCAAAACCCTATCTGGGGAAAAAAAAAAGTCAAATACAGAAACAAATTCTAGGGATAGAGAAATGGCTCAGTGGGTCAAGGTGCCTGCCACCAAGCCTGAGGACCTGAGTTCAATCCCCAGAACCCACATGGGGGAAGAAGAGAAGCAACTCCTGAAAGCTGTCCTTTGGTCTCCACGTGTCTCTCTCTCTCTCTCTCTCTCTCTCACACACACACACACACACACACACACACACACACACACACACACAGTAAAACAAATATAACAGACTCTAAATCAATTAGTTCAACAAAGTCTTTCTAAAAACAATATATAACCACTATAAATCTTGGGTCATGATGGATATATCCTAAGTTTAAAAATAAAAATTTTAGCTAGACGTGGTGACGCACACCTTTAATTCTAGCACTTGGGAGGCAGAGGCAGGCAGATCACTGTGAATTTGAGGTCAGCCTGGTCTACACAGTCTTGGAGAGTCAGGATTACACAGAGTCAGTGAATCAAGGTGTCTGCCACCAAGCCTGTCCCAAAAAAAAGTAGTAATAGAAATAAATTTTAAAAATTACTACAATTCAAGATTACATGACTACAGGCTCTGGACACCCAAGGCTAGATAACAGTGGATGGTACTGACTCTGGCTGTGTTCTCACTCTTCGACACCTGATCACAGGATAGATCCCGCATTGATACGGTCCATGCACAATCGTATGACTTTGATGGGCTGAACATGGACTACTACTGCCTCTTTTATTAGAAGAGATGATCTTCTTACTTTATATAAACGTGTAAACATGCACAATTGGGGGCTGAAGAAATGGCTCAATGGTTAAAAGCACTGCTGCTCTTCTAGAGGACCTGGATCCAATTCCTAGCACCCACAAGACAGTTCTATAACTCCAGCTTCAAGTGATCCTCCTCTGGCCTCTGAGACCACTGCACACATGTGTGCATAAACACATATGCAGGCAAAACACCCATAGAGTTAAAATAAAAATAAATAAATATTTAAATACATATAACAAATATACCACATAAAAGCAAGAAAATTGGAAAGTGGTCTTTAATAGGGCTAGATAGTTTATCTTACCATGTCAAGTTCTACATATTCTGAAGCTAATTGGCATAACACATTGAGTGACATAAGCCTCCATTTGGCCTTGCGCACTATAACACTAACTTAACAACTCTGAAAAATACATTTACTCATTTCTAATTTCTCAATTCCAAAATAAGCTTTAATCCAAACTATAAAATCTTGCTGAAAGTAATGCACTTTTTAATTATTTCTTTTATTAAAATAAACTTTCATTATAATATCAACATTTTAAATGAAACTGGTTGAGTACAAAAGATTAACAAAATATTTGGGCACCATATATTAAGACAAGAAGACACAAAATGAGAACCAAGTGCTAGAGAGATGGTTTAGTCACTCACAGGACCTGCCACACAAGCATAAGGATCTGAGTTCAGATTCCCAGCACCGTCATAAAAGCCAGGTGCAGCAGCTTAACTCTGAAACCACCTCCAAGCAAGGAAGCACGTTCACCCAACCAGTGAGCTCCAAGTTCACTAAGAGAATTTGTCTCAAGGAAGGAAGGAAGGAAGAGCAAACAATGAAGGAAAGAGGAAGGGAGTGAACTAAGAACACATCCAATGTCAGCTGCTACCCTCAAACACACACACACAGACAGACATACACATACACAGATATGTACACCCACAGCAAGAACACACACACACACACACACACACACACACACACACACGCACGCACACACACATGCCCACGCTCACACATAAGCACACACCACATACTCACACCAAAAAGAGAAAGATGAAATGACAGCCACATAAAGAAGTTGACATTATCGAGCTGAGTGTGGTTGGTGGTGAATGCCTTTGATCCCAGCACTAAGAAGACAAAAGCAGGAGGCTCTCTTGTGAGTTCAAGGCAAGTATTGTCTACATAAGGGAGTTCCAGGCCAGCCAAGGCTACATACACACTGAGACTGTCTCAAATAAATAAATATAAAGAAAAAGAAGTTGTTGCTTACATTATTGGAGAAATGAATGAAATTACATTCATGAAATATGATTTCATGTAAAGATAAGCTACCAACACACATGAAAAAACACACAGTACTAGAATCTCTAAAACTGGAGAGTTTCTTTAAAAAATAATTTATTTATTTTTATTTTATTTGCATTGGTGTTTTGCCTCCAGATATATCTATGTGAGGGTGTCAGATCTTGGAGTTATAGACAGTTGTTAGCTGCCATGTGGGTGCTGGGAATTGAACCTGGGACCTCTGGAAGAGCAGCCAGTGCTCTTAACCGCTAAGCCATCTCTCCAGGCCCCCAAAACTGGAGAGTTTTAAAAAGGATAGATGTCTAGCACAAGATCATGATCTAAAGATGGTATGATGTATGCAGTATGCACTACACAAGAAGCAGTACAATTAAAAGCTTTGGGATAGGAATAAAAAGATATCCAGGCTATCAGGCTAGAAGGGAGCAGACAGAGGATTAGTGGTAAAAGTGTGAACTGGTGCTATATTACTAAAGACCAGACATAACAAGTTTAAGAGGAAAAAACTGTCAGTTTTTGTTAGTAAAATAACAACACAGTGAAAATAACATTTTAGTGGGATTAGCCTAGATGTAGAATTCAGGATAAATTTACAGGGAAGAGAAAAAATAAATAAAAAACACAACAACCTAGTATGAGGTACTGGTTAAAAGTTTGGATTTTAGAGTCAGGCAGACACACCCACTTTTTTACTTGCTGTGAGCCTTGTTTTTTAAACCTATTTAAGCCTTGGTATCCTGCATAAAGTGAAATAAAGTGTAAGAATATAAGAATAGCTATTTGGCTAGAAGAAAAAGTACAAAGAAAGCATAAAACAGATACTGAGTCTACAATAATATGGGGCTGAGGAGATGGCTCAGTTGCTAAAGTGCTTGGCCCGCAAGCCTGAGGACCTGAGTTCTCATTCCCAGAACCCACATAAAAAGCCAGGTGTTATCTTGTACATCTATAACTCTAGGGCAGAGTTTATAGAGACAGGTGGATCCTCAGAGTTCACTGGCCAGCTAATATAGCCAATCAGTGAGTGCCTGGTACAGTGAGAGACTCTGTCTCAAAAGATATGAAGGAAGACACTCAGTGTCTACTTCTGGCCTCCACATGCACACGTGTGTGCATGCACCTACACACATACATACACATTCACGAATTTATATACACACAAAAGAAGCCATGCTAGTTTCAGAGTTCATATCATCTATTTCTAGTGCTTGTGTTCTTTCTACACAGGCTGTATCTTTTAAAACAAAAAATTATGTCATGTCATAAACATATCTGTAATTCCCTTTTTATTTTTTTTATTGATTTATTAAACTTTTGTGTAAGAGTCACATATATCCCAGGTCGGCCTCCTATTCAATATGTAGTTGAGGATGCCTTTAAATTTCTGATCAGTCCTCTAGCCTCTACCTCTAAGTGCTGGAGGCATTCCCAATTTACGCAGTGCTAGACATAGAATATAGGACTTGAACACTAGTCAAGCACTCTGACAACTAAGTCATATCCCCAACCCTGTAGTTCTTTATCTACCTATCTTGTTAAATACAAAAACCATAAAGATAGCCCAGCATTTTCACATTCTAAGAAAAAATGTAAAACTATTTAGTATCAAAACAGTGATGAGAAGTTTAAAAAGCATCAATGGAAGAGTTATCATACTTCTAATGAAACATAGTTGGATAAACTATAATATATGAAATGAAAGCAATGACTAGTCATTTTCATAAAATATTAAAAATTGGTACACATTTTGCCCCATTTATTCCACACTACAATATCATTTTTTAAAATGACACTGACTTGAGTGAGATTCATTACACTTGTAATCCCAGAATCTGGGAGGTGGAGGCAAGAAATCACCTGTTCAAAGACAGCTTGGACCTAGGTGTGGTGGCACAAGCCTCTAGCCCCAGCACTGGGGAGGTAGATGCAGGCAGATCTCTATGAGTGCAAGGCCAGCCTTGTCTACACAGGGAGTTCAAAGCCAGTCAAGGCTACATAATGAAATCATGTCTCAAAAACACAAAATGAAATAAAGCCAGGTGGACTGCTATGAGATCTTGTCTAGAAAGCAAACAAACCAGTGCTGTAAAGATGGCTAGGCAATTAAGGCACTTACTACTCCTGCCAGTTGACTCATAGTGTCTCCTGACTCCAGCTCCAAGGGAGCAGTTGACCTCTGACTTCCTGTAAACACGTGTTACATACAAGCTATGCAGACACATGGGATTATGCATGCATACACAAACACATTAATAAAAACAATAAATCTCTTAAAAAACAACAAACCAAAAAGTAGGGGAGGGAGTTTGTTCTGGAGATGTTTGTAGCTGAGTTAGCAGAATGCTTACTTTGCATAATAAAACCCTAAATTTAATCCTAAAACACCACATAACCTGGGCTCACCTATAATCCTAGCACTCAACAAGTGAAGCAAAGAAGATCAAGGGTCATTCTCAGGGTAGTATCAAATTTAAAACCATTATGGCATACATGAGGCTTTCTCTCAAACAAACAAACAAAGAGCCAGGCATGGGAGCTCATGCCTATAATCTCAGCATTCAGGAGTCAGGCAAAAGGATCGATGTAAATTCAAGGCCAGCCCTATCTACATCATGAAAACCTGTCTCAAAAAAGGCACAGCCACAAACAAAAGGAGGCCGGTTAAAGTTGAAGTAAGTTTGAGGACCTGAGAACAGTTCCTGGGACCCACATGGTAGGATAAAATCCTCTCCCATAAATTGTCCTCTTACACATACACTGTGACACAGACACACACCCAAACAAATAATATAACTTTTGTTTGTTTTGTTTTTTCAAGACAGGGTTTCTCTGTGTAGCCCTGGCTATCCTGAAACTCACTTTGTAGACCAGACTGGTCTCCTCAGAGATCTGTTTACCTCTGCCTCCTGGATGCTAGGATGAAAGGCGTGAGCCTTCTCTGCCTGGCTATCTTCTTTATTCCCATTCTCTCAGATCTGTAGAATTTTCCATAGGCTATGATAAATGGTATCTCAATGGACCAACAGCAAGAGCAGTCATGTGAATATCTGGCTATAAAGTTACATGTTAAAAGCATGCAAAAACATAGAATAACATCATTTTTCTCACTAATTTTTGTTTTGTTTTTAGAAACAAATTTTACTTGTTAAAAATTTTAATTGTTTGGAGATTTTGTTTTGTTTTGTTTGGCTTTTGTTTGTTTGTTTGTTTGTTTTTCCAGTCAGGGTTTCTCTGTGTAGCTTTGAAGCCTTTCTTGGAACTCACTCTTTAGCCCAGGCTGGCCTCGAATTCACAGAGATCCGCCTGCCTCTGCCCCCTAAGCGCTGGGATTAAAGGAGTGCATCACCACCCAAATTTTAGTCTTTGTTTTTCATTTAAAATGTTAATATGTCATGCTCTATTATTTTTAAATGAATTCATGTTTTTCTTTTCCTGTTTTTAGAGATAAGGTCTCATGTAGCCCAGGTTGATGTCCAACTCCTTTTGTAGCAGAGGATATCCTCAAATTTCTGATTTTCCTGTCTCCACCACTAAAGTACTGAGATTCCAGGTATGGGCCACCACACTTGGCTTGAATTAAGTATTTTTTTGAATTTTTATTCCAAGAACAGTAAATATAATTCATTTAAAGCAATAGTTCTCAACCTTCCTAATACTGTGACCATAATATAGTTTCTCATGTTGTCGTGACTCCCAAACCACAAAATTATTTCATTGCTACTTTATAACTGTAATTTTGCTACTGTTATGAATCATAGCGTGCATATCTGATATGCAGGATATCTGATTTGCAACCCCCAAATGGGTCATAATCCACAGACTGAGAACCACTGGCTTAAAACCATATTGGTATACTCCTCTAATCCCAGAACTACAGAGGCTAAGGCAGTAGATTACCATGAATTTAAAGACAGTCTGACATACATAGTAAGTCAAGTCTAGCCTGTGCTACATAAACTCTTAAACAACAAAAGCATGATCCATTTAAACAGAAGTTCTTCGATGTTCTCAATACTTTTTAAGAACCAGAATACTGAGACAAAAGAAACTGAGAATTTTGGGAAGCAGGAATTGGGGAATCAAACAAAGAGCTTTGCACATACTCAGCAAGTGTTCTGCCTGAGCCATAGCTCCAGCACAAACTATTTTTCTAGACATTACTATATTTGTATTTTGACAAATAATTAAAAATATTAATTTTCAGGTCAGTGAGATGGCCCAGTGGGTAAGGCAGAGTCCACTAAGCCTGACAACCGGGGTTTGATCCCTGAAACCCACATGGTAAAAGGAGAGAACCAACTCCTAGGGTTGAGGCCTCTGCCCACCACATGAGCACCACGAATCCCTGCATGTTCGTTTGTGTATACACACAAACACACACATATAAATATATAAATGTAAAAAAATCTAATTATCTATTAAGGAAATACTGCTACTCTAGATATAATTTCAAAATTTATCTTGGTGAGAACCAAAAATGTCTAGAACCTTAAGAGCTCTGTCAATTAATCCAAAAAGGGAATCATTCATTACATTTTTCTATAGTCAAAATAGTAACAATGTTTGGGACTGGAGAGATAGATGCCTTGGCAGTTAAGAGCAATGGCTGCTCTTGCAGAAGACCTGAATTCAATTCCCAGCATCCACATGATGGCTCACAACTGTCTAATTCCTGGGTTCCAAAAGATTTAATGCACTTTTCTGGCCTTTTAAGGTATTGGGTATGAGTGTAGTGCAGATAGTTTTTTAAAAATTAATGTCAAAATTCAAGTGTTGAGTTTATGGACTCAACACATAGCCTTTGCTTCTTATTCCTCCTAAGAAGAATAAGTAACACAAGATAAGTAACCCAAAATGGCCTTGAACTCTAGATCCTCCTGCTTTAGCCTTCTGAGTGCTGAGATTATAAGGTATGTGCCACCAATCTCAGGCTTCATCTGAGCTCTATAAATGTTGATCCTATGTCTCTAGGATCAATCATGTATAGTTCAATCCTACAATAGCTCTTATATCAAAGATGAGGCTCTCTGAGAGCCTAGTCAGCAACTGCTTGGCTAGTACCCCAATACACATATGCACTTCAGGAGTAAGCAAGATACTTACTGGCCATATTTTGTTTGCTTATTCTGTGTGTGCCACTATTTTAACTCTCTCTCTCTCTCTCTCTCTCTCTCTCTCTCTCTCTCTCTCTCTCTCTCTCTGTTTTGCTTTTGAGACAGGGTCTTATTATGTGTAGTTCATACTGACCTTGAACACAGAGATCCTCCTCCTTCTACCTCCCAAATGCTGGGGACAATAGTATGTACCATGTACCACCACATCCAGCTTAATTATTCTTTTCTTTTTTACATTTATTTACTTAGTGCATGTGTCCGCACATGCATATGTGGGGGGCACATGTGCCATAGTGCACAGGTAGAAGTCAGAGACAACTTATGGATATTTTCTCCTACCATGTGGATCCTAGGAATCAAACTCAGGCTATCAGGCTGGACACTGTCAGGAAGAACTTCTTCCTGCTGAGCCATCTTGCCAATCCAGCCCACAACCCTAACTCTTAATACTGCTGGGCGGTGGTGGCGCACGCTTTAATCCCAGCACTTGGGAGGCAGAGGCAGGAGGATCTCTGTGAGTTCGAGGCCAGCCTGGTCTACAAAGCCAGATCCAGGACAGGCACCAATACTACACAGAGAAACCCTGTCTCAAAAAAAAAAAAAAAAAAAAAAAAAAAAAAAAAAAAAAAAAAAAAAAAAAAATTCTTAGTATTATTTGTTCTCTTTTTTTGAGACAGATATCTTATCCCAGGCTGGTGGAAACTCACTGTGTAGCTGTGATCTTCCTGACAACCTCATCTTCTACCTCTACCTGGAAATACAGATCTACATCACCACACCCACTTTACCTTATGTTGGGGATCAAAACCAGGGTATCCTATATACCAGAGAAGCACTCTAACAACTGAACTGTATTTATAACCCTAATCTTAACATTTCAAAGGTAGTTTTACATCTCATGTAAACAGTCTACAGCTGCCAAAAAATACAGGAACATTTAAAATATCAAATCCAGGCCACAAAGATGTCTCAGTGAGTAAAGATGCTTGCTGCCAAACCAGGCAACCTGAGTTTGATCTCTAGGAGTCACATGGTGAAAAAAAAGAACCAACTCATGTAAACTGTCCTCTAGCTGCCACAGGTACACCCACACATACACATCAATTAATCAATCAATATAATTAATTTTTCAAAAAGATATTACGCTCCCATTTAGATTCAATTCTTTGGTTTTTAGAGACAAGGTTTCTCTGTGTAGCTCTGGCTGTCTTGGAACTCTCTCTGTAGACCCGGCTGGCATCAACCTCACAGAGATTCACCTGACTCTCAAGTGCTGGAACTAAAGGTGTGTACCGCTGCCACCACCACCCAGCTGGAAGACAGTTTTTAAGGCAATAATAAGTACAAACTTTTACATTTATAGTTCAAACTAAAATCAACATAAAAATATGTAAAATATTGATAATATTCCAATTAAGAGTCCTAAGAAATAAACTAACTCAAAAGTTAGGATATTGCAATAGCCAAGGAATGAAGTTGCCAAGGACCTTAAGCAAAAAGCACCTAAATCTAGAAACAAACAGTGCTCCTTAGTTATCTATTAGTTCAACATACATTGATTAAATTGTCTTCTACTTCCAAGACCCTAAACAAGCTAAGAAGCTGCCAACCAAGTAGGAAGATAATTCCATAGGGCAAAATATACATAAATAAATGCAGCAGCCACTCTAAACATGATAAAGAAATTCCATCTAAGAAGTACTCTAAAAGAAATGGAAAGGTAAGGACATCTTCTAACAAAGGGCACTAGGGAATATATATTATGGGAATAAAAAAAGCATCTGATGTGAGTTTGAAACATATATAAACTTTTGAAAAGTAACCATTAGGTGACAGGACAAAATCATACATTTAAGTCACAGAAAAAAAAAATCTATAGAAGCTATGATGGGCTCCAGAAGAAAAAATGGACTAGAAAATTAGGAAGCAAAAATAGTTGGATTTATATGCAAGGGTAAGCAACTTGGGGCTTTTATTTTTAAATAGGCGAAAGAAACAAATAAAAGATTTTTGAGCTGGGCGGTGGTGGCGCACGCCTTTAATCCCAGCACTTGGGAGGCAGAGCCAGGCGGATCTCTGTGAGTTCGAGGCCAGCCTGGGCTACCAAGTGAGCTCCAGGAAAGGCGCAAAGCTACGCAGAGAAACCCTGTCTCGAAAAACCAAAAAAAAAAAAAAAAGATTTTTGTTTGTTTTTTCTAGACTAGCTCTCTCTGTGTAGCCCAGGCTGTCTTAGAACTCACTCTGTAGACTAGGCTTGGCTTGGAATTCAGAAATGGGCCTGCCTCTGCCTCCTGAATACTGGGATTAAAGGCCTGCACCAACAGAAGATTTTTTTTTTTAAATCACAACATTTATCATTGTATCATTCTAGGTAAATCATCACATGATAGTTTAACAATAAAAATGTAGTGAAGAGCCTTTTTGCTCTTCCAGAGGACCAGGGATTCAATTCCTAGCACCCACATCATGGCTCATAACTATATCTTCAGTTCCAGGGAATCCAATGTCCTCTTCTGGCCTTGGAGGGCACCAGATGTGCATGTGGTACACAGACATATACCCACAAACAAAAACTATAGACTGGACAGAACAGAAATGGGAGAACAGTAGCTTTCACCCAGTCCTAGAAGGAAGGAACAACTTTTCTTAGGGTGGTGGGCTAGGAAAAAGACAGATACAAACACTCTTCTAATCATCTCATTGACAACTGACTCATAGTTTAAGATATTCTAAAGCCTAACTTATCACACAGAACAAAGTTGGCATTCACACTATTTCCATTAAGAAATATTCAAAAAAGGGGGCTGGAGAGATGGCTCAGAGGTTAAGAGCACCGACTGCTCTTCCAGAGGTCCTGAGTTCAATTCCCAGCAACCACATGGTGGCTCTCAACCATCCATAATGAGATCAGATGCCCTCTTCTGGAGTGCAGGCATACATGCAGGCAGAACACTGTATACATAATAAATAAACTTAAAAAAAAAAAAGAAAAAAGAAATATTCAAAAAAGGATATGAAGTTATGTGGGTAGGAATTCGGGGTTGGAACTGAGAGGAGTTGGTAGGGGGACTGAATATGATCAAAACATATATAGAACTCTAAAAGAAAAAAAGTAAATATCATTGTATATGAGTTTTGAAAAAAAAAAGTCTTATTTAGCTGGGGGTTTTGTTTTGTTTTTGTGATAGGGTTTCTCTGTGTAGCCTCCTGGCTGTCCTGGAACTCACTCTGTAGACTAGGCTGGCCTTGAACTCAGAGATCTGCCTGCCTGCCCCTTCCTCACAAGTGCTGGGTGGGATTATAGGCATGTGCCACCACTGCCCGGATGGTTTCTAATAATTTAAATAAAATATGATTTGGCGGAGGGTGGGCTGGGGGGAAGGGGAGGGGGCAGGAGGGGGGAGAACAAGGGAATCCGTGGCTGATATGTAGAACTGAATGGTATTGTAAAATAAAATAAAAGGAAAAAATAAATAAATAAATATGATCTGAAACACACAAAAAAAATTAAATAAAGAGAAAATGTAATTCATGTGCAAAAAAAAAGTTTATACACACACATTTTTTTCCCACTTTAGGCTAGGTGTGATGACCTTTAATCCAGTACTCAGGAGGCAGAGGCAGGTGGATTTCTGTTAATTCCATGCCAGCCATCTAGTGCCTCAAAAATTAAAAAAAGAAAGAACAAAAATTAATTTTATAGTCAATGTTTCAGCATATTTAAAAGCAGTTTCTTTTTGAAATATTGGAAACACCATATTCTTTAGTAAGGATGCAAAACAAAAGATAACAATATAAACATATTTTAGTATATTTAGTATACAGAATTTTATTCAAGAATAAACATCTTAAACTCAAAAGTTTATTTCGATGAAAAATAAAGTTTGGGTCAGAATTTTCTATACAACCATATTAAAACCCACAAAACTTTGCATAATTATAATGGTCAGCTTTCTGAAAAATAATTTCTGGGCCAAACATTGTGGCACATGCCTGTAATCTCAGCACCTCAGAGGATGTGACGAAAGGAATGCAAATTTGAGAGCCCAGCCTCGACCACACAGAGTTACGGGCTAGCCTGAGCTATATTGTGAGAGTCAATCTCAAAAATACATACATACATACATACATAAAATATATTCAACTTGACCAATATTTTCCTGTAAGGTTAAAATTTTTCCATCATTAGTGCCTTCTTCATATTCTACCCTCCTCCCCACCCAACTCCCCACCCAACAAACCCCCTTTGTATGTATGGAAGATACATACAAGATACTGTATGGTCCAGCAGGACCCTAAGGCAATGTGCATAGATAATTCTTATAAATACACATACATAGCATCCTTTACCCTTTACAGGAGAGATACCAGGGGTATACTAGATTTCTGAACACATGAATGACAAATGTATCTAACAGAAGCAACGCTTTACCACTGGGGGAAACAAAGGAAAAAACACACAATAGAAGGGTGGCAAATCTTACAAACTTTACAAAACACTGAAAAGCTGCGTGTGGATCGTTTACAAAAGTAAACCAAGACAGTTCTAAAACAAAGAAAAGGAGAAAAATTCTTAGTGATAATTAAGAGTTTCCAAAAAAGGGTGATTCAATATTAGTATTAGTTTTTAAGGCATCATTTAACACTACCACTAATTTTTAAAGAACATACTTCTCCATTCACAAGGACACTAGAAATAATTACTACATACCTTCTACGAGACATTTATACTTCATTATACTTGCATGGACTTCATTCTTTTCAAACATTTCCAAAAATACACATTCTTATAATAATCAAGGTTCCCTAATGACAAACACGTTATTCTGTAGGTTTAACTATAACCCATTTTAAAAAGACAACGAATTCATCCTCAATTAACACAAGGAATCACAAAGGCCCTCTGCTTATTCAAAATCATTACATAAAGCACTGTCGGTAACTGCAAGGAAGGTTTGAATATCTGACAGCTATAGTAACCTAAAATGAGGCATACTTTAAAGAACAAAAAAAAAAAACTTTTCCATTTCCCTTTCTTTCCCCTTCCCTTCAGAGACACAAAATATCTCTAATGGCCTCAGAAAAAGCTCTCAAATAAAAATATACTATATACATTTCCCATGTACACGTACAGAAACCTGCCCCATCTCTGTGTATAACCCATTCAGAGGAAAAAGAAAGGGTCTTTAAGAGTCAAAATTATATTAATTCTGACACCCAAACTAAGTTAAATCACTATAAATTAATTAACGAGTAATAAAATACTGCAAGCAAACCTAGAGACTATATGCACAGAAGGAAAGAACCTCAGACTAAGGCCATGAATGAATAAGACCGCCCAATCCCTGAAAATCACTAACCGGCATTTGGTTTCTATGAGAGAAACACGGAGTCTTAAAATGAAGAATCACAAAGGCAACTCAGTTTCGGAAGTTAACAAAGGTAAAATACAACGAACCAAATCAGACAACTGCATTAAAGTATAAGCTTTAAGGAATTCTCACAAAGGGAAAGACTGTCTTCATGAATGGATTATAAAACATCCCTTGCAGGTAGAAATCTTGAATTATTTAAAAAAAAAAAAAAAAGTGGAAGGCCGTCAAAAACCTGAATGACATGCAAAGGCAAAGCCAAAAACTGATCTTTCCTCCCTCCCCCACTCCAGTCCCCCCACCCCCACCTTCTCCGGACAATGGGATCAGGGTCCTAACTGCAAACTTTAAAGGTATAAGCCAGAGCAGTTTTACTGCAGCTTTAACTGCAATCTGCCCCTCATCCCGAACCTGGCGCACCCAAGAATACTTCTGGCCTGAAAACATCACCGGGGTTTTGTTAAGAACAAATCAGACCCATCCAAAAAAAATTAAAAGTTTGCTCCCAAATACCTGGAGGATCCATTTCAATATAAAATATCAGTTCTGTCGAATAGGGCATCATCACCTCCCTCCAGTCTGCGTCATCGCGGTCCATACTCCACACCGTATTGTACATCGCGCTGTCAGGGGCAGGTCGTCAGGAAATATATAGAAAGCATATATATCTTTTATCTGATATTTCAAAATCTAAATATATATATTTGCTAAAGTTCCAAACGGAAATGTACTTCGGGGTTTCCAACGGCCAGTACAAGTCCAGCCAACTACTGGGATGAGGACAAGGTCCTCCCCCTCTCTCCTCCTACAGCACCCAACAAAATGCCCCGAACTTTCAAGCTACGGGGTTTTACCTCAGAGGGTTACAGAGAGGCTCGGAAAGCAGAGAGCAGTGGTGTTAAAAAGCCGCTTCCCGAAAAATCCTTCCTACACAATCGCTCTCCAAAGGGAAAAGCTCCCCACCGCCTCCTAATCTTTCAGCGGAAGCCACTTTTGTGTCCTTCGGAGGAGAGAGAATGGGAGAGGAGGAAAAAAAAAAAAAAAGAAGAACGCGTTGGGAGAAAGCTGGGGAAGTGACAAAGGCTGGAAAGGGGGGGTTGCGTTCAAGTTTCGGGGTCCCACTGGTCTGCAGAGAGCGACTCCCTCTGGGACTGGGACTCGGGCTCTGTTCGCGTCAGGCTGGGAACCCAGGCTTCCGCAGCTTCGGGATGGCGACCCGTTGGACAGTCCAGTCCGTCAGCTCGGCTGTGCGCGGGTAGTAGAGGTATCCCCGCCAGCGCCGGCTCCCCTCACGCTCTGCCGGGGATCCAACCACTAGAGTTTCATTTTAACTGCGCGGAGGGGACCTCCTCCCCCGCCCGCCCTCCCCACCCCCGCTGGGGCGCCACCCAACCGCGCGGGGCAGGGGGAACAGCCGACAGCGCCACGGGCCTTTCCACTCCGTACCATCTTGACGTGCGAGGATGGTCAAGTGCCTGAGGAAGAATCCCTCCTCTAGCCCTCCACTCCGACTTTTAACTCTCCCCGTCCCCGTGTCGGACTCTACACTTTGGTCAGCCTTTGTCTCTACCCCCAGCCTCACTCCGAATGGTCCAGCCCGGGCGCTGGCCGCTCGCCAGGAGTCGGAGCCGGGCGCACGCGAGCTCAGCCAGGAGACGGGGGCAGACGGTGATTGGCTGATCCCGGTTGCCGGAGCCCGAGCCTGCGTCTTTTGTCTGCCCTGCTCCAGCTGAGGAGCGGAGACGGCTGCGCGCCCCGAGCGGGCCAATCAGGAGAGAGCCGGCGCCGGCCGGTAAGGCGGCGATTGGTCGGACCTCAGTTACCAAGCGGGACAAAGGCAGACGGGGAAAAGAAAAGAGGAGGAAGAGGAGGGGTTGTGGAGAAAGAAAGAAGGCGCTAACGGCGGTTACTGACAGGCTGGGCGAGCGCTCGGGGGCTCAAGCTGCCCGGAGACTGGCGGGGCTCCCGCTGTGACTCGGGCCGCCCCGGACTAGTGACGAGGGGGAGGACGGGCTGGCGCTCGACTCTTCTGCCTGGAGACTGGCCGCGGGGGAGGGGAGCGGTGGGAGCGGGCCGTGCTGTCACTTGGCCGGCCGGGCGCACGCTCTCCGGCTCCATTGGAAGTCGCTGGGCAGAGTTCCTCCTCACACCCCTCTTCACCTGGCTGCCTTCGCCCTCCCCTACCCCTGGGTTAAATCGTCGTCAGGGGACAGCAAAGGTCGCCATGCCCACTTGCATGACTGTTCCTCTCCAGACAAGGTGCCCGTCGCCCCCCGCAACTCCCTACGGGTATCTGCACCTCGGGCATTTCTTGGGGAGTCATTTTTGCCGCTACTCTGCTTCCCACTGTAGGACTTTTGAACCCAGAATAACTCAACGCTCAAGTAGTGAGGCATCTCAACAAGCCCTCCAGTTCTGGTACTCATAAAAAAAAAAATTTTTTTTCTGGAAGTATAGTGAGTGTGTGATTTCTGAGGTAAATCACAGGTGTTGGGTTCTCTCGCCAAAAAGCCACTATTTCTGTTTCCCTGACGGCCCCCTTTCTGCACACGCAGTCCCCTCCCTCCAAACTTGAAGCTCCGAGACCAGCTTCAGTATGAAAATGCTGAACATTTCCATGCATTGCAGAAACAGCTAATTAACTTGCCGGGGACCGCTGAATAGCTAACCTGTGCCTGGAATTGCCATCCTGCTCTACAATACAGTCTGAGGAGGCCAAAAACTGCTGCTGTTTCCTCTTCACACTGGAGTAACAAAGCCCATTGTGTTTGAGTTGACAACCTGATTTAAGCCCTAGCAAAGCCTACCCAGAGTAGCTCTGTGTATTGATTAGCCTCCGCAACAGTCGCCACTTTTCATCCTCCTGAGGTGGTTCTGCTTTTCTTTTCTTTTTCTTTTATTTATTTATTTATTTGGTTTCTCGAGACCGGGTTTCTCTGTGTAGCTTTGCTCCTTTCCTGGCTCTCGTTCTGCAGACCAAGCTGGCCTCGAACTCACAAAGATCCGCCTGCCTCTGCCTCCCGAGTGCTGGAATTAAAGGCGTACGGCCCCCGGTTCTGCTTTTCTTAAAAGTGTTTTGAGTTAGGCCAGCATTGGTGATTCACGTCTTTAGTCCCAGCACTCAGGAGGCAGAGACAGGTGGATCTCTGAGTTCAAGGCCAGTCGGATCTACAAAGAGGAGAGTTCCAGGGCAGCCAGGGATACACAGAGACACCCTGTCTTGAAAAAATAAATAAATATAAATAAATAAATAAATAAATAAATAAATAAATAAATAAATAAATAAATAAATAAATAAATAAATAAAACAAAAAGAAGTCCTGAGCTGAGACAAGCCCCAGAAACTGACAAAATCAAAATGTATACAAACTAGATACAAAGTAAAGGGATAAAGAATCCGAAAATACAGACAAGGTTAAGCTTTAAAGGAAACAAATTTCAAAAGCACACGAGAATTCTTTCAGAATCCTCGAGATGCTTTCTTCTGTCTTTTGAGTTGAAATGTGTTTCAAAAGCTAGAGCAGCTCTGGAGCAGGGCTCATTAATTTTAATCTCCTGAACTGCTCCTTCAGGTAGAAGATGTTGGAAGATCAACTCTAATTTGTGGCTGACTTCCCAGCAGTCTCTACTTTACCATATCTGAATGCCAAAAGTATTCACATTTGATAACTCAAAAGGCAGAACAATCCCTCAAGGGCAAGTGGGTGTACCTTTGTTCCCAGGTGTCCATGTGCATTCCCAAACAAAATGAAAGTGAAGAGACAAAAATATGGAAAAGATAATGGCTTTCATGTTTCCACTGCAGCTTTTGCCTGGACCACTTTTCATCAGTTTGTGGCGGGGTTTCAGTTTCTAAAATACAGAGTATTTCTCATATCTAAGGTTTAGGGGGATGGAGTGAAAAAGGAACACAGTATAAGTCAAATGCTCCAGGTTGATACATGGCATAAAGCAAGTGTGCTGGATAGTTTTATGTCAATTTAAAACAGCTAAAGTCGCCTAAGAGAAGGTAACCTCAATTAAGAAAATGCCTTTGATGGTGGTAGTGGTGCACACCTTTAATCCTAGCACTTGGAAGGCAGGGGCAGGTGGATCTCTTGTGAGTTCAAGGCCAGCCTGGTCTACAGCCAGAACTGTTATATAGAGAAACATTGTCTAAGAAACCCACCCCTCCAAAAAAGGGAGGTTGGGAGGAATGCCTTCATATGCTCAGGCTGTAGGCAAACCTGTAGGGCATTTCCTTTATTTGTGGATTGATGTGGAAGGGCCCATTCCATTGTTGGTGATGCCATCTCTGAGCAGATGGTCCTGGGTTCTATAAGGAAGCAGGCTGAGGCAGGCCAGGGAGAGCAAGCCAGTAAGCACCACTCCTCCATGGTCTCTGCATCAGCTCTTGCCTCCAGGCTCCTGCCCTACCTGAGTCCTGCCCTTACTGCTCTTGATTATTAACTGGTATATGGAACTGTGAGTGAAATAAACCCTTTCCTCCCCAAGTTGCTTTTGATCATGGTGTTTTATCACAGCAATGGTAACCCTAACTAAGACAGCAATGATTCAACCTTGCCACCAAAAATTGTATGAGCCAAAATACTAATTTAAACAGACTGTTGAGTAGACTTCCAAGGAATGAGTGGTACAAGAGCTGTGGGGATGTCCAGAAACAGAACATTCCCTTTAAGATGCTTAAATCTGTCCTACCATGGTGGGAAGTGCCTATCACATGATGCTGGCTTTTCTTTCAGCTGGGAAACAGAATCAATGTTCTGATTGCTTGTCATTTAACTGCCTCTGGCTCTTTGGCAAAGGTAAAAAATGTTAGCTCTGGTGTCCTGGACCACTTCCATACTGGAGGATTATATTTGGCCTGAGTGTGGATTAAATTCAGCTTTAAGAGCTCAAACTCCTGGGTCACAACCTGCTACTTTGGGAGGTGCTTTTTTTTTTCCTCCCTCCTTTCTTCAATTAGCCTTAGATAAATCACAAAATCTTTCTGCCTTTATTTATATATTTGAAATAGAAGGTTGCCATTGGATTTATGCAAGCTACTTAATTTATTGTGTAACTTGAGAGTGATTGCACTTATGATAGATAGTACCTTTCTAAACTCCAAATAGCTAGGATGCCCTTCCTTTTTTTTTTTAACCCTGTTATGGTTTTGTTATGAAACTGTTCAAATATGCTCCATTTCCCCTCCTCTATATTTCAGAAGTGGATGAAAATTTTCTTCTGTGCTCTGAATATAGTGTATGATCTCAGAGTTCTCTGTGCCAGAAGAAACTGCCTGGAACTCAGCCAAAAGTTATTCATGATTAAAGGTGCCATCTGAACACAAAATATTTTTTTAAGCTTGGCAAAATGAAAACGTCATTAGCTTTAACATCAGGACTGACTTTAGCCTTTGAGGAAGAATTCCACATCCTCAATCTCCTTTTCTTCCCCCTCTCATCACCTTCCCTTGACCACTTATCTCCTGAGACCCAGTCCATGCAGCTAAATAAATTCACTTAATAAACAGGAAGCAAAAAAACCACTAAAAACTATCAGTTACAGCTTCTAAGGCCTCCCTAAGCTACATGCTTTTGGATGGAAAAGTTTCCCTTATATTGCAAAAAGAGCAATGTTAGTAGATCTTCTAGAAAGACATTTCCTATAGGAATTGATAGACATCTCTTGAGGTAGCTATGCCTAAAATCATTCTGAATATCATCTCTTTTATATAGCATTTGCCATTTTTTTTACTTCCCCTCATCCTTTTTGAACACTTGGATAGTCATGAGAGAGTTAATCATATCAGCCTAAGGCACTGACATTATGACGGTAGATGGATGAGAGGGGCTTTATAGAAGAGGCATTTGTCCAAACGTTGATGAAGTCCTGGGCTTAGGGAGCTTAGACCCATCAGCACATGATGGAGAGCTGCCCTGCCACACTCTCCCCACCTTGGGTTCTCCTTCAGCTTGAAGGGATATAAAAATACATCTCTCTCCAGCCTGACATATTCCTCTCTTTTAGTCTCTGTCCTTCCAGCAACACGGGCCACCTGGATGATATGTATGCCGCTTCTACAAATGTCCCCTCCAACAAGGCAACAGATTTCAGCTTGGCTCTCACCAGGAGACAGAGCAAATGAGATCCAAATGACAGGAACAATAGTCCAGGCTGTTTTGCTAGGGCAGGGCACAAACAGGGAGAGCAGCTGGTGAGCTCTGTTACCTCATTTCATCTCCATAACCCTGGGGAAGAGGGGTGTATTTTTATTCTCATTTTACAGATGAGGAAATTGAGACCCAGATCAGTGAAGGAACTTGTTCAAAGTCATTCAGTCACTTAGTAACAAAGCTGACACGCGGGAGCCCCAGGTCTCCACGACAGGTTCATTGCCTTTTCTGTGACATCACAGTTCCACCTCTTTATTCAGCTAGCAAATGTTTGTACCTAGAGATACAAAATGAATAGGAAAGAGTCCCGAACATCAAGTTCTCCAGACTCATAGAGGAGGGCCAACGAAGGAATAAAATAATGTCAGGTATAGAAAGTGAAATTGACAGAATGCTGAGGGAGCCTCAAAGACGTGGTGGTCTGGAGCAGTGGTCCGTAATCTACCTAATGCTGTGACCCTTTAATATAGCTCCTCATGTGTGGTGACCCCAACCACAAAATTATTTTTGATGCTACTTCATAACTGTAATTCTACTACTGTTATGAATCATGATGTAAATATCTGATATGTGACCCCATGAAAGGATCATTCAACCTCCCAAAGGAGTTGTGACCCACAGGCTGAGAACTGCTGATATAGACACATAATCAAGTAAGTAGAAGCTACCCAGTAGACATAATAAAAATAGGGATTGAACTTTTACATACTTGAACTTTTTACATGCTTGGTTTAAACGTGAAGTCTCTTTATTTCTGTTTCTCCATTACATACAATTAACTTCAAGCCTGAAAAAGATTCACTGAAGGGCTGGAGAGATGGCTCAGCAATAAAAAGAGCAGAGGACCAAGGTTCAATTCCCAGACAGTGGCTCACAACTGTCTCTCCCTCCAGTTCTAGGGGATCTAATGCCCTTTTCTGGCTTCCATAGGCACCAGGTGTGCACACAGTGCACAGATGTACATACAGGTGAAGCACTCATACACATAAAATAATTAAAAAGTGTATCTTAAATGGTGGTGCATGCCTTTAGTCACAGCACTCGGGAGACAGTGCAGAAACAGACAGATCTCTGAGTTTTTAGCCTACTCTGATCTACATAGCAAGTTCCAGGACAGCCAGATAGATATCTTTTAAAAGTTTTCATTGAAAAAGCTAACCCAGGGGCTGGAGAGATGGCTCGGTGGTTAAGAGCACTGATTGCTCTCCCGGAAGAACCAGGTTCAATTCCCAGCACCCATATGGCAGCTTACAACTGTCTGTAACTTCAGTTTGGGGACCCAACACCCTCACACAGATATACATGCACGTAAAACCCCAATGTACTAAAAAATAAAAATTAAAAAAAAGAAGCTAACTCAAATTGCAGTTGGCCAGAATCCTTGGATTTTTTTTTTTTTTTGGTGTTGTTCTATTTGTTTACCCAGGATAAGGTTTCATATAACCCAGTTGGCTCCCAGTTCACTAGATAGCCAAGGATGACTTTGCACTTCTGACCTTTCATCCTTCACTTCCTCAGTGCTGAGATGCTGAGATGACAGGCTTGTGACACAATTCCTGGTTGTTTGTACTGCTGAGGACTGAACCCAGGGCTTCCTATATACTAGGCAAGTGCCCTACCGATGACTCAGTCCTCAGTCCTAGAATCCCTCTATTCCTTGAATCACATTTGAATAGCTTCTTCTTAACCTTCTTGCCTTCTTTAGTCCATACACCACACAGCTAGAGTCATGGCACTAAATAATAAATAAATAAATCAACCCTGAGATGTAGCCCCGTGGTAAAATGCTTGCCTAACACAGGCCAGGCTCTGGGTGCAGTCTCCAGCAGGAGGAAGCAAAACCAAAAACAAACCTACATGTCTTTCCTCTAACTCAGGTGCTTTCTCTTGCCCTCTGGAAAACTGTTCTCTTAGCCTAGCATTTAGGCCTATGATGCTCTAGCTCCCACCAACCTCTCTAGTCTCTTCTCACACAGTTCTTCCTGTCTCCTAATTATAAACAATAGGCCTACTCTAACAATGAATTCCTCAAGGGCAGAGTACAGGGCATTCTCAGCTACGTGGTGAGTTCAAGGTCAGCCAGGACTACATGAGACTCTGTCTTAAAAATAAAATAAGAATTGACTATAGTGAAGTACTTGCAGTTCTCAGAACAGTAAAAAAATATCCTCCATAAACATACTACAGTATAAAGTGGCAACCTCCCCTTTCCTTACAGTCGTTTTTCAAGACTCTGTTCACATTAGCCCCTCTGCCTTGGGCAATGTTAAAGCATATGTTGTTAGACATACCTCTCCAACATTCTTAAAAATTCCCTGGAGTTGAGATATGGCTCAGCAATTAAAAGAACATTGGCCACTCTTCCACAGGCCCTATGTTTGATTCCCAGCACCCACAGGGGGGCTCACAACTGACTGTAGCTCTAGTTCCAGGGGATCCAATGCCTGCTTCTGGCTTCTGTGAGCATCAGGCATGCACATGGTACACAGACATACAAGCATGAAGAACATGCAAAACACAAAATATTTTGTTTTCGTGTGTGTGTGTGTGTGTGTGTGTGTGTGTGTGTGTGTGTGTGTGTGTGTGTAGGGTGGGGTTTCGAGACAAGGTTTCTCTGTGTAGCCCTGGCTGTCCTGGAACTCACTTTGTAAACCAGGCTGGACTCCAACTCACAGAGATCTGCCTGCCTCTGCCTCCTAAGTGCTGGGATTGAAGGTGTGCACCATGACACCCAGCTTTAATTTATCTTTTAAGAATGGGGGGTGGGGTGGGGAGAGAGAGCTGGCGGTGGTGGCACACACCTTTAATCCCAGCACTCAGGAGGCAGGGGCTGGCAGATCTCTGAGTTCAAGGACAGTCAGCACTATACAAAGAAACTCTGTCTCAAAAATATTAAAATAATAATAATTCTTTTGTGGGTGGAGAGCACGTCCTTGAGTCATCCATACCCAGCTGAGGGTGTGGCACACTGAGTGGTCAGCAAATGTTCCGTGAGTGAATAAGCAAATGTTACAAGTAAATTCTCCAGGGAGGTTCTCCAGCACTCTAGGTTCAGATTCCCCTAGTCATTCTTTCGGTAGCTTCTCAACCGATTCCTGGTTTATCTGAAAGGACAAAAAGAAAAAAGGAAGAAAAGAAGAAGAGAAAAAGAGTGTGGTTCTTTGGTTACAGGAACCAAGAGAGACACACAGTGACCTTCTCCTGCCGGCTGCCTCCAGGGTTTTCACCACATACACTCAGTTCCGCCACCTTCTATTTTATCAGCTGTGAATTGTTTGAAAAATTTCAAGCAGTTTGTAGGAAATTCAGGAAAGCTCAGCAGCTACAAAAGGAATTAGTTTCGTTTTTCAACCCAGCTCATTTCTGAAATGTAACTCCATATAGGGCTTTAAAGCATGCTCACTTCCGCAGTCGTTATGTCCATAGTTCTGAGCACTTAGTAGTTTATGCCACCTTTCCAGAATGTATGTAATTACATTACAGTGCCACAGGTCTCGAATTCAGGATCCATTTTATTGCTTGAGGATAAAATCAGTCCAGTTTTCTTACTGGACAAACCAAGCTTAAAAGTGGGCATAACAGTTTGCTCTGCAGGCAAGCAAGAAAATCTCAAGTGGTTTATATAATAAATATCTTTAAACAAAAGGCCTTTTGCAGTGTCCACATTGATCTCTACAGAAGCATCATCCAGAAGATCTGAAGAAGTAGGGTAGCTTCCAGGGCTGAAAGATCATCATTTGAGGGAATGGAAAGATGGCTCAGTGGTTTCTGGCACTTATTGCTCTTGCAGATTCCCAGAACCCACGTGATAACTCACAACCATCTTTGATTGTAGTTATAGGTTATCCAGCTCTCTTCCTACCAGGAATGTAACATGGTGAACATACATACATGCAGTTAAAGCATTCAAACACATAAAATTGAATAAATCTTTTTTTTCCTGGCATAAATAAGTCTAAATAAATAAATAAAATATTTAAAAAATATCTCTGAGTAAGAAAAGTACAAGTATGGAACACAAAAAGTTTGGTTAGCCTGGTGTGGTGGCACACATTTTAATCCCTACACTGGGGAGGCAGAGGCATGTAGATCTTTGAGTTTGAGACCAAACTGGTCCAAAGATTGAGTTCCAGAACAGCCAGGACTACACAGAGAAACCCTGTCTCCGAAAACAAAACAAACAACAAAAAGAGCTTTGATCATTTGATTTAAAAATAATACACTCACAGAGATCTCCTTAATTCAAAGGAAAAAGCTAAACCAGGCAGTGGTGGTGCATGCCTTCAATCCTAGCACTTGGGAGGCAGATGGAGTTCCAGGACAGCCAGGGCTACACAGAGAATTCCTGTCTCAAACACACACACACACACACACACACACACACACACACACACACACACACTCTTCTCAGAGTACCATATGTACTACCACAACAAGGTGTTTTCAAATAACAAAAATTTATCCTTTCATAACTTTGGAGGAAAAGAGTCCAATTTTCAAATATTGGCCCCTGGGATTGACCTGTCTGTGCTGTTCCACAAGTTCAAGACTAGCCTGGGCTAACCTCGCACCCTCCTACCTTCACCTCCTGAGTGCTGGGATTACTGGTGTGAACTGTCATGCTGATAATTGCTAGGGCAGCACAGACAGGATTGTCTAAATAAATAAATAAATAAATAAATAAATAAATATCTTTTTTAAAAAAAGTAAGACGGAAAGAAATAGGAAATAGAAGACAACATCTGGTCCTTCTCTGGCTTTCACATACACACTCGTGAGCACACACACACACACACACACACACACACACACACGCAGAATTTCAAAAAGGAAAAATGGTCGAAAATGACAGGCTTTAGCTTCAACTTCAACTAAGCCCGTCCTGTGAGCCAATCTTGTGCTGAGCACTCTGTAAGATACTGTTTGTCCTGAATAAGATAAGCCCAGCGTCTCACAAGGGAGAGTTATACGAACAAGCAATAACAGTTTCCCTGACCCCTGCGCTTTCAAACTAACTAGTTTTCCCTGAGGCCCTAAAACCAGGGCAAAACAGCGCCCTTTGTTGGTCCTCCCCATCTTCCCCCTTACCAGTCTCACTCTCCTCGCCTCTTGCTGACCTCCGACTGCTGAATCTTAACCTCATGATTCTGTTCTTGCGGAACTGACTGCGAGCTTTATTCCCCAACCACAACTGAAACTCGTCCCTTGGATCGTGTCTTCTTTTCCAAGACAATGGGGGAATTGAGCCCAGTATCCTAGCTTGATATTGGGCTTTGTGGCTGCTGCTCCTGCAGTGTTCTCCTAGGACCCTGCAAATAAGAGCCAGGCAATACCCTTCTCACCCGTGACTGGCTTCATCCCTGAATGTTTAACTCAATAACAGACCACTGTGACTTCTCTGTTCTGTTTTGTTGGATTTTTTTTTTTTTTTGACCAAGTAATGTATTGGGGAAAATGATTACAGCCTAATATCACTTCAGCCAGTTCTATCTGAGAATCTGTTAATCCTTAAGCACAGGAAGCTCTAAATTTGACCTTATTTGGAAGAGAAGTCTTCAAGGGTATAATTAAAGATCTTGTGATGAGATCATTTTAATCTAAGGGGGGTTCTAGATCCAGTGACAAATATCCTTATAAGAAATGAAGAGCTGGGCAGTGGTGGCACATGCCTTTAAGCCCAGCACTGGACAGGGGCAGAGACAGGCAGATATCTGAGTTAGAGGCCAGCCTGGTCTACAGAGTGAGTTCCAGGACAGCCAGGGCTACACAGAGAAAAAAAACAAACAAAGAAAGAAGGAAGGAAGGAAAGAGGTAGTTCTGAGACACAACCATAAACGGAAGGCTGTTTGAAGACAATGGCAGAAACTAGAGTAATACAACTACAAGCCAGAGAACACTAAGAATTATCAGAATCTAGAAGGGCATGGATTCTCCCTCAGAGTCTCCAGAAAGAGCTAATCCTGCCAACATCATGACTTTGAACTTTTGGATTTCTGCCCTCCAATGTTATGAAAAAATAAATCTCTATTGTTTTAAGCCAGCAAGTTGTGGTAATACACTATTGCAATCCTAGGAAAGTCATACCACAAATACCAAACCGTCGCCGCCTTCGCCTTCGCCGCCTTCTTCTTCTTCTTCTTCTTCTTCTTCTTCTTCTTCTTCTTCTTCTTCTTCTTCTTTTCTCTCTTCTTCTTCTCCTTCTCCTTCTCCTCAATGTTTTGAAACAAGCTCTTACTCTGGAGCCCAAGCTGGTCAGCCCTAGAATTCTAGACTGGCCTCAAACTTACTGTAATCTTCCTGTGCCAGTCTCCCAAGTGCTGGGATTGTAGGGGTAAACCATCATACTCAGCTCCATAATTTAATTTTCTTTTAATATTTTCCCATTTTATTCATTTGTTTATTTTTAAAAGGTTTCATGGTCTGGGAATGCTAGTGCACACCTTTAATCCCAGTACTGGGGAGTCAGAAGCAAATAGATCTCTGTGAGTTCAAGGGCACGTGGTCTAATCAAGTTCTTCATAGCGATATCCTTGGGGGGATGACACTTTTTACTGGAGAGTGTTTTCATTTATTTTCTTTTGTGTATCTGAATGATTCATTCATTTCAAGGACCCTACTGACTACATCAGGTAGCCCAAAGAGCTTTGCTTATGGGTTATAACCTGACAATGTGTGTAAAGGTCATTGTCCTAGGCTGGTGAGACAATTGTCCTATCGTAGAAGGTGCCTTCTAATACCTCTGATGACTTCAGCATGGAATCTCCATCCTCAACTTGTATAGGACTTTGCTCCTGGCCATAAGTGATCCCACCCAGGTCAAGTTAATTAGTGTTCCTTTCAAAAAATATTTGGAATAGGACCTTCCCCCAAAATTAGACTCTTTAAAGATTTGGACCTGTAACAGAGTCAGCCTCTGGAGTTGACTATGGGTATTGTTCACTCTAACACTGAATTTCAAAGGAAACCACTCCTAAGGGAACCAAAGAAGGGTGGGCCTGCAATCTACATCCCCAGACACAGAGAGTTCAAGGACTTCCTGGGCTACATAGTGAATTCAAGGAAAACCTGGGCCAGTGAGACCCTGTCTCAAAATTAAAAGGAAAAAGAAGGCTGGGAGGCAAGATCTTTAGGAGGTCAATACCATCTTGGTCTACATAGAGAGTTCCAGGCCAGCCATGTATACATAGTGAGACCCTGTCTCAAAAAAAAAAAAAAAAAAAAAGTGCTGGGGATATAGTTCTATGACAGAGTGATCCACAAGTGTGATCTAGCATGCATATGGCCCTGGATCAATCCCCAATACTGAATATGGAAGGAGGAAAGAAGGAAGGAAGGAAATGATCTGAATGGAATACTTAAAGGATGGGATGAATACAAAAAATAATCAATTTCCTGAGTTGCTATGGTTTGAATATGACTGTCCCTCCAAAGTTCTCCTGTTGGCACCCATGTTTATTGTGACACTATTCTCAGTAGCCAAGTTACAGATTCAGCCTGGGTACCTTAATATGGATAGTCAACTCCAGTCCCAGGAGTTCCAATGCCCTCTCCTGACTTCATCGGGTTACAGGTAGACATGTGAAACACATCCAGGTAGTGTTAGTGCAGGCTAACACTCATGAATATACAATAAAAATAAATCCAATAATTAAAATTTTTGATACAGGGTCTCACTATGTAGCCCCAGCTGGCCTCAAATTCACAGAGATCTGCCTACTTCTGCCTTCCTGCTGCTGGTATTAAAGGCATATATCACTATGCCCAAGCTCCTAAAAAATTATTCTTTTAGAAAAATGGATGGAATTTACTATTATATTGTTAAGTGAAATAATCTCGAATAAGAAAGAAAAATATGAGGGTTTTTTTTTTCGTCTCTCATATATGGAATATAGAGTTTTACAAAAAGACATGAAAATTAAAAAGGGAACTCTGGAATAGGAAGAAAACCAAGAGGAGAGAGAAGACAATACAGTAATGCAGAGATGAATTTGATTGAGTACAGTATATACTTGGTTTTTTTTTTTTAATTAAAATTTTTTCATTAATTTTACATACCGACCACAGTTTCCCCTCCCTCCTCTCCTCCGGTTCCCTTTCCCCATGCCAGTCTACCCAGCTCCCCATCCACTCCTCCTCCAGCTCCATTCAGGAAGGGGCGGGCCTCCCCAGGAGTCAAAAAAGCTTAGCACAGCAAGTTGGGGCAGGACCAAGCTCCTCCCCCTGCATCAAGGTGAGGTAACCCAGCATGGGAAATGGGTTCCCAAAAGCCAGCTCAAGCACCAGGGACTGCTAGGGGACCTACAAACAGACCAAGTTAACTACACAACTGTCACACACATGCAGAGGGCCTAGGTCGGTCCCATGCAGGCTCCCTAACTGTTGGTCCAGAGTCGGTGAACTCCCATGAGCTCAGGTCAGCTGTCTCTGCGGGTTCCCCAATCATGACCTTGACCCCCCTAGCTCAGTATTTTTATATACTTGTATATAAATATCATAAAACATGTGCTAGAAGTTTGAGCCACGGGGTGAAGGTATTGAAAAGTGGTCCAGTGGAAGGGAATTGGGTCAGGGGGCACCACTCTGAGGGAAGGATCAAGGCCCATCTCCAGGAGTCCATTAGGCCTCAAGGGATTAGATTAATTACCTCGAGTAAGAGTTGATACATCGGGAGCTCAGCTTCCTCACTTCACCCTCTTGCTTTCTCTCTTGTAGACTGCTCCTTTCATACACACTTCCACCACACGATGCCCTCTGTTGTGTCATGTGCTCTAAAGATCTCAGCAGACTAGTAGTTCTGTCAGCTTTGGTCAGAGAAGCTTCTTTTTTCGTGGGCAGCAGCTATTGCACAGATCCATAACGGGTCAAAATACTGAGACTAAGTGACCAGTGAATGTTCAGTCCAAAATGGAACATCTATGTCATCGCCTCCAAGACTGAGGGAATATCACAGGAGTGGTTTCGAAAGGGATATAAGGTCCAGAGGAAGGGGTGAAGTGTTACAGACTACTGTCTTCTGGGCATGACATGCCCGTTGCACTCTTGAACCCTTGGCAGTCGTGACTGCTAGAATAAGACCTGCACAAGCTTTGGACGGTCAACATTCTGTCATGAAGTTGGGAGGGGCACTTGAGGCCCCACCCCTCTTTAAGGATTTATGGGCAGTTAACTGCTGCTTGTAAGGAGTGACTCATGGGGCCTCACCCCTCCGGGAGATCTATAGGTGATTAGTGTTGATGTGGTGGGAGAGACATTTTCTTTAGTGATGTAGACACTGGTAAATTGCCCATGCTCCTATAAATAACCCCTCATCCTGCAAAAAACCTAATCCACACACACAAACCTGAAAGTGGAAGGAGACTAGTTGAAGAGATTGGTGCGAGTGTGAGAGGGATAAGAGAGAATAATGAGAGGTGAATATGATCAAAATATATTATATACATGCACGAGAATGACACAGTGAAACCCATTATTATGTATAATTAAAATATGCTAATTAAAAACTTTTAAAAATAAATCTTATCAGATGTGACTGCCTGAGCTTGAATGTTTTAGCCTTCTGGAACTTACCTTACCATAAGGCAAGGTAAGTCTTCTTTATAAAGTACCCATCCTTGAGTATTTTGTTTTAGCAATATAATATTACAGCATAAGTTCAGAGCTTCCTGACACCTGACTATGTTCTTATAGTAACACTGGTAGGGCCTGGGGCAAGAGTATTTATGGAGACCCACAGGCCATATGTCAAAATTTTAAAAGGTTCTAAATAAAATACACCATTAAACTAAAAAAAAAAAAAAGTTAAGTCTCCATATTATATCAAATACAGCCTTATGAAAACCCAGAAGACTAAGTTCAAATTCACGGATCTGTGGAGTTCTGGCACGTGAAGAACATGGAGGAGAAAGAGATGACCCCTTGTCTTCTTATCCCTGGCTTCATCCTGCACTGTAAGAGTGGCCCTTGTGCGCATGTCCAAGCTCCTCCCCATCCCCTCCCAGCAGCTGTCCATCAAACACCTTTAGGTCTAAGGGTGCTGACACCATGCTTTCTGTTCTCAGGAGAACACATCCAGGGGAAGGGTCTGTGCAGGTCTTGGAAACAAGTAGAAGCTTTGGGATCAGGAAATTGCAGACACTGAGGATGACCCCGAAGTGAGAGGCAAGGTCTTTGGGTAAATAATACCCTTTGTCCCAATGGATTTCTCATCCTAAGGAGAAACACTGGCTCAGAAAAGGGCCCAATCAACACTCTTTAGGCACAGGGTCCAAATCAGGGCTACTTCTTTCTCAGGTTTAATGGAAGTGTTCATACAAATATTCATGTAAATTATGATCCAATGATACTGTTGTTGCAGCTCAAGAATCCCAAGGGCCCTGACTTTACCCTCTGAACCACTGTCCAGTTTTTACTCTCTATTCCCCAATGGACTAGAGTTGTGCCTGGTTCAAGCCCTATCGCTTACCAAACGTGCCAGCAGCAAGAAGGTGGCTTGTGCTATAGGTTCTGCCATCTGTGAAAATTATTTTGCATTAGTCATTGTTACTTTCCTCTCCCCACTTAAGCATGTATATTTTATCTCTAATTAGAGATTTTGAACTTCATAGGTAGCCCAAATCCTAAAATATTATCTTATTTCTGGAATTATATTCAATATCATATCAGGGTTTATGGGTTCTGACCTGGGAGCCCTCCAAAATGGCAACAATGTTCAGACATTACTAGGCAGCAAAGAATGTCAAATGTTCTCTATAATCTCATCCATCAGGTCTTGAAGCTGTCTCCTATGGAGGAAATTCAGGTCCTCTTCCTTGGAAAGCCTTTAGTGTTTTCTCTGTACATATACTTGCTTTGAGTCCTGCCTATCACTCCATCAAGCTTCACACTCATAGATTGACTAATAACAATCTGTTCTGGACCATACAGTCAAAAGCCACCATGAACATGATCTCTAAGACAGACAAGAACTTCCTGCTAGACCTGCCTCACAGCCTGGCTCTCAGGAGCCTGTGAGTGTATCTAGCAGAGAGAATGCATCCGTGTGCTTGTGGTCTGTGTTCCTAGCTGCTCTGCAACAGGAAATAGGAAGACCACCCCAACCCAGTGGTTGGAGATGAGCATGGGCAACACAGCAGCGATACCCTATGTCTTTAAGAAAGAAATGGAGGGAAGGAGGGAGGGAGGGAGGAGGGAGGGAGGTGGGAGGGGAGGGAGGGGAGGGGAGGGAGGGGGGAGGGGAGGGGAGGGGAGAGAAAGACCACGACAAAACAGACCTACAGTGGCAGGTTACCAGAAACAATCAACTGGGCCTTGGGAAGCATGAGAATCAATAGAGTGTAGCCTAGAACCTGACACACCTACCTGCTTTCTGCGAATTTACTTGTGATTTCCCACATTTAAGGAAGACTGCACCCTGTAATCTGTTACACTTCTATAAACAAACATTTTTGTCAGGCAGTGGTGGCATTTCCCTTTAACCACAGCACTGGGGAGGCAGAAGCAGGAGGATCTCTGTGAGTTCAAGGCCAGCCTGGACTACAAAGCCAGAGCTGTTAGACAGAGAAACACTGTCTCAAAAATACGTATTTTTTTTCTAACAGTATGTTTGATAGTTTGGGTCTTAAGTGTATCCAAAAGGTCCATGTTTTAAAAGCTTGTTTCTCTCTTGGCATTACTTGGAGAAGTAGAAATTTTAAGAGGTAGGGTCTGGTGGAAAGGGTTGAGGTCATTGAGGGTATGCCCTTGAGGGACTAGCCCATCTCTGCCTCTCCCTTTTGTATCCTGGCTGTGAGGTGGATGGTTTTGCTCTGGCACACGTTTGTTCCATGATTGCTACGCAAAGCAAGAGTCCATTGATCATATACTGGAACCCCCAACTGTAAGCAAAAAAACCTGACACTAGCATGAGTCAGAAATCGCTTGGATAAAACCTAAATAAGAAGCACATTACCAAGCTTGGACTTCCAAAAGAGGAAGTTTTTGGCAGTGAGGGAATTGACTTCCTTCTGGATCTTAAACTTCGGATTTAGTTCCCTGGGTTGGCCCTAACCATGTTAAATACAAAGTTAGAACACTAAAGACTTTTAGGCACTCATTAACAGTGTGATTGTTTTTAATTTCCTGTGGCTGACAGAGTGGGAGCAGTTATCTGGGGATCTTCGGGGCCTGGAAGCATAGCCCAGACATAGACTGAACACTTACTGTGCCTGAGGCTGTGGGTTCAATCCCCAGAACTAATAATACTAACAACAACATTATAGATCTTTTCATAGCCTGTGTTTACATCTTATTGGATATTTCATGTCATCAACTTTTATGGAGATTAAGCATAATTGTTGAAGTTATAAAGGGACACCTTCAAGCTTGGGTCTTTCATAGGCCCCAATATCACTGTCATTACATGTGACTTTAGTTGTAACTAAAACCTAGCTTAAGCCAAATAAAAGGGCAGTCTGTCTCACTTCAGGAATAGAGAGTAGAGGTGCTCAAACCATGTAGGGCAGCTAATTTGGGTGGTTAACAATGCACCTGGGAAGAGGGAGCCTCAGTTGAAGAATTTCCCTATCATAATGGTCTGTGTACATGTCTGTGGGGTATTTCTTTGATCGGTAATTGATGTCGGAGGACCCAGCCCACTGCAGGCAGTACCATCCCTAGGCAGGCGGGCCTAGGCTATGTAAGATAGTTGAAGGTAAGTTTTGGAGCAAGCCAGTAAGCAGCATTCCTCCACAGTTTCCACTGGAAAGTGAGTTTCTACCCTGGCTTCCCTCCTTACTGGTCTGTATCCTATAAAATGAAATAAATCCTTTCTGCCCCAAGTTGCTTTGGTCACGGTGTTTATCACAGCAACAGAAAAGTAACGAGAACACAGTTAGCAAGAATCTGACTCATTTCAGTGCTCTTTCCCTCAGATGCTTCTCCAAGGACGGATCAAGCAGATCCAGGCTTCTACTCCACCCAAATAGCAGTTCCACCCAGCAGAATACAAATTTTGCCATGTGGTAACAGAGAAATTCTGGGGGATAGGTTTCGCCCATTAGGTCACATGATTACCCTGGAACAAATCACCGAGTCTAGTTAAAGAGAACTTTTTAATCGGGCAGGTCTTTGGAAAATATAACAGTAAATATTCTAGCATGATGAACATATTCACAAATATGAAGTAGGGCCAATGAGATAGCTTAGAAGGCAAATGTATTCGCCAAGTAAGCCTCGTGACCTAAGTTCAACACCCAGAACTCACGTGAAGGCAGAAGCAGAGAACTGATTCCATCCACAGGGCTGTCTTATGACCTCCATATCTACATGTCTTCTCCCAATATCACATGTACACACATACACACTAAAAAATGAATACATAAAGCTGGGCATGGTGTTGCCAGCTTTTAATCTCAGCAGGCAGGGGCAGGCAGATCTACATAGTGAGTTCCAAGGCTATATATATATAGAGAGATCCTGTCTCAAAAAAAATTTTTTTTTCCTTAAAGATCATGGATTCCAGGTGGCAGTGGTGGCATACGCCTTTAATCCCAGCACTCAGGAGGCAGAAGCAAGTGGATCACTGTGAGTTCGAGGTCAGCCTGGTCTACAGAGTGAGTTCCAGGACAGCCAGAGCTACACAGAAAAACCCTGTCTCAAAAAAATCAGCAGCAGCAGCAGCAGCATGATGTGAAGGCTAGTGAGATAATCTAGCTGGTAAAGACACTTGCTGTGAAGCCTGGCATCCTGAGTTCAATCCCAGAACACTCCTGCAGAAGAAGAGAAACAACTCAAGTTGTTCTCTAACCCTGACATGACCCCACAGCATGTAATCATTACACAATAAATGTATATAATAACAAGAAAAAGGACTTAAGGGCCTGGAGAGATGGCTTGGCACTTTAGAGTGCTTGTTGCTATTACTAAAGACCCAGGGTCAATTCTCAGCACCCACATAGTGGCTCACAACTATCCTTAAATACAGTTCTGGGGGTACTGATGTTCTCTTCTGACCTCTGCAGGCAACAGGCATACATATATACATGCAGGCAAAACATGCATACACATAAAATAAAATAAAAAATAGAATTTGTGGTATAGAGGACCCAGAGACAATAAAGTTAGTCTATGGAGATCCATTTCAAAATCCATTCCTGCTCTCTCTCTCTCCACTCCAAGGAGGTGTGCACCCCTCGACCTCTCTCTCTCTTTCCCTCTCTCTCTCTTCTCTCCCTCTTTCCTATCTTCTCTCTGTCTCTCTATTATAATAAACCATTTCCTCACGGGAAAAAAGAAATCCATTCCTCTTGATTAATACACACTTCCTGGGTTACTCCTAGAGTCTGAGTTCCCAGACTATATCGTGTGTTGCCTTCCTTGAGTCACATTCCATTCTTGGAACAACAACAAAGGAGGGAGAGAGAGAGAGAGAGAGAGAGAGAGAGAGAGAGAGAGAGAAGAGAGGAGAGAGGAGAAGAGGAGGAGGAGGAGGAGAGGAGGAGGAGGGAGGGAGGGAGGAAGACTGTTGCCTTGGTCTTTCTGTGAGTGACAGCTTCTCTTTGTACATTTTGAACTTGAACGATTCACCAAACTAAAGCTTTAAGTTGGAGGACCTGTGTGGGAGCAGAGAGAATGGAAATGTTGGGCTTTTCCTTCCTTTGTTTTTCTGTGGCCTCTATACCCGGATGAAGTTAGATCATTCAGATACCCTCTTCCTCTATTCTTTAAACACTTCACAGTTTGGCCTTGATCCCCACCAATGCACCCACCTCTCCTGAGGACCATCAAGGTCTGTAGCCACAGATGTTTCACCCCTCATCTTTAAAAGCTGTGTAGGACATCCAAGGCTCATAATCATTGCAAAGCTTAAATCTGGCCCTATCTTCCTCTGTGATGGGAGATGGCTTGGGTGCTTTCTTTGTATGAATTTTTCCATTAAAAACTTCAGGAAAATGGACTTAGTGGTACATGCTTATAATCTCAGCACTTGAGGGGCTGGAGAAGGAAGATCACAAATTTGAAGCAATCTGGAGCTAAATAGCAAGACTGTCTTTAAAATAGTGACAACGGCAGCCTCTTAGAAGCTGTCAATTTTCTGGCTGCCAGCCTCTTCCCCGGATTCTCTTTTCCTGGCTGGGGCCTCCTCTTGTGAGAGCTAAACATAGCTAAAGCTCCAAGCCCATCCTTTGCCCTTTTCCTCTGATGTGTTTCAACCTTGAATGTTACAACTGGAGTCTCCTTTTAGTTAGAAGTCCTGCTTACCCACAACCTCCTTCACTGTTTTGTTTTTCTGTTTGTTTGTTTGTTGGTTGGTTTTTGTTGTTGTTGTTTTTCAAGACAGGGTCTCTCTGTGTAGCTTTGGCTGTCCTGGAACTTACTTTATAGATCTGGTTGGCCTAGAACTCACAGAGATCTGTCTGCCTCTGTCTCCTGAGTGCTGGGATGAAAGGCGTAACTCCCAAAGAGTCAATAAAGAAGTTAAATTAAAAAAAAAAGGCACGTGCCACCACCACCCTGCTTTTCTCTCTTTCTGTCATTTTTTAAATTTTTTATTATTATTTTGTTGTTGTTGTTGTTTTGTTTTTTTTAAGACAGGGTTTCTCTGTGTAGCTTTGCGCCTTTCCTGGATCTCGCTCTGTAGACCAGGCTAGCCTCCAACTTACAGAGATCCGCCTGCCTCTGCTTCCCGAGTGCTGGGATTAAAGGCGTGTGCCACCACTGCCCGGCTCATTTTTTTAAAGATATGATCTCAGACATCCCAAGTTACTCTGGAACTTGCTATGTAGCCAAAGATGACTTTGAATTTCTGATCTTCCTGCTTCTACCTCCTAAGCACTGGGATAATGGGTATATGCCACTACACCTAATGTTGTTTTTAGTATGTGTGTCTGTACCTGTGCCTATAGGCACACATGCAAATGGAGGCTAGAGACTGATATCTGATGTGCTCTTATATTGCTCTTACCTTATTTTTGAAACAGTATCTCTACCTGAACCTAGAGCTCACCAGTTCAGCTAGACTGTCTGGCCAGGGAGCTCTAAGACTCCACCTATCTCTAGGCACCCATTTCCAGCACTGGGGTTATAGATTGTGATGCTGCACCCAGATTTTACATGGGCCCTGGAATCGTCATGTTTGTGTGGCAAGTACTTTACCAATTCAGCCATCTCTCTCTATTCCCTGTGATGGTTTTATGAAGTATTGGAGATTAAACCTATGGCTTGCTTCATAGTAAGTAAACAGTCTACCAACTGAGCTACACTACCACCCCAGTGTTTTAGTTTCTATTCTGAAGTTTTTATTCTCATGCTTCTGCCCCAGAACTTAGAGATCTAATATTAGATCCACTATTAAGGGCTAGAGAGATAGCTCATTGGTTAAGAGTGCTCATTGCCCTAGCAGAGGGCCAGAGTTCCGATCCTAACATTTCACAAATGCCTATAACTCCAGATTCAAGGGATCTGATGCCTTCTGATGGACTCTGCAGACACCTACACACATAAACAAAATAATAAAATTAAACATTTGAAAAGATCCACTGAACTGGGCAGTGGTGGCACACACCTTTAATCCCAGCATTCAGGAGGCAGAGTCAGGCAGATCTCTGAGTTCAAAGCCAGCCTGGTCTACAAAGCAATTTCCGGGACAGCCAGGGCCACACAGAGAAAACTGTCTTGGGGGAAAAAAAGTTATAAATCATCAGAATCCTTCATGAGCATCTACAATCACTTCTGTTGACTGGTTTTTGCCTTCCTTTTTATTAGTTATTTTTGTTTTGTGTGCTTTTGTTTGTTTGTATTTTGTTGTTTTTGTTTTTTGAGACAAGGTGTCTTTGTGTAGCTTTGGAGCCTGTCCTGGAACTCTCTCTGTAGACCAGGCTGGCCTGAAACTCAGAGATCCGCCTGCCCCTGACTTCCAAGGCTGGGATTAAAGGCATGCCCCATCATTGCCTGCTCTTTTTATTAACAGTTTTAAGAGCTGGTGTCTCACTGTGTTGACCAGCCTGGTTCTGAATTCCTGGGTTCAAAAGAACCCATGGCCTCGGCCTCCTGAGCAGCTGGAATTATGGGCACACAGCAAGGGCTAGTTTTCTTTACCCCAGGGTCTGATCTTTCCTTCTCCTTTCCTGTTGTTTATTTTCAACAATTGGGTTGTTTAGACAACCATCCTGGCAGCTGGAACTTCCCCCCAAACTTTATTCTAGAACAAATCTAATACTCTGTGTTATAGACAGGGTCTAATTCCTGGACCTTTGACTACTGGACCTTCTGCCTCCATAAGAGTTTATCCAGGCCCAGTTCATATGTAGGTATATTTATCCTCACTCCCTGACACAGCAGAGTATCCAGATAGCCCTGTGGTTATAAACTCTCCCTTCTCCGGCTATGTCAGAGCATTCAACACTTGGCCAGCTAACACTGAGACCTTGAAACTTCCCCTGGCCACAAAAGAGGCTCCACCATCACACTGCATATCTGGTGCTCATCACTCTTAGCATCTCAGAAGGCCCTGAGCAAGGAATCTCTTTCCTCATACTCTGAGTGACTTTTCTCCCAATTACCATCAACTTTCAGGTCCTCCCAAGTCTATAGGTTAACTGAATGACCTTTCCTCTCACCTGTGCTCAGCAATTAGACCAATGACTTGTTGTCTGGGGCTACTGTGTGTTTTTAGCATGCTGAACACATTCAAGGAATATATCTTGGGCTGGAGAGATGGCTCAGAGGTTAAGAGCACTGACTGCTCTTCCAGAGGACCTGAGTTCAATTCCCAGCAACCAAATGGTGGCTCACAGCCATCTGTAATGAGAGCTAGTACCCTCTTCTGGACCTTATTTATTTTGTATACATGCTGTATACAAAATAAATAAATACATCTAAAAAAAAAAAAAAGAATATATCTTACACACTATCATGAACTGGAGAGATGGCTTGGTGGTTAAGGAACTGGTTGCCCTTCCAGATGACCTAAATTCCATCTCTAGCACCCTCATGACTGCTCACAACTGTCTGTAACTGCATCCCCAGAGGGGTACAAGGCCCTCTTCTGGCCTCTGAAGGCAATGCACAGACATATGTTCAGGCAAAACACCAATACACATAAAGATTAGTTTTATTTATTTATGTATTCATGTATTTATGTATTTATTTATTCATTCATTCATTTATTTGGTTTTTCGAGACAGGGTTTCTCTCTGTAGCTTTGGAGCCTATCCTGGAACTCACTCTGTAGACCAGGCTGACCTTGAATTTACAGAGATCTGCCTGGCTCTATCTCCCGAGTGCTGGGATTAAAGGCCTGCGCCACCACCGCCTGGGCAGAGATTAAATTTTTTTAATGGTATTTTACCTCCTGCTAGAGATTGCCAATTGGTGTGCTCCTGAGCCTGACTTTTTGTTTCTTTGTTTGTTTTGTTTTTGTTTTTGTTTTTGAGACAGGTTTTTTTCTGTGTTGTTTTGGTGCCTATCCTGGATCCTCTGTAGACCAGGCTGGCCTCGAACTCACAGAGATCTGCCTGGCTCTGCCTCCTGAGTGCTGGAATTAAAGGCATGTGCCACCACTGCCCAACTCTGAGCCTGGCTTTTGACCACCAGCCCACACACAGGTGTCCTGATCCCAGATCCACCAAGGATTCTGTCTTAGTTAGGGTTTTATTGCTATGATGAGATACCATAACCATGGCAACTCTTATAGGAAAGCATTTAATTGGGGCTGGCTTACAGTTCAGAAGTTTAGTCCATTATTATTAGGGTGAGAAGCTTGATGGCATGCAGGCGGACATGGTACTGGAGAAGGAGCTGATAGTTGTACATCTGGATCTGCAGGCAGCAGGAAGAGACTGAGACAGACGAGGCCTGGCTTGAGCTTCTGAGACCTCAAAGCCAACCCCCAGTGACACACTTCCTTCAACAGTGTCACACTTAACTTCAACAAAGCCACACCTTCCAATAGTACCAGCCCCTATGAGCCTATAGGGTCATTATTTCCATTCAAACTCTCACAGGCTCATAGCTTTGTTTTCTTGAGTCACTGACAGTGAGAAACTAACATTTTATGTTTTGTAATATACTCTTAATTTATATGCAAAAGTGAATATGGTTTTTGTTTATTTGTTTTTCAAGACAGGGCTTTTCTGTGTTATCCTGGCTGTCCTGGAACTTGCTCTGTAGACCAGGCTGGCCTCAAACTCAGAGATCTGCCTGTACACCACAGCTGCCTAGCTAGAGTATGATATTTTTAAAACATAAAACTCAGGTTTTAGTGAAAATCTTGTATCAAGGTTGTAAGGTGCCACAACGGACAAGTTCAAAGAGTGTGAAGGCCTCTAATAAACAATGAAACACAAAGCCTCATTACAAACGGGAAAAGCTCTAACAACATCCAAAGCCTCCTTACAAACAGGAGAAGCTCTAACAACATCCAAAGCCTCCTTACAAACAGGAGAAGCTCTAACAACATCCAACACTGGCATCTTTGTTCCATGTTGTACTTCCTTGGACTGCAGACCAGTTGGCATGCTTGGTAAACTCAAGTGAGGCTACACTTTCTTCCCTCCTAAAGACCTTGCTAAGTTCTCTTTATCTGTTCAAAGACATAGTCCAGGTTTTCACAGTGTCTTCAGTTTTTATGAATCTTATAATTCACAAAAGCTACCAGAAGCCTACATCTACATCCATGTGCAAATTACCCAATATTATCCTGGTTATTGTCTTCAGTATTGATTTGCTTTCTTTCTAGAAGTAGTAAGGAGTTCATGGACCAAATGTAATCTTAGCAACCTTCTAATAACCTCAGGTGGCAGCTGAGAGATGACTCACCCCTTAAGAATATGTACCATCAAGCAGCTCAAAATGGTCCATAACTCCAGCTCCAGAGGATCAAACATACTTCTCTGGTCTCTACAGGCACCTGCACTTATGTGTATACAGTGTATATACTTCAACACATACATACATATAATTAACATAAAATAAGTTTTTTTTAATTCCAGATAGAACTTCCAACATATAGCCTGCATATCTTTGGCCCATTTCTCTGCAACTAACTCAGACTATTTAACAATTTTTTTTTTTTTAAGCCAAAGTTATTCCAACTTAAACATAACCTTCCCTACTTGTAGGAATTAACTCTCCAGGGATTCTCAAGTCAAGAATAAGTCCTTCGATGGTTGGTCATCTTGCAGCTCTACAACTTTTCATCTGCTGTGGCAGAAGCTTCCAAGGAGCTTTCGCCATCTCCAATAGTGACCACATTCAGTAAATGATGTAGGCTTCCAGGAGCAATAGTTCCTTCTGTCCTGATGGAACTGGAAAGTGCCTCTTTAAGGTGAGTGCAACTATAACCGCTGTCCTGCTACCACCTAACGCCTTCTCTCATTCCCATTTGTTAGTTTCTCAAGATCCGGGTTATCCAGACTTCTCCATTCCTTGTTTTTTTCATAGAGCTGCACATGGGAGTTGAGAAGAAAGGAAGAATGAGGGATGGCTGTACTGCCTTCCAGCTCACTTCTCACAGAGCATGTATTATGACACTACCCAATTATCTTATCCCAGGCATGTCTTTCCTTGTAGACTACAAACTCCTCAGTTACCCACAGTGTGACACTTTATCAGCCTCTTAGTCAGGGTCATTGAGTAGACTACTAGGATAGCTATAAATACAAAGTACAGTAAAGACACAGAAAAAGTCATCTGCTGGAGACATTTGAGTGAGAGTTAAATGAAGGGAAGAAACTCCCCTTGGAGAGCACAGGAAAAGTGGTACTTAGATCTTGGTCTTGACAGATAAAAATAGGAATTCACAAGGCAAGTCAAACATGATAGTACCTACCTGTAACCACAGCAATCAGGAGACTAAGGCATGAGGATTGAATTCAAGGACGGCCTGTGATACAGAGTAAGACCCTATCTGGAAGAGAAAATAAAAGAAAGAAAGGAATGAAGGAAAAGAGAAAGAGCTTAACAGACAAAAGAAAGAATAGAGGCCAAGCTATTATAAAATATCCAAGCTAAGTACAGTGGTACACACTTGTAATCATTCAAGAGATTCAAGCAGGAGGATCATGAGCCTGATGTCAACCTGAGATACACAGAAAGACCAAGTCTACAAAAAAACAGAAAAAGAGAGAACAATGTGTCAAAAAGACAGAAACTCAGCCGGGCGGTGGTGGCACATGCTTTTAATCCCAGCACTCAGGAGGCAGAGGCAGGTGGATCTCTGTGAGTTTGAGGCCAGCCTGGTCTACAGAGGGAGATCCAGGACAGGCACCAAAACCACACAGAGAAACCCTGTCTTGAAAAACCAAACAAAAAAGACAGAAAAAATCTCCTTTTTCTTCTCATGTAGCAGTACAGATCAGATAGGAGACTGTCTCTATATGCCCTGCCAAAATTCTTTCTTTCTTTTTTTTTTTTTATTTTATTTTGACATGGTCTCTTTATGTAACTCTGGCTATCCTGGAGCCAGACTGGCCTCGACTCATAAAGATCCTTCTGCCTTTGCCCCCAGAGTGCTGGAATTAAAGGTGTGCACCACCATGCTGAGCTACAAAATTCTATTACTGGGAAAAGAAAAACAGGAGATCATGGTTATAGCTATGAATCCGAGCTTGAGGGAACAATCTGCACAGAACTCATTCATAGAAAGAGAGAGCAGCTTGTGTGAAGAACAAAACAGTTCACGTTTGCCTAAAAAGTAGAGTGCAAGCAGCTGAAAGTGCCAGCAGGGGAGGAGAGGTAAGTGGAGGCCTGGTCACGAAGGTCTCCTCTGGGCCTCTCCCTGAACCTCCTTCTAGCGACTCTCTTCCACGCACACCCATCCTTCTACCTCTGCTTCCGCCTTTCGTCAGCGAACAGGATCGGAGAGGCCTCAGGACCGTTCTGTTTCCCTCTCCCTAGAATGCTCCTTTCCCCACATCTTTATCTACACCTTCCCTTCCTTTGAGTCTCAGTTCAGACGTCCTCTCCTCAAAGTGGTCTTCCCTTACATTGCTAGCCAAAGCAACGCACTCCACATCAACTTCTACTGTGGGATCTTATTTTTCTAAAGATTATTTTTATTTATGTATATGAGCGTTTCTCCTGAATGTATTTGTGTGCACCACGTTCCTGCCTGGTGTTCTAAGAGTCCAGAAGAGGGTATCAGATCCCCCGAAACTGGAGTTACAGGCAGTTGGGAGCCATCCGCCATGTAAGATCTGGGAACTGAACCCAGGTCCTCTGAGGAAACAGCAAGTGCTCTTAATCACTGAGCCATCTTGCCAACCTTGTGGTATCCTATTTTCATTTGTGTGTATTGTGTTGTTATGGTATGTGCGTGTATAATGTATAATCCCATGTGCAGATGTATGTGCATAAGTGTGCATGTTAGTGGAGGTCAAAGGTCAATGTCAAATGTCTTCTTCTTTTGCTATCTTTTTTTTTTTTTTTAAAGATTTATTTATTATGTATACAGTGTTCTGTCTGCACATATCCCTGCAGGCCAGAAGAGGGCCTCAGATCTCATTACAGATGGTTGTGAGCCACCATGTGGTTGCTGGGAATTGAACTCAGGACCTTTGGAAGAACAGCCAGTGCTCTTAACCTCTGAGCTATCTCTCCAGCCCCGCTATCTTCTTTTTTAATTAAAAGTATTTTTTAACTTTGTTGTTATGTATGTGTGTGCATGTGCACATGCAGGAAGTTAGAGGACAGCCTATGGAGTCACTTCTTTCCTTCCAGCTTTATGTGGGATCCAGTGACCAAACTCAAGGTACTAGGCTTGTATGGCAAAGACTTTTACCCACTGAGCCATCTTGCCAGCCCCATCCATCTCATTTTTGCTTGTTTCAACACAGGATCTCACTGTGTATCCCTGGCTGGCCTGGAACTCTTTATGTAGACCAGGCTAGTCTCTAACTCATAGATCCACCTGCTTCTTGCCTCCTGGGTTCTGGGATTGAAGGTATGTACCACCATGCCTGGTCCTACCCACCTTTTGTTGTTGTTTTAGATTTATTTTTCATTTTGTGTGTGTGAATGTTTTGCCTACATCTATGAGTGTGCGCCATGCGCGAGCCTGGTACCCTTAACCACTGAGCCATTTCTCCAGCCCCAAAGGACAGCTTTCAGGCCTTGGTCTCTCCTTCACTATGTGAATGGTAAGGACTGAACTTATCAACAGGCTTAGCAGCCAGTGGCCTCTCCTGCTGAGCCATTTCCTAGGCCCTGTCTTTGATGCTATGCAGCGGGCACTGTACTCCAGGCTAGCGGGCACATGAGTTTCCCAGCACTTACACTGTGGCTCACAACTGCCTGCACCTCTACTTCCAGGGTATCCAACATCCTCTTCTGGCCTCCTCAGGCACGAGGTGTGCAAGTGGTGTGCAGATATACATGCAAGCAAAATACCCACACACACAAAGTAATTTTTAAACTTCATTTTGTCTAATTTTTAAAATTTGTTTGTATATACACGTGTGTGAACTTGAGTGCCACAGTAGGCATGTAGAGGTCAAAGGACAATGTGTAGGAGTAGGTTTCTCTCTTTCTACTATATAGGTTCCAGGGATCGAACTCAGGTCATCAGGATTGGAGGCAAGTGCTTTTACCAGATGATCTCTCTCAATAGACAGTTTGCTTGTTTGTTTGTTTTTTTGTTTTGTTTTGTTTTGTTTTGTTTTTCTTTTATTTTACAATACTATTCAGTTCTACATAACAGCCACAGATGCCCTTGTTCTCCCCCTTCCTGCCCCCTCCCCTTCCCCCAGCCTACCCCTATTCCCACCACCTCCAGATCAAGGCCACCCCTGAGGACTGAGATCGACCTGATAGACTCAGTCCAGTTTGCTTGTTTTTTGAGACTGATTTTCATGTAGCCCAAACTGGCCTGGAACTTAGTATGTAGCCAAGGATGACCTTGAATTCCTGATCTTCCTGCCTCCACCTTATTTTTTTTTTTTTTTCTTTTTTTTCTTTTTTGAGACAAGAGTTTTTTTCTGTGTAGCTCTGGTTGTCCTGGAACTTGATCTGTAGACCAGGTTGACCTCAAACTCACAGAGATCCACCTGCCTCTGCCTCCCAAGTGCTGGGATTAAAGTGCTACGCCACCACACACAGCCTGCTTTTACGTCTTCCTTTTTTTTAAAAAAAAAAATCCTGGCATGGTCAGACATTGGATGGCCTGGGAATTGAACCCGGGTCCTCTGCAACATCAGTCAGTGCTCTTAACTGCTGAGCCATCTCTCTCGTCTCTGCCTTCACTTCTTAAAGGGTTGGAAGTACATGGGGATACTGCCATGCTCAGCTTTTTAAAATTTATTTTGGGAGTTTTGAGACAGTCGTTTGCCTCAAGCTCACATACACCTATATTAGCCTCCTAAATGTTGTACCACCAGGCCAGGTTCATTTAAACTACTCTGAAAGAAAGCAGAATATACATTCTTTCAGCTTATATCTATTCTGTTTCATAGTAAAAATGCTGTTTTTCTTACTGAAATTTTCAAACAAGATAAAATTAGGAATTTTAGAAAGTATTTTAAAGCCATCTCAATCCATTAGAGAGGATAAGATGAGGTTTGAATGAATATTAATAAGCAGTACAGATATATGTTCCCAGCTCCATTGGGATATTAATGCCCAATAAGAATGTTATCTACTTCCCAGACCCTGGGAAGCTGAGGTAGGCAGATCATGAGTTCAAGGCTAGCTTGGCTACAGAACAAGCTTGGGGGCAGCTTGAGCAATGTACCAAGATCCTGCCTCAAAAAAACCAAAGCAAACCAAGCAAAAGCGGAATTGCATAGACTTGAGGAGTACCGCCTGATGTTTGCAGTTCAGTGTCCTGCCAACACCGCCCACTCCAGTGATCAGTTCTGCCCTTCAACTTTACCACACGGCTTTCATGAGTACCAAGTTTGGGGTTTCAAATACCTCGCTTTTTAAAAAAATAATTACATCTATTTCTTTTGGGAGTTACATGTGCTACGGTGCTCATGTCCAAGTTAAAAGACAACTCTGAATCCCAAGTGCTGGAATTAAAAGGCGGGTGCCACCACATCCATTGACATTTTCTTAATTAGTGATTGATGGGGAGGAGCCAGCCTATTGTGGGTGGTGCCTTCACTGGCCAGGTGGTCCTGACTTCTGCAAGCCTTTAATTCCAGCACTCTGGAAGCAGAGGCAGGCAGATCTCTGTGAGTTCGAGGCCACCCTGGTCTACAGAATGAGTTCCAGGATGGCCAGGGCTGTTACAGAGAGAAACCCTGTCTTGGAGGAAAAAAAAGAAAAAAGAAAGCAGGCTGAGCAAGCCATGATGAGCAAGACAGTAAGCACCACTCCTCCATGGCCTCCACACCAGCTCCTGCCTCCACGTTCCTGCTCAGATTGAGTTCCTATCCTGAGTTCCTTCAATGAAAAACTGTGATGTGGAAGAGTAAGCCAAATAAACCCTTTCCTCTCCAAGTTGCCTTTAGTGATGGTGTTTCCTCAAAGCAATAGCGACACTAACTGAAACAGTGTGAACTTGAGAAAGGCTAGAACAAAGAGCAGTGGCACAGGACAGAGACCCCAGAAGTTGTCTCCAACAAATAATGCTCCACTGATTTTTGTTTTGCTTTGTTTTTTGTTTTTATTTATTTTATGTGCGAACATTTGCCTCCATGTATGTGTGTGCATCGTGTGTGTAATTGGTGCCTGCAGGGGTCGGAAGAAGGTGCCTGATCCCCTATAGTTATGGGAGGTTCTGAACCACCCACCATGTGGGTCTTTAGAATCAAACCCTGGTATTCTGCAAAAACAAGTGCTCTTAACCACTATGCATATCTCCAGTCCCTGTTTTTTGTTTTGTTTTGAGACAAGGTCTCATTCTAGAGCTCAGTCTGATCTGAAACTCACTGACTTTGAACTTCTGGTGATCCTCCTGCCTCACCCTCTGAAGTCCTGGGATTATAAGCATGAGTCATCATACTTGCTGTCTTTTATTATTATTGTTGTTATTTAAAAAATAGGCAATAGCAAGAATTCATTGCTTGCTCTGTTTCATTGTGCAGAGTTCCTCTGGAAAAAGGAATCATATGTGACATTTCTGACCATGAAGAATCTCATTCTGTCTCCTGGAATAGAGACTACCCTCCACAGAAGACATCTGTGGTGAAGCAGCGATTGCCCCATGCACCTGTCATCAGATCAGTAACGGGGTCTGACTGGGTCTCTGAGCTGTGACTGCCCCCGGACTGAATGGGGCATTTCTCTCACTGTTAAAGACAGATCAGCTGATCGTCATGCACAGGACCCAAGAGCCTCTCAATTAGCTCCTGTTGGTTCATTAGCCCTTGTCCAAGCACACAAACACTCTGGCGCTGGTACTGCCCCTACCTTATCAGTCTCCTCCAGCCTCTGGAAATGTGATAAGGCAGGAGCTTGCTGTCTTCTACCATCCCTCATCTCCACTTGGACAAACTGTCAGTTAACTAGCTAGTGAGAATAAAAATGTCTGAAGCTGAAAAAAAAAAAAATCTCTGCTAGGCTATTGTAACAAGCTCTAGGGCCTCCTCCTGGCCACTCCTTCCATCCCAAAATCTGCCCATAAGACTCCCCTTCGGTCTCTCAATCAGAAAACTACACAAGGGATGAATGATGTTGTTCGACAAGTAACTGCCACCTGCTACCAAGCTTGACCACCTGAATTTGATCCCCAGGACCCACACGGTGGCAGGGGAAAAGTAACTTTTGCAAATTGTTCTCTGTCCCCCACAGGGTACTGTGACATGTGTGGCTAGTACAGAAACTCACACAATCAATAAATAATGCAATAAAGAAAAAATTAAAGCAACCTCACTGAAAGAAGGAAAAAAGAAAAACTCACAGGAAGTGACCGAGTGGCCACCCGTGTTGAAAGGTGGGGCCTCTCGGCAGGTGCTTCAGATTTAGCCAATTTGACCCCAAAATCCTAAAGCTCGGGGAATCTAGAGAGGATTTCCTCTTTGAAAGGAGCAAATAGCTTAATAAATTCAGCACTCCCCCACAATAGCTTTATTAAGTGGGGCGGTGGTGGCACATGCTTTAATCTCAGCACTTGGGAGGCAGAGGCAGGCAGATTTCTGTGAGTTTGAGTACAGCCTGGTCCAGAAAGTGAGTTCCAGGACAGCCAGGGTGGCTACACAGAGAAACCCTGTCTCAAAAAACAAACAAGCAAGCAAGCAAGCAAGCAAAAAATATTCTAGCCAGGTGTGGTAGCACAATACTTAAGGAAGCAAAAGCAAGCAGATCTTTGTGAGTTCAAGGCCAACCTGATTTACACAGTAAGTTCCATGCCCACTAGGGCTACATAGTGAGACCCTGTCTTTAAAAAAAAGAAAGAAAGAAAGAAAGAAAGAATTTGTTTTTAGTCTTTGATCTGTAATTCTACTTCCAGAAGAAGTTGAAAATAACTCAAAATATCAACAGAGATACGTGTACACAGATTTTTATCATTGCATTACATTTTTTCCCTGTATTTATTTATGTGTGTGTGTGCATGTACCATGATCTGTGTAGGAGTCAGAAGACAGGTTTGTAGCAATACTTCCTTACATCCTGTGGGTTCTGGAAATAGAACATGTCATCAGGCAAGTGCCTTTACCTTTAAATTAGGATTTATTTTTATTTTATGTGTTTTGTAGTTTTTTGGTGTTTGGTGGTGTTGATGGTTTATTGGGTTTTTGTTTGTTTTGAGACAGGTCTTAATATGTATCCCTGACTAGCCTGGAATTCACTATGTAGACTAGGCTGGCCCATATGGATCTACCTGCCTCTACTTCTTCAGTGCTGGGTTTAAAGGATGCTACCACGTCCATGTGTATGTGAGTGTTTTGCCTATGTGTATGCGAGTGCACCATGCATCACATGCATGCAGTGCCTACAGAGACCAGAAGACAGCACCAGATCTCCTGGAACTGGAGTCACAGACAGTTGTGAGCTGCCATGTGGGTGCTGGGAACCCAAACCCAGTCCTGCAAAAACATTACATGCTCTTAAGTGCTGAGCCATCTCTGCAGCCCATAACATTTTTTAAAGAAGATTGTTATTAATTTGGTGAAGGGGACATGGGTTTGTTGTGGCATGCATATGGAAGTCGGAAGACTGCAGGAGTCAGTCCTCTCCTTTCTGGTTTTTGAGGCAGGATCTCTCTGTTTATACCACTGCAGTTGCACACACTGGCGTCCTGTTGAGTCTCCTGTCTTTACCTTCCATCTCTCCACATGGGTGCTAGGATTATAGATCTGAGCCGCGGAGTCCAGCTTTCTTATCTAGGGATCAAATTAGGTCATCAGGCTTGCAAGGTAAGCAGTCTCATCAGGGTGAACTTTGCTTTTCTGAGATGAGTTGTCACTGGTTTTGGTTTTTGTTTTTGTTTTTTTGTTATTTTCGAGACAGGGTTTCTCTGTTGTTTTGGTGCCTGTCCTGGATCTCGCTCTGTAGATCAGGCTGGCCTCGAACTCACAGAGATCTGCCCAGGTCTGCCTCCCGAGTGCTGGGATTAAAGGGGTGTGCCACTACCACCTAGCGAGCGTCACTGTGTTTTCTAAACTGGCCTTGAATTCCTTCATTTATAGGAACGTCCTATATCAGCCTCCTGAAGATCGGAACTACATGGGCTGGAGAAATAGCTCAGCAGTACTGGCTGCTCTTCCAAAAAGCCTGGGTTCAATTCCCAGCACCCACATCAGACAGCACAGGAGATCGACTGTCTCCACAGACACCTGCACTGACATGTACATATCTACACACAAATATGTGTAATTGAAGATAAAATCTTATTACAAAATTACAACTCCAACAATATATCACCCCAGTTGGTTCTTCATTGTAAAATCTTTCTTTCCTTCCTTGCTTCCTTTTTTCCTTTTTTTTTTTTTGAAACAAGGTCTCACTGAATATCCCAGCCAGGAACTAGGTATGTGGACCAGGCTGGCTTCAAGTTCACAGAGATTTGCCTGTCTCTACCTCCTGAATAGTAGGATTAAAAGCCAGTACCTGTGGGCGGTGGTGGCGCATGCCTTTAATCCCAGCACTCGGGAGGCAGAGCTAGGCGAATCTGTGAGTTTGAGGCCAGCCTGGGCTACCAAGTGAGTTCCAGGAAAGGCGCAAAGCTACACAGAGTAACCCTGTCTCAAAAAAAAAAAAAAAAAAAAAAAAAAAGCCAGTACCACCAAACCTAACAAATATTTTTAAAATATTTGTATTTATTTATTTATTTATCTTTTGTTTGTTTGTTTGTTTTGACACAGGGTCTCTTTATGTAACCCTGGCTCTCCTGGAACTCACTCTGTAGACCAGGCTAGGCTTGAACTCACAGAGATCCACCTGCCTCTGCCTTCCCAGTGCTGGGATTAAAGTTGTGAGCCACCACTGCCTGGCTATATTTTGATTTTTTTTTTTAATGTTCTAAATAATTTTTTTTTTTTTTTGGTTTTTTGAGACAGGGTTTCTCTGTGTAGCTTTGCGCCTTTCCTGGAACTCACTTGGCAGCCCAGGCTGGCCTCGAACTCACAAAGATCCGCCGGCCTCTGCCTCCCAAATGCTGGGATTAAAGGCGTGCACCACTACTGCCCGGCCTAAATAAATTTTTTTTAACCGACTGATGTTTCCCCTCCTTCCTCTCCTCTCAGTCTCTATCCCCCAACCTCCCCTCTGCCTGCTGTGGGATGGTCTGTATGTCAAATGTGTTGCTCTGATTGGTCAATAAATAAAACACTGATTGGCCAGTGGCCAGGCAGGAAGTAGGTGGGACAAGGAGAGAGGAGAATACTGGGAAGCAGAAGGCTGAGGCAGAGACACTGCCAGCTGCCGCCATGACCCGCAACATGTGAAGACACCGGTAAGCCACCAGTCACGTGGCAAGGTATAGATTTATGGAAATGGATTAATTTAAGCTATAAGAACAGTTAGCAAGAAGCCCGCCACGGCCATACAGTTTGTAAGCAATAGAAGTCTCTGTGTTTACTTGGTTGGGTCTGAGTGGCTGTGGGACTGGTGGGTGACAAAGATTTGTCCTGACTGTGGGCAAGGCAGGAAAACTCAAGCTACATCTGCCACTCCCAATATATTTTTGGTTTGTTTGCTTGTTTTTGTTTTGTTTTCAAGACAGAGTTTCTCTGTGTAGTTTTGGTGCCTGTCCTGGGATCTTGCTCTGTAGACCAAGCTGGCCTCGAATTCACAGAGATCCACCTGGTTCTGCCTCCCGAGTGCTGGGATTAAAGGTGTGTGCCACCACCGCCCAGCCTCTTCACAGCATTTTTATAATAGCAAAACTAAATATTACATGCTTAAGGATAAGAGTTTGATAAAAAAATATAATTACATAGAGTAGGAGTGATTAGGACTTTAAAAAATATTAAATATTGGACAGCTTTTATGGTTTTATTCAATAAGAAAAAATGACACAAGACTATGTTTATATATATGTATATGTATATATATCATATAATTCCAGAAATGAAAAAAAGATAACATTTATTATTTATTTATTTACTTATTGTGAGCCAGGGTCTCTCTACTATTTAGTTCTGGCTGTCCTGGAACTTGCTATGTAGACCAGGCTGGCCTTGACCTCATAGTGATCTGCCTGCCTCTCCTTTCTGAGTGCTGGGATTAAAGGCATGTGCTACCACCACCTGACCCAACATTATCTTTTAAGGGATTCTCTTTGTATGATTATTTTTTTGCTTGCTTTTATTTTCTAGTTTCTTCAACAGTTAACTAACCTTGCTTAGAATTTTTGTGTATATATATGTCTATGTACAGGTGTGTGTGTGTGTGTGTGTGTGTGTGTGTTTCTGGAGGTTGCCATTGGGTGTCTTCCTCAGTCCTCTCCATCTTATTTTTTTAACAGGGTTTCTCACTGAACCTGGAGCTCACCAGTTTGGCTGGACTGGCTGGTCTAAAAGCTCTCTTCTCCAGCACGTGCCACCACGTCCATCTTGATGTGGGCCCTGGGATTCCAAACCCAGGTTATACCTGGATAGCAGCACTTACTAACAGAGCCATCTTCCCAGAACAGGATTTCATCTTATTTTTTTAATGTGTGGCTGTTTTGCTTGCATGTATACCTGTGCGTGATTTGTGTGCCTGGTACCCTCAGAGGTCACAAGCCAGGGTGTGGAAATGGAGTTAAATAGGATTGTGAGCTGCCATGTGGGTGCTGGGATTCAAACCCAAGCCCCCTGGAAAAGCAGTCAGTGCTCTTACCCTGTGAGTCATCTTTTCAGCCCAAACCCCAAAAGTTGTAGTCATCCTTATTAGCTACTAAGAATGTGGAGAACCCTTTCCTATAGCAGTCTGTCATTACCCATGTGGATCTGGAGAAAATAATAGGTGACCAATGAAAAGTTAGCAACCATCCCCCTTCCTTCTTCCCACCCTCCCCCCTTCCTCCCTCCCTTCTGTTAATATTCTGACCCACCCCTTGGAAACCAAAGTTAATATTCTGGCCCATCTCTTGGAAACCAATGTTAGTATTCTGACCCGCCCCTTGGAAACCTGCCCCTTGGGGTGCCCTAAGTCCATGTGTAAAAGCCTCATTTTACAGAAAAATCCCTCTGCTTCCTCTCTCCCACTCTCTCTTTTCATTCCCACGAGGTGTGCACAACCCCACCTTCCCCCCCTTTCTTCCTGTCTCCCTCTTTCCTATCTTTCTCTTCATCTCTCTATTATAATAAACTCTCCACGTGGACGCAGCACCTGGATGTGAGTTATAGTTCCACAAGCTGCCACCCCCACTGCATCTGTCCGCCATGTTTCCCTGCACCGTGGGATACCCTGGTCCAGTCAGCTGAGGTCCCCCGAGCGATATATCATAACACCTCCCTACCTCCCTCCCTTCCCCTCCCCTCCCCTCCCCTCCCCTTCCTTTTTCTGTCTCTCTCCTTCCCTTCTTTCTTGTCATTCCATTTGCTGAAATAAAACTCATACTGGCCTTGACATTGATACTCTCCTGCCTCAGCCTTCTGAATAAATGGAACTACAGGCATATTCCAATACACTAGACTTAGATTAGCAGTGTGTGTGTGTGTGTGTGTGTGTGTGTGTGTGTGTGTACATGTGCACATGCACCTGTGTGACTATGTATATGAAGGGCAGAGGTCAGTTTCAGAACAACCATCCATTGTTGTGGAATAATCTTTTTGTACACTGTAAAGATGTGTTTTTGCCAAGGCACCTTTTGATTGGTTTAATAAAGAGCTAGTCAGGACTTCGGGCAGAGAGAGAGGGAGAGAAGATGAATCTAGGCAAGAGAGAGATGCCCAAGGACACGAAGAGGAAACAGGAGGTCCAAGACAGAAGAGAGGTAAAAAGCCACGAGGCAAAACGTAGATTAATATAATTGGGTTAATTTAAGTTATAAGAGCTAATAGGACAAGCCTAAACTGTAAACCAAGATTCCATAATTAATAATGTCTCCATGTCGTTTATTCTGAGCTGGCAGCCCAAAGAAAAATCCATCTACAACCCACCTCCTGTTTGTTTGTTTGTTTGTTTGTTTGTTTGTTTGTTTTGGAGACAGGTTCTCTTTGAATCCCACTTCTGATACAGGCAAAAAGAAGGAAATACAGACAGGGTCTCACTATGTAGCCCTGGCTGTCTTGGAACCTGCTCTGTAGATCAGACTGGCCTCAAACTCACAGAAACCTGCCTGCCTCTGCCTCCTGAGTGCTGGGATTAAAAGTGTGGGCCACTTACTTTCCTGAGACAGGATCTCTCTATTATGCAACTCTGGCTGTCCTAGAACTTACTATGTAGGCCAGGCTAGCCTTGAACTCACAGAGATTCCCCCTGCCTCTGCCTCCCAAGTTCTTAAAGCTGTGTGCCACCAGGTCTGATAAATCTATGTATTTTAAAGACCTTGAGATTGCTGATCTGGCTAGCCTGATTAGCCACTGAGTCTCAGGGATCCTTCTGTCTCTGCCTCGCTATTGCTCTTTTATAAAGCACAATCTCACACTCAGCTTTTGCCATGCGTGCTGGGAATTGAAATCAGGTACTCAGGCTTGTGTAGTTGGAATTTTCTTTGGGCTGCCAACCAGCTCCCAAATAAAGACACAGAGACTTATTATTAATCATGAATGGTGGGCCTTAACTTAGGCTTGTCCCACTGGCTCTTTTAACTTAATTTAACCTGTTTCTATTCATCTACATTTTGCCTCAGAGCTTTTTACCTTTCTTTCATTCTGTATGTCCTACTTCCCTGCTTCCTCTGTATCTAGCTGGCTGGCTCCTGCTGTCTCCTTTTCTTTCTTCTCCAGAGCCTAAATTCCTCCTCCTGCTTACTCTCTGCCCAGAAGTACCACCTATACCTCCTCCCTCACTATTAGCCATTCAGTTTTTTATTAGACCAATCAGGTGCCTTAGGCAGGCAAGGTAAAACAGCAACACATCTCTACATAATTAAACAAATGCAACACATCTTTGCATAATTAAATATTCTGAAACAGTTCCCCCTTTTTGTCTAAATAAAAAGTTTTAGCTTTAGCATAGTAAGACTATATACGATAACAATTATCACATAAGAATTACATTTACACAGAGAGAAACCCTGTCTCAAAAAAAAAAAAAGAATTACATTTACAATATCTAATCCATTTGCATTTAGCAAATTCAGAGAAAATATTCCATTACCTATTCTATCATGGTAAATCCAAAGTTGTATGCCTAATTTACTTTCTATCCTAACTTATATTACCAACCCAAAATTATCTTTTTAAACTTCAAAATATTTTTTTAGATAAACAATTTAAGCTTTTATAATTCTCAACCTTATAAACTTTACATTCCTTATCTAAGTTTCTTTTCTGAATTTGGAAACAAGGAAAACTATAACTATAACTATCTCATTTTTCAACTCCATCAGAGACCCGAGAAGGATATGAGTAAACAGGAAGTGCAGAGCAAGCAACTTCCAAAACTATGGAAATGACAAAGATATCTGGCTGCCTGGACGTCACTCAAAGTTCCTCTGCAATGTTGGGGCATCCATCTTTGGCATACATGCCTAGAATATCTGACAGACTTTCCTGTGAAGCAGGAATTTTGAAGAACTAACCTGCCTGGTCTTGGCAAAGTTCAGCAGTCTTTTTCCTTTGTGTCCTGCTTATTCAGTTTGGACAGCATACTGTCAGCAGTTGAGGCAAGGACAGTGTCTTGCCCAAATGGCTAGCTTTGCCTCAATGAAAACAAACTCCATATGGAGGTTCTTCAGTGACCATCATCCTTTTATGAAGTAGATTGGTACTGTCTCACTGTCATGAAAACCCTTAGGTTATTAAACATTTTAAATGCCATATTCTGTGTGTCTCTGAAGCATTTAAAAATCACCTGTCTATCTAAAATATACCTGTTTAACCTTGAAAACATACTTAACATGACTACAAGTTTGATTGTTGTAGATGACTAATCATAAACAGTTTGTAATAATAGCTTTCAAGGACTAGAACTTTATATTACATTTTTAAATGAGCTGCATAGGTACAATACCTTAAACAAGAGAGGAAACATATACAGTATAACAAAATTAACCTTAAATTTGTATTAATACACAAAAATCTACGTCTTCCCCAGACCCTGTAGCCTACCTATTCCTTCATTTGTGAGTTACCCCACAAAATAATCCTCCCTTTTAACTACGTGGGGTGGCCTTGATAATTTCACCAATAGGACCTAATTTACTGTGCACCTGTAGCGTTCTCTGACTTCGTGAGCCAAATCTTAAACGTACCATGTAGCTTTGCACTGGCGCCTGGCTCTGCCCTGCTCAGGTCTGTTCAAAAGGCCTAGAGCTGCATTTAACTGGGAGTCGAGTTTATAGGAAGCTGCATTTAACCACCCCAGCTGTGGGCCGGGTGGCGGCGGTGTTGGCGGTTGGCAGCCCACACCTTTAATCCCAGCACTCGGGAGGCAGAGGCAGGAGGATCTCTGTAAATTTGAGGCTAGCCTGGGCTACAGAGTGAGTTCCGGGAAAGGCTCCAAAGCTACTCAGAGAAACCTTGTCTCAAAAAAAAAAAAAAAAAAAAAAAAAAAAATCACCCCAGCTCTAGGAAGTTGGTGCCTGCACTGTGGCAGACATTTTTACTTAGCTTGTTGTTTTTACTTAACATGCAGCTGCTCAAGTGCCTGCTGTATGGCAGAGCTGTGCCTCTGTATGCGACGAGCACCAGGATACTAGGAAGCTGTGTCGATTTGTTTGTTTGTTTTGTTTTGTGTTTTGTTTTTTTTCCCCCAGCTCCCTCAGAACCCTAGGTAGAAATACATGCCCCACATTGGGCACCATGCCTGGGTGGTAAGCACTTTACTAAGTCACACCCCTAATCCCAAGCAACATCTTTTTACGTCTTAAAAATTTTTTTCGGGGCTGGAGAGATGGCTCAAAGGTTAAGAGCACTGATTGCTCTTCCAAAGGTCCTGAGTTCATTTCCCAGCAACCACATGGTGGCTCACAACCATCTGTAATGAGATCTGGTGCCCTCTTCTGGCCTGCAGCCATACATGCAAACAGAACACTGTATACATAATAAATAAATAAATCTTTAAAAAAAAAATTTCCCAGAGCTGGGAAAATAGGTACACAGCATGAAGCTGAGTTCAAATCCGCAGAACCTACATGAACAGTCAGGTATGGTTGTGTGCTCCCCGGTACCCCAGCACTGTGAGGAACAGGGGAGCAGAGGTAGCTGTGTCACTGGCTCCAGGTTCATTGAGGGACCTTGTGTCAAGGTAACAGGGTGAAAAATGATAGAGAAGGACCACCAATGTCCTCCTCCGGCTTCTTCACAAGCACAGGTGCATGCACACACAGGCATGCACAGCCCTTCTTTTGTTTTTTCAGATAGAGTCTCACTATGTCTGCCCTGGAACTAACTCAGGCTGGCCTTGAACAGAGATCCAACTGCCTCTGCCTCCAAGTATTGGGATTAAAGATGTGTGCCAACAGGCCCAGAGTGACAGTCTTTCTTAGATAGGCTGTCACCTTATCACATGATGCTTCACTCTTTTAACATGTATTATTTATCTATTTATTTGTCTGTGGTGGAGGGGTTGCTTGAAATGCTAAGGCACACACATGGCGGTCAGAGGTAAACTTCACAGGAGCTGGTTCTCTTTTCTCTACTCATGTGAGTTCCAGGGATCAAACTGCAAGTATCCTTACCTGACGAGTCATCTTGTCGTGTAACACCCCCCACCCTACCCCACCCCACCCTACCCCACCCCACCCCCGATTTAAAGTAAAATAAAACCTAGGAAACAAACATAATCTTGTGCCGACCCCTGATAGGAAAATGAGCAGGCCCTAGCTTCCAGCTGCCGGTGTTGCAACGGTGCAACCAAACCCTGAGATGACCACTGCCCAGTACCGTGGCCTGCGGCCTGTCCGCAGGAAGCCCAGCCTGCCCTTGTGGAGGCTCTGTGGGCACAGTCTGTCTGCAGGCCCCTTCGATGACTAGATTTTCCGTGCTGCAGGCAGGGGCTGTTTGCCAGTTGCTGCTGGCCAGGAGTCCAAGAATGAGATTATGCTTCTAGGGTTATACAAATGGCATCACCTCCAGGAAGCTTCCTCTGTTTCCTTCTCTGGTCTTCGCCAACCCTCCAAACTACACAGCTCTACCTAGGAACCTTGGTCCTGGTGCTTTCCCTGTCTTCTTAGAGCAAATGCCAGCTAATACTGTGAGAGTACATTATACACAGACCTTCGTCCACATCTCAGCTGTGTACTTAAGTCTCCCTCAGTTTTGGCAGCTATAAGGTGGCATGGAGTATTGTCACCCTCTCCTGACAACCCAATCCCTAAGCTAATGTAATAAGACCACAGCCAAAGAAAAGTCTGGCACTCCAAAGCCATACACGGAGACACACCTATCTGGCCCTGCCCCATGGTGATATCAACCTCCACCACAGACAGCATCCCCTTTCAGCCACAAGCTTCCAATCAGCCAGGAAACAGCCAATCAGCGATAGCTAATGACACTCCATCCCATCTCTGGATACAGTAATTGCCAGCTAGGATTAAAAGACCCTGATTATTAAGGATCTGTCCACTGTATGGCCATACACATGTTCAAAACCTAATTCAGCTTCCCAGCAAATGTGTTACTCTTCCTATTCCCTATCTCGGAAAACAGTACCATGGAAGCCCCAAGCTGGAAATAAGTACAACAGTCTCACACTTCTCTAGTTTGGATCTTGAAGGTCCCCCAAGGTCCATGTGTTGAAGGCTTGGTCCCCAGCCTGTGGCACTATTAGGAAGGATGGGACTGTACCATTACTGGAGGCATGCTTTTAAAGGCGTATCAGGACCTCGACCCCTGAATTTCTTTCACGTGCTTCTGGCAGCCTTTAGGTAAACAGCCCTCCATGATACACTGAACCACCATAAATACAAAGCAACAGGACCAAGTACCACAAACTGAAACCGTCAAAACTGTGAACCAAATCTTTCCTCCTTTTGAGTTTATGGCCTTGGATATTGTCACAGGAAGAGAAAGCTGACTAACACATATTCTCTTCACTTGTGTCTTCCAGTTTTCTGTTCAGTCCATCACGAAGATCTGACACCCATCTCAACACTCCCGTCTCTCAGATCTATCCATTTATTTTCACCCCTCACTTTCCCCCCACCCCCAGGCAGGGTTTCTCTGTGAGGTCCTGGCTGTCCTGGAACTCGCTCTGTAGACCAGGCTGGCCTCAAACTCACGAAGATCACCTGCCTCTTCTGGGATTAAAGGCATATGCCACCACCACCACTCAGCCAAATACTGTTCTTAAACTCCTTTCTCCCTCACAACAAACCTTGTGCCTCCCTATTCCTATTATTTTTATTTTATTAAAAAAAAAAATACAAGGTTTGTCAAAGTTGAAAAACTTTGCCTAAGGCTAAACAGTGACTAGAGCAGAGCCGAAAGCCAAGTTGATTTAATTTTTGTTAATTTAGCAAATTTAAGTTTTTTGTTAATTTAATAAATTTAAATTTTTGTTAATAAAAGAACTCTTACTGCTTTATTTTCTGTGTATGAGTGGTTTGCTTGTATGGATGTCTGTGTACCAGACAAAGGTCAGAAGAGGGCACTGGCCCTCCTGCAACTGGAGTTACAGGTGATTGTGAGCTGCCATGTGGGTGCTGGGAGTTGAACCTGGTGCCTCTGGAAGAGCAGCCAGTGCTCCTAACTGCTGAGCCATCTCTCCAGTCCTGACTTTCTTTTCCCGTCTCTGCTTGCAAAAGACTATGTTGCCCAAGCTGGCCCTTAAACTCCTGGACTCAAATAATCTGTCCTCAGTCTCAGCCTCCAGAGCAGCTGTGAGTACAGGTGGACGCCACTGATCACCTGATCTGTCCTTGGTTACAAAGCTCGGTCGCGCATGCTGTCAACAGTACAGGAGTCTCCATGCCTCTACATATAAGTACTCTTCACCGACTGTTACACAGTTCTGACACCTCTGTTTCCTGAAATTGGAGCTCCACGCATTCCCTTCTTCCTGCTCCCAGCAGGTATACCCTGTGAGAGATGAGGAAGTCCTCAAGACTAGGAATTGGTCGAATTAGTTCTTGGTAGCCAAACCTGTGTTTAGGGTAGCCCCTCAGTAGTCTGAGGATTCCAGAATCTTCCACCCCATCAACCCTAAATTTGCTCACGAACCCTCAACTTTCAAATTTTCCCTATCAAAACCTGCCACAGACCTCTAGACCAGTGTCCTGCTTGCTCACTGTGCCTGCCACTCCTATTTGGCTCTGAGTCCGAGGACCACTAGTTTTTTTCTCCCGGCCCAGCGCCCCCACATTATCCTGCCAAGGAATTCCCACCTTCTATCCTATCCCCAAACTCCTGGCTGGAGCGGCAGGATTCCTAACCGGGAGGGAACGCCCATCTCAGCCCTTGCCGCCCTTAGGTCGGGGCAGGGAGAAGCACTCCCAGCCAGGCACTGGCGCCTATTCGCCTGCTTCACGGAAAGAATGCCTTTAATAAATCCGGAACGGATTTGCATCACTGCAACAAGGGGAGGGCTCACGGATCTCACAAAGCTCCAAAGTTGAGGGTGCCTCCATACCTCCCCAACCCCAGGGCTGGAGGAGCTGCTGGAAGGCAGAGGTGTGCCCACTGACCTTAAACGTGGCTTGTGGTGGTCGCTAGCCACCTCTTTTGAGACAGGGGAGGAGAGATAGGAGAAGTGTGTGTGTGTGTGTGTGTGTGTGTGTGTGTGTGTGTGTGTGTGTGTGTGTGTGTTAGTCCAGCACTCTCTACATACACAATTAAGAATCATTTAGCTGTGCGGTCTTCTCAGGTCCCCCAGCAGCTACCTCTAGAGCCCTCACATCCTGAGGGTGCCCGTGTCTTAGTGGCTACATCTGTGCTCATAACACAGACAGTGCAGACTCTAAGTCTTAGCCTGGGCTCTCTTCATGCCTGTCTCAGAATTCCACTCTACTCATGCTGTTTCTTAGAAAAGGCCTTTCCCATGCTGCATCAGCTAAACTTTTGCCAATTCTGTAAGCCTATCCTAAAACACCCTCTGCACTGGGCTGGTGGCTTGTAATCCTAGCACTTAGAAGAGTAAAGTGGGAGGATTTGCATTCAAGACCAACCTGGGCTCTAGCAAATTCCAGTCCAGCCATGACTACATAGTGAGTGAGACCTTGTCTCAAAGAAAAAGAAAAAAATAAAGACCAGGATCAGGACCAGAATCCATCCCAGTGGAGTGCCTGGTAGGTGATGGAGATAACTGTGTGTGACCTTTCCTCCCTCACTCTTAGACAGATCTGGATGAGATGATCCCCAGGGCTGCCTCCAGCCCCAACCCTGTATAACTAGTGATTTCTTTGATCTCTCAGCCTCTTTGGATGACCCAAACTTTGGGCAGGTATCAGGAGTATATCTGAAATCCTCCCACCTCTTTGGAATTAGCTAATAAGGCAATTGTGCAAGGTTACCAGGAACCTCCAAATGGCAGATGTAGCATCAATCCAACAAGATATGACCCCAGTGGGAAAGTCCCACTGCCCCAGGCTACTGAGAACCAGACCTGCGAAGAAAGCCTCAAAGCCTCATTTACAGTCAGTCGCCTTTCCTTTCGACACACTCACACTGTCGTATGAACACCAGAGGACAAGCTCAGGGCCACCATGTTTTCTATTCCAGTCTCCAGCCATCTCCAATAAACAGTTCATCCCCCTCCCCCAACACAAGGACCTGAGTACCTATCACATACTCAGAATGACACTCTGCCCCTTTCAAGCTGGACACTTGGGCCACTGCTCCGAGACTCCCATCCATGGGCTCTCATTACCTACTGAAGCCGCATGGAATTAATGCTAATCTGAAGCCAAGGTCCTCAGATTCAGATAGAATCTGACTTGCAATTCCAGTTCTGTTACACCCTAGGCAGGTAATCTTAGACATGCTATTTACTCTCCTTGAGCTTCAGCCCATTAATCTATTAACAGGGCAATGAGGACTCCGGGGGGAGGGGTGGCTCCCTGTAAAGTGCATACTTAGCATGTTCAAGAGACTCTGGGTTCACTCTGTAGAACCAAACCAAACCAAACACCAGAGTGACAGTTGTGGACATTTTATAAGATTTCAGGAAAACACACATCAATGCAAGAATGTCAAACGTAAGCATTATTTCTATTGCTGTTTGCCTTCATTCTTCCAGGAAGCTGCTTAATGTATTCTTTCAAAACTAGGTGCAGAGATATCTGAGGCAGAATTTCTCTAAACAAAACCAGGAATAAATAATATTAATGCAGCTGGGCATGGTAATGCATGCCTTTAATCCCAGCACTTGGGAGGCAGAGACAGGCAGACAGACCTCTGCGAGTTCGAGGCCAGCCTGGTCTACATAGTGAGTTTTGGGACAGCTAGGGTTACATAGTGAGACCCCATCATAAAAAAAACTACTACTACTAATAATAATAAGATGATGCTCTAAGGACCCAAATAGACTTCAAAAAGCACAAAGAAGGTTTGAGGTTCAGAGAAGTGACAGGCTTTGCCAAAGGTCACACAGCATGAGTAAGTACGTAGACTGACAGGTATCCAAGGGCAGAGTGTGAAATGGAAGTGTGAGAAGAGGTCAGAGTAGAGATATTGAGCTGAATCCACAGACAAGCAGCCCACGAGGCCCTTCAGGTGACATTGCCCCATTTCCCATGCCCAGCAAGGCCTGGCATCTGCCTGTTTTTGGAACTGCTCCTTCTGGATTCTTGAGTTTGTAGTAGCTTCCCAGAAACACTAGGTAAATATGTATATTATTAACCAATAACCAGCCCCAGAGCTCTGCAAGGGTCCCCATACAACTTTCCCTCAAGACAAGCCGATTGGTGGTGGCACATGCCTTTAATCCCAGCACTCAAGAGGCAGAGGCAGGTGGATCTCTGAGTTTGAAGCAAGTCTGGTCTACAGAGTTCCAAGACAGCCAGGGCTGTTACATAGAGAAACCCTGTCTCGAAAAACAAAACAAAACAAACAAACAACAACAAAAACCAAACAAATAAAAGTCTCTTTCTTGTTTAACATCAATTTATTTTATTATTTTTTGTGGTTCAGAGGGTCAAACATTGAACTACTTGAGCTGTGTACATTCCAAACCTCAGGTTGACTCCCTCCTTCTTTAATGCACAGCTCCTCTAAGCATCATCTCAGATGCGCTTAACAAGATTCTCTCTCAGGACCTTACTGTGGGGACTCTGAACCCCAGTACCTGGGGTACATGTGACATTGATGTAAATCAAGGATCAGCATCTTGGAATAGTCTGTTTCTCCCAGAGACCCTAAGAAAAGCTTGAAGTATGTTTTGTTTAGTATCTTTCCAAAGAAAATAGTCTGACATGGGCTGTTCATCTAAAGTGTAGTAAGGAGTCCCCAGTACACTTCCAAAATGTTCTTTATTCTGTTTTTGGTGGATTTGTCTTACTTTGAGACAGGGTCTCACTATGTAGCTCTGGCGGGCTTAGAACTTGTTACATAGACCAGGCTGGCATCAAACTCTGCCTCTGGAGTGCTAGGATTGGAGGAGTGTGCCACCACACCAGGCTTGCTTTGTTTTCTTGAGACAGGGTCTCTCATAGCCCAGACTATCCTCACATTCACTATATAGCTGAGGCTGGCCTTGAAATCCTGATCCACTGCACCCTGCTAACCTTCAGAAATGTCTGGCTGTGGTTAACCCCAATCATGAAGAAGCTGGAGATGCTAGGGCTGAGCTGGTATGTTAAGCTTCTTGTTGATACCCCCACTCCTTTTTCCTTTTTCCTTTTTGAGATGAGAGTCTTGCTATGTTGCTCAGGCTGGTGTCAGACTCATGAATTCAAGTGATTTCCCCCCCAAGTCTCCTAAGCCCTGGCACAGCCGTGTACCACCACACCTGACCATGATTCTTTCTTTAGGCTGTTTCATTGTTTTTATAGTTCCACTCTGTCTCCACCTGCAACTCCTCTCCCCTGTGCGCGGGAACGCGTCTTCATGGACAGAGTCTGCGTCTGTCCAGTATGGCAGGGTTATTATGTCAGTCTAACCTCATGGACCCCAGGCTGTCTGCCTCTCCCACTGAGCACATGCATGAACTGCTCTGTCATCTGCAGCAGAAAATCTGGCTTAGGCATCCACCTGAATGAGGGACTTCACTGACATCTCAGACATCTAATTTAAGCACATTCTAACGTGTGTGTGTGTGTGTGTGTGTGTGTGTGTGTGTGTGTGTGGTCAGTCTAGGATTCAGTAGATGCCATCATTCTAGATTCCTCAGCTTCCAAAATTTTAGAGTAAAACTCTAAAAGCATCAAAGATCCTTTGACTGTGGACTCTATGAATCCAGAATTTCATGACTTTGTGTGTGTGTGTGTGTGTGTGTGTGTGTTTAATGAATTTTGTGGTTGACATGGTAACAAGCAGTGCCCACTTGGCCTGGGTTTTTGTGTTTATGTTCTATAAGTTGCGTCTCAACCCCAGGATTCCTTCTGTGGGTTCCACTAAAGGCAGAAGGAGATGGCTAGGGGAAGAGAAGGATTGCCATTCTTCCTGGGGTCACAGGGCAATCCAACACTAAACCCCAGCTGAGTTCACCCACCCCATCTCCCTCAAGCCCTTTAATGTCCAGACCCTGAGGAGAAGCAATCTCCTTCACAGTCCTTCCTCTCTGGCCTGCCCCAGAGTCCAGTGGAAGAGAATTTAGCGGGAGGCTGGTGTGCTGCTGAATGGGTGACAGGGAGGGAGGGGTAAGCCAGGGCAAGGAGCCAGGGAAGGGAACACAGAGATTCCTTAGGGAGCTCGGTAGCCTTCCCCAGAGAGGAGGAAGGAACAGAGGCCGGAAGTGGGGGTGTGGGTAAGGGCACTGGTAAGGGTGGGGTGACCAGTATTGTATTGTGGGCCTAGATCTGGGCTTCCGGTGATTGACCCGCTGGTGACAAGAGGACTCCAGCCTCGTGCCCCGGGGATTGTCTGGTTCAGCCAGACCCTATCCTATGACTGTTCGTCCCCCTGCCTGAGTCAGACTCTCAGAAAAACTTACGGAACCCATCTCAAAAAGCGCCTTCTTGGAGGGCTCTCTGACCAAGAAAGAAGGGAACCAGGACGAATACAGCATCACACTAGGGTTTAGAGTAAAACACTCGCAGGTGTTTCCAGTCCAGGACTATTCTTCCTACATTCCAAAGGACTCAAAATGGTCCCTGGACTTCATTGTTTCTGACGAGGATGACGTGCCCCAGGCCACCTCCCAGGAGCAATCTGGACCCCCTCCTCCAGCCCTTCCGGCAGAACAGTCCAGCACAGCACAGGACTGAAGCTGCCAAACCCGATTTTCCGGTGGCTGCCCAAGGCTGGCTAAAGCAGGAAGCCCTCCTCCTGGCATGGACCCCTCAGGCTGCCGTTCTCCTCCCCCTCACCTGATTCCCTGCCTGGGCTGTGCGCTCGGCACCTGTGCCAGCTGTCCTAGGGTGCCACCACTTCCTCCTCTACCTGCTTGCCATCTCCCCTGGCCTGCTTCCCCCAGCACCATACGGTGTGGGCCGGTGCTACCCGTCTCTGGTTCAGTCTTCCCGTCTCCAGATGGAGAACAGCGGCCTTCCCACAGAGCAACTCAGGGGGAGGGGTCGAAAAGTCGATGTGAATAGCGAGAGGGCCCCTCGTTTGCTTTGGTGGGTTGGTGTGGGGTTGGGAGCACAGCTAGGGTGTGAGGAGGAAGCGCTGTTTGTGGGACTGTCTAGGTAGAACTGCTGGAATGAAGGGTGCAAGGTAAGGGGTGTGTGTGTGTGTGTGTGTGTGTGTGTGTGTGTGTGTGTGCGCTCCCTCTGGATTCCTTATGTTATCTAGCCGATGGGAGATGGAAGAGAAGAAAGAGACAGACACCATCCTTAAAGCTTCCAGGTTCCCAGTGTTCTGGCTCCCGTTGAGGAAGACCTCTCCTTGTCTTCACCTGTCTCATCTCCAGAACTAGCCACCTCCCTGCAAGCACTACTGAGTCAGAGCTGCAGATCGAGAGGCAGAGGCACCTGAGGAGTTGCAGATCAGCCAGGGCCCTTCACCTAAACCCAGGCCCCTGCTGCCGTTGCCCCACAGCTCAAGCCCCCTCCTTTAGTCTGGGAATCATCCCTGTGTTCTCAGCCACCAAAGAACTCTGGTGGGGTGAAAGAGAGTGAGTTGCACCCAATCATCCAGGGGCGCCATCTAAAGTGAAGGAGTGGGTACCTCTGGCTGTGGCTTCCTCTGAGAGCCCGGAGGGGGAGGAGAATTGGGAACCTGGAGGAGGAGGGGTAATGGAGGAGAAGTCATTGCAGATGGAGCTAAAAATAGCTGGAAGAGATGATGTCATCGAGTTCCCTCTGCTTATCACCCCCCCCCATACACATACATAGAAACACATACACACATTCAAAGACACGGATACACAGGGACATAAGCAAAGGCATGAACGCTTGCCCTGCACACAGTGACACTGGGGGGAGGCATTTGGGCCTCAGGGCTGCAAGGGCAGGGAAGTCTGGTGAGTGTGTCTACCTGTGTGTGCCTGAGTTTGCATGAGTCCGATTGCATGAGTCTATGTTTATATGCTTATGTTCTTGTGTGTGGGTGTATGTATGTTTGTGTCTGTGTATGGGCATGCCTCCTGCAAGGGGTGGGTGGGTATCTGTTGCATTCTTGTTAGTGCTGATCTCTGTTCATAGCATGTGCCTGAATACATGCATTTGCTAATTATGTTGTATACATGTGAATCCACTTAGATTTACATGTCTACATTTGTTAGTGGACTATGTCATGTAGTTGGATGTACAGATTCTTTATGGGCCTCGGACACTGGTCCAGCCACCTTCCAGGTGCAATTAAAGTCCAGCAGCTTATTTCCATACCTCGGAGCCCAGCACTCTCTGGATCCAGTGTAACTGTGAATTATCTGCCCTAGCCCTCCCCACAGGATCTCATGCTCTAGCAGGCTTATAGTAGATGTACTTAACTCATTTTCCTCTTGGGAGAGGAAAATGATGTTAGCCAGGCTTCTTAAACCCCAGAGGATAGGCCACCAAAGGTCTTAGGGATTGCTCCCACCCCCCAGTCCTCACACTGGCCCATGTGCAAATCAACTCATTAGAGACAAAGACACTCGCGATGTTTCTACCACGAGACACAACCCCACAGAAACACAACCCACGGAAACCTAGTTAAACCCTATGACACATGGGCACGCACTCAGAAATCCAAATGGAAAATCCCCAGGCCAGACAGAGCGCAACGCCCTCCCCTGTTCCTGGGCTCAAACTCAGTCTTGCCCCACCCCCAGTGCCCCAGCTCAGCTGGCAGTCCTGGAAAACGCTGACCTCAGAGGATGGCTGGGGGCTGAAGGTGACATGTCCTCCTCCTACACTAACCATTCTGCGCCCCTCCCTCCTGCAGGCTGCCCCCTCCCCCTCCTGACCTTCATTTTCAGTTGAGCTGATGCTGCTTTGGTTTGCCTCGGCCCTCACAAGCACTCCTTGGCTCTCTGGGCTGAGAGCAGAAGCACATTCGGTCACAAAAGGCATATCTAGTCACATGTGCCTTAATGCGCGCATTCTCCCGTCACACCCAGGAGCAGCCACACGTACATACTGACCAGCACCCAGGGTACCTCATACTAGAGCACTTGTGGGGTTCTGTCTGTCTGTCATCCGGTCTCTCTCTTATCTGTGCCTGCTTGTTCTTTCCAAGATGCCTTGTGCCCATGGGAGTGTAAGGCAGGAGAGCCCCTTACCTCACAGGGCAGATCAAAATGCTGAGAACAAAGATGGGTTTGTCTGGCTGACCTTGTCCTGTCCTTCCGCTGTCTAACTGTGGTTCACGTGTGCTGTCCCTAAAGTTCACCCCTAAGAGTATCCAGCCCCGACCCTATCCTCATGCCCTGCAGAGTGGGGACACTTCAGAATGGGGTAAGACAGCTTAAGCAGAATGATTGTATTTGTTGTTCACTGTGACAGCCCTCTGGAGGAGCAGGTCCAGTGCAAGACAAGCTTCTGGGCATTTCTAGAGGATTAGAAAGCCCCCAGGTTGACAGAGGTGTCTGAGAACTGGAGAGAGAAAAGAGAAGGAAGATTAAAAAAAAAAAAAAAAGTATTTGTGGAGGCTAGAGGAGATAACTCAGTGAAGTCCTAGTCCTATTAGCTCCTGAGGTCGATCCCAGAACCCAGGTAAAAAGGCTTTCGAGTGGTGGTACATGCTGATAATCCCAGCACTGGGGAGGCAGAGACACACATGGATGTGTCCTGTCGGATGGTCAGCCGGCCTAGCCTACTTGACAAATTCCAGGCTGGTGAGAGGCCCTGTCTCCAGAAAAGGTGCATGACATCCAAGGTTGTCCTTTGGCCTACACTGCATGCATACACACATGTATGCATGTGTACATGCACACACACCAAGAAAATAGGCATGTGTGAAAACCCCACAGCTCGCCCCTCGCCCTCAAGCCCATCACTGCAGTCTTGCCATTTTTCATTAAGGCTCTCAGCATTTGGTGATCTGTGCCCTCAAGACCCCGCCATACCCTTGGGAGGGAATTCCCCAGACTGTCCCTTAGAGCACATAAGCAGTACAGGGGAATACTTTGACTTTTCAAACTCCCACCTCGAGTCGAAGATCCCCAGCCCACACTCCCCCACTGACCTTGTGGTGAGAGGATCCACACACTGGTGGTAGTATTGTTGGTGTCACTGATGTTTGTGGTCACAGTGGCAAGGTTGGTGGCAGCTGGGGCTCGGGGTTTCTGCCGGTATGTCCTCCGGCTACACTTGAACATTCTGAGACACCGGCTCCGGGGCCCACCTGTACCTGGCCTGGGGTAGGGAGAACTCATGCCCCGAGGCCGAGGGGCACGGACAAGCTGAGGGGGCCCCATGGCTGCAAAGAGCTTCTGAGGGGTTCTGCTGGCCAGGACAACTGAGATCTCTATGACATAAGGAGCCCACCTAAGGGTGGTACTCTTTGTTACAGGTTTGGCCCAGCCTCCACCCAGACAGAGATCAGACTTCCTCACAATCCTCCTCATGGAGTCTAGCCCGAGAGCAGACAAGCACAGCTTGGTCCTTTGGGGAAATGAACTCTGGTGTGTGGGGTGGGGTGGGGAGGGGAATCACTTGGTTATTTTTGTTCATCCACATTAACAATACTAACAGTATTTATTGAGCACCTACTGTGTACCAGACACTAAGCTTAGTACTTCACCAACATGATTTCATTGAATCCCACCACAGCCCTATGAGGAGATTCTATTGTTAATCTTATTTGTAGAAGTTGATTCTCAATCTTCCCATTAGTTGGAGGTTTACAAAGTCATCATAAACATTGACTTAAGTACTGCAGCTGCATGACTGTCTGAATCAAGGTCAGCTAACAAAGCTGCGTATGGTGGGTACACACCTTTAATCCTGGAAGGCAGAGGCTGGCAGATCTCTGAGTGGGAGACCAGTCTGGTCTACAGTTAGGGCTACACAGAGAAGCTCTGTTTCAAAAAACAAAAACAAAAAAAGGAGGCCGAGTATCTAACACATACATATCCTCTAAAGCATATCACAACTTTCTTGGGCTTGGGAACACTAGATTATAGTTCTTCAGCACCACTGGGCCTACTTGGGCCAGCAACACTATTAATAACATAATCATCATCAACAACAACAAACAAAAAAAACAAACTAAAACAGTTGAATAAAAATTATTGGTAGTAATTAGACTGCTGGGCAAACATTGGCTTGTAAGAGCTGGAATATATTTCTGAGGGCAGAGAGTCCTCCTGTTTAACACACCTGAGCTGGAAATGTGTGTTAGGCACTCAGAACCTTTTTCCTCTAAATCATTGCGAAAGTGACACAAGAATTGGTCTTGTAGTTACAGATGAATGTGTGACTAGGTGAATTCACAGATATGGACTCTGAATAGTGAAGACTGACTATATAAGGAAACCACCTGAGTGAGGTGTAGTCATAGAATGTAGAGGCAGTCAGGGGTTCAAATCCAATAACTGCCAAGATCCAAAGCCCAGAGCATTCACCTTTGCTATTCTATGCTCATTTATTTGTTTATTCAGGATATTCGATAACAACCAGGGACATGGAAGAATGTGAACTCCCAGAGTTTTTCCTGAGATGAAAAAGAAAGTCCCATGGAAAAGGGGGTAAGAGATGCTAACCCTGGCTTCACCGGTTCTTGTAGGAAGCAGACAGGAAAGTTAGTGTCTACCCTGCCTGCGCTAAGGTGAGGAACTTTGAATTTGCCCCGTTCTCCCCACTTTAACCAGACTCTCTCCCCTCTATCACCTCTTGTACCTTCAGTCCTTCAGGAACTTCAGGTCCCAGATTGTGGGGCCTCACCGTCCACCGCTTTGTTCTCCTTAACTTTTAGCCTCTGTACTTCTGAGCCCTCTGCCCTTACTCATGCTCTGGGCCAAAGCCTCCTCCCTGGCTCTATATGGAAGTCCTACCTGCCTCCTTAGAGACTCCATCAATGTTTAAGATAGGCTGACAGGGAGAGTTTTGGCTCTCTCTCTCTCACAAGTTATGTGATCCTAACAAGTACTTAAGATTTCTGGGCTTCTGTTTTTCCCCATATTTAAAATAGGGATTAAAAAGAAAGTCTAAAATGTGTGTGGGAGGTAGAGGCCAAGAGGATCAGGAGTTCAAGTTCACCCTTAGCTTTACAGAGTCAGTGGCCAGGCTGGACTACTTGGGACATACAACAAAAAAACCCAAACCAACCTAGAATAAACAAACAAAAAAGAAAGTCTATTTCATAGGATTGTTGTGCAGAAAAACAAAACAAAACACGTTGCACATTAAAGCCATGTTTTATTAATATAGTCTGGTATAGTTCTGGCTGGCCTGGAACTCAGAGAAATCCACATGCCTTTGCCTCCTGAGTGCTGAAATAACAGGCATGACCCACCAAGCTCAGTCCATTTGTTTAAATTTTGAGATGAGATCTCACTATCTTTTGCCCAGAAGGATTTTAAACTTGTAGGATCAAATGATCCTCTTGCTTCAACCTCCAGAGTAGCTGGTAATACAAGTTTATTATCTACAATGTTATTATCCCCTTCTCTCTGTCTCTACGACTGCCCCTTTCCTCACAAGCATAAAAAATCCACTTCCAGGCTGCAGAGATGACTTAGCAGTCAAGAATGCTTACTACTTTTGCAGAAGACCCTTTAGTTCCCAGCACCCACATTGGGTAGATCCAACTATAACTCCAGCTCCAGGGAACCTCAGACTGTTTTCTTCTGGCCTTTGTAGGCATCACGCATGTGAACACACACACACACACACACACACACACACACACACACACACTTTACCACCACCACCACCACCACCACCACCACCACCCACCACCACCACCGTCCCTCACCTAAATCCATCCCACAATCCCTCCAGCAGTGCTCTCTGTTCTGACCTCTTGTGCTCATTGCTCTGCGCCACAGAGCAGGGAGAAAGACGCATTCTAAAACCCCATAACTATTCTCTTACACAGACTAGGAAACAAAGACTAAAAAACAAATCTCAGAAATGGCCAAATAGCAGGATGGGGTGGGTCTGCCTATAACCCTAGTACTAAGGAGGCTGAGTCAGGAGGAACAAGAATTCAAGTTAGCTGGGTGTGGTGGATCATGCCTGCAATCCTAGCAACTTCAAAGGCTGAGGCCGGAGGATTGCCTCAAGTATGAGGCCAGTCTGCTCTATAGAGTGAGACCTCTTCTCAAAATAAGTAAAGCCAGACTTGGTAGCTCACACCAGCACTCTGGAGGCAAAAGCACACAGGTTTCTGAGTTCAAAGCCATCCTGGTCTATAGGACCATTTCCATGACAGCTAATCAGTGCAGAGAAATCCTGTCTCAAAATAAATAAATAAATAAATAAATAAATAAATAAATAAATAAATCAAAAATAAATAAATACATTGTCAGTGTAAGTGACTCACATCTTTAATCCCAGCACTTGGGAGGCAGAGGCAGGAGGATCTCTCTGAGTTTGAGGCCAACCTGTGCTACAGAGTGAGTTCCAGGAAAGGCAGGACCAAAACTATACAGAGAAACCCTGTCTCAAAATAAAATAAAATAAAATAAAAAGTAAAAAGTTCCCAGGTCCCAGCCGGGCGGTGGTGGCCCACGCCTTTAATCCCAGCACTCTGGAGGCAGAGCCAGGAGGATCTCTGTGAGTTCGAGGCCAGCCTCGGCTACCAAGTGAGCTCCAGGAAAGGCGCAAAGCTACGCAGAGAAACCCTGTCTTGAAAAACAAAAAACAAAAAACAAAACAAAAAAAAAGTTCCCAGGTCCCATGGTCAGATAGCTAAGAAATGACAGAACCAGAATCTGAGCACCTGAATAACTATAATATCTGAATAACTGGAGAGCAAGAACCTGTGAAGACACTCTCACTGAGAACTAGTGGCATGGGAAATCAGAAAGGGAGCCCCAGAAAGAAAGGGTTCCAGAACCTTGGCATGGGACTGTCTCCTTTGTAGGCACACAGTGCCACCTGCTGGCAGAATGGCCAGGGGTGTGCACAGAGGTCCAGAACATGGAGAGGGGGAGACAGAAGAGAAAAAGATGAGGGGCAAAAAGATAAAGGGAGGGGGCTGAAGAGATGACTTAGAGGTTCAGAGGTTGCAAAGGACCCTAGTTGGATTTCCAGCACCCACAGGGTGGTTCAAAGCCTCCTATAACTGCAGTTCCAGGGGATTTGATGTCCTCCACTGACCTCTAAGAGAACCAGGCTCACATATCAGAAATATGCAAGCAAAAGGATATTAAAAAAAAAAAAAAAACAGATGAAGGGGGAGAAGGATGGGGAACTTGAGGTTTTTATGGAAGGAAGAGGACAAAGAACCATTTCCTGTTCTGAGGAAAGAACAGAGGTTGCCAGACTGTGACCATTTCCTTGAAAGTGTGTGGTGTGTGTGTGTGTGTGTGTGTGTGTGTGTGTGTGAGAGAGAGAGAGAGAGAGAGAGCGTGTTTATTTATGTGCATATGTGTATCAGTGTGTGCATATGCATGTGTGTGCACCAATAAATGTGCGTGTACGTGTGTTCACGAGTGTGTGCATGTACTTGTGTGTGTGTGTGTTTGCACATTCAGAAGTATCAGTCCATGTTATTATATATGTGAGTTTTGTGTGTAAACATAGGGATGGCAACCTGAGCAGATGTGGGTGCCAGTGAACACACAGATTCGAGGGAAGGATCATATTACACTGCTGTGAGCAGAGCACACAGAAGTTCTGGAAAGGTACTGCTTTCCTGACTCTGCTGCTTCCTCAACCCCTTTCCTGAGACGAGGAGAGATAGATGACATATAGGTGACATTTCCAGGTGGAGATTTACTTGTTGCTTTGGGTGTTGGGAACCTGTCTCCAGGCAGTAGAGGGCAGCAGGGGCAAAGGAGGTTGATCAACCATGGGTGGAGCCAGAAGGCGGCGGGCGGCGGGCGGCGGCGGGCGGGGGCGGGCGGGCGGGCAGCAGGAGGCTTTTAAAGCACCTGCCTCACCTGTAGATGGGCAGTGCTGTGTGAGGACTGGGCAATCCATCATCTTTCTGCCAGTACACCAAGTGGCAGCTTCCTGGAGCGGTTCTGTTTCTTCAGGAGCGCAGCAGATCCTCTTCAGAACCTATTACCAAGAGCCCTGAGCAGGTGATGGCCCAGGGCAGAGATTAACCTGTGAATGGACCAGTCTGGAAACAGGTTTGGGGTGCTGGAAAAAGCCAGGGGAAGGTACCGAAAGAGTCTAAGGCTGGTCTATGAAGAAGACCAGGAAAGGCAGGTATCCAAAAAGGGAATTGAGAGTCCTACAGTGTGGGAGTCGGGCTTGTAATACCTGTGTGAGAATCTGGGGATGTTAGGATCAGGGTATTAAGTTCTGATAACAGTATCTGGGTAGTAGAGGTGGGCAGGGAACTGGGAAAGTCAGAATGGGAACTGGGAAAAGTTCTGAGATATCAGAGTCCAGACACAGGGTCAGAAATTAGTGAGAAATCACAGGATGTTAGACTCTGGTATGCCAGGGTCCAAAAAGCAGGGCCAGCCCAGGGCAGGTGGGACAGAAGGTCCCAATTTGTACATGTCTGTTTCCCAGGACCCACCATGCAGTGCTTCAAGTTCCTTAAGGTCATGATGTTCCTCTTCAATCTAATCATCTTTGTAAGTATGGCGATTGTGGGCTTTTGGGGGTTCCCTAAAAAAGCAAGTCACAATCTGAACATAGCCCAAGCTGGGGAATAGGAGACTATGTACCCAGACTCTGCCCTACAAGTTCTCCTTAATGAATAGGAAGTGAGGGTCTTCCCAAATGCTGATTCCTAGCCCCACTAAGAGCCTGGCTGCCACATGGGAGTTTGGGTGAAGATGGGAAGGTTAGGGATGGAGATGCTTCAGGCTCTCACCTCCCTTCCAGGAAGGATCAGTGTAGGTCGGGATAGGCTAGCAGGAGTGATTCCCCCTTTTCTACAGGCCTTCAAGGTTCAGAGGGGAAAGAGGGTCTGCTTAAGTTTATAGTACAAAAGTGACTACCATGAATGGAGACGTTGAAAGCAGAGCGGGCTCGTGCCTCTTAGAGTTGACTCTGGCAACCCTTATGTATTCAATAAACATTCATTGACTAGGCTGACATTGAAGGGACTGGGATTGTTGCTCAGTGGTACAGCGTTTGCTTAGCCTGCGGGAGGCCACAAACAAAAAGGAAAGCATATTCACTGACTAACACTCTATGCTACGTGCAAGGGTAGAAAGCAAGCAGGGCCACTTAACCGCCCTTGAGGATCTCGGGACCAGTAAACCAAACAGGCTGATAATTGTCAAACAGGCTGATAATTGCTATATACACTGATAATTGCAAAGTGGTACTTTCAGATTTACCACCAAGGCTAAGGGAGTCCCCGGAGGGTTGAATCTAGCCTAGTAGGAAAATACTTCCTGGAGGAAGTAGCCGAAGCTGGACATTTGCATTGGGTGGGGTGGGGGTGAGGGCTGTAAAGTGCGTAGGAAGGCCCAGAGGTAATGAAATTTGATATTGTTTAGAAAACCAGGAACAGATTATATAGGGCTTGTTTGAGAAGCTGAGCCATGAGGCCCAAGCCCTGGAGATAGAGACAGAAGAAAGAACACAGTAAACGAAGGGGTTCCTTGCAGAGGGGTGGTAGAACAGAAGTAGAAGAAGTCTTAGAAATAGCTTGAGCAACGCGGGGAGAAGGAAGGGTCATCCCCCAGGCTCCTGTGTGCTCAGTGGAGGTGCAGGGATATTTGAAAGCCACACGCCTGCTAGCAGCCAATGGAGCTAAAGGGTGGGTGGAACCCTGGCAACAACAAGGGAAAGTCTATCTTCCACCCCCTCCCCAACCTCCGTGAATATTTTAGAAACCCTGATCTCAAAAAAAGTGAGTTTTGGAAACTGGAAGTATTAGAGATGAGCAGGAAAATAGCCACTGTGAAGGAGGCATGGGGCAGTAGGAAGGAAGGACAAGAAAACAGTGGTCAGGGCCACCAGAGAAGAATGAGCGAGAGGGGAGAAAGTAGAAGCACGAAGTGTGCACCAGCTTAAAGAAAGTGGGCAAAGGAGCCGGGCGGTGGTGGCGCACACCTTTAATCTCAGCCCTCGGAAGGCAGAGGCAGGAGGATCTCTATGAGTTCAAGTCCAGCCTGGTCTACAGAGCGAGTTCTAGGACAGCCAGGGCTGCAGAGAAACCCTGTCTCAAAAAACTAAAAAGAAAAAAAGAAAAGAGGAAGGAAGGAAGGAAGAAAGAAGAGAGAAATGGGGCGGAGGGTAGATAGTCTCTTCGACTCCAATGTGGTCTGTGCCTTGGACTTCCTTTGGCTGCCTTGAATTAGTTTCATTCATATAACTGAAGGAAGTACGAAGATTTCAACAATTGGGAGAGCCGGGACTCTGGACTGATAGGGTTAAAGGCAAATCCAGTTTGGTTTCTGTCCTCTGTTGCCCAGGCCTTGCCATACTGGACAGAACAAGGTAGGAAGGCCAGACTCCTTGAAATTTGACCCTGTAGGCTAGGAGCCCAGCTCTCTTGTCCTTAAGCAAACATCCTGGGATACAACCACACTATACATCTCTTTACCCCCGCCCCAGACTCAGTTCCTTAGCTGGACAGTGGGAGCTGGGCACAAGTCAGTGTCCAGTGCTGATCCACCGAAGCCCTTGGGTCAGCAAAGAGTTTTCTAGGACCTGTGGGACCAGGGCCTCCATTGAACCCCCTCAGAGCCTCGAGATCATCACCTCTGAACCCTGAGGTTAAATCAGTGTCTTGAAGAGAAGCCGTAGTTGGGTTCAACCTCTGTTTCCTCAGTTTTTACTTGTCAGGCAGTGGTCTAGGTGGAAAAGGAGTCTGGCAGCTGATTCCACCCTGAAGAGAAATCAAATAGGGCCTTTGGGTAGATGAACCTCTCAACCTCTGCCCCTTTCAAGGTTTCAAGCAGGTGGAAGCCTCACCCTGCTGTTACTATAGTGACTGTTGAGCCAGCTCCACACTACCACCCGCCTGCTTCCATGTATCAGAGAACAGAGTTATTGTAGGCACCCACAGCCCAAGAATGAGTGACTAGACCTGTTTTCGTTCCTACCTATGTGGCAGGACCCTGACTACAGAAAAAAGAAAGTTTTAGGCCTCCTCCCAGCCTGTGGATATTTCTAGAACCCCCCATCTCATTTTTATCTTCCCAGGTGAACAGACTGGTGAATTTATGTGTCCCAGTTCCCATCTTTCTGGTACTAGTTGATGTTTCCCTCCACACACAATAGGTAGCTAGAATCCCTGGTCAAGGGAAAGTTTCCAGACTTGATGGTGAGAAAGGGAACCGTGACTAGCACCGTTTCAAAGACTGACTTCTGTCCCCAGCTGTGCGGTGCAGCCCTGTTGGCTGTGGGGATCTGGGTGTCCGTGGACGGGCCGTCCTTCCTGAAGATCTTTGGGCCACTGTCATCAAGTGCCATGCAGTTCGTCAACGTGGGCTACTTCCTCATCGCGGCCGGTGCTGTCCTCTTTATCCTTGGTTTCCTGGGCTGCTACGGTGCTCACTCGGAGAGCAAGTGTGCGCTCATGATGGTGTGTCAGACCCAGCTCCCCAAACCACAACCGAGGGTCCCTTCATCCCCGACACCAGCCCCTGGGGAAGCCCAAAAGCTTACCCTGCATTCCGGGAGCCTCACCGTGGGGAGCCCCTGCCTCTTTGATGGGAGCGGGTAGGGCAAGGAAGGCGGTCTCCCTAAAGTGTGCTTCCTTGTCCCCCACCCAGTTCTTTGTCATCCTCCTCATCATCTTCATCGCCGAGCTCGCAGCGGCTGTGGTTGCTTTGGTGTATACCACAATGGTGAGGCACAGGGACGGGGCAAGGAGGAAAACTGACCAAAGCCCCCCAGAAGTGGGTGGTGACCTGTGAATGGCTACTTCCCCTGCCAGTCTCTTAACGCTGGCCCGACCCATCCAGGCAGAACAGTTCCTGACGTTGCTGGTGGTGCCTGCCATCAAGAAAGACTACGGTTCCCAGACTGAATTCACCCAAGTGTGGAACTCTACCATGGACGGGGTAAGGTGGGCTGGGAGGATTTGGGAGTGGAGAGGAAAAACAAAAACAAACACGGCCCAATCAATCACCCACCCTACTTCATCAATCACCCACCCTACTTTGTCTGCAGTTGAAGTGCTGTGGTTTCAATAACTATACAGATTTTAACGGCTCACGTTTCGTCGAAGAGAATAAGGTCTTTCCTTCTTACTGCTGTGGCAAGCCTAGCAATAGCACCGAGGGACCGTGCACTGAGGATAAGGCCAGAAATGAACCAGTACAGGTATGGGCTGACGTAGAATGGTGGGGTTCCTTTTTTTATTTTTCAAGACAGGGTTTCTCTGGGTGTCCCTGGCTATCCTGGAACTCACTCTGTAGACCAGGCTGGTCTTGAACTCACAGAGATCCACCTGCCTCTGCCTCCTGAGTGCTGGGATTAAAGGCGTGTACCATCACTGCCTGGCTTGGCTGGGATTGTTTTAATGGCCTTACAGTAGTAGTAAATGGGTCAGAGGAAGGGCACTGTCAGCTATAAACACTTTCTCCCCTCCCCCAAGGGTTGTTTCAAACAGCTTCTGCATGACATCAGAACCAATGCGATCACTGTGGGTGGTGTGGCAGTTGGAATTGCGGCCCTGGAGGTAAGTCAGTGAAGAGACTGGACCTGGGTATCAGTACAGATTAGCCCATCTCTGAGACTTCTCTAGAGGAGAAGATTTCTTGTGTTTTCATTCTGGAGCTGAGGACTGAACCCAGAGACCTATGGATGCCAAGCATGTCCTCTACCATCGAGAAAGCAATGCTTCGTGGAGGCTATTCAGGGTGGGCAGGAAGCCAATCCTTGATCTCAATCATGGCCTTTCGTGTCTCCCTGTTCCTCCCCACCAGCTGGCTGCCATGATTGTATCCATGTATCTCTACTGCAATCTGAAATAAGACTGCGTCTACCTCCCCACTTGCTGCTGCCACATGGAAACCAGGAAGAGGCACTTGGCACAGCTAGGCAGCGGTGACCTGGGTGGAGATGAAATCTAACAACGTCATTTGGGCTGAAAGTGGATTTGCCTTTGCTTGCTCTGGACTTTGGGCTAAATAGGGACCACCTCTTCCGGGCTGTGTGTCTGTCTCGTCCTTTTACTGGTGGGGCTGGGGAAACATCTGTTCCAGAGTTTCTGAAGCAGCCCCTTCTGCCCATCTCCTTAGTCTTTTCTTCAACCCTCGACACTCCCTTAATATAAAAGTGGCTCTTGATGATCCCAGCGCTCCACTGGTGGATGAAGGCACTTATAGCCTGGGCATATTCAAGTCCAGCAAGGTCATAGGATGGATGTGTAGAAGGCATTTTGGAACCTATAAACCAATGAAAACATTTCTATTTCGACTGTGTATACTTGGAGAGATGGGGCCAGCTTGCCTAAATTGCACTGCTTTTTGTGAGGCTGGAGACTCAGCAGGGTGGAAGTGAGGTAGGTATTTGGGTTTCAGGTCCGGGAGGGAGAGTAAAAATGGGCAAGAGGGCACGGAGGAAGTGGGAGCTGGGTTGGTCTGCCTTTATGTGTCATGAGAGGACTTTGTCCTGAAAGTTCTCCCTCCTGGTGAAGGGCACTGGACTGGAAAGCTATGAAAGTAACAAGCTTGTGCCAAGTCAAGGAGGGGAGAACAGAATTATTGTCAGGGCTGTGGGGGTGGAGTCACTCTTTGGGCTCCAAGAAGCCCTCCAGGAACCCTGATGAGTAGCTCTAAGCTATGTGCCCTACTTTAGAGAATGTTAAAATCTTCCCTTTGGTATTGGCCTATTCACTGCTCTAAAGATCCATATCTTCTTGGGGGAGTTGATTTACACATTTTTTTTTTTTTTTTTTTTTTTTTTTGGTTTTTCGAGACAGGGTTTCTCTGTGTAGCTTTGCGCCTTTCCTGGAGCTCACTTGGTAGCCCAGGCTGGCCTCGAACTCACAGAGATCCGCCTGCCTCTGCCTCCCGAGTGCTGGGATTAAAGGCGTGCGCCACCAACGCCCGGCGATTTACACATTTTTATTGGAGGACAACAGGGGAGTGGGTCTCTCCCATCAATGGGAGCATTCACAGGTTCTTCAGCCAATCCAGACTTGTACCCCCTGAGGGTGGCTGGGCACACTGGGTATGTTCCCATCATCTTGAACGGGAACTGGGTGGTTGTAGGGTGTGGCCTGGTTGGCCATGGTGGCACATTTAGTGTATGGTCTGAAATCATAATTATAGCAAGGCTCCCTACACAATGACCACCAGCACTGGCTCCTTCACCCAAGCATCCTTTTCTTGTTTTTTTTTTTTTTTTTTTTTTTTTGTGTGTGTGTGTGTGTGTGTTGTTGTTGTTGTTGTTGTTTTTTTTTTTTTTTTTGAAACAAGGTCTACGTAGTCCTGGTTGTCCTAGAACTTGCTCTGTAGACCAGGTTGAGCCTGCAACTCAGAAAGCTACCTACTTCTGCCTCCTGAATGCTGGGGTTAAGGGTGTGTGCCATCACACCTAGCCAAGATCTCACTTGTTTTGTTGTTTTGAGATGGCGGGTCTCATGTAGCCGTGAACTTTCCATATGGCTGAGAATGACCGTGAATCCCGCCTGTCTCCGAGGTGCTGGGTTTACAGGTGGCTGTCACCACACCTGGTTTTATGTGGGATCACACCCAGCTTCGTGTGTGCTAAGCAAGCACTTAACTGCTTGAGGTACACCCCTAGTCTTTACTTAGTTTTACAGCCAGAGAGTCCCACAGCTTTCCAGCTGAAAAACTGAGGCTGAGACTTCGACCAGACTGCCTCCTGCAACTGGGTAGCCCTTGCTTAGTACAGTGATAGTCCAATCTGAAGAACCTGACCAGAATGTCCCTAACAAAAATCTGAATGTCTTTTAAGCCAGATGGCAGTGGTGCATGCCTTTAACCCCAGCACTTGGGAGGCAGGGGTAGGTAGATCTCTGAGTTCAAGGGCAGCCTGGGCTACAGAGTGAGCTCCAGGACAGCCAGGAGTACACCGAGAAACCCTGTCTTAAATAAACAAACCAACTGAATGTCTCTGAACTTTAAGTAGCAGTGCTAAGATGGCTGTTGACACAGGACAGTAGCTGCTACCAAGCAAAGCCGTTTGACTAACTGGCTTCCCTCCTCCCTTCCCTTTGGCACCCCACCCCCTACCCCCCATCTGTCTCTACGGGCTTTTCCAGAGCAGCCCACAACTATCACCCACTTGCTGGGCCCAAAAAGGAGCAGAGACTTGGCCAGCGCCACGCAGCTTCAGTCACTGAAGCCTGACTGAGGGTCTACTAGAGCTCTAGGCAGAGAGAGGAATTAGTCGGCCGCCACCCTTTGCCAGCCTTTGCCAGCATACTGTGCCTTGCACACAACCACTCGGTTCCTTCCATAGGTACCCGTGTGGAAGCAGGGGTGGGAAGGGAAGAGGGATTCCTCTGCCCAGGGAGGGCTGCCACTTCATCTTGGGCTAACTGCTTCTCTGTCCCTGCTTTGCCACCTGAACCGCTGTCTCTAGCTCCAGCCAACACGGGAGGGAGTCAGGGTGGTAAGCAGTGTCAAAGCCACCGCACTGATGCCATTGTAGTCCTCAACTCCAGGCACTGTAAGAGAGGCCAGGACAGCGAACAGATAAAGGGTAGGAATTCCAGTAAGTTCCTGACTCCTTGGCAAAAGATCTATACCCTTTCTTACAATGCAATCTACTAAGGTCCTTATCTTAATCCTTCAGAGAGACTTAATTTAAAGGTCACGTTCCCCTGCCTTGGGCTATCTGATTCCCAGTGGACCATACTGTCCATTTTCTGGTGACTAACTCAGACTTTCCTATGCTCTTTTGAGTTACTAGCCTCTTGAGAATCTGAAAACCATGGCCTTTTTCTCCAGAAAAACATCCCTATATGGAATTCTGCACACAACCAATCCAGAAGGCCACAGAAACACTCACTTCTCTGTCTGCTTGCCCAGTATCCTCCTACAAAATCATCTCCCACACCCCTGGTTCCGCCACTGCTTTTAGCCCAATCACGTCTGTCTTCACTATTTACATGCTCTCCCATTCCCTCATCCTCCCCCAAGTTTCTCTTTGTGGTCTCTTCTAGCTACTGCACTTCTGGGGACAGGTGCTGGGCCCAGACGAACAAGGAAGGGACCAGACTGACAGTAAACAGTGAGGAAGGGGTGTGAGATGGCTGCTTGGAGCTAAGGCCGGAACAGAAATAAAGTCAGCTGGTCCCAGGGCGAGCCTGCTTAAAACAAATAAAAACAAAAGACTTGAAGCTTGAGACTTGGGCATCCCCTGGTGGCCAAATGGCTTCCACACATAAGAAAAAACTATGGCAGACAGTAAAAAACCAAAGCACATCACCATCCGTCCAGATGATTCTCTCCCTCACCACCATGCCATGCTCCCCACAAAACCATCACAAAACACACCCCTAGAGGTTTTCTTCTTTTTTAATCAATGACCACCTTTATCCAGCTTTGGAAATCTGGACAAAAAGAAGGCTGAGAGGAGGCCTGGTCCAGTGTCTAAGGGTCTCTGAGTGAGTCTGCCAGCACATGGTCCAGCTGGGCCTGTCATCAGTTGGGCACAGCAGTTTCCTGAGTATGAACCAGTCCCACCCTCAGGGCAGCGTCCTGGTCCAGAGAGGAATAAAGGCCCCAGGCTGGGCCTATTCCCAAGGCCTTCAGGACGGTCAATAAATAGGTTAGATTCTGAGCCAGGCCTGGGAGGATGGGGTGTAAAAAGGGCAGGATCAGCTGCCCAGGGATCCCAAAGAGGTCCTGGGTAATCTCCTGCCCTTCTCCAACAAGGAAGTAATAAATAGACCTTAACCTCAGGAACAGGGGTGTTGGAGCAGGGGATCCTTCCCCTCAAAGTTAGTAATGAAATCTCATGTTAAAAACAAACCAGCCCTAACCCCTACCAGCATCTACAAAATCCTACAGGATGGGGCGACGGGCCAGCCTGCCTGGGGTACACAGTACCCAGCCCTGCAGGGTCCTGGAGGAGGCTTCATGTTTGTTCAGCGGCCCCTGGGGCTCCTTCTTCCTTTGGGGGTGGCTCCAGGAAAATAGGGGTGACTGGTGGTGGCTTCTTCACTCTGAAATGTAACAGAAGAATGATCTAGAGAAGATGACATGCTCCAACCCCAGGAAGGCATTTCCCAGGGCAGGCGACATGCTCCAACCCCAAGAGGGAATCTCCCAGGGTGGAAGAGGCGACTCACGAGTATGGGGAGGCTGGGACCCCCACCACCAGAAAGTGGTTCTTCTTCCGAAATAATCTCCACAGGCCCTGGTGGTTACCACGAACATCCAGGTCCCAAATATGGAGGCACTGGCAGGGATAGAGCAGGAGAAAGGGATGGGTCAGGAAGTGTGGAGACCGCCCACTGAAGGTCTAGCAGTTGCCTCAATCTTCAAGAGCAAACTCCTCTGGAGTATGGATTTGAGCAAGGGTTTAGAAGAGAGGTTTTGTGTCTTTGTTTTTTGAAACAGAGTTTCTCTGTGTAGCCCTGGCCATCCTCGAACTTGCTCTGTAGACCAGGCTGGCCTTAAACCTAAGAGATCCACCTGCCTCTGCCTCCCTGAGAACTTGTATTAAAGGCATTCACCACCACAGAACCACACCTGGCCAGGAAGTGGGGTTCTTGAGAGCATGAAAAGGTTCTGAGGTTGAAAACTCTATAACAAAGACTCTCTGCTAGGTGGGGCAATGCATGTTGGTGAGGGTACTTCTGAGGCACCTTGGCAAGCTGAGTCCAGGTGGTGAAGTCATCATCTTTTTCCATTCGGATAAAGGCCACATAGGTATGGCCCTCTGTGTCTGGCAGGAAGGAGTCCTCACAAGGGTCCTTGCTGTGGTCCAAAACCTCGGCTTCGCTGCATTGGGGACAGAAAAGTAAGGCCAGGACAGGACACACTTCCCAGGTGTGGTGAACGCTCTGTTGCTACTGAAATTCTTTTTATTTATTTAATTATTTTTGGTTTTTCAAGACAGGGTCTCTCTCTGAGCCCTGGCTGTCCTGGAACTTGCTCTGTAGATCAGTCTGGCCTCAAACTCAGAGATCCGCCTGTCTCTGCCTCCCAAGTGCTAGGATTAAATGTGTGTGCCAACAGCACCCAGCCATCTTGAAATTCTTTGTAATGTTTGCACTAGAGAACTCTGGTTTTCATTTTCTATAGTGCCCATAAATTGTGGTACTAAGGAAGCCTGTATTTTATTCCTTATCCCCTGCCAGGCATCCCAGTTGCTTTAGGCCATACCTGAGCAGCCTGTGAATTTCCACTTCATAAGCTTCTTTCTTCAGACTGATGGGAAGAAGAAATGAATCAAGGGAAGGCGAGGCCCTCAGGCCCGTGGACAGGAAAGGGCAGGGCGAAGGGTCACATGGGGAAAGGCACAGCACACTAGGGCTGAGGTAAATACCCAAGGCCCTGGACAGGAAAGAACCAGCAAGGACTGGTCATCAAGCCTGCAGCTGTCCACCCCCTTGACCTGCTGCCAGCCTCTACCTGTCTACATTCCTGAGCTGGACACCTGGAACCGTGTTGAACTTGTGCTTCTTGAAGTAGGCTTCCTGGAACGGGAGCGAGGACAAAGTCAGGGCCGCCTTTAGTCTGCCCACACTTGCTCACTGACCCACCGCAGAACCACAAGACCCAAACAATGGAGTACAGCCTGGAAAGGGCTCTCTGACTGCCTCCAGCCTTCCATCTTTGACAAGCTTTAATTTGGGCTGGTCCCTTGGCTCATGCTACTGATCCCTGAATTAGTCCTGTTCCCCCTGGTTTTCCCCAGGCTTGCTGCAGAGCCTTAGAAATAAAGAAGCAAGATGGAGGAAGGAGGGTCAGAAGTTCAAGACCAGTCTCAGCTACATAGTTTGGAGACAGCCTGGGATATAAGAGACCCTAAAAAAAAACAGAACAAGAGCCTGAGAGATGGCTCAGAAGTTGAGAGCACCGACTGCTCTTCCAGAGGGCCTGAGTTCAATTCCCACCAACTCACAACCATCTGTAATGAGATCTGATGCCCTCTTCTGGTGTGCAGGCATACATGCAGACAAAATACCATATACATAATAAATAAATAAATCTTCAAAAAAATTAAAATATGATTTATTAAAAAAACCAAGAGGTGGTGGTGGAGACACATGAGAATGCGCGCGCACGCGCACACACACACAGTGAGTGAGCTAGCTTTCTGTTGGATGAAGCCAATAGCCCAGATGGGTCAGAAGGGAGGAAACTGCTGATTCTGGCACCATGAATGACCTGAGGAAGCACTTGGCTTCCTTAGGAAATAAGGCTCTTTTATTAGCTTCCTCTGGGGGTCTTGCTGTCTTCCAGGATGTTCCAAACTAAATACACCCCTTGCAGCTGGACTGTTTCAAATGTACTCTTATTATAACAGGAGAGGGGACCTCCAGATACATCCAGGTGGAATGGAGGGGGCTAGGGACATCCTGGCTAACCTCAGGCCGAAACATATGTGCCAATACTTGCAAGGACAGGAGAAGGCCCAGTGCTTAGAACAGGTATATCCTTTCTGCACCCACAGTTCAGTGATGGAAACAGTAGTAATGTACAATACCAGCTACTCTAATATAAAGCTTACGGTTTTTAACATATTCTTTTTACATCTATGAACTCATTGAGACTTCATAATGAGCTGGAGAGATGGCTCAGTGGTTAAGAGTACTTGCTGCTCTCTTATAGAGGTCCCTGGGTTCTCAGCACCCAATGGTGGTTTACAGCCACCTAACTCCAGTCCCAGGAGATCTAGTGCCCTCTTCCAGATTCCTCAGCTATCAGGCATGAACAGGACACACATGCAGCGGGTAAAACAGTCATAGACAGGTAGTTTGGCTGTTTTTATTTTCTGAGGGTCTTCATTATGAAGTCCAGACGGCCTCAAACTATTGCCCGTCATGCCTCAGCCTCTCAAGTGGTGGGGTCACAAGGCTTGTGATCTATGTTTGGCCCCTGGGAGGCAGCATTTTTTAAAAAATATTTATTTTTATGTGTATGGATATTTTGCCTGCCTGTATGACTGCACCATGTAGGTGCTGAGAATTGAATCCAGTTTTTTTTTTTTTAAAGATTTATTTATTTATTATGTATACAGTGTTCTGCCTACATGCATACTTGCAGGCCAGAATAGGATACCAGATCTCATTACAGATGGCTGTGAGCCACCATGTGGTTGTTGGGAATTGAACTCAGGACCTCTGGAAGAACAGCCAGTGCTCTTAACCGCTGAGCCATCTCTCCAGCCCCCCAGAGTTAGCATTTTTTTACCTTCATCTTCCAGATAGAGAAACTGGTAAAAACAGAACAGTAACTGACATGGCCAGTGAGTGTCAGGACTAGGCTCCAGAATCCATGTCCTTGACCACAGTCACCTAGCACCCTACTCCCTAATACCCTACTCACATGGAAGTAGCCGTTCATGTTGAGGCCCACGATGCCAAAGTGATAGGATCGGGAAACATCTGGGATGATGCACTCTCGGCCCCGGCGCTGTTCCGGCATCCGCATCCACATGTCCCAGTCCCACAGCTGGGGTCACAGAATGTTATGAACGCTACAAGTTTGGAGTTGATAGGGACTCCAGCCCATTCATCTTATCCTGCTGGGTACCTTTTCTGGTGTGGGCCACTTGGGCTCAAGCTCCTCCTTGTATAAAGATTTCCTGAGCACCCATCCCAACCCAGGCATGGTCTCCACACGGTACAGTAGTGCTGGATCCTCAGCTGTGTGTTCATACCCCTAAGGACAAGGGGTATCATGGAGCATTAGTAGCAAGCTTTGACAGACGCCCGTGCTGACTAGCCCCTGGCCGCCCGACCTACCTGGTCGTTCCAAGCAGAGATGCAGTACAGGCTGTCATCTTCCTCCAGCAGGTGGATGGACTGGCTCAGGAAGCTGAGAGAGCCAAGGGTCCAAGAGTTCAGAGAGGGGCAAACCCAGATACACCACGATGCTGGAAGTGCAGAGCTGGTAGTCTCACTGTCTCCATCTTTTCTACCTTCTATACAGGCCCAGCGTATGCCCTCCGAGCTAGGCAAGCTCTCCCCCAACTTTGGAGCTCACTCAAAGCTCTCCAGCGTACCTCACCACATCCTTCCCTGGAGACCCAGTCAAGCACAGAACTCCCATGTGGCTCATAAGCACTTCAGTGGTGGGCTACCCCTGTCACCTGAAAAAATCCACAGCGATGTCCAGGTCCTCTTCCAGAACCACAGCAAACTTGGCCTCCTGCAGGGATAGGAGGACACGTCATGGTTCCAAGGAGGTTGCTCTCATCCCATGGCTTTCCGTCTCTAACCCTCATGTTCAGGTACTGCTCTGCTCCCCCACTTTTTCAGATCAGAAGTGCAAGGCCAGGTGAGGGAAGTGTTCTCCATAACACAATTCTCTCCACAGACCCAAGGTGTCCGTGGTACTCACCGGAAACAGGTTGAAAGTGGCAGTGAGGCTGGCCTTGTAGTGCTAGGTGGGGAATGGGGCACATAAGACTTGAGGCAGAGCATGGGACCAGGTATCTGTCCCTGACACCCTTGCCAAGGAATACCTGAGACACACGGGCATTCTTGATGCTAATAGGAGTGTGCTGGATGCCCCTCAGACCAAACAGCGCCACCACATCCATTGGCTCCTGTGGGCACGGACACCAGTCATCGTGAGTGTTATCTTCTCCACCTCTACAGGTCCCAACATGTCAAGCTTCTCCTATTTCACAGCCCTCACCAGCCCTCAGTGATCATGGCTGCTCAGGACCCACAGCTTTGTGTCCTGCTCTGACCCCAAACCCACTCACCTCATAGTAGCCATCAATGAAGACCGTTATCATCTGCGGAGATACCCCTTGGGCTGAGAGCAGAGAGCGCAGCATCCTGGGGAGCCCGGAAAAGTAGATTAGGGCTCCTCTGTCCTCTCAATTCACCACTCCCGTTTATAAATGGGCTCCTATGTCCCGTGTTTACCCGGATCGAGCAGGCCCAGCATCTGCTGCCTCTCTGCCTCCTGTAAGTGTTACTTGGACAGGAAGGCGAGCTAAGCACCCACCCACGTCCTGACATCCCTGCTCAGCGCTGGACACAGCCCACTCCAGGCTCACCTGTACAGGTAGTTGGGCCGGTTCCCTGCAATGACAGCCACAGGCACATTGAGGACCTTATTGTCTGGAAGCTGTGTGAGAAACAGCTTTTAGCTTCCCTTATTCCCCCTTCCAACTGGGATCTCCATTTAGAGAAGAATTCTCAGTGCAAGGAAGGACCTCAGGAGCAGACAGGAACGGGCCAAGGGTCTTCCTTGTTCTTGTCCTTACACACACACACACACACACACACACACACACACACACACACACACACACACAGAGTCCAACTCAGCCCTGGTAACATGGCCTGACCCACCCCCAACCTGTCTTCAGAGCTCAGTATACATCATGCTGAGCTAGCTCCTACCAGGTCAAGGTAGAGCAAACCTGAGCTGTGAATTGTTCCTAAGGCTCTTTGCTAAGCTGGGAGGAGTCCAAGCCTCCTCACTGCGCCGGCCCCACTCACTGGGTCAGGGCTGAACTCAATCGGCGTCGGGTCCTTGCAGCTGCACACACTCCCGTAGCCCTCGACTTTGCTGCAGAAGCGCCTGCGGCGGCGGTTCAGCTCCGTGTCTGCCCAGTGACACTCAGCCTCTAAGGGAAGGAGGAAACGGAGAGGGTGAAGGCGTCAGGCCAGCTGGGGGAGGGAAGCCCCAGGCACACAGTCACGGAAAAATAGCCTCACAGAGGATCCAAACGCCCATTCTCTGCTCAAGCCTTGCCCCAGAGCCCGGCCCCACTGACCCCACCTTCAGCTGAGCTCAGTGGCACATCTGTCTTCAGCAGGACCGGGTCACCCCAGGAGGAGAGGGCAGGAGACTTAGAATGTTTCTCGCCAAGGACAGGACCTAGCCGAAGGAAAAGGAAAAATGAAGGCCCAGACTTGAGTAGGGGGCTTCTTCCCAACTCCTTGCCCACTCTGACCTGAAGTATCACCGCTGACTCCGATACACCCCCATCGCACACCCATCTCTTATCGCTCTGCCCCTCCCTGGATACTACAGGGTGAACAGCCTTTGGTGCCCAAACCTCCTTTTCGTCCCACGAAGGCCCAAGTGTCCCTCCATCCAAGGGCAGGGCCTGCCTGGCTTCCCAGGCTCCTCAGCAGAGCCTTCGCTGTATCTTTGAGGTGGAAGGAGCCCTCATCCTGGAGGACCAAAAAAGAGAGTCACCACGACTTGTGTGGGTCCAGGAGACCTGGCCTTCTGCAGCACTGGTTATGTTCCAAGCACCACACATAAATAACATCTTTTACTTAAGTTGGCTCACTGAGTGACTCCAACAATGCTCTTTGGTTTCTGTCTTTCACAGACTCCTCCAAGGTCGCTCGGATACTAAGTCCTTCGCCCACCTGACCAGCACCTGTCTCCTGCCACCGCCCCACTCTCTTCCCAACACTGACCTCATTCCCCTCTTTCTTTTCCAACTCCATTGGCATCCTCACTGTCCCTCAAGCTTGCCAGGAACGTCTCCATTTCAGGCAGGGCCTTTCCCGTGGATCATTCCAGAAGTTTCTACCTAGGCTGTTTTTCCTCCAGACAACTACGGGCTTACTTCTCTCTTCCTCCAGCCCTCCGCTCATACACTATTTCCCGATAGAGGTCTTCCCTCCCTAAAATGCAGCCATGTCGCTCTGCCTCTTTATTTCCTTCTTCTCTTGTCATTTCCTGACATTAGAGGCTGGGTTGGCTGTTTGGTTACTACCACTGGGAGGTGAGCTCCAGGGAGGTGGGAATTCTGTCTTGCTTCCCATTGGCTCTTCAACAACTAGTTACTACAGTGGTATACAGCAGGTGCTCAGTAACTGCTGGACTGATTAAGAAACAACAACTCCCCCCTCAAAAAAAAAACAAAAAAAACAAAAAAAAAAAAAACCCAACCAAGCCTCAGACCGGAACTTGAGCTACCCTTCTCCGGAAGTTCTTCCCATTCATTCCCTCGAGCAAAGTCAGAGCGAGGGGCATGGAGACTAGAGCCAGGGAGACTCACTGACCTTAACCGTGCAGATCAACACGCGGCCGGGTGCCACCATGTTGAGGAACAGCACCATGGCTTCATCCTCGTGAGGAGAGTACGTATCAAATACACGTTTTGCCATCACGTGGCCCTGGCAGGAGCAAACCTCTTATGAGACAGTGCTTACCAGCAAGGAAGGGTCCAGCTTCAGCCCCCTGGGTCTCCCGTCCTCAAGCTCACCGTGGCCTGGTTGAGGACAATGACATGGATGCCGCGGCCCTGCTCTCGGGCCTCATCCTCCAGCACCTGCGCAGCGGCAGAAACATAATCCGGCTATCACCTTGGCATTCACGGTGACACTGTCTCACAAGTGTGAAACACACCAGCAGAAACATAATCTGGCTATTCACCTTGGCGTTCACGCTGACGCTGTCTCACAAGTGTGAAACACACCAGCCTGCTGGTCACGGCTTAGAGTTCCAACTCAGGCTCAAGGCTGCCTCTCCCAGAAAGCCCCCTTGGTACCCTCATCAGAAAAAGAGCGCACCTCTTTACAATCTACCTTTTAACACTTTCATGGCACCTAGAGCCCTGGGCTGTCTCTGCTTGACTCCGAATATCCTATCATCCTCCACCAACAAGCGTCTCTCTCGGAAGAGCAAGTCCCATTACCACCAGGGCCCCGGTGCCTGGGCTGAGGCTGAAGCCCAAGGGACTGGGAAGGGGTTACATATAATAAGCAAGCCAGGGAGTCAGTGGCCTGCTGATGCTCCCGAGCACTTCCGAGACTTTGTTTGCCACACAGACATTTCATAGACCTGTTCCTTAATCCTAACAGGCAGAAACCAGCAGTCAGACAGGGCGTCCGTCCCGGTCCCCTCACCGTGGTGCCATCCACTGCCACATACACCTTGCTTCTACTTGAGTACACTTCCACGTCCAGAACACGTCGAGGACTGCTGCCTCTGCGCCGAGGGGACTCCAGGTGTCCGAGGGCCTCATCTGGAGAGGGAGTTGTTGGAACAGGCATGGACAACGGCCCCCCGAGCACAGCCCCCCACCCCGTCCTCAGCGGACTCCCACCATAGTCTTGCTCTGGTTCCGGGTCTTCATTGGCTTCGCTGATTGCTCTTCGAGTGTCTAGGATCAACTTGATGTTGACAATGACGGTCACCAGCAGGAAAAGCACAGCCCCTGTCTGAGCGGAAAGATGGGGGAGACTGAGGCACACCCCCTCCAGGTCACAGAGGTTTTCTGAACGTTTGACCCTGGCTGTAGAGGGCACGGGGAGAAAGAATCTGGGGCCTGCCTCTCCTCTTTCTGGTTCTCAATCAGGATGGGTTTGCGGCCATCCCCCAGAGAAGCTCCCCAGACAAGTCTCCCTCCACCAGTTCCTTCTTACCCAGAGCTCTTGTATTTTTCCACTTGAGTCCTTGACTTCCTTGGTCCCCTCCATAACTAGTTCCTAGAGGTGGATTTAAGACCCAAGAACCATAGCGGAGAACAGGAAGACAAGAACCTGGGCCACACTGCCTGACAGCTGTTCAGGGGCAAAGCCTTCCTGACAGACTTCTGGTTTCTGTTGGATGCCTAGGAGACCAGGCTTGGGTTCTGATTCCAGAATGCGGGGTCTTAATCACTGCCTGAGAAGGTCGTGACACACAGGGGTTCCCCTCCTGGAATCTGCTGCCTCTTCCTGGTAGCCGGGGCAGTTAGTCCACAGTCTATGCTAGGGTCAAGTTAGGAGGCCAGCCTTCCAGACATGTGGGACCTCATTTACCTGACAGAATCTCCGCAGGGCCCGCTGGTTTGTCAGTTTATACTTCCACGTAAGATACCAGCTCCGTTTCTTCCTAGCCCCGAAGGGCTTGATGAGGGGACTGGGCTTCCAGTCATCCATACTGGATTAGGGAGTCACCCCTGTCCCGGCCAGTCCATGACTTCAGGAATCTGAGGGGACCGTAGAGTCACATGGAGTAAGATGCTTCTCCCAAAGCCTAATGCCTTCTGGAGAGATGAGGACTTCTTAGCAACACTTCTCTCAGCAAACTGCTGAGCTGTGTGACCTAGGCAACGTGGCTCAACTTCTCTGGGTCTCGCCAGAAATTCTTTAGGGGAATTGGATCACCTGAAAATTCCCTGGGGCTGGAGAAACTAAGTCCAGACTCGGAGCCTCAGTGGAGGCCGGAAACTCAACTCTCACGACTCATCAGTCCTTACAAGGTGCAAATCCCAGTCCTTTCCAGCCCCGGGGTGGGCCAGTTAACAGCGACCTCCCGCACCCTACTCCTCCACCCTCGCCCCATCCCATCGGGCTCAGGGACGCCGGAAGGTTCGGGAGACCCACCCAGCCCGCGCCAGCCCTCCGGGACCCGCACCGAGAGGCACTCACGGCTCAGGGGCCCCGGGCCCCACTCGGGCCCGCACAGTTCGGCCCCGCGCGCCGCGGCCTCCGCGGCCTCCGCCTCCTCCATGCCGCTCGCGCCCCGCCCCGGCCCAGCCGGCCCGCCCCGCCGCTTCCGCCGCCGCCGCCGCCGCGGGGTGAGAGGGCGGCGGGCGGCGCTTAGGGCGGCGGCCGCGGCCGGCGACTACAGCGTGCGGGGAGAGTCCGCATGCACAGCCTCTCCCGCAGGGTCGCCGCCGGGCACCAGTGGGCCTCGGGGGAGAGCAGATGCCCGCACCGCGGAGCCAGCCGGGAGCCAGCGGCTTCCCGGGGCTTCGGGCCAGTTCCCTGAGCGCTCCAGCATCAGAGGGCTGCAGCATGAGGCCTGCGTGGCCCAGCTCTGCAAGGCGGTTTGCAGGCTGAGGAGGAGAGGATTAAAAACCTGCTCCACTACTGTTCCGAGCGCCTTTGTTACCTTGATTCCATAAACCATGAATGATAGGCGCTGTGATTTTCCAAATCTTTTATTTGTTTTATTTTTTTGGTTTTTCGAGAGAGGGTTTCTCTGTTTCCCTGGCTATCCTGGAACTCACTCCGTAGACCAGACATTTGCCTGCCTCTGCCTCCTGAGTGCTGGGATTAAAGGCGTGCACCATGGCCGCCGGGTTGATTATCTGATTCTTTAAAAACAAAAACAAAAAACCCTAAAAATTATTTTTAATTATGTGCGTGTGTGTGCATGTACAAGTAGTGAGGGTGTGCCTTGAGACCAGAGCTTCGATCTGATACCCCTGGAGCAGGAGTTAAAGTCGTGAGCTTGCCTGTCATAGTGCAGTGAACCTAACTGAGCCTCTGGAAGAGCAGCAGGTGTGTTTAACCATAGAGCCATCTCCAACCCCTGATTAGTCTGTTTTTGAGGGGGCAGGAGGTTGAGGCAGGGTCTCTCCATTTAGCCCTGGCTGTCCTGGAACTCCCTGTGTAGACCAGGACTTGAGCTCACAGAGATCTACCTGTGTTACAGAATATTCCTTTACACTGTGTGAATAGGTCACTGCGATTGGTCTAGTAAAGAGCTGAATGGCCATTAGCTAGGCAGGAAGAGGTTAGGCAGGACTTCTTGGGACAGAGAGGACTCACAGAAGAAGAAAGGCAGAGTCACCAGCCAGATGTGGAGGAAGCAGGATGGGCAGTTCAGAGTAAAGGTAACTAAGCCACGTAAAAGAATGTATATTTAAAAATATGGGTTAATTTAAGTTATAAGAACTAGTTAGGAACAAGCCTAAGCTAACGCTGAGCTTTCATAATTAATAATAAGTCTCTGTGTTGCATTTGGGAGCTGGCTGGGGAAGACAGAGAAAGACTTACACACTTGCCTCTGCTTCTCAAGTACTAGGATTAAAGGAGTGCACCAACATGCCCAGCAACACTTGACTTTTTTGCGTTCTCCAAATTCTACCTGCCTCCTACATGGAGAGATGGTATCTTTCAACATGATCACAGTGCTTATCAGGTTGGTATGGTGTCGTACCTCAGCTCCCACAGACATGAGGGAAGAAGAATCATCAGTTTGAATCAAATTGCTTTTCATAGCAAGGAGCTAACACATCACCATGGTAGTTCATTTCTGCACTTCCAGCACTCAGGAGGCTGAGGTAAGAGGATTGCCATAGATTCAAGGCCTACAAATCTACTTGGTCTACGAAGTGAGTTCCAGGACAGCCAAGATTATGAAGTGAAACCTTATAGATTATGAAGCAGGAAAGCAGCATGGGCAGAATAAAGGTAATAAAGCCAGGAGGCAGGAAGTAATTTTAAAAATGGGTTAATTTAAGATATAACAGCTAGTGGTACAAGCCTAAGCTATCAACCGAGCTTTTGTAATAACAAGTCTCTGTGTGGTTATTTGGGAGCTGGCAGTCCTGACAAGAAACTCCACCTACACTGTCCAGATTCTCAAACTCACATGTGTTGTCCTCATTTCTCTCCTGAGCTTCAGACTCTCCTGTGTCTACCTGCCTGCTGCATCTCTCCATAGGACCCACAATCCCACAGCTACTGGCATCATCTCCACTTGCTCTCAGACCTCCTTTGGGTCCCCTTGTTTGGTAAATTGCATCAGGCCATGTAGCTGTTTTTTTCCAGTGATGTTAGTTGAAATCAACTTTCATAATAGTTGAAATAATTTGTTGTTTTTGAACAATATTGAATACCATTTGAAATGAATGAATTAATCAGTTGCCCAATTCTTTTACTTATGCCTGTTATGATCAAATTCTCTCTAACAAGCCACTTGAAGTACTTTCAGTTTTTTTTTGTTTGTTTTTGTTTTTGTTTTTAGCTAGCCTCCTTGATCAGAGTTTTGCTTCTCCAATTTTCTTTGATCCTTGAAAAGTCCAGAGTAACTGGGCAGTGGCAGTGCACACCTTTAATCCCAGAACTTGGGAGGTAGAGGCAGGCAGATCCCTGAGTTTGAGGCCAGCCTGGTCTACAGAGTGAAATCCAGGACAGCCAGGGATACACAAGAGGAAACCCTGTCTAGAAATATCACTCCACACACACAAAAAAAAAGGGGGGGAGGGGAAGTCCACAGTAATTTTTCAAAAAAGGCAGATATTTTGTCAGTTTCTAGTTAAAAACTTAGTTACTTTTCAATTGCTGTGACAAAACTCTATGACTAAGGCAACTTATAAGAGAAGCATTTACATTGAGGTTCACTGTTCCAGAAGGTTAGAATCCATGACCATCATGGTGGTGGGGCATGGCAACAGGCAAGCAGGCAGGCACACATTGTTCTGGACCAGAAGCTGAGAGCTCAGATACCATCTCCATCTACAAAGCACAAAGCAGAGAGAACTAACTGGGAATGGCTTGGCCATTTTGAAACCCCAAGGTCGATCCCCAATGACACACCTTCTCCAATAAGGCACACCTCTTAATCCTTCCCAAATACTTCCACTAATTGAGAACCAAGATTTCAAACATATAAGCCTGTGGGGGTCATTCTCATTTAAACCATCACAAAAACCATGGGTGGAGTAATGCTAAGGAGAGGTAAGATAGGATGGTGAATATCTGTGATTCCAATACTTGGGAGCAACAGGCAGGATCAGGTTCAAGGTCCTCTTCAGCTACACAACTGAGGCCAGCCTGGGCTATATGAGACTGTGTCTCAAAGAAAAACAAGTCCATATATTTGAGCCTGGGTTAGTGGCACAAGCCTTTAATCTGAGCATTAGAGAGGCATAAGCAGATGGATCACTGAATTCGAGGCCATCAAGAAACCCTGCCTCAAAAAAACATCATCCATATATTTTAGGAAGTCAGTATATAATATTTAAATTTAGTCCGGCATGATAATACATGCCTTTAATCCCAGCACTTGGAAGGCAGAGGCAGGTGGATCTCTTGAGTTCAAGGCCAGCCTGGTTTACAGAGTGAGTTGCAGGATAGCCAAGGGATACACAGAGAAACCGTGTCTTAATAAACCAAAACCAAAATAATAATAATAATGATAAGTAATAAATTTAGAACCAGTGGTAGGAGATGGGTTAGACTTATGGATGGCTGGACTGGAGAGATGGCTTATCAGTTCAGAGCACATAATGCTCTTACAGTAGAACGTGAGTTTGGTTCCTACACCTGTATCAGACGGCTCACAACTGCCATTTCCAACTCCAGGGGATCCAAGATCCTTCTGACCCGGGGTGGGGTTACCTGTGCTTATATGTGTATATTTCCACACAGAGACACATACATGTAGTAAAATAAAGTCTAGAATTATGAGTAGTTTTACACACGCGCACACACACACACACACACACACACACACACACACTACAACAGCAAAGGGAAAGTAGGTTGCCTTTGGAAGTGGGCCCAGAGGTGTGAAAGAGTAGAGGGAAGAGGTACTTTTTTTGTTTGGTTGTTTGTTTGTTTTTTTCGAGACAGGGTTTCTCTGTGTAGCTTTGTGTCTTTCCTGGAACTCACGCTGTAGCCCAGGTTGGCCTTGAACTCACAGAGATCCGCCTGCCTCTGCCTCCCGAGTGCTGGTATTAAAGGCATGCACCACCACCGCCCAGCTGGAAGAGGTACTTTTTCATTGTAAATCTTTCTGTAATGGTAGGCTGGAAGCACTTGGATTAAAATCCCAAACAGAACAAAACAGATTTTCATGAACCCTCCTTACCTGTAGAATTAAGTCCAAACAGCTTAGAAATACATCCTTGTTGTTCCTCAGTGTGGTCCTCAGAGCAGTAGCATGGCCATTGCTGTTGTTGTTTGCTTTTGCTCTTTTCTCTTAGCTCTTTGGGGGCCTGCCACTCAGCTCCCAAATAAATCACACACAGAGGCTTATTCTTAATTATAAATGCCTGGCATTAGCTTGGTTTGCTTCTTGCCAGCTTTTCTTAACTAATTATGCCCTCTATCTTTTTTTTTTTTTTTTTTTTTTTTTTTTTGTTTTTCAAGACAGGGTTTCTCTGTGTAGCTTTGCGCCTTTCCTGGAACTCGCTTTGGAGACCAGGCTGGCCTCGAACTCACAGAGATCCGCCTGCCTCTGCCTCCCGAGTGCTGGGATTAAAGGCGTGTGCCACCACCGCCCAGCCTATCCCCTCTATCTTTTGCCTCTAGGTTTTTTCCTTTTCTTCTGTTTATCTTACTTTCACTCTTACTCCATGGCTGGCTGTGTAGCTGGATGACTGTGGGGCCATAAAAAAACAACAACACAACCACTGTAGCTTCTTAGAAACGCAAACTCTCATCTGGCACACACTTTTAATCCTAGCACTCTGGAGGCAGAGACAGGCGGATCTCTGAGTTTGCGGCCAGCCTGGTCTACAGAGCGAGATCCAGAACAGTCACCAAAACTACACAGAGAAACCCTGTCTCAAAGAACCAAAAAAAAAAAAAAAAAAAAAAAAAAAAAAAAAAAAAAAAGAAAGAAAGAAAGAAAAGAAAAAAATGCAAACTCTTAGAGCTGGAGATGGCTCCCAGGTAATAACACACACTGTTCTTAGAGAGGACCTGGGTTCAGTTCCTAGCACCCGTTTTGCACAGCTCACAACTGTGAAATCCATCTTCCAGGGATCTGATGCCCTCCTGTGGCATCTAGGCATCTGTACTCATGTGCACACACCCTCGACTCACGTGAACTCACATGTAATTAAAATAGAAAATAAATCTTTAAAAGGACTTTAATCCCTGTACTGCTGAGGTAGTGGGAGGTGGATCTCTGTGAGTTTCAAGGTCAGCCTACTTTACATAGCAAGTTCCAAGCCAGACGGAACCACACAGTGAGACCCTCTCGGTAAAAAAAAAAAAAAAAAAAAAAAAAAAAAAAAAAAAAAAAAAGGCAATGCAGAATCTCAGGCCCTAACTTCACAACGTTTTCAGATACCCCATACTTAGGCTTAAGAAGCACCTCTTTTGTAAGCCCATGTAAGCTCAGGATCAAGACTGTATGTCTCCCTTCAATTTTAATAATGTTTTCTTCTCATTGGCCAGGGCGACTGACCTCCTATCACTCCTTCAGTCTGATTTCTAGGCGCTGGGAGGTGTCTGTGAGCTGAGCAGCTATATTCTAGCCCACGTAACAGACACAGCTATTAGCAGAGAGACTTCCAAACCCTCTGCAGCAGTGTTAGCTCTGACTGAGGCTTTCTACTTTTGGTTCAGCAAACATTTATTAGCTTCCTGCTGTGCGCTTAGCAGGTGTCAACGTAGGGAGAAAGCACTGAGCTCCCTTTGAGGTTTTCAGTTCTAACTCCTGCCATCCAGGACTAGAAGTTGTGTGCGCAACACTCGGTATTTTTCTCTACCCGACTGCGCGGCTTTTCTGAGCGTTACGGCGCCCTCCTCCTGCCCCCAGCGCGGCGCAGGCGGGGACCCACCGGTTTCGCTCTGTTCGCAGCAGAGAAGGGAGGACCCTAGGGAACTGGACCTCTGCGTCTGGTCGCCCAGCCTTGCTGTGGCTTGGGCCCACATGGAGGGGACCGCGGAGTCCCAGGCGCCTGACTTGCGAGACGTGGAGGGCAAGGTGGGCAGGAAGACCCCCGAAGGGCTGCTCCGCGGGCTTCGAGGCGAGTGGGAGATGGGGACCTCTGGGGACCTGCTGCTCCCGGGGGCGCCCAGCACCGGCCACGGCCTGGGGGACAAGATTATGGAGCTGAAGATGGAGCTGGTGAGTGTGGGTGCTACAGGCCACGGAGACAGGGACAGGGTCCTCAGCATAAGGCCGTTTGTAGGGACAGGCTCAGGTTCCCGGAGTTAGTCTGCCGAGGAGGGTCCCTCCCAGTTCAATCCATATACCCTGGGATAAAAGTGAAGAGAAGTGATGTCTCATTACCTCATGACCTCTCACTCCCAAGGGTGAGTGAAGGGTTGATAGATCCTGAGAACTGGAAGTAGGAGGCACAGCTCTTGGAACTTTTCCCTGCCCAATAATCCGGAGGAAGGAGGCTAAGCAGTAAAAAAAAAAAAAAAACAACAACAAAAACTTAGTTCAGAGCAAATTCTTCCCATCGGCACCCGGGCCCACCAATTTGCTCATACACCATTATAAGGAGAAGTGGGTTTCCACTTCTCAGGCAAACTAGGGAAAGGTTTCTTCCTAAGGCCCCAGGGTGTTCAAGTCAGGATTCAGGGGAGCGGGGGAAAGCGCTTTGGTGAGGTAATACTTGCTGAAACTGCCTGCATTAGGGGTACACTAAAACATGTCCCCTTTGTAAGCATCCCACCGTCATGGTATTAAACATTCTAAGACCTTAACAGAGACAGAGTACCAATACAGTCCGAGCTGGCCCTTCACCCGGGAGTCAGACTCCCAGGGTCTCACCTGAATCTTCTTGGGGAGAAGGAAACAGCAGCACCCCGCCTTCCCTGGAGCTGTTGGTCTAGATTCTGAGCCAAAAGGGCAGCCGGGCCCCGCAGGGCCCTGGTTCCGGTGAAACAGATGAATTACACCTGCCACTGAGGAATTGCCAGCTAAGCGTGGGCTCAGAACCAGAAGCCCACAGTGACTGCTCCAGTTAATAAGTCTTCCTGGGGTCCCACTGTGTGCCCAACCTTAGGTCAAGCAGACCTGGAAGGGTGGAAGGGAGAGACCTCCAAGGCCAGCCCAGGGCTCTCATTCTATGCTGAGCCTCCTGGGATGCGTGGTCAGAGAGGATCCCTGGGGGCAGGGTATGAATGCCAAGTGTGTGCTTGGCCTTGTTGGTTGTAGTTGGATGCCAAGTTCTCCAGAGCAGGGCTGTGACTGTACTTACCTCTGAAAGAGGCCAGGTTTGCCTCATTGTACATACTGCTCAGGCATAGAGAGGAGAGCCTACCTAGTTTGTCCTTTGAAAACTAAGTTTTGTTTTGAGACATGGGCTCACTATGTAGCTCAGGCTGGGCCCCAAACACATATTCCTCTTGTCTCCTGAGTGCTGGCTGGGATTATGAGCGAATGCCGCCATACCCAGCTAGAAATTAAATTATACTGAGAATATAAGCCACGTATCAATGTCCGGCATGATACATGGTATTTTTTTTTTCCTTTTTTTTAAAGATTTATTATGTATACGGTGTTCTGCCTACATGCCAGAAGAGGGCGCCAGATCTCATTATGGATGGTTGTGAGCCACCATGTGGTTGCTGGGAATTGAACTCAGGACCTCTGGAAGAACAGTCAGTGCTTTTAACCGCTGAGCCATCTCTCTAGCCCGTATTTTTCTTTTTAAAAGAATTTTAAGAAACTTTATGTGTAGGAATATTTTGCCTGTGTGAATGTGTGTGTACCACATGCATGCCTGTTGCCCATGGAGGTTGGAGAGCATCAAATCCCTTGGAACTGGAGTTAGGGATGGTTGTGAGCCAGTGTGTGGGTTCTGGGAACCTACCCGGATCCTCTGCAAGAACAAATGCTCCTGACTGCTAAGTCGTCTCTCTGGTGGCATTTTCCCCCTCTGAGGTGCTGAACCTGGGCTTTGCACACCCTAGGTGAGTGCTCTGCAGTGAGCTGTACCTACTCCTGCATGCTCTCCCCTTCACGCTCAGCTAGAAAAGTGCTATTTTATCCATGAATGTAAGCAGTTGCCCACAAACCCTCCAAAAGTAAAGTCAAGATTTGAGCCCAGATCACTTGACCACATTTATCATGAAAACCTGCTTTGTGCCCGATACTTTAAGCACATTTCATGTCATTGAAAGGAGAAAAGTTTCAAATGTCTGTGGGCTTGCTTGGAGGCGGGCCTAACCTCTGACTCTTGTTCTTTATAAACTTTAGCGGAGTACATTTAACTTCTGCTTTCAACTCTTTTAACTTTTGGCCTATCTGACCTGGGGTCTGAGGCTTCCCATGAACAGTGTTTTAGAGGCCAGAAGAAGGTCCATGTCAGGATCCTTTCCCTTCCTCCGGCCAGGATTGCACTGGTCCTCTGCTCCAACTGCTGGATTAGAAGCACAAGGGCAGGGCAGGAGATCTGGGGCCAGGAAGGCAGAACTGACCAAAGCCCTCTAAGGCCTGTCCTTCAGCTGTCCCTCTCTCTCTGCTCTCCTCGTGGAGGAGCAGAGGCTTGCCCTTCAGGCCAAGGTCAGCCTACTTTGGGCTTCCTACTCTTGCTTTGTTCCCCTAGTCTGAAGTTGAGTGAAGAGCCAGTCTGGTGGATGTGTGGGAATGGCAAGCAAGGACGACCTCCCTGTCCACCCAAAGAGCTGTTGCTATGAGAAGCCACCTCCGCAGAGCAGTTTGTGAGAAAGCATGAGGCAAGGAATGGGGCAAGACATGAATTCAGATTTTGTCTCCACTTGTGATGTGTTTTCTGGTGTTAGGGAGGGTCCTGTCTCTTCCGTGTTCTTATGGTCTTTTTGTCCTTTGACAAAGGAAACAAGGGAGTCATTGTGGAACTAGACAACTGTTAAGAACTTTTATTTTAGTGACGATAGTTAATCCCAACATTACCAGGGATCTAGAAACTGGTCTTCAGGCTTTTAACCTGAGGCCTGATTTGGGTTGAGCAAAGAGGGAGCCCTGCCCGGGACACCTGGGCTGGGCAGAATCTAATCTACATATGGGGAAGGGAAGGGAGCCTCCAGGGAAAAGCACTGGGTGGCCTCTATTTATCTTCTGCTCTGTTTCCAAAGAGATGGTATGAAATGAGTGTTTCTTTTTCTGGTGAGGAAGCCTTTTGCTTCTATTCTTGGGGGGATGGTGCTGTCATAGTCAGGGAATCCCACTGTCGCAGGATTAAAGAATCTGGTGCTCGGGTTGGTTTCCTAAGCAACACAGTACAACTCAGCTTCTTGAGAAGCACAGAACTGAACGAAAGGTGTTCTGTGCAGCCTTCGGCAGAAAACCTGAAATGAGTTGGGCAGGAACTACTCTCAGGGAGCTGATGACCTGGGGTACGGAAGGAGGAGACAGACTGAAGCTTGTACAGGAAGAGAAATGCTGTTGGGGGCCAGGGATGTGCTCAGATGTATTGTGTTTACTTGCCTTATGCATAAAGCCCTGACTTGAATCCTGAGCACCACATAAAGCTGGGTGTGGTGTGCATGGCTGTAATCTCAGCACACTAGAGGTAAGGCAGCAGGATTAGAAATTCAAGAGGAAAAATGCTGGAACGAGGGCCTGCCTCCCAGAAGAGCTGATGTGGTATCAGGTGTTCCCCACTTAGAACGGGAGGACAGTACATCCTCCAGCTGGGATGCTTCTCCCCAGGGGTCAAGTCCAGCCTAACCAGTCTTAGCTCATGTTTCTCATCTAGGTTTGGGTTATAGCCCTGCAGATACTCAACAATTCTCAGTAGCAATTGTTTTCTCTACCATTTGCCACATGGAATTTTTTTTTTTTAATTACAGATTTATTACCTTTTTTCTATGTTTGAGTGTTTTGCCTGTTTATGTATACATGTGGATCGCATGCATGACTGGTGCCTGCACAGATCACAAGAGGGCTTCATATCCCCTGGAACTGGAGTTAAGGATTGTTATGAGCTACCACGTGGGTACTGGGAACCGAACCCTGGTCTTCTTCAAGAAGAAGTGAAGCCATGCATTGTGGCACACATCTTTAGTCCTAGCACTGGGAAGGCAGAGGCAAGTGCTCTTACCTGCTAAGCCATCTTGCTGGCCTTCCAAGTCCTTCTTTTATTTTGAGACAAAACAGTTGTCTGGGATGTCCTTGAATTTGCAATCCTGCCCCTACCTCTTCAGTAGCTGGGATTACAAACCTGTGCCACCAGGCCCATTTCTATATGAATGTATTAATGTGGTTAAAAGTTAAAGTAAATAAACATCAGTCAGGCAGTGGTGGCGTACACCTTTAATCCCAGCACTCTGGAGGCAGAGCCAGGAGGATCTCTGTGAGTTCGAGGCCAGCCTGGTCTACAGAGTGAGCTCCAGAACAGGCACCAAAACTACACAGAGAAACCTTGTCTTGAAAAAAAAAAAAAAAACAAGTTAAAAAAAAAATAAATCTAAACGTAAAAGCAATAATGTACTGGGTATGGTGGCACAATCCTTTAATCCCAGAATTCAGGAGGCAGGGGCAAACAGATCCCTCTGAGTTTGAGGCCAGCCTGGCATACATATTGAGTTCCAGGCCAGCCAGGGGTATATAGTGAAACCTGCCTCAAAAACCAAGCAAAACAAAAATGATAACAACCAATGTTGTGGCAAGGTCTTGATTCACAAAGAAGTGTCTAGACTTGAGGCTAGAGAGATGGACAAGGGTCATATTATAACAGGCTTTTGAATGCAGATGCTGCTATGTTTATTCTCTCTGAACACTGCAAAGCTCAGGGGCAGGTTCAGACTTGTGCTTGAGAAAGGTTAACTCAGTACACTTGAGCTGGGAGGGACCCTGGAGATAACATTGTAGGTCACACTTAACTTCCGGGAGACTGGAGGCCCCAAATGCCCAGCCATTGGGATTCTGACCCCGAGCTCTGCCTAGCCCTTCTTCCCTTGGGCCTTGTCACCAATCTTTAGGGAACAGGGAACCAACGTAGTGCCCTCTTGCTTCCTCAGAGCCCATCATCTCCTTTTGACCACTGTTTCCCAGCTGACACCTTACTAGGCAGCCTTTGGTTTCTAAGTCATACTGGGGAGTCTGGATTGATTTAATACTTTACTGTTGCTTTAACTCGGCACAGTGGCTGGGCCCTAATCTATTGCTGTTTCAGCCAGCAATTGCGACTCCACAGCCTGCTTCTCTAGCAGCCGCCTGGCGGCTCAGACCACAGCCTGGTGGGGATTCTGTTCCCGCAGGCACTAGCTGTTGCTGCCGCTAAACCTTAATTAAATCTCTATCATTCTATTTATAAATCAAACTTAAGATTCAAAGGCTGGGGTGAAAACCTAGCTCAGAGAGGCTGGGTCACAACTAGCTAATCTTTCCCTGCTGGCATCTCCGAAAGACCTGTGCTTCTGCTCTGCCAACCCCCCAAAAGCTGTGGCACTCCAAATCCCTCCCTACTGCTTCCAATGTCTCTCTATCTCTCCCGGATGCCCTCTGTCAACTAGTTGCTAACTAAGTCTCCTGACCCAAGGTTGCTTTTATTTAAATCAATGCAAATGCAAATTCAGGGTTCACAGTGTGATCAAATATCTCCCAACAGTTTACCTTGAGTAGGAAATTTGAAGCCCAGTCAGAATGGATTTTGGATTTGTGTGTGTGTGTGTGTGTGTGTGTGTGTGTGTGTGTGTGTGTTGCTAGGCAGGTACTCTGCATTAACCCTAACTCTGGATTTGTTAGTTTTTCTTTTTTGTTTTTTGAGACAGGGTTTCTCTGTGTAGCTTTGTGCCTTTCCTGGAACTCACTTGGTAGCCCAGGCTGTCCTCGAACTCACAGAGATCTACCTGGCTCTGCCTCCTGAGTGCTGGAATTAAAGGAGTGTGCCACCACTGCCCGGCTGTTGGTTTTTTTTTCTTGTTTTTTTTTTTTTGTTTTTTTTTGTTTTTTTTTTTTTTGGAGACAGGGTCTCACTATGTAGCTCTGGCTGACCTAGAACTCCCTATGTTGATCAGGCTGATCTCGAACTCACAAAGATCTGCCTGCTTCTGCTTTGAAAGTACTGTGATTAAAGGTAGGCTACGTGGGGCTCGGCCTGGATTTGTTAGTTTTTGAAAAGAGATCTCATGCTAGCCTCAAATTCCTTTAAAGTTTTGAAAGTGTTTATTATTTTTATTTATATTCATATGCACGTTTGTGCCTATAAAGGTCCGAAGAGGGAACTGGATTTTTTGGGAGCTGTAGTTTATAGGAAGTTGCAAGCCACTTCATATGAGCACTGGAATCAAACTCCAGTCCTCTGTGAGAGCAGCAAACAACTAATGAGGCATCTCTTTAGTCCCTGGCCTCAAATTCTTGTTCCTCCTACCTCAGCTTTTTTTGTCTGCTTCTTTGATTTTTGTTTTGTTTTGTTTTGAAGACAGGGTTTCACTGTGTAGCCCTGGCTAACCTGGAACACTATTGACCAGGCTGGCCTTGAACTCAGAGATCTGCCTGTCTCTGCCTCCCAAGTATTTCCTCAGCCTCTTAAGTGCTAGAGTTATAGGCATAAGCCATCACAACCAGTCTTTGTAGGTAGAGTTTCTCTGTGTCTCAGCAGCCACTCCATAACCATTCAGAGACTTATTATTAATTATAAATGATAGGCCAATAGTTCAGGCTTGTTATCAGCTAACTCTTACATTTTAAACTAACCCATATTTCTTATCTATGCTTTGCCACGTGGCTTGGTACCTTTTCTCAGCACAGCAAGTTCATCTCCTTCTCTCTGAGTCTCCTCTCAATTCTGATACTACTCTCCTTCTTCATGCTCTTCTTTTGTCTCAAGTCCCACCTAGCCTCTACCTGTCCAGCTATTGGCCAGTCAGCTTCTTTATTAACCCAATCACAGTGACATATATTCACACAGTGTAAAAGAATATTCCACAAGTCTTGTCTTATTTTATTTCATTAATTTTGAAACAGGGTCTCATGAAGCTCAGGCTAACCTTGAACTGCTGACATAGCTGAGAATGACCTTGAACTTCTGACTCTCCTGCTTCCATCTCCTAAGTGCCTGGATTACAAATGTGCATCACCACACCTAGTTTATTGGGTGCTAGGGAACCCAGGGCTTAGTGCCTCCTAGGCAAGTGTTCACTCCACTGAGCCACATGTGCAGCCCCCTAGTCACATATTTTAATATTTAACATCTACTAAGACCCCACTGTAGAAAATACACAGTGGACCACATTTCAAAATCCTTGCTCCCATGCTGTAAAGTGAATAATTTGTTGTTGTTGTTTTGTTTGTTTTTGAGACAGCATTTCTCTGTGTAGCCCTGGCTTGGCTGTCCTAGAACTAGCTCTGTAGACCAGGCTGGCCTTGAACTCACAGAGATTCGTCTGCCTCTGCCTCCCAAGTGCTGGGATTAAAGGCGAGCGCCACCTCCACCTGTCTGTCTATGTTTTTAAAAAGTGAAGCATGGCTGGCTGGACTACAAGGTTTGGGAAACTCATAGCCTAGAACCTGGAACTAATTCCTTTTCTCACTTCTCCAGGCTTACCTTCGAGCTATTGATGTGAAGATCCTGCAGCAGCTGGTGACCTTGAATGAGGGTATTGAGGCAGTTCGTTGGCTGCTGGAGGAGCGGGGAACACTGACCAGCCATTGTAGCAGCCTCACCAGCAGTCAATATAGCCTGACAGGTGGAAGCCCAGGCCGCTCAAGGCGGGGAAGCTGGGACAGCCTGCCAGATACCAGCTCAACCGACCGGCTAGACAGTGTCTCTATCGGCAGTTTCTTGGACACTGTGGCTCCCAGAGAGCTGGATGAACAAGGACCCCCTGGGCTTTCCTGTCCTGAGATTGACTGGGCAAAGGTTATACCCAGTGAAGATAGGGCCAGGACTGAGGTGGACATGACATCCACCACGCTAGGGAGCTTAACAGCGACATGGAGTCTCCCAGGAGCTGGGCTTCAAGGTGGACCACCTGAGCTATCAGAGGATGGCAATGCCAAGCAGGGCGTTGAGGCTCATTGGTACTGGGGACAGTGCCAGGATGATGTGACCTTCTTGTAAAAGCCTTTTTACCTTTTTGTGCTTTGTGGCTCATTCAACTTTTGGCCCAAGCCTCCCTCAATTTTTCCCCCAACCTCCGACTAGACAGAAGCTATACTGAAATCACTTACCACAGAAATCTGGCTTCTCTCTCCGGTCCCTGGGGAGCCTCTGCATTTATCCCTCAATTATTGGGTCCCTAGAGCTATTTCCATAGAGATATTGACTCTAGAGACCTAGTCTGTGGCTCCTGATGTAAGGGTATCTCCATGCCCCTCCCTGGTAAGGTGAAGTTTTATGAAATCTAGGGCCTCTAGGACATCGCTGAAGAAGAGATGGGGGAATAATCACCTCACCCAAAGCCTGGGAGCCTGGGATGCCTCTTACAAAAAATGGAAAATTGAGGAGGGGCATTGGGGGCCAAACTTCCATGGATTGGCCCTTCTAGATGCCTTTGGAGTTGGGAGACCAACCCTTTCCTGCCTGCTGGGTGATGTGATTTCCTTTTATGATACACCAAGAGTGCTTCCTCTGTACAGTCCCGGTTGGTGTGTGATAGGTCTGCATAGAGGGTATTTGGGTCCCTGTTGTTTGCCATTGCCTTTACGAGAGGGAACACATCGCTCTTCCTGCAGATGTCTGTCATACTTTTCTCAAGTTCTTTTCAAACATGATGTTTTCCTTTTTTTTTTTTCTCAAGGATCTCACTTCTGTGGCTACATCCCTGTTTGGTGCTGTAATGATACTCTTTAATCGAGTGAGAAACTCAGAGGCCTTCACCTCGGCTCTCAAATCTGCTTGGCTCACTTTACTGCAGACCCCTATCTGGCCCTGGTCCTGGCCTGCCCCATCCCTGTTTCCTGCTTCCAAATCTGTCTGCCAGGAGTTCAGCTTGAGTGTCTTCTCAGTTCCCTCTTTAGGCCTCTGTCTGCATTTTTATGTGCCTCTCATTCCACTGTTGTTTGGAAATAAGGAGAGTGAGTTCTCAGAGTTCTGGGGACACTCTCAGATGGTGGGATGATCTTGTCCTCTCTGACTCTGTGCTCACCCTTCCCTCATCCTGGCCAGCCTTCCACCATTTGGTCATAAGAATACCTTTCTGAAGTTGAGACACAAGGAAGTCCCTTGTCTGAGCTAGGTGTGGGAGTGTGGCAGGAAAAGACACGTCCTGTGGTCCCTGGGTCTCATCAGGGGGAAGAGATGGAAAGTCCTTCAGGGCAAGCCCGTGACTCCTGACTTGAGGGATAATTGGGAGGGCTGTAGGGTTGGATCCCAGGGCCCTAGCTAATTACACCAGAGAAGAAATTCAGGGAAATTGCCCTTCTGGGGCTCAGGGAAGAGGCAGGCCCAGAGAAGGGGACCACAAAGGCTGTGGTAATACCTAAACAAATAAGCCCTGCACTCAGGAGGCAGAGGCAGGTGGATCTCTATGAGTTCCAGGCCAGACAAAGCTATATACATAGTGAGACCCAGTCTCAAAAAACAAAGAGCCAGCTGGTGGTGGCACATGCCTTTAATCCCAGCACTTGGGAGGCAGAGGCAGTTGGATCTCTGTGAGTTTGAGACTAGTCTGGTCTACAGAGCAAGTTCTAGGACAGCCAGGGCTACACAGAGAAACCCTGTCTCCAAAAACCAAAACCCAAACCAACAAAACAAAAACAAAAAAACCCAAGTGACTTCTTGGAGATTAACCCTTGAGTCCCAGGTAACTGTCCTGTCTTTCCAGGGCCCTGAAATTGGATTACTGGAGGGATCTTTGTTCAGGGGATCCTCCTGAGTTGGAGAAGTATTCCCCAAAACAGCCATTATCTGCTTTTCAGAATTCCATCCTGTGGAGGGAAGGCAGCCAAGTTGATTGTGTCTACTGTCCTGTCTCCCCAGCCCCAAGGCCTCAGTAGTTTTGCAACCCCCAAATCCTACAGCAGTTCAGCCTCTGGCTCTCCTATAGACCCCCTCCTCCCCTGTTCTCAAAGTGGTCTATTTCTACAGTGACCTCAGTTTCCTTACCAAGCCCCATAGCTCTGGACTCAGACCTCTCCTTACCGAGCCCCATAGCTCTGGACTCAGACCTCTCCTTACTGTGCCCCATAGCTCTGGGACTCCTGCTTTCTTTTCCTCATACTGGAATTTCAGATGCCCTGTCTCAGTCCCCACTCGGAGCCATCTGTGGTGTTCCTTGGACTCCCAGCCACCTTTCCTCTTTGAAGCTGTTGTATTCCTTTTCTGAGTTACATTTCATCAGCTATAAACGTAGGGGCTGAAGAAGTTGCCTGCCCCCTTGTGGCCATTATGCAACATTACTGGAGCTGCTGGGTGAAATCTCCAAGTTTAAACGTAATTCAGCCTAGCCTTTCAGATCAGCCCCCTCATTGCACTGAGAGATGGCATCGGTTTGCCCAGTTCTACCTGTTGTGAAACTGTAGCAATGGCTATGTTAGAGAACCTACTGCCTCTCTGCAAACCCACAGCTCCATCTTAGTCACACTGCCCAGTCAATACGCCAATGCAAAGGAATTGAAAACTATTTTCCTCATTGTAAGATTTGAGACCTACCTGGGTATGATGGCACACTCCTGGCCTGTAATCCCAGCACTTGACAGGTGGAATTCAAAGTCATCTTTAGCTACATAGCTGGCCTGGAACATGTGAGCAATTCTTCTGCCTCAGCTTCCTGAGTGCTGGAATTAACAAGTGTGAGCCACCACACTTGGCTTTGGGCATACTGTCTTAATACCTTTAGACCCCATTTCATCATCTGAGGAGTCCTAGAGCCACAGAAAATGTATCCCTTGTCCTTCCTACATGCCTTTAGGCTGCCTGGGTGAGGCTTGGCTGTCCTGTGAGTGTGGACTTTCACGATTATGGGAGGAGCTGTTTGAGAGCTCAGAGAAGTGGGGAGAGCTGAGAGATGCAGAGAGACAAGGATGATGAGAGTCTGAGCAGAGGAAGCACACCGCTCTCCGAGGGTGCAGAGGCTTTTCTCAGAACTCACTAATGCAAAGATGGTAGCTGGGGAAACAGGACCTGGGAGGGGAAGATGGATCTGGCCAGACTGAATCCATCTGTCCAGGCCACATGAGACCATGGGAGAGGCCAGGTGTTCCGGTGTGTATTTGGAGGGAGCTGGGAGTGGTGGTGGTAGTGGTGGTGAGGCTAAACCTTAGGCTGAATGGAAGCTGAGTGGCAGTTTCAGTTAGAAATATTTGGGGTTACAGTGAACACAAGCTCATTGTGGGTATGGTGCCGGTACATGCTGAGTATTCAATTACACACATTCAAAGATAATGAATGTGTATGAGCCCACAAGGAAATGTAATGTATAAAAAGAAAATTAACCTGGTTTATACTTAAGCATTTCAAAACATTGTTCCTTAATCCTATAAACAACCCATTGTTACCAACATATTGTTGGATAGAAAATTGCTAATTTCAGATAAGTAACAAATAAGCTATGGTACAGGTGAAAGCCAATGTGATCGTAAGGCCTTTCATGAAATCCATGGCCCCCCACTTCACCCCTCAGTCACTCTTTTCATATTCTCCTAGGAGATCAGGCAGTGTATTGGTTTGCTGTTGATGATGTAATGGATTACCACAAACTCTAGTGGCTTAAAAACCAGTTAGGCTGGGCATGCTGGTACATGCCGGCAATCCTAGCCCTCAGGGGGCTGGGGCAGGCAGGTTGCAAGTTTGAGGCCAGTCTCAGAAAAGGAGTCTGACTTGGTGAAAATCCTCAGGCTTTAAAAGCCTGTAGTCTTGTGACCAAGGTGGAGGGTTTCTGCAGGCTGGCTCCCTGACAATTTCTCCTTTCCAGTACCACTGTGTGCTCCTTCTTCTCCAGGCAGAGGTAATTACACTCCAAGCAGACTAACCCAGGCTCTCCCTGGGAAGTGAGGGCACACGCGCGCGCACACACACACACACACACACACACACACACACACACACACACACACGTCTCCTTTTTAAATGTTTTTTTATTCCTTAGTGATTAATTATTGTTGATACTAGATCCAGTTTTTTTTTTTTTAGCTCCTGATTCCTCATCTCAATCTTCTCTTGGGCATAAGCATACACTCAAATGTGTCAATATATGTTTGAAAACGTATCTTTAGATATATATGAGTATGTGTTTGTGCATGTGTGTATGTGTATGATTCTGGGCTTTTACATGTTTTAATATGTATATATGGTATACTTTGATAGTAAGCTAACTTCTATCATGACTTGCTCTCATACTTCAGTGACTTAACACATTATAAGACCTATTTTTCACTAATTCCACAGAGCACAGATATTCCTGGTTGGACAGCTCTCCTAACTCCCTGCCCAGGTCAGGCCCCACACTTCTTCCAGTTTCAGATGGTGATACCCTGATTCCTGTACCGCAAACTTTCCCACCAACTTTTTACCAAGTTATTTTACCATCCACTGAGATTCACTGGGATTAAAAAACTATTATTTTTCCGGCACTATTAGTACATTTTTATTTATTAGCTCTAAATCTGTACAGAAAAACTTAATATAAACATTTAGTTGCCATGAAATAAAGAATGATAAGACAAATGCTTATGTGTCTTCCATTCCCCACCTCCCCCCACCCCCCTTTTTTTGTTGAGCAGAGTCTCACATAGCCCAGACTGGCTTTCAACTCACTGTATAGCTAAGGCTTACCCTAAACTCCTGATCTTGCCTCCATCTTCCAAGTACTGGGATTATTGGTCTACACCACTATATGTGGCATTACAAAAATAAACAAAACCCAAACAGGGTCTCACATTGTAGTCCAGATTAGCCTGGAATTCAAGGATCCTCCTGCCTCAGACTCCTGAGAGTAGGATTCCATGTGTGTACTACCATGCCTAGTTTTCCAAGTCATATTCGAAATAGTAATGGTGTTCCATTATTTTCTTTTAGTTTACTCTCTCTCTCTCTCTCTCTCTCTCTCTCTCTCTCTCTCTCTCTCTCTCTGTTTTTTTTTTTTTTTTTTTTTTTTTTTTTTTTTTTTTTTTGAGACAGAGTTTCTCTGTGTAGCTATGGCTGTCCTGGAACTTGCTCTGTAGACCAGGCTGGCCTCAAATTCACAGAGATCAGCCTGCCTATGACTCATGAGTGCTGGGATTAAAGGCGTGCGCCACCACTTTCCAGCTATTCTCTCTTTTAAAGAGCTGGCTCAGTGGTTAAGAGTACTTGCTGCTCTTCCACAGGACCCAAGTTTGGTTCTTAAGCACATCCCGCAGTTCATAATCACCTGTAACTCAAGCTCCAGGGGATCAGATGCCTGCACTCAAGTACACTTACATTCACAGACCCACGTACAAGCACACACACACAACTACACATAAGTAAAAAGAATAAAGAAAAATTTTGTTTTGAGCTGGGCGATGGAGGCACACATCTTTAATCCCAGCACTCGGGAGGCAGAGCTAGGTGGATCTCTGTGCGTTCGAGGCCAGCTTGGTTGACAGAGCGAGATCCAGGACAGGCACCAAAACTATACAGAGAAACCCTGTCTCAAAAACAAACAAACAATGGAATCGAATTGAAGACCCTGACATTAATCCATGCACATATGAACACCTGGTTTTTGACAAAGGAGCCAAAACTATACAATGGAACAAAGAAAGTATCTTCAACAAATGGTGCTGGCATAACTGGATGTCAATATGTAAAAGATTACAAATAGATCCATATCTGTCACCATGCACAAAACTCAAGTCCAAGTGGATCAAAGACCTAAACATAAATCCAGTTACACTAAACTTAATAGAAAAGAAAATAGGAAGCACTCTTGAACACATTGGCACTGGAGACCATTTCCTAAATAAAACACCAAGAGCACAGACCCTGAGCACAACAATTAATAAATGGGACCTCTTGAAACTGAGAAGCTTTTGCAGGGCAAAAGACACAGTCAATAAGACAAAAAGACAGCCAACAGATTGGGAAAAGATCTTCACCAACCCCACATCTGACAGAGGATTGATCTCCACAATATATAAAGAACTCAAGAAACTAGACATCAAAGTACTGAACAGTCCAATTAAAAAATGGGCTAAAGAGCTAAATAGAGAATTCACAAAACAAGAACTACAAATGGCTGAAAGACATTTAAAGAAATGCTCAACATCCTTAATCATCAGAGAAATGCAAATCAAAACGACTCTGAGATACCACCTTACACCTGTCAGAATGGCTACGATCAAAAACACCAATGACAACCAATGTTGGAGAGGATGTGGAGCAAAGGGAACACTCCTCCACTGTTGGTGGGAATGTAAACTTGTACAACCACTGTGGAAATCAGTATGGCGGTTTCTCAGAAAATTAGGAATCGAACTAACTCAAGACCCAGCCATCCCACTCTTGGGCATATACCCAAGGAATGCTGATTCATACCATAAAGATACATGCTCAGCTATGTTCATAGCAGCACTATTTGTAATAGCCAGAACCTGGAAACAACCTAGATGCCCATCAACGGAAGAATGGATGAAAAAAATGTGGTACATATACACAATGGAGTACTACTCAGCAGAGAAAAACAATGAAAGCATGAAATTTGCAGGCAAATGGATGGAACTAGAAAAAATCATCCTGAGTGAGGTAACCCAAACCCAGAAAGACAGTTATGGTATGTACTCACTCATAGGTGGATTCTAGATATAAAATAAAGAACAATCAGACCACAACCCATAGAACCATAGAGGCTATATATATAGCATGGAGGTCCCTAGGACGACTGTGGCATATAATAAATTTCATTTTTACTCAATTATTGAAAAAAAATAGCCAAATGAATGGAAACACATGAACTATGAACCAAAGGCTGAGGGGTCCCCAGCTGGACCAGGCCTCTGAATAGGTGAGACAGTTGATTGGCTTGATCAGTTTGGGAGGCAACTAGGCAGTGGGACCAAGTCCTGTGCTCACTGCATGAGTTGGCTGTTTGAAACCTGGAACTTATGCAGGGACACTTGGCTCAGTCTGGGAGGAAGGGACTTGACCTCCCTAGACTGAGTCTACCAGGTTGATCGCAGTCCTCGGGGGAGGACTTGTTCTGGAAGAGGTGGGAATGGAGGGTAGGCTGGGGGTAAGGGGAGGGCGTGGGAGGGGGAGAATAGGGGAACCCATGGCTGATATGTAGAACTGAATGGTATTGTAAAATAATATATATATATATATATATATATATATTAAAAAACAAACAAACAAACAAACAAATTTGTTTTGAGACAGGGTTCTCTGTGTAACAGCCCTGGCTGTCCTAGAACTCACTTTGTAGACAAGGCTGGCCTTGAACTCACAGAGATCTGTTTCTCTGCCTCCCAAGTGCTGGAATTGAAGGCATGTGCCACCACTGCCTGGCAAAAGTAAAATTATTTTATGTGTACACATATGTGACTGTATGTAGATGTAACCAACCGTCTTATTAAATAAGAAACATAGAACCAATGCAAAGAAGAAAGCCAAGAGACACAGAGATCTACCTAGCTCTGCCTACCAAGTGTTGGGATTGAAGGCGTGCACCACCAACGCCCAGCTTTTGCTATGGCTATAATAGCTCTGACCCCTGGGCAACTTTATTTATTAACATACAATTAAAATCACATTTTAGTACAAATAAAATATCACCATAACTGTATGTATGTGCAACATGTGTATGCAGGTGGCATGGTGGTTAGAATAACTGGAGATATTTTGGTTGTGAGCTGTCCTATATGGGTGCTGGGAACTGATCCCTGGCCCTCTGAAAAGGCAGGAAGTATTCTTAATCACTGAGCCATCTTTCTAGCCTTAAAAAAAAAAAACTTAAAAAATCTTACAACAATATCAAAATAGGACTGGGAATGTAGCTCAGGTGCCAGGCAGAGTGCTCACATGACATGCATGAGGCCAGGAGGTAAAGTAAAGCAAGTTGTGGTGGTGCACTCTGTAATGACAGCGTTTGGGGGACAGAGACAGGAAGATCAGAAGTGTGGTGGTGCACTCTGTAATGACAGCGTTTCAGGGACAGAGACAGGAAGATCAGAAGATGCAGTCAAAAAGAAAAGTGCAAGTCATTCTTGGCTATACAGGTAAGTTTGAGGCCAGCCTGGGCTACATGAGACTGTCTCCAGAAGTAAAATAATGAAGAAAAAGTAGAGGAAATAGAGTAATGAATTCTTATACACCTACCAACCAACTTACTTTTTCTTTTTTGAAGACCTTAGTTTATTCATCAGGGGTAGGGATGCATGTACTATATAGCGCATGTGTAAGTCAGAGGACAGCTGGAGGAGTTGGATTTTTCCTTTCACCATGTCGGTCCTGGGGACTCAGATAGTCCGGATTAATAGCACACGCCTTTACTCACTGAATCATCTCACCTGCCCAGAGGACCTGGGTTTAATCCTTAGAATCGACATAAAAAAGCTAGGTGTGATGGCTAGCCTAAGGGAGGGTGAAGCAGGTAAGCCTCTGGCTCACGGGCCAGTCTCACTAGTGTCCCTGGTGAGTTCCAGGCCAATGAGAGACCCTATCTCAAAATGCAAGGGGGGCAGCGCATGATGACCAGTACCCAGTGTTGCAGAATATTATTTTAACTATGTAAAGGTGTGTTACATTTGTTTATGCTGCATTTGTTTAACTATGTGAAGATGTCTTGCTGTTTTACCTTGCCTGCTTAAGGGCGCCTGCTTGTTCTAATAAAAAGCTGAATGGCCAATAGCTAGGCAGCAGAGGGATAGGTGGGGCTGGCAGGCAGAGAGAATAAATAGGAGGAGGAATCTCGGCTCCAGAGAAAAGATAATGAGAGGAGAGACTGAGGGAGAAAGAGAGGGAGGAGGAGAGAGAGATTCCTGGGACTAGCCAGCCAGGCTGCTGCTAGCCAGCCAGACACAGAGTAGGACATACAGAATGAAAGACAGGTAAAAAGCCCCAAGGTAAAACAAAGATGAAGAGAAACAGGTTAAGTTAAAGAAAAGAAGCAAGCCAGAAATGAGCATAAACTAAGGTTGTGCATTCATAAGTAATAAGAATTCTCGGGGCTGGAGAGATGGCTCAGTGGTTAAGAGCACCAACTGGTCTTCCAGAGGTCCTGAGTTCAATTCCCAGCACCCACATGGTGGCTCACAACCATCTGTAATGAGATCTGGCACCCTCTTCTGTGTATATAATAAATAAATAAATCTTTAAAAAAAAAAAAAAGAAGTCTCTGTATTATGATTTGGGACTGGTTGGTGACTCAAAAGAAAGCCTGTTACATTTGGCATTCCAATGTGGGGCCCAAATTTCCACATAAGGCCTAAGAAAGTTGAAAAACAAAACAAAACAAAATGGATATACCTCCTTTAATAGACTCTGCCATACAGTGAGCACTTGAGTAGCACATTAAATAGAAACAAAAAGCTAGGCAAAAATGCCTGCCACAGTGCAGGTACCAGCTTCCTAGAGCTGGGGCGGTTAGAAACAGCTTCCAGTTGAGTGTAGCTCTCAGCCAGGCTCAAGGGTTGTAAAGCTTGGCTTTCATAGACCTGAGCAGGGTGGAGCAAGCTGCCAGCACAAAGCTGTTTAGCAGTTTAAGATCTGGCTCATGAGGTCAGAAAAGGCTAGAGACACTCAGTAAAGACGGGTCCAGATGGGAAAAAACTTCTAAACAAGTTACAGTATGTTTAAAAATGTGCGTAGGCAGGCCGGGCGGTGGTGGCACACCCATTTAATCCAAGCACTCACGAGGCAGAGGCAGGTGGATCTCTGTGAGTTTGAGGCCAGCCTGGTCTACAGAGCAAGATCCAGGAAAGGCGCAAAGCTACACAGAGAAACCCTGTCTCGAAAAACCAAAAAAAAAAAAAAAAAAAAAAAGTACGTAGGCTTAAGAAAAAAAAAATGAGTTAGACAGTCATAGGAAAAAATAGTTTAAAATTAATCAGTAGAGTCTTTAAAGAGAGAACAAAGTGATACATAAGAAAAAAGCTACACAAGCCAGGTGGTGGTGGCGGTGGCGGCGCATGCCTGTAATTCTAGCACTCAGGAAGCAGAGGCAGGTGGATTTCTGTGAGTTTGAGGCCAGCCTGGTCTACAGAGCTAGTCCGGGACAGGCTCCAAAGCTACAGAGAAACCCTGTCTTGAACTGCGCCCCCACCCCCCCCCAAAAAAAAAAGAAAAGAAAAAAGCTACATAAAGATGGGAAATACACAGGGAGTCTGGGTCCTGTACAGTGTTGTGTTGACTTTGAATTTTTTTTGAATGCTGACAGCTGCTGAGAGACATGGGACTGTAAAAGGGATTGCTGAATTAAACCAGCCTAGATACTTTAGAAATACCTTAACTTTCAAATGGAATTCAGATAATGTGTTGGGGGAGAGGAAACAAAAGGCTGTGGATTCCTTCAAGGTTAATAGACATCAGGTTTGATGGGGGAGACCTCCTGAAAATCTTAGTTATAGACATAAAGAAATAAACCAAGAAAAACCATAAGACAGGTTCTGTATATACTGATCTCTCTGCATGGCAACAGTTCAGAGATTGGACAACAAATGTTACAACTAGTTTTCCCAGGACTTGACTATTGTGTCAATTTTTTCAGGATCCCCTAAAGATGCTGTCTCCCTCAGGCAATAGGAAGCAGTCTAGAGAACACAACGCCCACATTCCCTAGAGGTGGGGTGGTGGTTTTTGGTCATTCGATGGGTTATGGATATTTGTCATCATTTAGTGGGGATATAGGCATATAGGATAAAAAGACAACTATTAACCTCAAATATTTTACATTGGTATGGATTTTGATATATTGATACAAATTTAAAGTTATTTTGTTATACTATATGTACGTTTCTACTTTTGTTTGAGGTGTTGTGCTTATGCAGTTCATTTAAAAATATTATGTATAATTAAGAAATGTAGGTTAGTAGTCATCTCTAGTAATTAAACTTGTCATATTGTATTTTCAAGGTTAAAAAGATATATTTTAGATAGATGCACTTCAAATGCTTCAGAGACCTACAGAATATGAAATTTAAGATGTTTAATAACCTAAGGCTTTTCATGACAGTGAGACACATCTGCTCTTGGTAGCACCAATTTACTTCAGAAAGGATGATGGGCATTGAAGAACCTCCATATGGAGTTTGCTTTCAATGTGGCAAAGCTAGCCATTTGGACATGAAACTGTCCTTGCCTCGACTGCTGACAGTATAGTGTCCAAACTGGACATGCAGGACACAAAGGAAAGCACCTGCTGAACTTTGCCAAAACAAGGGAGAATAGTCTATCAAATATCCTGATTCATAGAAAAGCCTGCCAGATATTCTAGACCTGTAGGCAGAAGATGGGTGCCCCAATGTTGCAGAGGAATCTTGGGTGACTGTCCAGGCAGTCAGATGTCTCTGTCATTTCTATAGTTTTGGAAGTGTCTTGCACTGCACTTCCTTTTTATTCAGGTAATAAAATAACCTTCTGGGGTCTTGATGGAGTTGAAGACCAGATAGTTAAAGTTAGTTTTCCTTAATTATAAGAGAAGGTAAATTAGGTACAAAACTTTGGACTCACCAAGATGGGATAAATAATGGAGTATTTTCTCTGAATTTGTCAAATACAAATGGATTGGATATTGTAAATGTAATTGTTACCTGATAATTGTTCTTATTGTATATAGTTTTATTATATTAAACTTAAAACCTTTCTTTTTTATTTAGACAAAAAGGGGAGAATGTTGTAGAATATGACTTTAACTACCTAAAGATGTGTTACATTTGTTTATGTTGTGGAATATTACTTTAACTATATAAAGGTGTGTTACATTTGTTTATGCTGCATTCATTTAAACTGCATTTTGTAACATGAATCTTAAATGGTCTTTTTAATAAAAAATTCAGAGTCAGATATTGGGGTGAAAGCTGAAAGATCAGAGAAACAACAAACCACAGCCAACCTCACCGTCGCCAACTCCTCAGCTGATTCTGTTTCCTCAGACTGAAAGCCTCTGAGTCCTTACCCAAAAGGGTCTTAGTTGAACTGCTTAAAAGCCTCTAGTTCCTGGTTCTCACACCTTATATACCTTTCTGCTTCCTGCCATCCCTTCCTGGGATTAAAGGTGTGTTCTTCCCAAGCAAAGATCTCAAGTACTGGGATTAAAGGTGTATGCCACCACTGCTTGGCTCTGTTTCCAGTGTGGCCTTGAACTCACAGAGATCCAGACAGATCTCTGCCTCCTGAGTTATAAGATTAAAGGCATGTGTGCCACCGTTGTCTAGCCTCTATGTCTAATCTAGTGACTGGTTCTGCCCTCTGATCCCCAAATGTTTTATTTGTTATAGCACAAATAAAATATTACCACAGCATTTGTTTAACTATGTGAAGATGTGTGCCTGCCTCAGGCACCTGATTGGTCTAATAAAAAGCTGAACCAGAGATGAGCATAAGCTAAGGCCGAGCAGTCTAACTAATAAGTCTCTATGTCATGATTTAGGAGCTAGTTAGTGGCCCAAAAGAAAGCCTGCTACAATCCAGTGTTGTCCTCTGCCTTCCAGACACCTGTACACACATTTGCCTACACACCTACACATATAAGTGTACCTGTACACACACAAGAATATTCAAAACTCAACACTGAAAAAGAAACAATCCAGGATGACAAGATAAAGGCAGGTAAAGGGACTTGCCGCTAAGCCCAAGTTTGATCCCCAGGACCCACGTAGTGGAAGGAGGTTCTGAGTGTGGTGTGGATGGAAGGAAAGGGAGGACAGGATTCAAACAGACGCCAGACAGACTACTGGAGACTAAGGAGTTTATTTGAATTTTTAAAAAATTATTTTATGTGTGTTTGCCTGCATGAATGTATGATTATGTACTATGTGCATGCCTGGTCCCTGAGGAAACCAGAAGAGTTCAGATCTCTTGGAACTGTAGTTACAGACAGCTGTCCATTGTCATGTGGGTGCTGGGAATCAAACCGAGGTCCTCTGGAAGAGCAGTCAGTGCTCTTCAGTGCTGAGACATCTCTCCAGTCCCTAAGGAATTTATTAGAAGAGTTATTAACACTGATGAACCAGCCTGCCTCCATCTTAGGCTTAAAAGCCATCTATCTTATAGTAAAGACAAACTAGGCTCATTCCTGTTTATGATTAAACCTGTTTCTCAAGGATTAGACTATGCCCCACCTGTAACCTTAACTACAAATGGTTCTGTGCTGCCTGTTCCAGAGAACTGGCAACCGTGTCTTTGTTTAAAAAAGTTATTATAACCATTTGCAACCCTATCTTTATTTCAAAAGGTTGTTATGACTACCTTGTTATGACCTCCTTGTGACCATGCCTTTGTTTCAGGGGGTCATTATGACTAACTTGTTATGCTTATGTTCTGCTCTTGAACCCTGCCTATTTTGCCTATCAAATCCCCCATTTGGAAACCCCTACCCCTAAGCTATAAAAACCTTGTCTTCCTCACATCCAAGGCTGACCTCTTGAACCCTGCTTTTAGGAAGAGACAGTACATGAATTAAAAGCAAACACATACTGTGGGGCGGTGGTGGTGCATGCCTTTAATCCCAGCATTCGGGAGGCAGAGGCAGGCGGATCTTTGTGAGTTCGAGGCCAGCCTGGGCTACAGAGTGAGATTCAGGAAAGGCACAAAGCTACACAGAGAAACCCTGGGTGGGTGGGGGGAAGCAAACACACACACACAGAAACAAATAAGCAAACAATTTTGCTTTAATTAATTGCTTGCTTTAATTAATTTGGTCATGATGATTTGGGTCAGTGGTCTTTCTCCTCGAATCACTGGGATTAACAACACCATAGTCAGAGGGACAATAGCATGGTAGAGGAGAGTTCAGGCCTCAGCACCAGAGAAATGGTGGGGTCTCTGAACAGAATCAGAGCAACAGGGCAGAGGAGGGAGCCTCTTTTTTCCAAGATTTTATTTTTATGTATATGAGTGCTTGTCTGAATGTATGCCTGTATACCATGTGAGTGCCGGGCACCCCTACAACTGGAGTTACAGATGCTTTTGAGCTGCCATGTGGGTGTTGGGAGCTGAACCTGGTTCCACTGCAAGAGCAGCAAGTGCTCTTAACCACAGAGCCGTCTCTCCAGGGCCTGGAGACCCTCCTCTTCTACCTTGTGAGAGCGGAGGAGGCTCACAGCAGGAGGCTATAGCTAGGCTCTCAGATTTCCAGGCTAGAGGCAGGAAGCAAGAAAGAGGGTGGAGAACAGGATATGGCACCCCTTTGAAGTGAGTTTTTATCAAGTCTGCTAGTTTGGGCCTTGTAGACAGCGACCCAGTAGGGAGTCTGTCAGTATCTGTGAAGAGGCCTGAGGAGAAACTAGAGTCTAACATTCTTTTGCCTGGGTGTATGTATGTGCACCATGTGCATGCCTGCTGTGAGTGCCACCATGTGGGTGCTGGGAACTGAACCTGAGTCCTCTGCAAGAGAAACTAGTGCTCTTGACAATCGAGCTGTCTCTCTAAGCCTCATGGTTTTATTTTACATTATGTGTATATCTGTGTGTCTGTGTATCTACGTGCATGTGAGTGTGGGTGCTGAAGAAGGCTAGAGGCATCAGACACCCTGGAGGTTCTGGTAGAGTTACAGCAGTTGTCAGCCATCCAGCATGGGTGCTGGGAGCTGGACTCTTCTGGAAGAGCTGTACATGCTCTTAAGTGCTGAGCCATCCCTCCAGCCTGACCATTACACTCTTATAAGAGAGAGTTATTGAAAGCTGGTGGCTGCTAGGAGAGGAAGGGTCAGTTTTCTTTTGGGGTTGAAAGCCACCTTTAACTCCAGTGAGGAACTAGGAGTAACATAGATTCCATGATCGGCAGACAGGGAACAGAGCCAGGACTAGATAATCAAGATGGAGAATTTTCAAGGTTGTTTCTTCATTCTCCTGACCTAAGATAAAAACCTGGAAGCTTAAAACAAAGGCCTGGCAAGTTTTTTCTCTGACTGTAGGGACTCTGGCTTGTGGATCAGTCCAACAAATTCAAGACCAGGATGCCTTTACTCCACAGTTGTAGACCTATTGGTCTTCCTGTCTTCGTTAAAACCCGATCAATCTGCTGGGCAGTGGTGGCGCACGCCTTTAATCCCAGCACTTGGGAGGCAGAGCCAGGCGGATCTCTGTGAGTTTGAGGCCAGCCTGGTTGACAGAGCAAGATCCAGGACAGGCACCAAAACTACACAGAGAAACCCTGTCTCGAAAAACAAACAAAACAAAACAAACCCCCCCTAAAAAAAAAAAAAAAAACCAATCAATCTGAAATTGGGAAAGACCCCTCTAGAGACCCTTAAAACCTGTAATACTCAAGAAGAGACAAGGCTCCTTTGACAGAGTCTTCCTGCTTGCAGGTGGTCTTCTATGTGTGCCCTCTGTTTGTACACATTCTCCCATACCTAACACAAGCCTTTCTTATCTCTCAGCGTGGGAGGCAGAGGCAGGCAATTCTCTGAATTCCTGACCAGTCAGAGGTACATAGTGAGAATTGAATTGAGTCCTCTGGAATAGCAGGAAGCATACTTAACCACTGAGCAATCTTTCCAACCTCAGGTCCTCATTCTTGGGCGGCAAACCCTACAAGCTAGCTGGAATTCTTTTTAATTTTTTGTTTTGTTTTGTTTTTGTTTTTTGAGCCAAGGTTTCTCTGTGTAGCCCTGGCTGTCCTGCAACTTGCTCTGTAGACCAGGCTGGCCTTGAACTGAGAGATCTGCTTGCTTCTTTCTGCCTCCTGAGTATTGGAATTAAAGGAATGTGCCACCACCAACTGGCTTCTTTTTAAAATTAAAAAAAAATAATTTAAATTTATGTTTTGCCTGCATAGCTGTCTGTGTACCACATATGTGCCTGGTGCCTATGGAGGCCAAAGAAGGTACTGGATCCCCTGGAACTGGAGTTACAGATGGTTGTGAGCTACTGTGTAGTGCTGGGATTTGAAAGCGGTCCTCTAAATCTCTCTCCAGCCTCCTAGCTGGAATTTTTGATTCTTAGCTAGTGAGAAGATTCAACCAGATTCCAGGGTGGGGGGCTCTTTTCATTTATCATGTTTCCATAATTTTCCTGTCTTTCTGTTCTGCCTCTTCCATAGCTCTGGGCATGATTTCGAAGGTCTATGATCCTAGGTCATACAGGAGGCTGAGACAGGAGGATCTCAATGAGTTCTAGATCACATGAGGCTACACAGTAAGATGTCTATACCTCTCAAGACCAAAACAAAAGCCAATGTAAACCAAAACAACAACAAACAAACCCCTGGCTCCAAAATGTCCCTGTGAAAAGGATGTTGTCACTGTTACCCACACACTGTTGAGCCCTCTCTTCTGAGAGGAATCCCACACCAGATGGTTCTTTCTCTCTTCAAGTAAAAGACGCAATAGGTTGAATACAAATACCACAAGTTAATCCAATGGCTAAAGACTGGAGAAACCAGAGTCTAGCTTGCTAATCAACTTCTTTACCCTTTAGGGGTGGAGAAGTCATGGATAAAGGGTTAAAAACCAGGGACACTGAGCCTGGTGGCTCAGGGCTGTAATCTTAGCACTGGGAAATGGACGCAGGAGGATTAGAAGTTTGAGGCTTAGCCTTGGACACATGAGACTTGTCTCAAAAGAAGCAAAGCAAAACAAACCAATAAAAAAAGAAATCAGGGGACAGACAGGATAATAAAAGAGAATATACGTTTTCTAGGACTAGGGAGAGTTCTTTCCTTTAAAAATAGGTTTTCAAGCCAGGAGGTGGCGCACGCCTTTAATCCCAGCACTGGGGAGGCAGAGCCAGGCCGTTCTCTGTGAGTTTGAGGCCAGCCTGGTCTACCAAAAAAACTACACAGCGAAACCCTGTCTCCAAAAACAAAAAAGAAAGGAAGGAAGGAAGGAAGGAAGGAAGGAAGGAAGGAAGAAAGGAAGAAAGAAAGAAAGAAAAAGAAAAATATGTTTTCTGTTAAGTGTGTGTGTGTGTACATGTTTGTATGAGGGTGCACATGTGCCATGTTGTACATGTGGAGGTCAGAGGACAATTTTTGTGGCTTCAATTCTCTCCTTCCATCTTTGTATGTGTTATGGGGATTGAACTCAGGCCATCAGGCTTGTGTGACAAGTGCTTTTTTACACCTCTACACAGCCTCCCTTCCCTCCTTTTGAGATAGGTGTGGCCCAGGCTGGTTTCAAACTCATGGCAATGAAGTTAACTTTTCTTTTTGTGATGTGTTTTTGCTTCTTTTAGTTGCTCACAGCCTCCTCTGCTCTCAGTAAGAGATGCCTAGGGAGATTCAAATTTCATTTCATTGTTTCCACAGTCTAAAAGCCAAAGAAGGGATACAACGCATCTCTTTAGTATATCCTCATTCCTGCCAGACAGGCTGGTGATAGAGGATTCTAAGTTTAAGGCTAACTGGGTTACATAGCAAGACCTTGTCTTAATCAACAACAAATGTTAGCAGTGATGGGAACTGAACCTATGGCCTCATGCTTGCTAAATGAGTACTTACCACTGAGCTACAGTCCTAGCCCCTCCCCCAACCAACCAACCAACCAACCCTCACAACAAAACAAATGGGGACAATAAACCTACCTTATAGCTGAGGACATTAAATGGATTATCATAGCTAAGAAGATTCAAGTAGACAGTGGTAAATGTCATTGTCATGGGTATGCTTTCAAGGTTAGTGAGCATTTAGGTGATGCATGGGACTGTGTGAAGTACTTTGTACACTTTTTTTTTCTTTGAGACAGGATCTTTTACAGAACCCTCGATGTCCTGGAGCTCACTCTGTAGACCAGGCTAGCCTCATAGAGATCCTCCTGCCTCTGCTTCGTGAGTGCTAGGATTAAAGGCATGCACCAACAGACTCCGCCACTTTGCACATTTTAATTCGCGTCTGAGAATAACCCTGTAGGGGAGGTACTATATATAATATTATTTAGATAAAGGGAAACAGGTTTTGAGAGAATGGGTGATTATGTCCAATTTGAAAATCACAACTCCGCCCCAGGAAACGGTGGCTTATTTCAAGGCATCTCAGCCCAGCATCAAAGCTCCCTCGATTGGCCTCTGGCCTTGCCTACCTCCAGCTCCGACTTCTGCTCCAGGTCTGCATAGGAAAGACACTCACGGCTCTAAGAGCCCGGACCAAATTCCCAGAAATGTGCCGCCTTTCCTAATCTAGTTCAGGTAGCGAGTCCTCCGCACGCTAGTTCGGCGCAAACCATACATTTGGTTCACCTGCTTGAGCCAAATTCAGCAGCCAGGAAGGCTGACAACCCTGCAAGCAGGAATCCTGTCACCTGCCCGTGGCACCCATCGGGCTGAGCCACGCCTCCTAGAAAATCGGTTGAACCTCTAAGCGGAAATCCAAGACCCTTAGCAGCCTCAGCCCTAGGCCCGCCCCTTCCTTCAGGCGGGAACGTCGAGCGCCAAGATCACTGAACGCAGCCAATAGGGGAATTTGGCGGCAGAGTGGCGGGAGGTTCGATTGACACTGCCTGGAGGCTGTTAACGCGCGCTTCGGGAAGAGGAAGAAGGTTAAGGGCAAGATACCGGAGACGCTCTCTAGCATTTTCTAAGATTCTCCTCCTCCCAACCTGAACCTTTTACTGGCCCTCCCCGCGTTCCTGTTTAACTTCCCTCACGTCTTTCCTGGGTCCCTACTTGACCTCCCTCAGATGGAGGTTGGGCATCAGTCCAGCGCTGGTAAATTCCCATCCCCCTCTTAAGGATTCAGGCGCCTCGCCTTCGTACTAAAGCCTCTACTTTTCTCGCGGCTAGTGATAACCCTCAGGGAGGCAGCCCAGCTAGGGACGTTTATCTGCAACTTTATCTGCCTGCTCTCCCATTCTAGTGCAAGCCTGGACTTGGACTTGCACTTTGGATTTCTTGAGCCTTGAATAACTGGCGACCGACATTCCTGGTTTAGACTCAAGTTCCAGCCCCTGATTGCGTCTCCTCCACCCATGACGACTCTTTAGACTTTCTTTTCAATGATCTAGCAGCTCCCCTCTCTAGCATGGCTTGGTCCTGCATTGTCGGTTGCTGGGTGCTTTTAATTTAGCTGATGAATACTTGACATCTGATGCTTCTGGGCCCAGGATGGTAAGTGTGACTTTAAGCAGACTTGAGGGGCCTTTGCTGCAGGATCTCTGCAGGTACTCACTCACTGTTCTACCTTACAGAGGAGGAGCTTAGCTCCCAGCCAGTTGGCCAGGAGGAAACCAGAAGGCAGATCTTCTGATGATGAAGACTGGCAGCCTGAGACAGTAGTGAGTTTTCAAGGGAATAGGGAAAATGGGGATACAGGGCTGTCTGGACAGGAAAGGAGTCTGGAGCTGGTTTCTGTGGTTCATAGTCATCTTAAAAAAGTATCTTTCATACATTTAGTGGCTTTTTTTTTTTTTTTTTTTTTTTGGAGACCGGGTTTCACCAGGTAGCTCAGACTGTGGTCTGTGGTCTGCCTCCCCAGACCTCCTGAAGTCACAGGTATGCATCAGCACATCTGGCACTTATTAATTAATGAAAACTTACAATTACAATGTACTAGGCATTGAATAAGATTAATAAAATCGCTGTCCTTCAGGTAGGTTCACTAGAAACTAATATAGCCTCGGTTTTCTTCATGGGAGGGGTATATTAAAACCAAGGAATGAGTTATGTTGGGTCCCAAATACTGCAGAAAGTGGGTGTGGTGCACACCTGTATTCTGTGTGCTTCCCTAGACTATATAGTGCATTCAGGCAGGCCTGGGATGTGGGAACCCCCCCCCCCTTTTTTTTTAAAGACAGGATTTCTCTGATATCACTGGCTGCCCCTGGAACTTGCTCTATAGACCAGGCTAGCCTCTGAATTTAGAGATCCCCCTGCCTCTGCCTCCCAAGTGCATGGATTAAAGACATGTGCCACCATGCCTGGCTGGCACTTCTTTTTTAAAAATTTATTTATTTTTTTTATCCTTTTGAGACAGGAGTTCTATATTATGTAGCTTTCTGGCTGACCTTGAACTCACTATGTGTAGACTAGTCTGGCCTTGGACTCAGAGATCCATCTGTCACAGCCTACTAAGTCTGGGATGAATGGTGTGGGCCACTATACCTGTCCTAGAAGGCACTTCTTTTTGTTAGGGTCTGTGGATGGGTAAAGGCACGTGAAGAGAAGGCGGCCTGGAAACTGTTTCAGGTGTGCCTTGTAGAATCATCATGGATTCAGTCAGCTTGATGCACTGGCACAATTGTGCTCTTGCCTGATAGCTTGGGGTTGACTTCTTTTTTTAAACTTCTTTTGGGGAGAGTGTATATGCTATGACATTTAGAGAAGAGTCAGTTATCTCCTTCCACTGTGTGGGTTTAGGGATTGAACTCAGGTCATCAGGCTTTGAGCCAAGTCCATACTTGTGTAGCTGTTTTCAGACACCTCCCTCTCCCCCACCTTTTGCGACAGGGTCTCATATAGCTGAGCCCGGCCTCAAATTCATGGTGTAGCTAGCAGTGACTTAAAACTGTGAGCTTCCCCCTTTCACCTTCAGAGTAAACCACCATGCCTGCCCGGGGGCTCATTAGCATTGCTGCTTTGCTACCTGTGAGAGAGAAACAACGGTTCTCTCTCACCATTCACAAAAATCTCAGAGTTGAACTAGGGGCAGCATTCTCTGCAGGTGAATAATGAATGGAGCTCTACTTGGGTGTTACAACTGAAAGTACTGGTTGTTTTTTGTTTGTTTGTTTGTTTGTTTTGAGACAGGGTCGAACTTCCTAGTCCAGCCTGGCCTCAGACTCACAGAGATCCACGTGCTTCTGCCTCCTGAGGTAGCTGAGCCTAGCAAACATAATATTTTAGGATTGCTGTGATAGTCATATATGATATACATGTTAAGAGTTCAGTGTGGGGGTTGGAGAGATAGCTCAGCGGTTAAGAACACTGGCTGCCAGGCGATCTCTGAGTTTGAGGCTAGCCTGGTCTACAGAGCTAGATCCAGGACAGGCACCAAAGCTACACAGAGAAACATTGTCTCGAACTCCCCCCCCCCCAAAGAAAAAAAAAAAAAGAATACTGGCTGCTTTTCTAGAGGACCTGGGTTCAATTCCCAGCATCCACATGGCAGCTCAAGACTGTAATTCCAGTTCCAGGAGTTCTGATACCCTCACACAGACATACACACAGGCAAAACACCAATGCACATAAAATAAAAATAGATAAATTAGCGCTGGAGAGATGGCTCAGAGGTTAAGAGCACTGACTGCTCTTCCAGAGGTCCTGAGTTCAATTCCCAGCAACCATATGGTGGTTCACAACCACTTAATGAGATCTGGTGCCCTCCTCTGGCCTGCAGTCATACATCCTGTATACATAATAAATAAATAAATCTTTAAAAAAATAGATTAATTAAAGGAATTTCATTTAAAAAAAAGTTTAGAGTGGTGCCTGAAATTAACTACTTTTGTTTTTTGTTGATCCAGGATCTCATGTAGCTCAGGCTGGCCTCAAAGTTGCTATGTAGCCAAGGGTGGACTTGAACTCCTGATCCTCTTGCCTCCATTGCCCAAATGCTGGGATTACAGGTGTGTGCCACCATATCTTGCTGGCACTTTTTTTTCCATGCCTGCTAGTACTGGTTTTTATATTTGCTAGACAAAAACTCAACAACTGAGCAATGCTGCTAGCTTCCCTCAGTCTCTCAGATACCTGGGACTACTCGTGCTCAGCAGGACTCCTGTCTCTAATAAGCACTCAAGGGTGGTCTCTGGGGCTGTCCAGGTGTTGCAATGTAACTTTCTGGTTTCTCTCCTAGACTCCTAAGAAACGAAAGTCTAGTAATGAGACCCAGTGTTTCCTGTCTCCTTTTCGGAAACCTTTGACTCAGTTAATCAACCGACCACCCTGTCTGGATAGCAGTCAACATGTAAGTCATAAGTACAACTGGCCTGGTTGTGTGTGTGTATGTGTGTGTATGTACCCAGTTCTTTTGCCTTGGATTCCTTCATAGCAGAGTGAACAGCTTATCCCTAGCTTCTGTGTGATCTGCTGGGAAGTCTGCTTGAGTCTTTCCTTGTTTATAACTGTGTGGGTACCAGATCTAAAGTGGTTCAGATTCCTAAATAAATGTGTCGAGGAGGAAGGTTGTAACATTGATCAGATACTGTATATGGCTTTTTGTTTTGTTTTCTTTCTTTCTCTCTTTCTCTCTCTCTCTCTTTCTTTCTTCCTTCCTTCCTTCCTTCCTTTCTTCCTTTCTTTCTTTTTTGAGATAGTTGTTTCATGTAGGCTCAGGGTGGCCTTGAACTCTGTCAGAACTTTTATTAAGAGATGCAATGGTGGCACATGCCTTTTTTTTTTTTTTAAAAAAAAATTGTTATTATTAAGAAATTTTCTATTCATTTTACATATCAACCACAGATCTCCCTCTCCTCCCTCCTCCCATCCCCCAGCCTTCCCCCCCAACCCATCCCCATACCCACCTCCTCCAAGTCAAGGTCTCCCATGGGGAGTTAGCAGAGCCTGGTACATTCAGTTGAGGCAGGTCCAAGCCCTTCCTCCCTGCAGCAAGGCTGCGCAAAGTGTCCCACCATAGGCAGTGGGCTCCAAAAAGTCTGCTCATGAACCAGGGATGGATCCTGATCCCACTGCCTGGGGACCCCCCAAACAGTTCAAACAACTGTCTCACCTATCCAGAGGGCCTAGTCCAGTTCCATGGGGGCTACACAGCTATTGGTCCACAGTTCATGGGTTTCTACTAGTTTGGCTGGCCATTTCTATATATTTTTCCATCATGATCTTGATTTCCCTTGCTCATAGACTCCCTCCTCTTTCTCATCGATTGGATCCCTGGAGCTTGGCCTGGTGCCTGGCCATGGATCTCTGCATCAGTCACTGGATGAAGGGTCTATGATGACAGTTAGGGTAGTCACTAATCTGATTATGGGAGTAGGCCAGTTCAGGTACCCTCTCGACTATTGCTAGTAGTTTAAGGTAGGGATTCTTGGAACAATTCCCTTGTGGATTCCTGGGAACATTCCTAGCACTCTGTTTCTCCCTATTCCCATGATGTCTTCATTTATCATGGTATCTCTTTCCTTGCTCTCCCACTCTGTCCCTGTTCCAGCTAGGACCTCCCATTCCCTTATGTTCTCATCCCTCATTCCTTGCCCTCCATTACCACCCCACCCCCTCCCCACCCCCAGTTTGCTCATGTAGGTCTCATCTATTTTTCCTTCACTGGGCTATCTATGTGTCCCTCTTATGTGTGTCCTCCTTGTTAGCTAGCTTCTCTGGAGCTGTGGATTGTGTCTGGCTATCCTTTGCTTTATATCTAGCATCCGCTTATGAGTGAGTTCATACCATGTTTGTCCTTCTGAGTCTGCGGTTATCTCATTCAGGATGATATTTTCTAGTTCCATCCATTTGCCTGCAAATTTCATGATGTCATTGTTTTTTACTGCTGAGTAGTATTCCATTGTGTATATGTACCACATTTTCTTTATCCATTCTTTAGTTGAGGGGCATCTAGGTTGTTTCCAGGTTCTGGCTATTATGAATAATACTGCTATGAACATAGTTGAGCATGTGTCCTTGTGGTATGGTTGAGCATTCCTTGGGAATATGCTCAAGAGTAGTATAGCTGGGTCTTGAGGAAGACTGATTCCCAATTTTCTGAGAAACTGCCATACTGATTTCTAAAGTGGCTGTACAAGTTTGCACTCCCACCAACAGTGGAGGAGTGTTCCCCTAGTTCTACATACCAGTACTTGAGAGGCAGAGGCAGGCAGATCTCTGTGAGTTTGAGGCCAACCTGGTCTATAGAGTGAGTTTTAGGACAGCCAGGACTGTTTCACAGAGAAACCCTGTCTTGAAAAGCCAAACAAACAAACAAGCAAAAAACCAAACCAAAAACCGCTTATTTATTTATATATGTATGGGTGTTTTGCTGGCATGTATGTCTGTGCATCATGTGTGTACCTGGTGCCTGCAGAGGCCAGAAGAGGGTATCAGATCCCTTAGAATAGGAGTTATAGACATCTATGACCTGCCTAATGTGGGTGCTGGGACTTGAACTCTGGTCCTCTGGAAGAATAGCCAGTGGTCTAGCCCCAGCCATAAACTTTTAATCCTCCTTCCTCTACCTCCTGGATGCTGGATTACAGGTGCCTGCCAACAAACATGGTTTTATCATGGCTTAGAAAGTACTAGAGTAGCCGGGCGGTGGTGGCGCACGCCTTTAATCCCAGCACTCGGGAGGCAGAGGCAGGCGGATCTCTGAGAGTTCCAGGCCAGCCTGGACTACCAAGTGAGTTCCAGGAAAGGCGCAAAGCTACATAGAGAAACTGTGTCTCGAAAAACAAAAAACAAAAAACAAACAAACAAAAAAAGTACTAGAGTCCCATAGCTATTATTGTTTCTTCTAGTAATCAACTTCTCACCATGACAGGGTCTTGCATTGTTTTGCACAACTTTCTTCTTTTGTTTTTTCTAGACTGGGTATCTTTGTGTAGCCTTAACTATCCTGGAACTAGCTCTGTAAACCAGACTGGCCTCGAACTCACAGAGATATGCCTGCTTCTTCTGCCTTCTAAGTGCTGGGATCAAAGGCGTACCACACCACCTCCTGGCTTTTTCTTTTCTTTCTTTTTTTTTTTTTTTTCAAGACAAGATCACGACCAGCCTTGGCTGGTCTGACTGAACTCAGAGATTTACATGCCCCTGCCTCCTGAGTATTGGGATTAAAGGTGTGCTCTACCACACCTGGCTTTTTTAAAAAAATTATTGCACATGTTTTTATTTGACTCTGTCTCTCCAAGTATGTGTGTATATGTATGGGCATGCATGCCATACATGTGTGGAGGTCAGAGGATAACTTCTGAGAGTTGATTTTTCTCATTTTACCATGTGGATTTCAGGGATTAAATTTAGATTGCCAAGTTTGGTGGCAAGTGCTGACCAGCCCAAGTTTTTCTCATCAAACTTTCTGAGAAATGTTTGGAAGGAAAATGGGAATATATAACTGAATTTAGCCATTTGTGTATTCAGCAAGCATTTAAAAGTACTTTTGTATGATAGTGGGCATTGGAAATAGAACCTGGGTCTCTACAAGAGCAACAAGTGCTCCTAACTTCTGAGCCATCCCTCCAGCACCAGCCTCTTGCTTTTTGTGTTGAGTGTTGTTTTTTTGTTCTTCCAAAAGAATCTGTTATGTGATCTTTAATCCTCTAGAACAGTTTTCAAGTTGTCCCAGGAGTGCCTTAAATGGCTTCACAGTTTAGAGGCTGCGAATGGCTGAAATTTGAAGGGCATGCTAAATTAGCTTCTGATGGTTCTGAAAGGTTATCTCGGTGAAAGGAGTAAGAGAGAGTTTAGTGGAGCAGCCTGAGGGAAGCCTGGCCGCAGACTGAGGCAGCTCTGGAAAGGTGTTTGCTGAGTTGGTCAGGTGGAGATGTGGGAAGCTGGCAGGTAGAGAGAGATGGTGGGTGGGTCAGACAGCTGTGTACAGTCCCAGAGTGAAAGGCCTCCTTGTAAGCCATGTTGTGGGAGTCTGGGTTTTATTCTAAGGCTACTGAGGATTTTTGAAGTTTCTTTGTTTTGTTTTTAATATATATATATGTTTGTGGTGTGTGGATAGTCACAGGTATATGTGTGCCCACCAAAGCCAGAAGAGAGCATCAGATCCTTGGAGCTGGAGTTACAGGCGGCTCTGTGCTGCCTGATGTGGGTGTTGGGAACTGAACTCTGCTCTGCTAGAATAGCAGCAAGTGCTCTTAACCGCTGAGTTATCGCTACCTCTTTGAAGTCTTAAGTAGGGGTAGGAGGTATACAGTGGCGCAGAAACTCCGTTTGAATGAGGAATGATGTGGAAAAGCCAGTAAGAAGGTGGAAGCAGTGCCAGGCATGGTGCCACACACCTTTAATCCCAGCACTCAGGAGGCAGAGGCAGGGGGATCTCTGTGAGTTCAAGACCAGCCTGGTCTACAGAGTGAGGTTCAGGACAGCCAGGGCTACACAGAGAAACCCTGTCTCAAAAACACAAAAAACACACACAAAAAGAAGGTGGAAATAGCAAGACAACAAAGGATGTGGGCTGAACTTGTGTGTCAGGAAAGTGGGAATAGGAAAAAGCAGCAAATATATATTAAGATGACATTAAATATTAGTATGTTTAATATATTTCTATACAGTAAGATAGAAAGACTCTGACAGAGGCAAAGGAGATGATACCGTTTACTGAGATAGGAAGCAGGAAGGAAGGCATTTGATGGGGGACATAAATAAGCATCTTAGTCACAGGGCCTGTGATAAACTTAAGGGGCCCAAAAGATGCTTTCGTTCTTTTTAATCGTTAATTTTATTGTTTTCATGTTTTCTAATCAGTATATTAAGGAGATATTTATGTACTTCATTAATTGCTTAAGTTCTGCTATCCAGATTTAAGCATGTGACCATATGATTACTTTAAACATAACAAAACTATTGGTTTAATGAAAGTAGCTCAATGTGCTTTTTTTTTTTTATTCATATATTTTTGTGCATGTGCGAGCATACATGTGTATGGTCACACTTGTACATGTGTGCCTGGTACATATGTAGAGGTCAGACGGCAACTGTGGGAGTCACCCTGTGGGTTCTTAGGATCAAACTCAGGTCATCAGACTTGGCCAGAGCCTTCACTTGTTAGCCCTCTTGCGGGCCCAGCTCAGCGTATGCAGCAGCAAGCTTACAGACGCACAACAGGAGTCCCAGCGATAAATAACATCTGTCTCGGTCAGCTTCAAAAGCATTCCACCATGGCCTACAGATACCATTTAATTGTTGTCAATAAGACAGTCACATGTTTTCAGAAAGTAAGAATGACGATGGCCTTGTACAGAAGAATTGCACAGGGCTATTTCTCACTCTTACGGAGTTCTGAAATTTGATTCCTGAGAACTTTTTTTTTTTTTTGGTTGTTTCTAGACAGGTTTTCTCTGTGTTGTTTTGGTGCCTGGGATTAAAGGTGTGTGCCACCACCGCCCAGCTAACTTTTTTTTTTTTTTAAGATGGGGGTCTCACTTGTGGCCCAGGATGGCCTCAACTCACAGAGATCCACCTGCCTCTGCCTCCTGAGTGCTAAGATCAAAGGTGTGTGTCACTAAACTCAGCTCTACTGAAACTTTGATTTGCATTAAGATTTTGTATTTCTTCATTTTTATTAAAATTCACTCCTAAATGAGAATGGAAAACTGCTAATATCTGATTCCTAGCCCCTATCTTTCTGCTTATAATCATATACTTAGGCACCTTCTGAATCCCATGGGAAAAATTTAGAACTACCAAATACAGAAAGAGATTTATTATTTAATTTGTTTTTAGGCTTTTTTGTTTTGAGACAGCATCTCATAAAGCCCACACTGGCCTCAAACTTAATATAGCCAAGGGCAACCTTGATCTTCTGGCCCTCTTACTTCTACCTCCCAAATGTGATGTGAGGTTCCAGGCCTGCACCATCAATCCTGGCTTGATTCTTTTTAGAATGAGTATTTTCTACAGTAGTAGTAGATTCTTTGTCATGTTCTTTTTGTTTTTTAATTTTATGTTCTTTGGTGTTTTGCCTGTATGTATGTTTTGTGTGAAGGTGTCAGATCCCCTGGACCTGGAGTTTCAGACAGTTGTGAGCTGCCCTGTGGGTGCGGGGAATTGAACCCAGGTCCTCTGGAAGAGCAGTCAGTGCTCTTAACCGCTGAGCCATCTCTCCAGCCAGCCCCCTGTGTCATGTTCTCAATCCCCTCTTTCCTTTCCTGTGTGCTACTGGTCCTCTCCCAACTCCAGGTCCTTTTTTTGTTGTTGAATTTTTCCTTTTTCTTTTTGGTTTTTTTTTTTTTTTGAGACAGGGTTTTTCTGTGTAGTCCTAGCAGTCCTGGAACTCTGTAGACCAGTCTGGCTTCGAACTTATAGAGATCCACCTGACTCTGCCTCTGCCTCCTGAGAGCTGACTGGGGTTAAAGGTGTGAGCTAGTCCACTGCCCGGCTTGTTGTTGATTTTTTTTTTTTTTTTTTTTTTTTTTTTTTGAGGCAGGGTTTCTCTGTTGTAGTCCTGGAGCTCACATTGTAGACCAGGCTGGCCTCAAACTCAGACATCTTCCTACCTTTGCTGGGATTAAAGGCATGTACCACCAAGCCTGACATTAATTATAGGTGCTTTTTTGTTTGTTTGTTTTTCTGTTTTTCGAGACAGGGTTTCTCTGTGTAGTTTTGGTGCCTGTCCTAGATCTTGCTCTGTAGACCAGGTTAGTTCAAACTCACTGAGATCCGCCTGGCTCTGCCTCCCGAGTGCAGGGTGCACCACCACTGCCCGGCAAAATAGGTCCTTTAATATGCTCTATACCAGGGGTTCTCAGCCTGCAATCCCTTTGGCAAACCTCTACCTCCAAAACTATTTACATTTATAAATCATAACAGTAGCAAAATTAGAGTTATAAAGTAGCAACAAAAATAATTTTATGGTTGTGGGTTCCTACAACAAAGGGGACTGTATTAAAGGATTGAAGCATTAGGAAGGTTGGGAACCACTGCTCTGTACTGAGCTGTATCTCCAGTCCTTTTTTTCACCTTGTACTTTGAGATGTGATCTTACTAAGTTGCTCAGGCTAGACTTGAACTCTGCTACTAGATGTCTTATCGCATAATTGTTACACATTTAACAGGGATATTATCCCTGTTAAAGGCATGCACCCTCAGGCAGGTTGTGGTGCATGCCTTTAATCCCAGCACCAAGGAGGCAGAGGCAGGCGGATCTCTGTGAGTTGGAAGCTAGTCCAGTCTACAAGTTAATTCTAGGACAGGCTTGAAAGCTACACAGAGAAACTCAGTCTCAAAAAACCAAAAACAACAACAACAAAACCCCCAAAACAAACAAACAAAAATACCCCAACACCCAGGTGTGGTGGTACATTCTGTTAGTCCCAGTACTCAGAGGCAGACTCTCATTGTGTAGCCAAGGCTGACTTTTAATTCCTTTTAAAATAAGAAAGAAAAAAGTTATATAGGCATGTGTACAGCCCATATTACAGTTGTCTGTTTACCAGTGAAGGCACGGGAATATTTTCTTGACTTTTCTGTTTCAGACCTGTCCTGGTTTTCTGTAATAAACTTGTCTCTATTTCTAACACACACATACACACACACACACACACACACACACACACACACACACACACACACATATAATTTTCTTTCTTTTTTTAAAATGGAAAAAGAGATTCAAAAGGTAAAATTGTCTAGGTCTCACAAAAGCCTTAAGCTGGCCTTAGAGATGAAGACTTCAGCCTTGGACATGATGAATTTGAAGAGCCCTTACATATGTATTTTTGGAGGCTGTTGCAGATGTGTATGTAGGAGTATGGAGTATGTAGGGATGGATTAGAGGGGCTGGGGAGATGGAAAAGAGCACTGGCTGCTTTTCCAGAGGTCATGGTTCAATTCTCAACACCCACATAGTAGCTCAAGACTGTCTGTAACTCCAGTTCCAGGGGTTCTGGTACCCTCACACAGACATACACGCAGGCAAAACACCAATGCACATAAAATAAAAATAAGTAAATTTAAAAAAAAGAATAGATTAGGTGGTCTTTGGCAAAGAGATATTTGATATCTCAAAGTGTGTTGGATTATCAGGGTGAATCTACAGTTGGAAGAGATTTGGGCTTAAGTCCTGAGCCCTGAGGAACACTGACTTTTTAGAGCATTTAGGCAAAGGTGGAAATCCCCACTGGGCTGAGCATGAGCATGAGATTCCAGAGAAGTGCAGTAGTGGGAGAGTGGTCAGGACAGCATATTTGAGAGGAAAGAATGGCTAGCTTTGTTAAGAAAAGAATGGAAACTTGTCCATTGGAATTAGAAGCATGCAGGCCACAGCCTTGTGCAGAGTCACCGAGGAGGAGTGGGAGATAAGAAAGAGAGGCATTAAATCTTTCTGGAAGTTTGCCTGTGGAAGGGAGAGGTAAAAGATTAAAGGCATTTTTGTTGTCCAGGAAACAGAGTGCTCATCAAGCTGGTGAGAAAGAACTAGCAGGGACAGAGCAGTTGAGGTGGAAAGATTGGGTATAACTGCTGAAATAGGAAACTGTTGGGTGTGGAGAATGTGCTTCTCCCATCAGAAGGAAAGGACATTGTAGAACACTATCCTCCAAGCAAAATGGCCACCGTCTTCGTTAGATAAACTTACTGTAGGTAGGACCTGGGGACTGGTGACAGTCTCTAAGAAGAAGGGAGATGGGGAGGGTGACTGGACTCCATCTAGGATTCTAGGCTCTCTCAACCATTCGTGTGCAATTCTTCTCTGTCTGTCTGTGGTCTGGGGAGGAAGGGCGAATGGAGAAGGGCTCCATCTAGGCTATTGGGAAGCAGTCATCCTTGCTGGGTGAGGACTTTCCCGTGTCACTTTGATGTCACCTCTGTGCCCTGTAAGGGTACCCCCACTCCAGAAATAAACTGATTGGCTTCCTGGAGTGAACTTTAGTGGAATTTGGTTGGTTGTTAGGGGGAGGGGTAGACCTTGTTTCTCAGGGAAGGAATTCTCATAATACATGGTGTGGATTATCAGCAACTAGTGGAACAAGTGAATGAGGGCATGTCTGTGCCACAGTTTGGCATTGCTAGACCAGATCCTCAGGGGTCACTCATGCCAAGTCCTGCTGCCGCTTTCCCAGCTGATGTTTTTGGCTAAGAGTCTTCATAAATATGAACACTCAGGCAGTGACACAGCTGCCCTTTGCCTACAGATCCTATGGCTTCTGAGTTCCATTGGAAATCTTTTAAAGTTTGGAATATAAATTCTTGGCTACTTTGTGTCTAAATCTAGCCTCTCATCCTGATTTATGTACTTATTTAAGTCTTCCTTTTCTTCTTTCTTTCCTTCCTTCCTCCCTCCCTCCCTCCTCCCTTCCTTTTTTTTTAAGAGTCTCAAGTTCCCTGGCTAGCCTGGAATTCTGTAGATGAGGCAGGCTTGAATTCAGAGAACTGCCTGTGTCTCTCAAGTGCTGGGATTACAGGCACGTGCCAATAATCTTGAAAGTAACTTTGTAGTTTTAGAATTGATATTTTTTTCTTAATTTTATTTATTTATGTATTTTTTTAGGTCTGAGTACTCTGTCTGCATGTCCCCACATGCCAGAAGAGTTTATCAGATCCCATGGTGAGCTACCATGTGGTTGCTGGGAATTGAACTCAGGACCTCTAGAAGAGTAGCCAGTGCTCTTAACCACTGAGCCATCCCTTCAGCCCTAGAATTGATACCAAATTCTAATAGAGTTCATTCCCTGCTTTTTCTATGATTTGATTTAGAGTTTTTTGTTTTTGTTTTTGTTGTTGTTTTTTATTTGACAAGCTTTCTCTGTGTAGCCCTGTCTGTCCTGGAACTCTCTCTCTCTGTGGACCAAACTGGCCTTGAACTCAGAGATCTGCCTGCCTCTGCCTCTCAAGTGCTGGCATTAAAGATGTGCACCACCACTGCCTAGTTTCAAATTTTTTTTAAGACTTAATTATTTTATTTTGTATGTGGGGATGTTTCACCTGCATGCACGTCTATGCAACACATGTATGTCTAGTGCCTTTAGAGGTCAGAAGAAGGCAAAGAATCTCCTGGAACTGGAGTTAAGGATGGTTGTGAGCCACCATGTGGTGCTGGGACTTGAACTTGGTCTTATGCAAGAGCATGAAGTACTCTGGTTTTTTGTTTGTTTTTAGAGACAGGGTTTCCCTGTGTAGCCCTGGCCATCTTGGACCAGTCTGGCCTTAAACTCAGAGATTCCCCTGCCTCTGCCTCCTGAGTGCTTCTGGTGTGTCTGAGCCATTGCTTTAGCCTCCCCACCCCACCCCTTTTTTTTAAACAAATTTTTGTAGCCTTGGTTGGACTCACTCTGTAGTCCAGACTGGTCTCAAACTCACAGAGATCTGCCTGCTTCTGCCTAAGAGTAGTTGTTGGTAGCATCTTTTTTTGTTGTCTCTGTAGGAGCTGGGATTCTAGGTTACAGGTGTGAGCTACTGCTCTGGACTCGCCAATTATGACAGGAGATAGAAACTGGTCAGGTAGGGAAGGAACCCCAAAGTAGCAGTTCCATTCCCTGCTGGAGGCCAGAAAGGGCACACAATCCTGGCTCCTGTTTTCTCCTGCACATCTGCCTAGAGCTGTAGATGATTGTGACTGAACTGGAAAGAGTTCATCTGGACTGATGATGACCAGTTCGTCCCCTGTCCCATTCTCCCCCACGCCCACTTCTGCCATAAATTCTTTAAAATGCTCCCAGACTAGGTGCTTCAGTGGTACCCTATATCCTGGGACCACTCCTGCTATATAGGAGCTCTGCTCGCTCCTGCTCTCCTTTCATCCTTCTTAACCCCCCATCCCCTCCCATGAATTTATACTAAATTTCCCTCTGAAACTCACCCTCAGGGACTGAAGAGATGGCTCAGCAGTTAAGAAGTTTCTGCTCTTGTGGAGGACCTGAGCTTGGTTCACAGATCCCAGGCAGCTCTGACATCTATAACTCCAATTTTGCTGATCTAGCACCCCTTCCTGGCCTCCCTTGGTGCCAGACATGCACACAGTGCATTTAAATATATTCAGGCAAAATACTCATAACACATAAAAATAAATAAATCTAAAAAAAGAAACCTCACCTTCTCTATCTGAGAATTTAATTGTTTGAATTTTTTAAAATATTTATTTTATGTATACGAGTGACTTGTCTTCATGCACACCACAAGAGGGAATCAGATCCCGTTACAGACAGTTATGAGCCACCATGTGGTTTCTGAGAATTGAACTCAGGACCTCTGGAAGAGCAGCCAGTGCTCTTAACCACTGAGCTGTTTCTCTAATTTCCTAATTGTTTGAATTTTTAAGACAATCTGAAAACTGCTGTCTCGAGGTGGCTTGGTGGTTGCCAGGTTTCTTGGGATACCAATCCCTGAAGTCAAGCTGAGATCTGAGAAGGCTGTGAAATGACTTTCAAAAGACACTCCAATATTCCTGTATCATTAGTAATTTTTTTTTCTAAAGGCACCACTGTCTCATGTAACCAGGCTAGCCTTGAATTTACTGTGTAGCTGTGGATACCCTTGAACTCTGGGTCCTCCTGCTTCTCTGTGAGTGCTGATATTACAGGCACACATCCTCTGCTTGCCTGCCTTCCTTTCCTTTCCCTCCCTTCCCTTCCCTTTCCCTTTCCCTTTCCTCTTCTCTTTCCTCTTTCCTTTCCTCTTCTCTTCCCTTTCCTCTTCCCTTTCTTCTTCCCTTTCCTCTTCCCTTTCCTTTCCTTTCCTCTCCTCTTCCCTTTCCTTTCCTCTTCCCTTCCCCCTTCCCCTTTCCCCCTTCCTCCCCCTCCCCCTTCACAGGGAACTACCTGGCTCTGCCTCCTAAGTGCTGGGATTAAAGGCATGCGCCACCAACACCTGGCTAGTGTTTTTTCTTACTGATTATCTTTGCTGTTCATAACTACAGTATTCATGCTAGTTAAGAAAATTTAATTCTTAATTTAAGAAAGAAATTAAAATCATAAATTTAGTCAGAGCCAGGCATGCTTGCATACTCCTAAAATCCCAGCAGTCTAGAAGCTGATGCAGGAGAATTGTGAGTTCAAGGTAAAACTGGATTCTATATGAATTTCTAGGCTAGACTCAATGTAATGACACTGTTTGAAAAAGTTTTCTTCAGGTGGAAATAAACAGGATTTAGTATTCTGTCACATGACTTAGTGATGGTGATGTTCATTTACCCATTCTTTTAGTAGATCACAAAAATATTATATATTTTTTGTAAAAAAGACATTGAGTTTCTAGAAATTTATAATCTGTGTATGTAAAGAAATGGGTTAGAATATAAAGGTAAAAGTTTCACAGCAAGACAGGCTTGCCTTTGTCTTAAATTACCGTTTGGCAGAAAGGAGTTTTCTTATTAGGAGCCAAATGTGGTTCATGCCTGGAATGCTAATGCTTGGGAGGTGGAAGCAGGAGGAGTGCTGTGAGTTCCAGGCCAGCCTGGGCAACAGTGAGACTCTGTCTCAAAAGAATAAATATAACAAGGGCTGGCGAGGTGGTCCAGCGGGAAAAGGCACTTGCCACCAAGCCTGATGGACCCGAGTTTGATGGTGGGAGGAGAGAACCCGTTTCTGTGCGTCATGCTCCATAGCACACACACACACACACAGAGAAACAAAACTTTAGGGTGTTTGTTCTTGATTTCTCCTGGCTCTCTTGCGTCCTAGCTGTGGCATCGCTAAGGTTCACAAGCTATTATAATTCCCTGAATAATCCGGGTGTATACCGATAAAGATAAAATGTTATTGTCATTTAGCTCATCGTTAATTCTCCTTTCTCTTCTTCCTCTTCCTCCCTCTGTCTCCTTCCTCCCCCTCCTTCCCTCCTCTTCTTCCCGTGGCTTTGCCTCATAGTTCGTTTTGTAGTCTTGATCTCAGGCTAGCCCACACTGAGTATTCCTTTCTAGGGCCTGCATGTATCTGCTTTCTGCACCTTTATCTTGATTGGCATTTTTTGTTGATGAGCCTATCCTTTTTTGGTTTTTTTTTTTTTTTTTGAGACAGAGTTTCTCTGTGTAGCCCTGGCTGTCCTGGAACTCAATTTGTAGCCCAGGCTGGTCTTGAACTCACAGAGATCTGCCTGCCTCTGCCTCCTGAGTGCGGGGATTTGTGTTACCATGACTAACTTGAGCTTACCCTCTCCTTATGTCCTTTCCACGTTGTTCCCTGTCTTGGACCTTTCCATGGCGGGAAGCACTCCCCGGCTTTGGGGTGATATGCATGGCCATAAGTAAGAGGTCACAAGTAGGGTTCATAGAATCAGGAGTGTTCTCCATCTGTCATAGCTGTGTATGTATTGTGTGAGTGGAGGTGGCGTGTGCTGTGGCACTTACGGAAGTCAGAGGACTGACAGCTTGTGGGAATTTGTTCTCTCACTGTGGATCCTGGGAGCCAACTCAGTTCATTGGTGTGACAGCAAGCATCTTTCTCTCTCTCTTTCTTTGTGTGAGAGACAGAGAGTATGTGAATGCATGCCATGTGTTTGGGGGTGCTCTCAGAGGCTGGACGAGGGCGTTGGATCTTATGGAGCTGGAGTTACAGGTAGTTGTAAACCTTCCCAAACTGAACTTGAGTCCTGGAAAAGCAGGAAGTACTCTTAACTGTTGAGCTGTTTCTCCAGGCACCTTCTGCCCCTGTTGAAACATGGTCTCAAGTAGCCCAGGCTGGTCTCAAAACTTGTATAACTAAGGATAACCTTGAGCTCCTGATCCTCCTGCTTCTACCTCTCAAATTCTGGGTAACAAGTACGAGCTACCACACGAGGCTTAATTTTCTTTTTGGGACAAGGTTTTACCTGGGCTGGCTTCAACCTCAGCATTCTCCTTGATCAGTCTCCTAAGTACTAGGACTGTAGGTGTGTGTGCTTGCCTGGAGTAACAACAGCTTGTAGATCTTATAGGGCTCTTGGTGAGGATTAAATCATGATAGGAGGAAACTAGATGTGGTGGTACATGCCTAAAGTCTCAGTTGAGGCAGGAGAATTGAAAGTTTGAGGCCAGCCTAGTGGAATACATAGACTGTCTTAGCCTTGCCTCCCAACTGTGACATAGTGAAAGAAACTTAGCTCTATATTAGCCATCATTGTCATATTTCTGTTTATATTTTACTGATGGCCACTGCTTATATTACTTCTAATCTTCGGGCTGTTTAATTTTCAAGGAAACTGAAAATTAAATAGTTGGCAGAACTGATACAGCAACATTTTTTTTTTTTTTTTTTTTTTTTGTGGCTGGGAGGTTAGCTTGGTGATAGAGTAACAAAACACCCATCCACATAAAATAAAATGAATGAATGAATTAAAAATCCTGAAGTGGAGGGGTGGGCAATGGAGGTTAGGGGATGGGGCTGAGAACATGAGGGAATGGGATGGCAGAGCTGGAACAGGGATGGAGTGGGAAAGCAATGAGAGAAGTACCATTATAGAGGGAGACATCATGGGGATAGAGAGAAACCTGGTGCTAGGGAAGTTGCCAGGAATCCCCAAGGATGACCCCAGCTTGGACTACTAGAAATAGTGGAGAGGGGACCTGAACTGAACTGTTTTGCCCCAGTTATCAGACCAGTGAATACCCTAACTGTCATCACAGAACTTTTCTCCAATGACTGATGGAGGCAGATGCAGAGATCCACAGAGCTCCAGGAGTCCAGTCAAAGAGAGAGAGGAGGGATTCTATGAGCAAGTGCATCAGGATCATGATGGGGAAACCTGCAGAGATGATCAAACCAAACTAGTGGGAACTCATGAAAGTTGGATCAATGGCTATGGAGCCTGCATGGGACTGGACTAGGCCCTCTGCATGGCAAGATAGTCGTGTAGCTTGATCTGTTTGGGGGGGTCCCCCTGGCGGTAGGATCAGAATCCATCCCTGGTGCATGAGGGGGCTTTTTGGAGCCCACTACCTATGGTGGGACACCTCCTGCAGCCTTGAGGCAGGGGGAAAGGCTTGGACTTGCCTCTACTGGATGTGTCTCCCCATGGGAGGCCTTCCCTTGTGGGGGTGGGGAGTGGAGGGTAGGTTGCGGGGGAGGCTGGGGAGGTAGGACGAGGGAAGAGGGGGATCTTTGATTGGTATGTAAAATGAATGAAAAAATTTTCTTAATTAAAAAAGAAAAAAGCCGGGCGGTGGTGGCGCATGCCTTTAATTCTAGCACTCGGGAGGCAGAGGCAGGCGGATCTCTGTGAGTTTGAGGCCAGCCTGGTCTCCAAAGCAAGTTCCAGGAAAGGCACAAAGCTACACAGAGAAACTCTGTCTTGAAAAACCAATAAATAAATAAATAAATATAAATAAATAAAAACACCTGAAGTGGAACATGTTAGATCATTTATTGGTCTATAAAATCTTCAACAGTCCTGAATTCCTATTTTTTTTTTCTTTTTAGGAAGCATTTATTCGAAGCATTTTGTCAAAGCCTTTCAAGGTCCCCATTCCAAACTATCAAGGTAAAATGGAGACTTTATTGATTTTCTTTTCTTTTTCTTTTTTCTTTTTTTAAGTTTATTTTGTGTTTTATTTGAGGCAGGGTCTCACAGTGTAATCCTGAGTGGTCTGGAACTTGCTTTATAGACTAGGCAAACTGGCTTTGAACTTACAGAGGTCTTCCTGCTTCTGCCTCTTAAGTACGTGTGCTACTATGCCTGGTAGTTTATTTTATTTTTAATCGTGTGTGTGTGTGTGTGTGTGTGTGTGTGTGTGTGTGTGTGTGTTCATCTGGCCTCCAGAGGAGGTCAGAGACATTGGATCTTGCATGTGTTGTGTGGCGTGCCTGACATGGATGCTGGAATCACACCCAGACTCTTTGGAAGAGCGATGCATGTTCTTAATTGCTTAGACATCTCCAGCATCTGTTTGTTTTGATGCAGGCTTTTGTTATATAATCCAGATTGGCCTCAGTCACAGCGATTTTCCTGCCTCCAGATCCTAAATGATGGGATTGTAAATGTGCAGCACCATGCCTGGCACGTCTTTTCAGTTTTTAGTCATTTGTGTCAGTGTACCTGAATAGATCGAAGACTTATATGCCAACCTGGGAATTAAAGATGTCAGTCCATGGGTGGATGTGTTTGACATGATCCTCCTGAGGCCTGTGTGAAGGCTAGCCGGCCGGCATTTAGCAGGGACTGCCAAGACTAATTGTCTTTCATCTTTTTGGTGGGGCATGTCTGCTCAAAAGCTTTTGGTGTGCCCGGTAGCTAATGATGCTACCTTCATTTAGTTCAAGCATGTTCAGTGTCAGTTCCTTTATAAGGCTGACTGTGGAGGAAGTTTAATTTCCACAGTTTTCCTTTGTCTTGTTTAGGACATTGTGTTGTGCCTGACCTGGGACTAGGGAAAGAAGCAGCCAGATTTCAAGTCCTCACATATGAAAGGCCTATGTTGAGTTTTAGACCTTGCTACAGTTGACTTGAGATGAACTTGATAAAGCCCTCCAGAAGTTTGTAGTTGAATGGGAGAAATAAAATAGGAAAAAATGCTTCAGGGCTGAAGAGATAATGGTCCAATAGATTCACAAATGGTTTGAAGGAGTTCTAGGAAAGAAGTCATGGGTATTCAGAAAGGTTCCATGAAGGATGGGCATTTAAGTTGGGCTTGCTGGAGTGCCTGATTATAGAGGGTCAGCTCACAGGTTGACTGCTGATTTCTAGGTCCTCTGGGCTCTCGAGCATTGGGCCTGAAAAGAGCTGGAGTTCGTCGTGCCCTCCATGACCCTCTGGAGGAAGGTGCCTTGGTTCTGTATGAGCCTCCCCCACTAAGCGTCCATGACCAGCTGAAGCTTGACAAGTATGCACATTGATATTTTTTGAGTAGTGCTAGTCCACTATACGTGTCCATGTCTGGAGAATGGAGGGTGTTTGGTGTGACCCCCCCCCCACCGCCCTTGGAATTGTCATTGGTTGCCAGAGCTGTCACGACAGCGGCACTGTATCCAGAGCAAGTGGTTGGGAAGGAGACTGTCTGGGAGAGTGTGGTTGTGTTCAGGTTGTGGAGGTTCCTCACTGCCTTCTGCCATGCTCATTTGGAGGGGCAAGTGATGAGGTGAGGACAGGAGTCCTAAAGCAGGGCCTCACTCTGGTTTATTCCCTGGGGGAGAAGGTGTAAAACCTTCTGGGTCCGCAGGATACCACTTCCTGAGGGTTGACCCTGCCTGAGTCTGAGCAACATTTATTTTTTTTCTGCCATGTTTTCTCAGGGAAAAACTCCCTGTCCACGTGGTTGTTGATCCGATTCTCAGTAAGGTGTTGCGGCCTCATCAGAGAGAGGTAAATGAGGGTCGGGGGAAGGGTGTGTGGCTAGGGGCTAAGGAGGGGTCAGAGTGGACTAACTGGTGCTCTTCCTCAGGGAGTGAAGTTCCTCTGGGAGTGTGTCACCGGTGTTCGGATCCCGGGAAGCCACGGCTGCATCATGGCTGACGAGATGGGCCTGGGAAAGACACTACAGTGCATCACATTGATGTGGACACTCTTACGCCAGAGCCCAGAGTGCAAGCCAGAAATTGAAAAGGCAGTGGTAGTGTCACCTTCCAGCTTGGTGAAGAACTGGTACAATGAGGTTGGAAAATGGCTTGGAGGGAGGATCCAACCTCTGGCCATCGACGGGGGCTCTAAGGATGAAATAGACCGGAAACTGGGTATGAAGCTCTAACAGATGAGGCTGTACTCCTCCCCCAGGTTTTCTACTTTGTGTGTTCGCTTGTGGCCAGTGTGGATGGCAGTGTGGGGACAAGTGGGAAAATTGCCACTGAAAACCAGCACAATTCTTTGTAGGCTGTGTCACACAGCCGTCGGACTGTTTTTCTTTAAGATCTTCTGGCTTGTTCTCTGACACCTTCCTGTTGTAGAAGGATTCATGAACCAGCGTGGAGCTCGAGTGCCTTCCCCCATCCTCATCATTTCCTATGAGACTTTCCGCCTTCATGTCGGAGTCCTTCAAAAAGGAAGTGTTGGACTGGTCATCTGTGATGAGGTACTGAACACTCTGTGGTCTGGGTGGTAGAAGATCGGGATGTCAGAGTCTTCAGAGCATTACTATCCCAGGACTACACTAGTCACTGGGGAATTGGAAGAACAGAGAATGCCTGCCACACTGGAGGGGACAAGTGAGCGGGAGCCTATGACAGCAGTTTGCCAAAAGAGGGATGAAACAGTGCAAAAACTGGGGGGAGCTGAGCATGGTGCCACACACTTCAAGTCCAGCACTCAGGAGGCAGACGGGTGGAGCTCTGAGTTTGTGGCTGGGTCTGCTGTAGTGAGTTCTAGGCCAGCCAGGCTGGTGAGACCCTTATCTCAAACAAACAAACAAAACAAACAACTCGGGAGGCAGAGCCAGGCGGATCTCTGTGAGTTCAAGGCCAGCCTGGGCTACCAAGTGAGTTCCAGGAAAGGCGCAAAGCTACACAGAGAGACCCTGTCTCAGGAAAAAAAAAAAACACTGGCTCCTTTTCCCGAGGACCCGGGTTCAATTCCTAGCACCCACATGGCAGCTCACAACTGCATGTAATTACAGTTCCAGAGGATCCGACACCCTCCCCTCATACAGTCATACATACAGGCAAAACACCAGTGTACATAAGAAAAAAATAAATACTAAAAAAAAGCGTTAATTTGGTCATGATGTCTTTTCACAGCAATAGAATAGTGACTAAGACATTGATGGATCTTAAAGATGTTATGGGTTTGGTTCTCAACACTCACATGAGGTAGCTCCCAACTACACATGTAATTCCAGTTCTACAGTATCTAACACTTTTTGACTTCTTCAGGCACCTTCATACACATACAGATGAACTCATGCAGACACACATACACATTAATGAAAAACATATTAATAAAGTTCAGGGGCTGGAGAGATGTCTCAGCAGTTAAGAGCACTGGCTGCCCTTCCAGAAGACTTGGGTTCAGTTCCCAGCATCCACATGGCAGCCCTGCAACTACAGTTCCAGGGTATCCGATACTCTCATATGGACATATATTCAGGCAAAACACCAATGCACATAAAATAAAGATAATTTTTTTTTTTAAAAAAAGCCAGGCATTGGTGGTGCATGCCTATAATCCCAGCACTTAGGAGGCAGAGGCAGGCAGATGTCTGTGAGTTTGAGGTCATCCTGGTCTACAAAGCGAGTTCCAGGACAGCCAGAGCTGCTACACAGAGAAAGCTGTCTCAAAAAAAAAAAAGTTCATGTCTTCATGCAGCATAGGCTATAAAGAGAAAACTGTTTAAAAAACAAAGCAAAGTAAAGCCCTAGTGTGGGGCTTTGTTTTTGTTTTTACATTTGTGTGTATGCTTGAGTACATGTATGTGTACCATGTGTGCAGGAGGCTGTGGAGGTCAGATGTTATCAGATTCCCTTGAACTGTTAAGGGCTGTTGTGAGCTGTATGTGGGTGCTGGGTAAAGCACCTGAATCCTCCGAAAGAGCAGTATGCACTCCTAACCGCTGAGTCATCTCTCCAGTTCCTGTCCCATCCTGTCCCATACCCCGCAAGACAGATTTTTGTAGGTTAACTGTGAACTTCTTGTTAGTACATATGCATGGTGGTAGAGATGCTAGAAAGTAGTGAGGTTGGTGAGTTCTCACTGTAAAAAAAATTCGTGGCTACCCTGAGACTGCTCTACCATGTTTTCAGTTCTTGGAAAGCATAAGATCACTTGGCATATTCTGGGGCTATTGTGGAGAATAGTTGAGAGATGGTCCTGTGTGTTAAGTGGTTACCATGCTCTAACTTTAGATTAGCTGGTATCCTAGAGAGCTCAGAGAGGTAGGTCTTTGGTCTTACTGCTCTGATTGCACCTGATCTGGTGTGATTTCTGGAGCTAAGCAGGGTTGTGCCTGATTAGTACTTGGATGGGAGATTGCCTGGGAATACTGAGTGCTATAGGTAGAGAAGGAGACAGGCAGACAGACAGACAGAGAGATTGGGGGTGGGAGAAGAGTGTATGGGTTTAGGGAGGAAACAGATAAAAAGCTACTTTTGAAGACCATGCTTGCTGGTTGTAAGCTATTTGCCAACTGGCCTTTTATCTTTATGAAAAGTCTGTTATTGATGATCTGGTGAGTTTCCTGATAACCCTGATGGGCAGTGCCTCCTAATACAGGTGAGGTACACATAGCAGGCTAAGATAGAGTATGTGTGACTGTCTTGTGCTCAGGGCCTGGGATCTAGTTTATCACCGTGTAGGGTGACTGTTCAGAGCCTGGTCTTAGTCAAGGGGTTGTATTAGAGAAAGCAAGCTGAAGCCCTTGTTCTCTGGGAACATTTAGATTTATTTAATTTTCCATAGATAGGATCTCATTCTAATCCAGGTTGGCATAGAACTATGTAGCCTAGGCTAGACTCATACTTGGCAGTCCTGTTGCTTTGGCCTCCTGAATGCTGGGGTTGTAAGCATGGGCCACCATTCCTAGCTCAGAAGCTGTTTTTTAAAAAAATTGATGGTAATGATAGGAGCTGTCTGGAGCCTCAGTGACTGGTCCAGTAGAGACTCAAGTGCTCATTTAGATTTCATCCAAGTGTCTATTATGTGCCAGATCCATAGGATTCTGTGAGGCCTTTTCTACAGGGAGCTTCAGTTTAAAAGAACCCAATTGTTGATGCCCATTAAAAGTTAAAATTTTATGTTTAATTCTTTCATAGATGAATCTTAATTTATCTTACATTCAACTAATACTAACTGATCAGAACTTTGTGCATGACTGTATTCTTTGCACTGAAAGTATTGTAAAAAGCAAATATGTGGATCTATTTTAAGAAGTTCATGTTTAGTTGAGATAAAGCTCTGTGGCTTTAGAATCGACAGTCCTGGGTTTCAGTTATGGCTCTGCTAATTGTGTAGCATGATTTTTGGGTGACTGTTTACTTCTCTGAACTTCAATTTCTTCATTTCTAAAATGAATATAATGTTCATTTGTTGTATGGATTATGTGGGAGTTAGGGAAGTCTTTGTTTAATACCATCATCAAAAGCAGACTGAATAGAACAAGTCTAATTGTTCATTCTTTCACTGGTGGGAGAGGTTTTTAATTTTTGGTGGCTTTCCCAGCATGGAAATGAGAGGAAGCTGTACTTAGAAAGGCTGTTTTCGAATAGGGTGGTGGTGCACAGGCCTTTAATCCCAGCACTCGGGAGGCAGAGGCAGGTAGATCTCTGTGAGTTCAAGACCAGCCTGGTCTACAAATAGAGTTCCAGGACAGCCAGAGCAGTTAATACAGAGAAACCCCATTTCAAAAAACAAAAAGAAACAAAAAACAACAACAACAAAAGAAAGGCCGTTTGCTTGATCTCAGCTTCGTGGCTCTTAGGAAAAGAGTCCTTTTCTATCTTCTTGAAAGTAAATGGCTTCAAGAGACGTTAGGGATGGCTGCAGAGAGGATAGGGTAGGGAAGAACTGTGAAGGGAAGCTCTTTGGATATAGTAGCATCATGGCTCAAACAAGACCTCGAGGCACTTGGCTCTGAAAGCTCTGTGTTGGTTGGACTGGCAGGGAGGAGGAGGAGGACTCCTGAGAGCATGGGTCTGTATCATGGCCACGTGGACTGTGAAAGATGGCTGAGTAGGAAGGTTCTGGAAGTTTGGAAATGGAAAAATTGGAGGGAACAGAGGGAATCCTTGCCTTTTGGGCATTGGTCTATCTTGTGAGCCTAATACTTTTCTCCAAGCCAATGGCAAAGAAGCTTATGCTGGCCTACCTAGTTCTTGCAACCTTAGGACCTGTTATGTTTGTGACTCTTCTATCTGCAGACTTTTATCATTTAAGAATATTAAATCATCCTAAGTGAGAATTAATTATCTTGCAGGGACACAGACTTAAAAACTCTGAGAATCAGACTTACCAGGCCCTGGACAGCTTGAATACCAGCCGGCGGGTGCTCATCTCCGGGACCCCCATCCAAAATGACTTGCTTGAATATTTCAGCTTGGTGCACTTTGTTAATTCAGGCATTTTGGGTAAGGAGCCCTGTCTGCTTTGTCCTTAAAGTGTAACTCCATCTGAGGAGAGCAAGGTTACATTGCCAATTAGGTGTGGATCAGTAGACACTCTTGTTAGAAGGCTTCTCTTGGCATAGGGTAGCCAAGCCATAGCCAAGCTGATGCCTGTAATCTTAGTATCTGGGAGATGGAGACAGGAGGATCAGGAGTTCAAAACCATTTTCGGCTACATAGGGAGTTTGAAGTCAGTCTGAGCTCAAAAGAGAAAAAGGGGTGGTGAGGTGAAACTGTAGGCTGGCTTTGACTGCGGAACAGCTCAGAAAGACCCACTTGGGTTATTTGTCTTCTGCAGAGGCTGTGTGAGCTTTGTAGGCGATGGAAATAGCCTTGTGCGTTAAAATTATGTGTGATCCATGTTAATGTAGTATGAGCATGTGGTGCTGTGGATAGGTGTCTTTGACTGCTCTCTACCTTAGTTTTTAAAAATTTCATAGGATTTTTAAAAAGGATTTTACACTGTATTTTTTAAGATTTTTATGTATATGACTGTTTTGTCTGCATGCATGTATATATACCACCATGTGTATGCATGGTGCTCTTGGCATCAGATCTCCAGGAATTGGAGGGGTACAGATGGTTGTTAGTCACCATGTGGGTTCTGGGAACTGACCCAGGGTCCTTTGCAAGAGGAGCAAGTGCTCTTAACTGCTGAGGTACCTCTCTGCCCATTATACTTAGTATTCATTCATTCATTCATTCGAGACAGGGTTTCTTTGTGTTGCCCTGGATGTCCTGGTACTCACTCTTTAGACCAGGCTGGCCTTGAATTCACAGAAATCTGCCTGCCTCTGCCTCCAGAGTGCTGGGATTGAAGGTATGTGATACCACTGCCTTCAATACAAATACACAATACTTAGTACTTTTAATTATGTATATGTGTGTGTGTGGGGCATACATTAGTGCAGTTCCCCATGTGTTTCCGAAGAGAGGGTTAGATCCCTTGGAGCTGGAGTTATAGTCAGTTATGAGCTGCCTTACATGGGTGCTCGGAACCGAATTTGGGTCCTGCAAGAATGGTATGTACTCTTAAACCCTTAGCCATCTCTCCAGCCCCACATTTTCATTTAAGTATGAGATGGGTGTGTATGTGCATGCCAGAACAGTTCTCAACCATGCTAGTCCTAGGAACTGAACTCAGGTTGTCAGGTCTGGAGCAAGTGCCTTACTTGCTGAGCCAGCCCTCTTGCCCGTCACCTTAGGTTTTGAACCAGTGGCCTCCAGGGATCTGCTGGTCCTCCAGCTTCCCCGTTGCTCTAGTGCTCAGAAAAATGTCCTTAGACAGAATATACTGACTGGCCAGCAAAATTGTTGCAATAGAACATTTCTGGAACCATTAGTAGTTCAGTTACTGCCACGCCAAGCTGTAATAACTACTACACCCCACTGTAATTACTGTCTTCTTTAACCCCAGGCATCATAGAGTAGTGGTGTGTGTGTGTGTGTGTAATCATGTTTGCGTGTTCATGTGTGCTTTCCAGAGGTGGATTTCAGGTAAATTTCTCAATTGCTCTCCAGTTTTCTTTTTCCTTTTTTTTTTTTTTGAGACAGGGTTTCTTTGTGTAGCCCTGGCTGTCCTGGAACTCTCTGCAGGCTGGTCTCAAACTCAGAGATTTGTCTCCCTCTACCTCTACCTCCTGTTTGGATTAAAGGCATGCACCACTATTCCCTGCCAAAATAACTATTTTTGTTTTTTGTGGGTTTTAATTAATTAGTGTTTTTTTGTTGTTGTTGTTTTGTTTTGTTTTTGAGACAGCCCAGCACAACTGCTAATCTAGAAATCAGTAAACTAGACAGCTGGCGGTGGAGGTGTGCACACCTTTAATCCCAGCACTTGGGAGACAGAGCCAGGCAGATCTCTGTGAGTTCTAGGCTTGGTCTACAGAGTGAGATCCAGGACAGGCACCAAGACTACACAGAGAAACTCTTGTCTCGGGGAAAAAAAAAAACCCCAAAAAAAAGATTATAGACTGGCAGTTGTGTAACATGGCTGGTAGCTTTTTTTTAAAAAAACTAGTTTTACTTTGTTTATATGTGCTTTGCCTGCATATGTATGTCTATATATCACATGTGTGCCTATTTTCCAAGAAACCAGTAGAGGGCATGAGATCTCTTGGGGTTAGAGTTAAGGATAGTTATGAGTCACCTTGTGAGTGTTGAGAGGCGATCCTGGGGTTCTGTGGAAGGGAGGCCACAGTTCTTTCTTTTTTTGTTTTCACATTTTTACAGGGGCAACAGGGAAGGGGACCTCTTCTATCATCAGAAGTATTTGCAGGTTCTTCAGACATTCCAGGCTTTGGCTCTGAGGGTCCTGTGGGTGGCTGGGCACATTGGGTATTTTCCCATGATCTTGAACAGGTACTGAGTAGTTATAGGGTGTGGCCTGGTTGATTAGGTCAGCATTTTGGTATAGGGGTGAGGCCCCAGACAGAGAAGGACACCACCAGCACCAGCTTCTTCATCAGGCATTCTTGAAGGTGGAGAGTCTCTTGGCCATCTTGATCATCAGTGGCCAATGTCCTTAACTACCGAGCCATCTCTTTGTCCTCCATACCCCCAGCATCTTATCTTATGTTTATTTTTTCGAGACAAGGTCTTACTGTGTGGCCATGGTTGATCTAGAGTCTCCTATGTTTACTAGGATGGCTTCAAAATAAACAGAGATCTACCTGCCTCTGCTGGGATTAAAGCTGTGTACCATCATGCCCAACCTATTTATTTTTTAAATTTATTGTATGTGTGTATGAGAGAGAATATCAAGGTCAAAGGATGATTTTTGGGGATTGATTCTTGCCTTCTACTTTGTTATGGCAGGGTCTTTCTTGTTTCTGCTGCTGTGCTCTCAAGCTCCAGGAGATTCTCTGCCTCCAGCTCACCATAGCAGTGCTGGATTACAGATGTGTGCCATTGCATCTAGATTTTTTTTATGGGTTCTGGGGATGGAATTTGGGTTGTCAGGCTTGTGCTGCTAGCGCTTTTACCCACTGAGCCATATCCTCAGCCTGTGGCTTTATCGTAGAGTTGGAACTTTAGTCCGTTTACAATTACCGTAAGGTTTCCTATTAGGGCATTACCATCGAGCTATATTTAGACATTCAACTCTTCACTGCTTTGCTGTCTGATTCATTAAATAAAAATTGCTTGTATTTTGTTCAGCTTTGTTCTCCCCAAGGAGGGTGATTGGTGGTAAGGTGGTTTGTCATTATTAGTAGCAAGAAAAATCATTCTACCCTTACATGCTTATTATTCAATTCTCTCCTGAGTTTAGGAACTGCCCAGGAGTTCAAGAAGCATTTTGAGTTGCCAATTTTGAAGAGTCGGGATGCAGCTGCCAGTGAGGTAGACAGGCAGCTAGGGGAGGAACGTCTGCGGGAGCTCATCAGTATCGTGAATAGGTAATAGCTTCAACTCTGGACATCCAAATGATTTGAGACCTTCCGAGCTATTTGGGAACTGCCCAGATCTGTGGGCTTGGTCTGTCTGGAGCCTTTAAGGGCTGGTGTTTGAGGGAAGGAGTGGGGTCTGTGGCATGAATTGGCACTGAATTGTAGCTAGAGTTTTCCTTCCTTGCCCACAGTCAGGACAAATCTCTGTCACCCGCCAGTCCCACAGCCGCTCAGACCCAACAAAGTAAACACAGAGACTTATATTGCTTACAAACTGTATGGCCGTGGCAGGCCTCTTGCTAACTGTTCTTATAGATTAAATTAATCCATTTCCACAAATTTATACCCTGTCATGCGGCTTGTGGCTCGTGGCTTACCGGCATCTTTACATTTTGCTTGTCCTGGCGGCAGCTGGCAGTGACTCCTTCTGTCTTTCTGTTGTTTTTTTTTTTCCTTTCTGTTAGTCCCGCCTATACTTTTTGCCTAGCCACTGGCCAATCAGTATTTTATTTATTGACCAATCAGAGAAACATATTTGTCATACAAAACATCCCACAGTACTGAATAAATAACAAAGTCTTATAGGATAAGTTCTACTTTTGGGGAGCCCTGTGGCCTGGTTTTGTTCTTATCAACTTGCTGAAGAAGCTCTTCTGTGATGCAGTTAGCTTTCCTGAACAAGACATATCCTTGTTAGTACTTCAGAACCTTCTTGACAGTTGCTTTTAGCCTAAAGCATCAGGGTTTCTATGTGTAGACTCTAGTTCTGTGGAGAGCTGAAGAATCTCTGTGTGGTCCGAGCCCAAGAAGGTCTTTTTCTTTCAATGGGTTTCAAATGATCCAGGGGCAAGCACATTCTGGACCCCTGTTGTTGGTATGGGCCCTTGATGGATTACGTTATGAATGTCCTGCTCCTCCCAACTGCTTGGCTACATCTTTGTACCAATTTTTTTTTTCCCCGAGACAAGGTTTCTCTGTGTAGCTTTGGAGCCTATCCTAGAACTCGCTCTGTAGACCAGGCTGGCCTTGAACTCACAGAGGTCCGCCTGGCTCTGCCTCCCGAGTGCTGGGATTAAAGGCATGTGCCACCACTGCCCGGCTCTTCCTACCAATTTTTGATGGCAGAGTTATTTTGTCCCATGAAGCTGCTGGGTTTTTTTTTTTTTTTTTCTTTTTCTTTTTTTCTTTCTTTCTCTATTTTTGAGATAGTATCTCATGTATCCCAGGCTACCTCCCAGATGCTGGGATTCAGGCATGTGCTATCATGCCTGACTAGATAAGTACTCAGAAGATGCCTCTCTATTCTAACTGGTCTGACCAGGAGATAAGGGTTTAATGACTCCAGGGGTCATGTGACAGCTGGTACCTGTGCAAATGCAGATAGAAGCCTCCCAATAAAGACTTACAGTTTAGGGACTGGTGAGTTGGCTTAGTGGTTAAGAACACTTTTTTTTTTTAAGTTGATTAATTAATTTATTTTCATGTACATTGGTATTTTTGCCATGGGTGTCTGGTCCCCTGAAACTGGCGTTACAGACAGTTGTGAGCTGCCAGGTGGGTGCTGGGAATTGAACCCTGGTCTTCTGGAAGAGCAGCCAGCATTCTTAACTGCTGAGCCATCTCTCCAGCCTCTGCACACATGTTGTTCTTGCAGAGGATTCCCAACACGTACATGGTGGCGTCCATAACTCCAGTTCTAGGGGATCTGGTGCCCTCTTCTGACCTCAGAGGGCACTAGCATAAACACAGTACATAGATATACATGCAAGGAGAACACTCATATATGTAAAATTAAAAAAAAAAAGTCCCAAAGTTTGTGACCCACTTTTCCTGACAGCTGCGGGGTGAATGCAAGACCTTAGCTTTCTTTTAAAGACCAGCCAACAAGCTGGAAGGAAGAAAAGGAGTTGTCAGTCTAAGCAAGGCAATTTTGAAGGTCTTTGTTCCCACGATTAAGATCCTGAAAGAAACAAACAAATAAAACTCATATTTGGAATGATGAGTCTATGGTATGTGTCATAGAAATGATAGTTCTGACATACTATAAAATAGAGTGAGTCTTGGTCCTTTAGGTAATAGCTTTTATCCTAATATATAGCACATCAGTTTCACCAGCCTCTTGCTTTTTCTCATTTTCCCTAGGTGCCTGATACGGAGAACATCAGATATCCTCTCTAAATATCTGCCAGTGAAGATTGAGCAGGTGGTTTGTTGTAGGTACTGAAATTAGCTAACAGGCATGCAGGGAGTGGGTAAAAACTTAGCTTCCCAAGCATGGCTGAATTTCAAGATGCTCTTATGGTAGCAGTGTGTGTGGTCCAGTTTCTTCTGGTGAGTCACCTGCCTTTATATTTTCAGGCTGACACCCCTTCAAACTGAGTTATATAAGAGATTTCTGAGACAGGCTAAGCCTGAAGAAGAATTGCGTGAAGGCAAGATGAGTGTGTCTTCCCTGTCTTCTATCACCTCTTTAAAGAAGCTATGTAACCGTGAGTGTGCCCATGCCCATGCCCAGTATTTTCTGTGTGAGTGAACAAGGGAGAGGAAGGTCCTGTGGATAGGCTGGTGACCTTCACTAGAGACCTCATGGAGGCCGCATGTGGTCTAACTCTCCATAAGACATGACTCCTGCCTTGTGGACTTTTTGTGAGCTATACCTTTACTTTGGAAACTACATTGTCTTCTGCCCAGTCCATTTTTGGTGCTTGAAATGTCGTTTACTATGTATGTGAATGCTGGTATGTATACATCCTCTTGTACAACATTAGGCAGGAGGAAAAGTAGCAAACAGTGCCTCTCATGTTGATTCCTTTTTTGTTGGGAGAATACAGTAGTGAGTGATAAGTGTCCATCTAGGCTTCCAGATTGTACTGGCTACACCCTATGGGAACTTGGGAGGGTGGACCCCAAGAGAGTCTAGTTGTAAGTGAGGGCTTACCTTAGGTGCCAGATATCCAAAGGCTGAGCACAGAAGTGGAAGCTTAGAAAAGCAAGTTACTAGCATTTTGGTATAGTTTTGATTTTTTTCAGACCCAGCTCTAATCTATGACAAGTGTGTGGCGGAGGAGGATGGCTTTGAGGGCACTTTGGACATCTTCCCACCTGGTTACACCTCTAAAGCTGTAGAGCCACAGCTGTCAGGTGAGCCCTCCCTATCAGTAGATGCCCTCCTTGGAGGAACCATAGGAGGATAGGAAACTGTCTCTGTCCTGAAGCTATTCTGTCTGAAAGCAGGATATCAAGTGTAACAATCCTGGGCCATTGGGAAGACTAACTGTGAGGACTGATAGTAGTCACTCTTCCCAGGTAAAATGTTGGTCCTGGATTACATTCTGGCCATGACTAGAAGCCGCAGCAGTGACAAAGTTGTGCTGGTGTCTAATTATACTCAGACGTTGGATCTCTTTGAAAAGCTGTGCCGAGCTCGAAGGTAGGGAAGAGTCTAACCAGCAAAGGGATGTGTCTCCCTCACTGGTACTCTAGGACGACTGGTTTTTTTTCTGATTATTCAATGTTTATCAAGATGTGGCTTTATGAATGACTTTCCTGAGACGTTCTCTTCCCTAATGACTGATGGCACTAGCTCCAGCTCTACACAAGCTTATATCCTGGTCCCTCAAGTATTCCCACAGATCATAATCCCTGCCCTTCTCTGTCCTTCTCATTGGGAGGCCTCAGACTATGCATGCATGAGCAGTCTCAAGATGGTAAACTAGTCTTATTGGTAGCCATAGCTTTAAGGAATTCATCCTTCTTGGGTCTTGATCTTTGGATATCCCTCCAGGTACTTGTATGTTCGCCTGGACGGCACAATGTCCATTAAGAAGCGAGCCAAGGTTGTAGAGCGCTTCAATAGTCCATCGGTAAGTACACCAATGCATAGGAATTACGTGTTGACAGAGAAGCTGTAAAGGAGCTCTGTTTCATTGTTTTACTTTTGTTTTTGTGTTCTGGTGGGTATGATAAGATGAAGCTGATCAATGATGACTGGCTTAGAACCTGACTTTATGGGTTGGGAAACTGAATAGTAGGCATACCAACTTGTCCTCAGTGTGAGTATCAAAGAGTGGGAGACATGTTGGCTGAGCTGAGAAGGATCCTAGCCCCCTCCTTTCTTGTTTTTTTCCTTCCCAGAGTCCTGATTTTGTCTTCATGCTGAGCAGCAAAGCTGGGGGCTGTGGTCTTAATCTCATTGGTGCTAACCGGCTGGTCATGTTTGATCCTGACTGGAACCCAGCCAATGATGAACAAGCTATGGCCCGAGTCTGGCGTGATGGTCAAAAGAAGACCTGCTATATTTACCGACTGCTATCTGTAAGGATGGTGATGGTGGTCAGAGTTGAGACCATCTTAACTATTTCTCAGTGTCTCTTTTTAGTCCTTCTGCCTCGATCTGACCACATTGTGTACTTAACCCTGAGTCCTTTATTCTTCTGTTCTCCCTCATCCCTCCTCTTTGCTCTCCACCTATTTCCTCCAGATGCTTCTTACCGTGCTCTTCAGATGCCTACTCAATACATACTTTTCGTAGGGTATTATTTTCTTTCATATTGTGTCAATTTGCTTTAAAATCTTCTCATGCTCCATGTCCCAAAGGGCTAAGAAGTGGTAAATAATGTTAATTAACCACTGCATATCATGCAGATTGTTGTCTACATCTCTAGCTTACTGATGTTTTTGGACACAAGTCTTCATTTCTTTCCCAAATCTAGTAGCTATCCTGTGAGTACCATGCTTGACTTCATCTCTAATGATCTCAGTTCCTCATCTAATTTTTCTTAAGGCTATATAGTATGTTACTCATTTGTTTTCAAAGCTTTAATAGAGATCATCTTACTCTTTCATCCTTTCTTTCTAGTTTTTTTTTTTGGGGGGGGAGGGTTGAGACAGTGCTTCTCTGTGTAGCCCTGGCTGTCCTAGAACTCGCTCTGTAGACCAGGCTGTCCTTGAACTCAAGAGATCCACCTGCTTCTGCCCCTGAGTGCTGAGATTGATTAAAGGCATGCACCACCACCATCCAGCTCTTTCTAACTTTCTTATACTCACATACTTTGCCCAATAAATCTTCCTGTCTCAGCCTCCTGAACAACTGAACGTCTTTGTTTTTATAACTCCATATGTCCAACTTTCATTTCACTCTTGGCTTGAAATCCATCTTTTTTTCTTTTTTTTTTGAGTTAGCTACTTTCAAGATTTTCTGAACTCCTCTACCATTCTCTTTATGGAACCCTGAGTGTTCAGTGACCTAAAGGATAGGGATATTTCATTCTTCCTTGCATCCTATTACTAGTGTATGACCTGAAAAAAATACTCAAATGGTATTGAATAAATCAGAGTTGGGCCTGGTGTGAAGGAAGCTTTGTTATAGATAACCTGTTTTTACCCTAAATGGATTTAGCCCTATCCCTGACACCCTCCATTGGTGCAGAAAATAGCCTGGATGGGCAAAGAAGCACAATTCTTGACCCTAGAAGAACTAGGAAAATGGATCTCAGCTGAGACCGATATTAGCTCAGGATTTGTACTTTTCATTCATTGCCCCTTTCCAGGTGGCTTTAACCCCTGGGTTTTTCTGCTCCCTTAGTATCTACAGGAATGACTGAACCCTGTTTCATCCTTCTAGGCTGGAACCATTGAGGAGAAGATCTTTCAGCGGCAGAGCCACAAGAAGGCACTGAGCAGTTGTGTGGTTGATGAGGAGCAGGATGTAGAGAGACATTTCTCGCTTGGTGAGCTGAAAGAGCTGTTCACCCTGGATGAAGCCAGCCTCAGTGACACACATGACAGGTAGGTGGAGTGCCCTTGTCATCTCTCTGAGCTACCTGAATAGCACAGAAAGTAAGATCTTTAGTGACCACAGCTCTGTCCTCTAACCCAGGCTGCATTGCCGACGTTGTGTAAACAGCCGCCAGGTCTGGCCACCCCCTGATGGTTCTGACTGCACTTCAGATCTGGCTCAGTGGAACCACAGCACAGATAAACGGGGGCTCCAGGATGAGGTACTCCAGGCTGCCTGGGATGCTTCATCTCCAGCCATCACCTTCGTCTTCCACCAGCGTTCTCATGAGGAGCAGCGCGGTCTCCACTGATAACCAGCTGGTCTGGATGTAGTGGTTAGAGGAAGGATACTGGGGGAGGGGCTTCTTTGCCTCATGAGGCTCTGTTCAGTTTTGTTTCCTGGGAGAAAATCATCAAGGAGGGCTATATGATGTTTGCCCAAAATTTATTTTATAAGAAAAACTTTTTTGGTTTTTAAAAAAAAAAAAGAAAGAAAGAAAGGAATAAAGGCATGAAAGGGACTGAGGCCCAGGAATAGATTGGTAAGCCCGGGAGGAGGCCTGGTGGTGGGCATTCCTATGCTTCTCTAAAGGCTTGAGGAAGGAGGCAGGTAACCCTAGGGCAGGGGTAGGAGGCTTTCCTCAGTGAAGATAATGATCTATAATTCCTGGCCTGGGGTTCCCAGGGTACTGAGTAAGTGGCTTTAGCCTCTGAACTTAGCTGTGGGAATGCCTTTGCTGGACCTCATCAGGGCCTCCAAGACCTCAGTACAAGGGAAGATGGGGGGGGCGGGGGGAGACCCAAAAAACAAAACCAAACAAACAAAAAACCAGACAAAGTGGCAGAAGGAGAATGACAGAATCAGTGGTTGGGGATTCTGGGCAGCCCATGCCTCAGCCCCTGCAAGCTGATGGTACTGAGGGTGGGCCTGTGAGGTATGGGCCCCATCACATGGTGCTGACATAATCTGCAAAGGCCTGGGATGAGTCCCATGAGTCGCTAACCACATGGCAGGTAGCCCGGAGCCGCCGGATTGCTTCTCTTGCTGTGACTGCATCCTGGTCCAGCCAGTTCTGGAAGAGGCGTAGGTGACCAAAGGCTCCACGGCCCCAGCGCTCCAGTCGCTTGGCAAACTCCAGAAGCCCATCTGGCTTGATGCAGTTGGAACTGGCAGGGATGAGGTGGATTAGATATCCAGGAAGCAATTAGGCTTTTGTCTATATCCCTTTCTCCCATCCCTTCTCTCCCCAATCCTTGGCATACCTGATATCCAGCTGACAGAGAGAAGAGGAAGAATCCTCTGAGAAAACATCTGCTAGGGCCAACAGGCCAGCGTTCCCTGGAGAGAAGGAGGAGGACACTCATTACCTCCATCCACGAGGAGGGGAACAAGGGTATCTATCCTATCCCAGCTCCATCTTGGGAAAACCCTAGTCCTAGCAGTTCTGAAGACCTAGTACTCAAATACTTATATTGCTACCACAGCCTTCTCAGTGCAGTAGTCAATACCTTTACCCCAAAAGTTTATAGTCAAAGGCCTGGTTCCTTCCTCCCTCCCTCTCCAGGGTCTGGTTCCCACCCAGGCGGTTCCCTGGTAGTCGAAGGCCCTTCAGTGTCGAGTTGCCCTTCATAGCAGCAACCATCTCAGGAAGAAACTGGGTTGGGCGTTTCTCAAACAGACGGCAGAAGGAGAAGGTAATCTCTGTCAAGCGAAAAAAGAATATTGGGATGAGAAGTAGGGCTGGGGCTGTCCCTCCTGCCCCAAGTGCTCCTACAAGGTGTGTGAACATTTTATACAGACCTGAAAAAGAAGAAGAATCTGTAAAGCCCCAAGAAGTGTTGGAACTCAATTCAAATAAGATACTGAGCCTAAATGTTTGCTGGGAGAAGCATCTCTGCGTGGGCAATTTTTTTATCCACTTCCTCCTCTCTAGCCACTGATCCCTTTGCAGGGGTGGAGATTAGTTAAAGAAGTGATACCTGAAGGTAACGTGCCACAGTAGCACATTTCTCCCCACTATTTTTCTGTTTGGTTTTTTTTTTTTTTTTTTTGGTTTTTCGAGACAGGGTTTCTCTGTGTAGCTTTGCGCCTTTCCTGGAACTCACTTGGTAGCCCAGGCTGGCCTCAAACTCACAGAGATCCACCTGGCTCTGCCTCCCGAGTGCTGGGATTAAAGGCGTGCGCCACTACCGCCCGGCTCTGTTTGGTTTTTTGAGATAGAGTTCTCTGTGTAATTGCTTTGGCTGTCCTGGAACTCTCTTGTAGACCGGGCTGGCCTCAAACTCACCTTGAACTCAGACATCCTGCCTCTGCTGGGATTAAAGGCGTGTACCACCACTTCCCTACCCTCTCTCCACTATCTCATTTTGTTTTTTAAAAATTGAACCCACCCAGGGTGCTATCACCATTTCTGCCAGCCCTTACAAGACAAAGCAAAGTGAGGTACTAATAAAAATGGGGTAAATGCCCATGTTTGGAGAGGAACTGAGTTTGGGACATTAGAAGGAAGGTTACACAGGTTCTATGTACTTACAGTCAAGGACGATATTAAGACTAGGGGAAGAAGAGGGGTTTGCACACTGAGAAAGTAGCAGAGCTACAGTGAGGACACGGGAATGCTCAGGTTCTGGATTAGGAGCTTACCTTGAAGGGTCAGATTCTGTAGCAAAAAGAGCACCTCACTCTGACAGTCTGCAAGATTCATATCATGGAAACTCAGCCTCTTCAGAGATAGGTTGTATTCTGGATAGGAGGCAGAAGCCATGAGCAGTGAGGCTTAGTTTTCCCAGGGAACAATGGTAGGTCCTTACCTACTCTCCTTTACCATTCCTACCTTTGAGTGTTTGCAACACAAGCCCAAAATCCTGGGGAGAGGCAAAGGTGGCACTGTCCAGTGACAGCTGCTGTAGAGAACCTGAGGCCTTCAGAACAGAGCAGAGCAGTGGGGCTGGCTGAGCTCCCCGTGGAAATCCCATCTCCAATTGCTCTAGGCAGTTTTCTGTATATGACAGGAAAAGGAAATTCCAATTAGTCTGTACTTCACTTAAAAATGCATATGTAGGGTGGCGATGGTGCACGCCTTTTATTTTATTTTATTTTATTTTATTGTTTGTTTGTTTTTTTTCGAGACAGGGTTTCTCTCTGTAGCTTTGCGCCTTTCCTGGAACTCACTTGGTAGCCCAGGCTGGCCTCGAACTCACGGAGATCCGCCTGCCTCTGCCTCCCAAGTGCTGGGATTAAAGGCGTGCACCACCACCGCCCAGCTGGTGCACGCCTTTTAATTCAGGACAACCAGGGCTACACAGAGAAACTCTGTCTCACAAAAACAAGATATATATTTTGTATGTATACCACTACTGGGAGGTCAAGAAAAAACCTGCAGGTGTTTATTCTACCATGTGGGTTCCAGGGGTCACACTGGGCTTTCGGGTGTGATGGCAAGTGCTTTTCTATGCTGAGCCATCTCACTGGCCCTCTGCTTCTATACAGAGTAGACTCATTAGGAAGGTGGTTTGTTTTTATCCTGCTGTGTGTCAGGCTTTATGCCGAGTTCTAGAAATGGACCATTAAATATAAAATCTTGTCTTTGCACTCAAGCAAATAAAAGTATGCAGGGGTAGATGGTGTGGGTGGTAAGTGTGAAAACCTGAGTTTGGATCCCTAGAACCTATGTAAATGGCAGGTCTGTGATGGCCCACACCCCAAATGCCAGCACTGGACAAGTGGAGACTGCTGTCCTGGAACTCGCTCTGTAGACCAAGCTGGCTTTGAACTCACAGGGATCTATCTGCCTCCACCTCCCCAGTGCTGGGATTAAAGGCGTGTGCCACCACCACCTGCCTTTTTAACTTTTATTTATTTTTTTGGTTGTTCCCTGATTTCTACAATCACACACTTTTTTGGTTGCTCCCTGATTTCTACAATCAAACACACACACACACACACACACACACACACACACACACACACACACACACACAGCTGTCCCGATTTCCACAGTGAAACATGCATGAAAACATACACGTACAACAAAATTCTTAAGAGGTGGAGAAAGGATAGAGGAAGACACCCAATGTCAACCTGTTGCCTCCACATACATGTACACATGCACACACACACAGATAGCAAATGCATAGTGCTGCAAGAGGAGACATAATTGGAAACAGAAACATAAAGCAGGGCCACTGAATCTACTTTAAAAATTATCTGTTTAGATCCCCTTTCTGGAGACAGCTATCTTGGTCATGTTCACAGCAGTCCTGAGATCTGTCTCAACAGGTTATTTTAAAGAATGGCAGCTTGTAAAGGACAAACATGACAATAACAGCAGGAATGAGTAGAATAATCTACAGTTGAAGTTCCCTACCTCTCCCCAGCCAAACACAACTGTACATATCACTGGAGATGTGTATGTGCTTTACCTGGTATTTCCTCATCCCCAATTATGTGGCTCGGGGGCCCAGCATTCTCCGGTACAGCAGGGTTGTCCCTCTGGCTGGGGTGATCAACACGAATAGACAGGACCCGCAGCAGGGGAAGGGCTCGCACAATGGCGCGAGTCAACTCCAGGATGGGCAGTGGTGAGAACAGGTCACTGAGATGCAGGGCACGGAGGCGGCATCCAGCCTGGCCTGACAGGGCCCGCAGGCTGTCCAGCAGGCGGAAGATATTAGAGCCCAGGCCTATGGCAAAAAAGATTAAGTTACTTACAGATGTGGGAAATATTCAGTGAAAGGCTCTATATTTCTCTTGATTACTACTAAGTCTTGAGCTTTGGATCATGTTATCAGATTTTTAGTTTTGAGATAAGGCTTCAGACTTTACACTTCCTGCCTCTTTCTTCAAGGCTGGGGTCATGGCTGTGCAACACCACACCTGGCTGTGATCGTATATGTTTGAAATTTGTATCAATTACTCATCCATTCTCTCCTTTTCCTCAGGTAACTAGCAAATTGCTATCTGTTGTAGGGGCTTTGTACTCTAGCTTCGTCAGGGTAAATCCCAAAATAAGATAGGATGTGGTTATGCTAGTAATTGTAGACCCAGAAAGCTACACAGGTATCTACATATAGATTCTAAGTAGTTTCCTAAAGATGCATGGCCTTGAAGGAAATTTTAGGTAAGTGGGTACTATCTAGGAGATATTAACTCATGAGTGGAAGTGTCTCAGGACATAGCTCTCGAGTCATGTACTGGGGCCAGCAGTTAGGAAGTCTTGAAAACTAAACTGTAGAGAGCTTGATCTTATAGGTCATGGAGTGTACTTGTAAACTGAGAAGTAATGCTGATTCATCCCAGTATATTGTAGGTGGGAAGAATGGCAGAAAAAAATTTATAGACTGGATGAATATTAGGTCAGTGGTAGAGCATGTGCCTAATGTGTTTGAGTACTTGAGTTTGATATAATAGGAAAGAAACAAAAGAACCATTTCCCACAGAATTAATACAAAGAATCTAAAAAGGTAACTCCTAGGAACCAAGTACTATTCCTTGAATTGTGTAAGCTAATGTTCATTTATTCACCCAACTAATCCCCACCTACCCACCGAAGACAGCTCTGTGTAGCCCTGGCTGTCCTGGAACTCAGAGATTCCACTTGCCTCTGCCTCCCAAGTGATAGTGTTAAAGGCATGCACTACCACCGCTCAGCTCATCCAACTATCAACATTTTTTTCCTCCCCTAGACACAAGGAGCACAGTGTTCTTGTCCATGTAGCTGATAAAAATGTTATAAGAATCAAGGATACAAGAGTACAATTGATATGTGAAAAGATGTATACTGAAAAATCTGACTTCCCAATTCAGATTTTTTTTTGTTCTTGCTTTTCAAGACAGGGTTTTTCTGTGTAGCCCTGGCTGTCCTCCAACTCAGAGATCTGCCTCCCCAATGTTGGGGATTAAAGGCATGCACCACCACTATCTGGCTCCCAATTCAGTTTTAAAGACTATAAAGGAAATAGGGAGAAGAAAATATGGGAAAACAAAACAAAAAACGACAGTCAAGAGTTCTCCGAAGACTGAGCAACAGGCTCCAAACTGGAATACATGGTGTATAAAGCATGAAGGGTCAAGCACGAGTGCACATCAACAGTTCTGTCAAATCAGGAGGCATGGTGGCCCATGTCTGTAATCCTATGTGGGAGACCGAGACAGGATTGTGAGTGTGAGGGCAGCCTAGGTTATGTAGGAAGGCCAGGTGTGTGTGTGTCATGTTTTTCCAAACTAAATATGTTGACAATGCTGGACTTAAACTCCAGATCTTCCTGCCTCCACTTTCTGAGTACCACCATGCTTAGCCTGTAAAAGGCTTTGAATAAACAAAAGGATCAAACTACATGTTTAAAAGAATATATGTGTGGTGCAACCAATGGGTTGTATGAAGGACTGCTGAAATTAAGTCAATAGAGGAGTAGTAATAACCTGAATTAAGGGCACAGATATAAATGGATTTGGAAGATGTAAAAGAAGGGCTTAGAGACTAAATATTGGAAGAGACAGAATCTTGGTTTCTTTGGGCAACTGAATCAAGTTGTGATGCCTTTGAGAGGAAGGGGATCAGTATAGTGATAGTGTATCCAAGTTGGAAATGAGTTGGAAGGGTGACTTCTAGTAGTAAGCTAAATAAACAGATCTAGTTATTCAGGGAAAAGATAAGGCTAATGTCTTCAGCCAAGGGAAGTGGGGAGGGTCTTAGCATCAGTGGCCATCGAAGCTACAGGCATAGATATAATTGTCTAGAAAAGGTGATAAAGTAGGAGAATTCTGAGAAACTGATGATTAGGAGGAGAAACTGATTGAGGTAATGGAAGTATGTCAGAAAAATAAGGTTTTTGTTTTTGTCTTTCCTTTTTTTAAACAGGGTTTGTCTATGTAGCCCTGGTTATCCTGGAATTCACTATATAGACCACAAACTGGCCTCAAATTCACAGATCTATCTACCTCAGCCTCCCAAGTATTGGGATTAAATGTGTCCACCGCCACACTCGGCTTAGGAAGAAATAGTGAATGTAATTATGAGGACTGGAAAAGTACATATGAAATGTAGTAAGGAGGACCTCAATGACCTACACTCTCCTCTGTGCACAGGTGAAGGCATAAGTGAGCCTGAGTGGAGCAGTAAAGATGACTATATCTTTTTTTCTAGAGCTGAGGATCGAACCCAGGGCTAAATCCCCAACCCTAAGAAGACTATATCTTGAGAAGAGAGGGAAATGGAATGTTGGTGGAGACCCGATTTTCATGTTTGGGTAGTAAGAGAAGCAGTAGAAAGAAGGCAAGTAGTATAGTGATTTTAGAAGACTGGAATTTAAACTCAACTTAATCTGGGCTTGAATACTGGCTCTACAGTGTGCTAAGCAGAGTTATCCTGGGCAAGTCAATTGCTATCTTAAGTTGATGTTAAAAAATTAATATTTCGAGAATATTTAATGTCAGACATAGCCCAAGTATATGAAAATTAAAGCATTTGAGAAAAAAGTCATCCTAGAAAAGGAAGTATAGATTTAGAGTATGGGGAATTAGTTAGCTTCAGATAAGGCTGTATCTCATTGATGTGAAGAAGAAAAAGATTAACTCAGAAGTAGGCTAGTTGAAGGAGTTCATGTATGACATTATTTTCTTGGTGTGGTCATTTACTAAATAAAGAATTTGAAACAGGCAGATTAGAATGGGAGTTGATGTTGCAGATATAATGAAGGGTATTAGGAGGCTGATGGCCATGAATGGTACATCTGTATGTTTTCTATAATAGTGCTTACAACTCAGGTAGTTTCAGCCAGATTGTACATTTTGTTGACAGTGTATGATCAAGTGGATAAGGACAGAAGACCATCTTGTAGGTTTGCTGTTCTGGTTTTTGCCCTCTTTTAAAACTTGGGTAGTTGCTTTGATATGACTGGTGTGATACAAATCCAGAGCCCTGGCTAGGTCTGGATTGCCCCCTATATCTAGCTGATGTCTCAGCCCCTCTAGAAGCCTTTCTCTAACATTAACAGTGTGCCAATGTTTTTTGTGTTTACCTCTTGCCTCTGTGAACATATCCACCTCCCTGATCATACTCCCCACCCTGGATTAGGCACAGTGCTACTGAGAGATCCAAGCCCAGACTGGTTCCTTCAGGTGCTCACCATTGTAGGAAAGTGTAAGGCTCTCCAGTGATACCCAGGAGCTCAGCAGGTGGCACAGTGTCAGAGCCGCCTCTGTGGAGAGTGGAACTGTGAACAGCTCCAAGGTGGAAATGCTGCGGAATCGCTGGGATGCCTCCAGTGCTGGGAGCCCCAAACAGCTGGGATCTGATCCATCCAGAGCTCCACAAGCTACTTCCCCAATCTCCATCTCTTCACCATCCTCTTTCTCACCAGCCACAATAAAAACAAAGTCATACAGGTCTTCAGACTCTGCACCAGACCCCTGACGGGTGCGGGCACCCTTCTTCCCTGCAGCTCGTTTGAAACGCTTTAAGGGCTTAGGCTGAGAGGCTGAGCTAGCTGGAGCCCGTTTGGATGATGTGGAAGAGGAGGCAGAGGAGGTGGCAGCTGGAGCAGAGGATGGCTGCTTAGTGCCAGAAGCCTCATAAGAAGTGGCTGGAGGGTACAACTCCCTCTTAGAGTCTGTCCCGCCGATTGCCAGGCTTTCTTGTGTGCTGCGGCGTGTTACACGAGTGGTAGGTACAGCCCTGGGCATCTGCTTGACTTCACTCTTCCGTCGGGTGGCCATTAGTGCTGCAGCACATCGCTCTGCTGCATCCCGCCGAGGCCGGCGTGAGCCTAGCAATAAGGACCCTTCATCTCGGGATGGGGCCCGGCCTCGGGAGGCTTCACCACAGAGGCGGCAAGGCAAGCTACCAGGGCCTGGCTGCCAAAAGCCAGCACTCATGGTGAGGATAAGGATGAAAAGGGCTGACTCAGGCACAGGCCAGGAGTACAGCGACACTTGGCTGACAGCTCCATGATGAATGAGCTGATGCAACAGCTGTCGGAGTGACTGCTGAGCAGCCACATCAGAGAAGAGCAGGTGGCGGAACTTGAGGGTATGCAGAGAACTTGCCAGGGTCTCTAGAACCCTGCGGTTTGGCTCAGCAACAAGCTCAGTTGCTCCCTGCAGCATATTGCAGATGGTGAGCTGTCGAACATGACGGGAGCTGTGCAGGAGAGGTGAGAAACGTTGATCACAAAGTCGCTTATCAGAAGACACATCAATGGTTCCACGTAGAACATGGGAAAAGAAGGCTTCCATAAACTTGGCTCGCCAACAAGTCACACTCTAAAAGCAAAGAAAACACCGACATTTGTCAAATGCCCTTTTGGTTTCTTTCTAGTAACAAGTACTTTCTGAGTACTCACTGAGCTAGGCATCAAAGTAAATTACACAAATCAAATAAGCAAGAGACACAAACAGATGAAGGAACATATTTTAGTTCTTTTTTTTTTTTTTTTTAAAGATTTATTATTTATTATGTATACAGAAGAGGGCGCCAGATCTCATTACAGATGGTTGTGAGCCACCATTTGGTTGCTGGGAATTGAACTCAGGACCTCTGGAAGAGCAGTCAGTGCTCTTAACCTCTGAGCCATCTCTCCAGCCCCATATTTTAGTTCTTTCTGTAGGCAAATGTATAGTGCTCCTTGTCTGACAAATAATTTTTATGTATGCCTGTATATACAGGTATTGAGAGGCCAGAGGTTGTAGTTCAGCATCATTCCTCAGGTGCTGTCTACCTTTCTTTGGTAAGATGCTCTTGGGTTGAGGCTTGCCAAGTAGGTTAGGATGCCAGGCCATCAAGCTCAAGAGCTCTGTTTCCTCCCCAGCACTGGGATTAAAAGTATGCACCAATGGAAATGGTGTGGTGGTGAATGCCTTTAATCCCAGCACTTGTGAGGCAGAAGCAGGTCTGGTCTACATAAACTATAGGACAGCCAAGACTATGTAGAGAAACAATGTTCAGGAAAAAAAAAAAAATGTGTGTGTGGGTGGTGGTGGTGGTGTGGCTATAGGGATGGCTCAGCAGTTGGGAGCATTTAGCTGCTCTTGGCAGAAGACTCAGGTTCAGTTCCCAGTACCTGCATGATGGCTCACAGCCAACTGTAACTCCTGTTTCAGGGAATCCAATGTCCCTGGCTCATGTGGTTACATACGCTCAAGTAAAACTTTGTTCTTTGTTTGTTTAAAGCACCACTATACCTAGCTCTTGTGTATTCATGCACATTGAGGCCAAATGACTTGATGTTTGAGGAAGATGCTCTTAGTGTTTGTTGTGTCAGGCTAGGGGTCCTGTGAGCTAGTAAGTCTACCAGTTTGGGGGTATGCACTGGGATTACAAATAACTATGTTGTCTGGCTTTTATACGGGTTCTGGGGATCCAAATAGGTCATCAGCATATTACTCACTGAGTCAGCCCCCTTTTAAGGGGGTCCTGGGGATCAGACTTATGCTTGCAAGGCACTTTACTGATTGAGCTATTCCCCAAGCCTAACAGTTTTTTGTTTTTGTTTTTAGTTTCATGCATATTAAATGATTTCTGAAACATGCTTTAGGACATTTCTATCTAGTGTGTACACATCTGGGCATGAATGAAGAGCGTACTGGATCCTCTGGAGTTGGAGCTGCAGGAGCCTTTTTTAGGAGGTCATGTTGGGCCAATGGACCCAGTTGAAATCACAATCTTGTGAGTGCTGGGGATCAAACCCAGGGACCTGCATAGGGCAATCAATTGCTATATTACTGACCTTCCCTAGCTAAAATAAAAACCTAACCTGGCCAGGCGGTGGTGGCGCACGCCTTTAATCCCAGCACTCGAGAGGCAGAGGCAGGCGGATCTCTGTGAGTTCCAGGAAAGGCACAAAGCTACACAGAGAAACCCTGTCTCGGAAAACCAAAAAAAAAAAAAAAAAAAAAAAAGCAAAAACCTAAACCTGGAGAGAGAAGTACATAAATTATCACTGGTTACGTACATGTTCATGTGTGTGTGTGTGTGTGTGTGTGTGTGTGTGTTCTTGTGTGTTCGTGTGTGTGTTTGTGTGTGTGTGTGTGTGTGTGTGTGTGTTCTTGTGGCTGCCAAAAGTTGATACTGGATGCCTTTGATGCTTTCCTTCAGTTTGTTAAGGTAGGGTCTCACTTGAACCCAGAGTTGATTTGACCAATTTAGCAAGCATAGTTTGGGGAACCTGCTTCTAGGTTGGAATTATAGTAAAGTGCCATGCCCACTCAGCATTTACATGGGCACTGGGGAATCCAACTCCATTCCTGAACACTTGTGCATCAAGGACTTCTACCTGCTAAGCTATCTCCTTTTTCTATAGTGTCTTACAACTAAGTAATACTCCTTTAAATTCTTGAACATTTGATTCTAGAGCTTCATCTCAACTTACTGTTTTAGCATACCAGCTTTGTTCAGACCGGTATCATCTCATGCCTAACCACTTAATTAACTTTTTGATGGTTCATTTTCCAAATTACTTTGCAGGATGATAAATCAATGTTTTCCTACTACACAGAAATTAAAAGTTTTCCAGGCTGACAGCAGAGCTCTCCTACTCTCTTCTACAAGAGTTCTGCTAACCTGAAGCTTTCTTCACATGAATATTTTTCCCTGGCTAAATCCATCTCCCTAACCCAAGCCTTTCTTCCTTTCTTTTTTTGGTTTATTTCGAGACAGGGTTTCTCTGTGTAGTTTTGGTGCCTGTCCTGGGTCTCGATCTGTAGATCAGGCTGGCCTCAAACTCACAGAGATCCGCCTAGCTCTGCCTCCCATGTGCTGGGATTAAAGGTGTGTGCCATCACCACCCAGCCACCCAAGCCTTTCTTACACATGTCCTTTGAGACATCTGTTAGGAATGTTCTCCACTGGTAACTCAGTTTCACAAAGAACTTGCTATCATCCCCTGAAGCTGTTGCTTGTTAGAGATACACCAACTATCAAGCCTTGAGATGATGGCATGCCCCATGGTATTTAATTTCTGCCTGTGTCAAAAAGATCAGACATTTCTGGGTACAGGAATCACTTCCTAGGTTTATTTTCTCCAAGGTAGGTTATTCGATGGGAGTGGGAATTCATCAGACTATTTTGATATATTAAAAACTGAAGGGAACAGATTTTCACTATTTGGTGCACATCAGAATTTCCTATAGAGTTGTTTTCTTCCATCACTATCCCACAATGCATGTCAGACAGCTTCCCAGAATTGGTGAATCTACATGTGACATCTGAAACAAGGTCCAACATCTTTATTTTATTTTATTTTTTGTTTTTTTGAGACAGAGTTTCTCTGTGTAGCTTTGGAGCCTTTCTTAGAACTCACTCTGCAGCCCAGGCTGGCCTCGAACTCAGAGATCCACCTGCCTCTGCGCCCCGCCCTCACCCCCCCAAGTGCTGGGATTAAAGGTGTGCCCAGCTTCAAACATATTTATTTTTAAAACTGTTCCCCTAAGTGATTCTAATGTTTACCAGAGATTAGGAAGGGCTGCCGCACTCTGAAAGACACTAAGCCTCAGAGTTTACTGTTTGTTTTCTTTTCTTTTATGGTTAGAAGTTTTAGAGTTGTGGGGAGGGGGAAGTCCATGTGCTATATGTGTGTGTGTAGGTCAGAGGACAACTTCAGTGGCACTTTCAACTCTATGTAGGTTCTGGAGCTCTAAGTCAGTTGCCAGGGGTGTCAGGCAAGTAACTTTACTCTGAAGAATCCTACAAGCCCTGGAAAGTTTGTTTTATACACAGGGTCTCGTGACCTTGTATTGCTCCTACTGCCTCTTGTGAGTGTTGGAACTACAGGTATGTGCCACCACACCCAGCTCAAGGCCCTACTATCCTTTCCTAAGGTGTATTAATTGGTCTGCTGGCATCAGTGCAGGCTCCAATTCTCATTTGCACACTTGATCTCTCTCCTCTAAGGTGTAGAGAATCTATCACCTGCTTTATGGTGAAGACTGTTACATGAATCAAATAAGATGAAGCAAGTGTTACTGCCACACCAGCTGATTATTAATCAGAATGGGCAATACAGCAAAACACTTCCCTTTGATCCTCACCTACCCATCTCAATCTTCCCTACCAGAGCAACACCCTCAATTCCAATCAGGAGGTATCCAGCCCCTAGTATCCTCAAGCAAGTCTGGTCTTGTCCTAGTTTCTGCCTTCAGTGGTAATATTTAAGAGTGATTTCATGCTTGAGTCAACCTACATGTCTTGTTCACCTGCATAAGGACACTGGGGAAGCAGGAAAACTTAGCTGGGAACCAAACCTCTCTTCCTCTACCTTAGAATACTAAGCACTGAACGCCCAAGGCCTTGTGCATGTTAGACAACACATTTCTAACTTTTATGTGTATGGGTACTTTGTTTGTGTGTATATCTGTACACCTCACACTGGCCTGGTTCTGAAGAGTCAGGAAGAGCCACCATATGGATGCTAGAAACTGAACTTGGGTCCTCTGGGGGAAAAAAAAAGTCAACAAGTGCCCTTAGACAACACTTTTAAGACTGACCATTCTTCTACCCTCTGCTTAGTTTTGAGTGATAGCAAAGGATATTCTTGAGTCCTTCAGAGTCTCACTAGCTCTTTCCTTACATATTGTTGGCCCACATTCAGCTTTTTGTTTTTAGGACAAGGTCTTGCTATGTAGCTCAAGCTTATCTCAATTCTGCTGGGATTATAGGCATGTACCAAGATAGTTTAATATGCATAGTCCTGAAAATAGTGAAGCTGGGCATGGTGGCATAATTTAATCCCAGCACTAGGGAGACAGAGACAGGCAAATCTCTTGAGTTTCAGGCTAGACAGAACTATATATAATGAGACCTTGTCTCAAAGTAAGAAGTTGCAAGCAACTTCAGTAAGTTTTCAACTTTACAGGTAAGTTATAAGACTATGAAAAATCTATACAAGATTGTGATCTTAAGTTATTGTGGCTGTTTCTGTATGAGGAACATGTAGGTGAGATAACTAAAAGCTGAACTTTCAGACCTGCTAATGAAAGCGTAACACCTCAAATGTGATAATTGCATGAACGCATGAGACAACTAATACAAACAAGTACTCCAGAGCCAAGTTGCTTCAAGCTAGGTCTATCATTTACTAATTATAACCTTTGAGAAGACCTCATTCTACCAATTTATAACAATTTTACCAAGAGTCATTGTGAAGGTTAAATATATAAACTTATAATGGTTATCTCAATGACTTCTCACGAATTCTTACACAAGTAGAAGTTATTTTATTCCACTGCTACCTTTTAGATTACATGCAAGAAAATCAATGTTGAAAAAATACCTGAGAAATCTAGTCCAAGTAACTCCTTTTGTGGACTACAGCACAATACAAACTGAATTAAACACCCTCTTGCATGGGCGTAGTGGAAATGATGCATTACTAATTAAGATGGCTTTTTCCCACCTTGGCCTGTCTTCATGAACTGGCAGCTAGGCACCAATAGAGGTGGAAATAGGTGTACAAATGAGGGAAGGCTAAATACGTCTTTGTTAGCATCAAGATGCTCACAGATTTTGTCCATTTTACTTCTGCGTGCAACTTTTTTGTTTTGCTGTTGTTAAGAAAGGGTCTGTAGGGCCAGGCAGTCGTGGCGCACACCTTTAGTCCAGCAGTCAGGAGGCAGAGGCAGGCATGTCTCTGAATTCAAGGCCAGCCTGGACTATAGAGCGAGATCCAGGACAGGCACCAGAACTACACAGAGAAACCTTGTGTGTGGGGGGGGGTGGGGGTGGGGTGGGGTGGGGTGATGGGTTTGTAGTCAGGCATGGTGCATGCCTTTATATAATCCCAGCACTCAGGAGGCAGAGGCAGGTGGATCTCTGAGTTCAAGGCCAGCCTGGTTTACAAACTGGTTCCAGGACAGCCAGGGCTACCTGGACAGAGAAACCTTGTCATCAGAGAGAGAGAGAGAGAGAGAGGGCTTGTAGTTTGTTACCAGGGCTGGCCTCAAGACTACTAGTTGTAAATGACTTTGAATTCCTTATCTCCCTACTTCCGCCTCTTTGTAGGTATTACTAGTAATGCTTTTATTGCCATCCCCAGTTTTCTCCTCTCTACATGTTTTGTAACGTGTATGGGTGTTTTGTCTGCATTTATGTTTCTTTGCACAGTGCCTGAGGAAGTAAAAGGATATCAGATCCCTGGGACTAGAGTTACAGCTTTTAAGATACCATGTGCATGCTGGGGGATGAACGTGGATCTTCTGGAAGAAAGGCCAGGATTCTCAACCACTGAGGCATCTCTGCACCCTCAAAAGCCCCATTTTAATTTGGCTTTCTGACTGTCTTCACTCTCACAATGATTTTTTGCTCAATAAGCAAAGCACACCCGATACTGTCATGAACACATTTAGCACACCAGGAACTACCATAGGCTGGTCCTGTTGATATATTTGTATTTTGGACAATCTCATAAGGGCTTTATTCATTCATAGCATGAATTCCTTGATGTCAGTCTGGACACATACCATGTTCCCCAGCTTTCTTTGTATAAAGGTAAAGGATCCTATCTCTAGGGGTTCAGGACGATCTAGTTTTGTTAGAAGTTATACAAAATATGTTAAATGTTGGACTATTCCAAATCCTTGAAAGAGGAAAAAAGGCAGTTTTTCTGATGGCCAACTCTGGAGTATGTGTATAATGTTACATATTTGTTTTTATGACATTGAGACAATTTTGAGCATTATACCATACATTTAAATGTTCTTATTTTATTCTTTCAAGATGTAGCTTTGCACCACCACACCTAACAACATATTTTTAGGATGATTTTGTTTGAAGATACAGATGTAACAGTTCCTCTATTACTGACTATTTTCCTGTTCTAGAGATGGAACCCTGGACTCTGCACATGCTAAGATAGTGCTCTACCACTAAGCCAAACCTTTAGTCTTATGAATATTTAAATTGTTTCTAGTATTTTTGATATTAAAACTTGAAATAAATCTTCATGATTATGTCAACTTCTACATGCTATGAATTCCAAGAAGCAGAATTACAAACAAACCACCACCAGAGGCCAGACCGAGTAGCTCTTTAATACCAGCAGTCAGGGGACAAAGGCCCATGGAGCTCTGTGAGTTTGAGATCAGTCTGGCCTTCACAAAGAGACCTTGTCCCACAGTAAAACAGTGCTTCATGATTTTATGTCTATGAAGGATCCATGCTAATCTGTATTACTCCAATTTTAGTATACTTGTTGCTGAAGTAAGTATAAGAAGTAGAATTTCTAGTTAAAGAATTTGAACATTTCAAAGGCTCTTGACTTACATAACTAGATTGCCCACTAAAGAGTTTTAACAGGGCCAAGTGTATTGGTACAAGCCTCCCAGCACTTGGGAGGCAGAAACAGGATGATCTCTGTGAGCTTGGTAGAGCCAGCCTGGTCCACTTAGCAAGTTCTTAGCCATCCAGGGATATACAGAAGACCCTGCCTCAGTAAATAAATAAATGCCTGATGGTGGCCCATGCCTTTAATCCTAGCACTCAGGAGGCAGAGGCAGGTGAATCTATGTGAGTTTGAGGCCAGCCTTGAATACAAAGCGAGTTCTACGACAGCCAGGACTGTTACACAGAGAAACCCTGTCTCAAAATAAGGCTCATCCCTGCCCAGAGTGGTAGCCAAAGGATTTGTGGTCTATTTCCACACACAGGTATCTTTCTAAGATGCATTCAGAATCTTCAGGATCAGATGAATAAGTGGATGAATGAAGAAAGATGTTGTGATAGTTTTTTTTTTAAAACCAATAAAACATTAAAGCATAAGTTCCAGGCATCTCTGGTTGATCCTAAGAATGACATTTGTAATAAAGGGGGGGTGTTTACAAACATGAGGTATAATTTTACTTTCCCACATATTATGTTTTTTACTAAACTGAAGTTTTTCTTCTTTTTTTTTCCTTCTTTTTCAAGACAAAATTTCTTTGTGTAGCCTTGGCTGTCTCAGAACTTGCTCGGCAGACCAGGCTGGCCTCAGACTCAGAGATCCATCTGCCTCTGCCTCCTGAGTGCTGGGATTAAAGGCGTGTTCCACCACCACCCAGCTCACTGAAGTTTTTTGAAGTCACAGTCTCACATAGGGAAGGTTGGCCTTGAAACGTGTTATGTAGTTAAGGATAATTTTGAACTCCTGATCTTCCTGCCTCCATAGTCCTAATGCTGGAATTACAGTTATATGTTCTACCATGCATGGCTTTATAAAGTGCTGATTACTGAACCCAGAACTTTGAATATGCCAGGCAAGTATTCTAGCAGCTAAACTATATTCCCATTCCCTACTGGTACTTTTTGTATTGCTGTAATGTGTCCAACTCTTTGCTCATTTTATTTTATTAGAATATTCCTAATTTTCTTATTCTCTGTATCTTAAATTTTTTTAAAAAATATTTTTATTTAATAAATAATTTAATTTTACATATCAGCCAAGATTCCCCTTCCTCCCTCCTCCCACCCCCCAATTCACTCCCCATTCCCACCTCCTCCAAGGCAAGGTCTCCCCTGGGGAGTCAGTCCAGCCTGATAGATTCAGTTGGGGCAGGTCCAGTCCCCTCCTCCCTTCACCAAGGCTAAGCAAAGTGTCTCAGCATAGGCCCTGTTTGTGTGTCTGCCCATCCATGGAGGCCAGAAGAGGGCATCAGATCCTCTGGAGCTTCAGTTACAGGTAAGCAACCAGACATGAGAGCTGGAAACAGAACTTGGGTCTGCTGAAGAGGAGCAAGTGCTCTCAACTGCTGAACCATCTCTCCAGCTCCTTATCTTTTTGTTTTGCAAATACTGTTTCAAATGTTACCTTCCAGTTGATCATTCAAAATTCATTTATGGAGGCTGGAAATATAATAATTAAAAACAAAAATCTTGGGGCTGGAGAGATGGTTCAGTGGGTAAGAGCACTGGCTGTTCTTCTAGAGGACCAGGGTTCAATTCCCTGGTCCTCTCACATTCATGGCATCTCACAACTATCTGCAGCTCTAGTTCCAGGAGATCCAAGGCTCTCTTCTGACTTCTAAACAGGTACAGCACACACATACGTGTGCACACACACACACAGATAAAAATAAATCTTAAAAAACAACTTTAAAACATTTATGGGGGCTGGAGAGAAGGCTCAGAGGTTAAGAGCACTGGCTGTTCTTCCAGAGGTCCTGAGTTCAATTCCCAGCAACCATAATGGCGGCTCACAACCATCTATAATGAGATCTGGTGCTCTCTTCTGCCGTGTAGGCATACATGAAGACAGAACACTGTATACATAATAAATAAATCTTAAAAAACAACAACAACAACAAAACCCATGTTTATGGTGTTGCCATTTTATGTGATTAAGCAAATCTCTCTCCCTGTCTAAATTATAGTCTTACACTTGCTAGGCAAATAGTCACTGACCTAACTGCCCAGGCCCTTATTTCCTCTTTTGGTTTTACCTGTTTAATAAATGGCATTCTATTATGAGACTACATACTAAGCTACATACTTGTTTTTAGTTGTTTTGTCCTTTGGCTTTTTAAATTTTCATCTTTAATTTACATATATTATCTAAACATAATGTAAAGGAAACATGCTCTAACTTTTCTAGATGGCTAAACAGTTGATTCTTCATTCCCTACTACTTTGTTTTCAAAATATCTATTGCATCACACAGCTCTCTATATACAACAGTACTAGTTTTAAGTACTCTTTTTCATGAACAGTGTCCTTTGGATCTAGCATAGTGCCTAGAACAAAGCAGGAGTCAATAAGTGGCTTTTTTGTTGGTGGTGGGTTTTTTTTGTTTGTTTTTGTTGTTTTTTGGTAGTGCTAGAGATTAAAATTGGTGTCTTATTCATGCTAGGCAAACATTCTTACTACTGAGCTATACATCCAAATCCTCACCAGATATTTTTAAATTATAGGTAAGATGAAGGCTATTTTTGTGCTAAAGCAGGAATCAGAAAAAGACATCTGGAATAGGTATGTACCAAATCAGAACTTCTGCCTAAGTAACTTAGATCACCCAGCCTATGCCTATCTCTGAAATGATTTGAGCCAATAAAAGTAAACAGTAATAAATCTCTAGAAACTTGAGATGTTGAATAAAGAAGGTTTTTTTTTTTTTTTTTTTTTTTTTTTAAAAGATTTATTTATTTATTATGTATGTATACAGCATATGTGACTGCAGGCCAGAAGAGGGCACCGGATCTCATTACAGATGGTTGTGAGCCACCATGTGGTTGCTGGGAATTGAACTCAGAACCTCTGGAAGAGCAGTCAGTGCTCTTAACCTCTGAGCCATCTCTCCAGCCCCCGAATAAAGAAAGTTTTTATCCCTTGCTGGTCAGCCATACTGCAAATGAAATACTGAGAGAAAGTATGTCTCTCTATTTCTGTTTAAGAGCTCCAGTGACTTCTATCTGAATTAGTGAAAAGGATTTTGGGCAAAAGGAGTCTTACTAGAAAGAAACTCTGTTCAACTCCTCTCACACGATTCTGAGTTCCCCATATGCCTTAACATCCTTATACCAAGTTGTTATCCAGATATTTGAATACTTAGTAACAGGATGTTTATTAATTCTGAAATTAGCTTGCTTTATCACTAATAATCTTAAAGTTTCACCTTTAGATTAGCAAAAACATATTCTCTTTTAAATTCAAGTCTTATTAATTTGTAGCTCATGTTTCTTAAGTTGTCTCTTTTTCATAAATAACATCTCAGATTTCAAAGGTGACTCAAATAATGTGGCTTTAAATTTTTTTTCTCCATATCCCAGGGAAAGAGAACCTGACTACTGCAGAACCAGGCAGGACTATGCTCTCCCTTGTTCTATACACTCACAATGAGGAGCTTCAACCATTGTTGACTAGCCCTTAATCCTTTTTATTTTTATTTTATGTGTATGGGTGTTTTGCCTACATGTATATCTATGCATCATGTGCATGCCTGGTGCTCAATGAGGCCAGAAGAGGGTGTTGGATCTCCTGGAATTGGAGTTACAGACAGCTGTGAGGTGCCTGGTAGGTGATGGGAATTGAACTTGGGTGTTCTGCAAAAATGGCCAATGCTCTTTTCTGTTGGGCTATCTCTCCAGACCCCCGCCCCCACTTAGTACTTTTTATACAGCTTCTCCTAAGCCAGATGAATGTACCAAGGCCTTGAAAACTGAATTTCTGTACTTAGCAAAGATGAGTTGGTCCCTTCTGTTATTTTAATTTTTAATTTTTTTTTTGTTGTTGTTGCTAGTTTTGACCTCTGCACCAACTCTGTCAAATATTCAAGGAATCTTGGGTCTGCATTCCATTGTAATCACACTCTTTCCTGTGAACCCTGTAATCATGGTAAACAAGTCAATGCTAAGTGTCAAATGAGCCAAAACCTTGTGACAAATCACCTGCTCTTAACTCCCAGATCCAATCTCTGTATTCCAATAGTTCCCAGTTTGTGTATGTTATACTTGCTTTTTACTATTCAAGATTAGCTACAGTTCTTCTGGTACCTTAACTTACCTCCAAACTGGAAGGCCTTGTTTTCATCAGCTCATCCCAGAGTCGGCGCCAGATAGCCTGAGTGGAGAGACCTATAGGAAGAAACATCATAGTTGGCTGCCCGCTGCCCACCATGAACGAAGTACATTAGTCTTTCATATTGTTCTCTGGCTTCAGAGGAGCAACACAGCTAGCTGAATAGTTAAGAGCACTGACTCTAAGGACAGATCATCTAGATTTGAATATTAATAAACTACTCTAAAGCTATATGATCATGGGCAAACTAAATTGTTTTTCTCATCTGTAAAATGTAATTAATATCTATTTCATAGGTTAAAAAAGGATTAAGTGAATAGATGAATTTCTCTGGGTAAAGTACCCAGGACTGCTTGGCCCATCAAGGTTACATAAATATTAGAAGTTAATGGATCCAATGAGGAACAGCAGTTTGATAAAATAGAAAAACTAATGTTCGAAAGTTCTAATTATAGCTTGTTTGTGTCTCAAGAGTAACAGGGATGGTACACATGTTTCAGGACACTATAGAAAATAAAAAAATAGATGTGAAGGTACTTTTTTAAAAGTTTTTTTTTTTTAATGTGGTATGTGTTTTGCCTGCAAGTATATTGTATACCACATGTCTGATAGCCACAGAGACCAGAAGAGGATGTTGGATCCCTGGAACTGGAGTTATAGAAATAGTTGTGAACTGCCATGTGGGTGTTAGGACCCACACCCAGGTTCTCTCCAAGAGCAGCAAGTGCTCTTACATCACTGAGCCACCTCTAGCCATATGAAAGTGCTTTGTTGACTTTGGTTCTTTGAGACAAGGTCTCACTATGTAGCCCTGGCTGGCCTAGAACTCATTCTGTAGACCAGGCTGGTCTCAAACTCACAGAGATCCACCTGCCTCTGCCTCCCTGAGTGCTGGGATTAAAGGTGCACGCAACCACACCCGGCTAAGGTGCTTTTTTGAAAAGCATGTTCTAATTGGGTATCAGGTGTAAAAGTTACCTGAAGAACATCATGGTGCCTTGTTCACAACCACTGACTGAGAAAGAATAAGAAAGACACTTACCTTTTTTGAGGGCAGTTTCCTCAATCCTCTCCAAGTAATATATATTGAGCAGAGGTAAGATGCTTTGAAGTATTGGGCCTGGGAGGGCTACAAAAACCAAAACACAAAGTTTACTATCTTAAGGCAGCTGGAAATTCAGGGGAAAGGATGAGTTCAACAAACTGACTTGCTGAGTGAAGCAGCACTGGGCCCTGAGTATACTCTGAGCTGGTCCCTTCCTGTGAAAACTAAAGATAACTTTTGTTCTCTAAATTCATCATACCTTAAAAACAAAAACCAGTTTTTCCCTGTATTCCGGAAGTGGAGGCAGGAGGATCAGAAATTCAAGGCTAGCCCTGACTATGAAAGTTTCCCTATGATAGTCTTTTGAGTTGCCTTTACTTATTCTTCCCCCTTGGCCTCATTACAAAAAGCAGTGCTAATCTTAAAAAAAAAAAAAAAGAAAGAAAGAAAGAAAAAGGAAAGGAAAGGTTAAATAATTTTTCCAATACATAATTAACTGTATGAGTCAGGATTTGTCCAACTCTAGATATAAAGTCCTTTAGTTTACTATACTCCCTCTTAGAACTAGCAAAGTTAAGAAGAACTGATATTTGTTTAGTTTGAGTCAAAATCTTATTCCAGCATTTGGGAGGCTGAGGCAGGAGGGTTACTGCAAGTTCAAGCTAACCTGAGCTATACATAATGAGTACCAAGCCAGCCAGGCACCACATAGCAAAACCCGGACTCAATAAAACAAAACAGGGGTATGTGTATTGAAGGAGTTGTGTGAAGAGGAAATAGCTAGAAATGACTACCTCATGACATTAAAGATCACGCTTATAATTTGTTTAACACAATACCTGTCTATTTCCTCTTCAGGAATCAGTGAATATTGGCTATTATGTTTATTCTATGAACAGCATCTCTATTCTATTAAGCTTAAGATCTTGAAGTATACCAAAGCTTCCATTCCTTGATCTATTTTTAAAAAATACTGCTTTTTAAATTATGTGTATATGTATGTGTCTATATGGAGGTATGTGCAAGTGAGTGCAGGTGCCTGCAGAGGCCAGAAGGTGCTGGATCCATTGGAGTTGGAGTTACAGGCAGTTTTAATCTGACGTGGGTGCTAGGAACTCAACTCCTGTGTAGAAGGAGTACTCTATCACCACCCCCTTTTTTTGAGACAGGGTTTTTCTCTGTAACAGTCCTGGCTGTCTTGGAACTCACTGTGTAGACCAGGCTGGCCTTGAGCTCACATAGATCCACCTGCCTCTGCCTTCCGAGTGCTGGGATTAAAGATGTGCACCACTACTGCCTGGCCAGCGAGTGCAGTGCCTCTTCCCCGCCCTCCCATTTTAAAGACAGGGTCTCATTCCTGGCTGGCCTGTAACTTGAGACAATCTTTCTGTCAGTCTCCTGAATACTGGGATTACAGGTGTGAGCCAGCACACACAGTTCTTCCTCAGTTTATTTTTTTCTTTACTTGAGGAATAACTGAATTTTGAGATCCAAGAATGTAGTGTACTTTTGTATCTATTAGGTATTCAGTGATATTCACTGTACCTGTTGAATGAGAGCGTTATTTGCCTGTGCTATTATTATACTGTCATCTGAACAGCTTTCCCTGACCTCTGTCTCTATATTCTCTCTGAGTCTTGCTCTTCCTGATGATATTACTCTGCTCAAACCTTTCAAAAGCTCTCTATTGAAGCTATCCATTCAAGATAAAGTTCAAAAACTGGTTTTTGTTTTTAAGGTATAATGAGTTTAGAGAACAAGAGTTATTTTTAGTTTTATAGGAATGTACTAGCTCAGAGTATACTCAGGGCCCAAGATAAAGCAGCACACCTTATTCTACTGAACTTTTCTCACTGTACTCTTGAGAGATGTGATGTGCCACAGCAGGTATTTGAGGTCAGAGGACAATCTGCAGGAGCTCTAAGTTGTCAGGCTTGAATTATCTCGCTGGCTCGTTGTTTTTAAGTTTTTGTTTTTCATTCACTCTTTACTTCCCCATCTCAGCAATGCTAGCCCCCCACCTTCAAGAAACCTTTCCCGACTGTTTTCTAGCTCACCCTGCAACTTCCCTCCAAATGGCACTGCTTGGCAGGCCTCTTCCTTGGCCCCTCTGAAAGTTCTCCCTGGAGCCAAGCTCTTACTGGGTGGCTGTTTACCCAATCTAGCCCACTAGAGGCTCTCCTGTCTCCTCTCCACCAGGAATAATGAAGTAATGATGAAGACACAGGAAAGACATTCCTCCAGAGCTTCCCCCTTTCCGTTCCATTCTGCTCCCCTCTGTTTAGTTATCCTCTCTCACACCCAATTCTCATCTCTTCTATCTACAAACTCTACTGTTCCTTTCTCTACTTTTTGTTTGTTTTGGTTTTCCTGACCGTTTCTCTATATAGCTTTGGCTGTCCTGGAACTCGCTCTGTAGACCAGGCTGGCCTCGAATTCATAGAGATCCGAGATCCGCCTGGCTTTGCCTCCCGAGTGCTGGGATTAAAGGTGTGGACCACCCCCACCTAGCTCTAGTCTTAATTCTTCTTCGATTCCTTCTAGTTTATACCTTTTTCCTTTTTAAATGCTTACTCTCTGCAAGCTGGAGCCTCCATATCTCTTATCTCCTCTTCTAGCCAAGATGAGTATCTCAGAATGTCCAGGCTGATGCAGGCTTCCACATTTCCAGGACTTCTCTGAGCCTCTGCTCAGCCCCACTGAGGCCTTTCTCCCATTCACCATGGGGTCAGCCTGACCTTTTTCTTCTCAGCTTGGCACAGGGCCTCCACAATCTCCTACACTCCCACAGGGCCTGGGGACTTCTTACCCCTTTCTTCTCCCCACCCCCCACCTACAGGAAGGCCCTTGGGCCTGCTCCGCAGTGGTAGCCTACTCAAAGCACGAAAGACCTACCTGACCACTTTGTAAGGCCTTAGAAAGTACTCTGGCGCCTCAACCCTTCAAACCAGCCTCCTTATGGTTTATCAAAACCTCGCCCTCAATTCTGAAGTGACCAGGGCCTACCTTCTGGCAAAGATGTCACCACCACCCTGGGGCCTCCTGGTATAACATCCACCGTACATTCCAAGGCCAGGAGTTACCTCTTTCCTCCCCCACCTTCTTGCCTGACCTGTGATTTCAACCAACTTCAGCCTGACCTACTCCACCCCACCACTCTGTCAGGCCCATGGCCTCCCTCTCTTGAAGGCAGGCCTGCCTCAGAGGGCCCTAACTTTCCCTTTAACTCTCTGCTATCACTTTTTCACACTGTGGACCCTTTCTCCTTCTAAGTTGCCAGGCCGCTGGCCCGCGGTCTACGCCTACAGCAGGGCCTTCTCGAGGCCATCTGGTCGGGGCGCTGCAGGCCGCTGGCCTTAGCTGTTGAGTCTGGACCACCTCGACAGGTCCAGCCCTTGGGTACGGGCCGCTCTCGGGCCCGGAGCCTCGCTTCCCTCCCCTTCGGTCCACGGCCTCTTCCCGGGACGCGTCCTATCCCATTCGGGCTCGTCTGCGGGGATGCCCTGGCCCCTGGCCCGCCTGAGGCCTCCCGGGCCCTTCCCGCCGCCGCCCGGTCGGTCGATCCTCTTGCTGATCCTCTCCCGGCCCCTGCACTCACTTTCCACCCTTCTTCACCGCCCGGCCATCCAGGGGCCTCCGGGCTCGCTGCTCTGCAGGCGGATCGGCGCTCGGTTAGCAGTGAGGTCTAGGGCGTCGGTGCGCTCCCTTCAGCTCTTGGGCCGTCAAACAGGCCACGGCGCCCCCAGCCCTGCGGCCTCTCTCCCCCAACCCCATCCCCTGGCTCTCCACTCGGCCGGCTCACCCCGCCCATCCATCCGCGGGGCTTGGGGAGTCTTGCTACCCGTGGGGCAGCCCGCCGACAGCCGAGGCCCTGGGCCGTCAGTTTAGGTGGCTCCGGGCCTGGCCTCCTGGCCTCAGGCCGGGCCTGCCAATTTCGGCCACTGCCCCGAGGCGGCCGGGCCATCCCTGCCCGTCGGTGCGACATCCGAGACTCCTCGGTCCAGTTCGGCCCAGCCCAGTGTCAGTTCGGGGCCCGCGGCTCCGGCCTGCCAGTCCAGCCCCTGTCGCTAGGGCCCTGCCAGCTCTGCCCCACACCGGGCCTTCTGGCCTCGCCCCCCGCGCCCCCCGCGGCAAGACGCGGTTCGGGTCCACTCGCTCATCTGGTCTCCGTCTGCACTCTGTCCAGCCCTGTCAGTCAGGGAATTCATGCCCCGACCCAAGAATCGGACTTCCAGTGCCCCGGGCTGGGCCTTGCCCCGGGCCTCTCGGCCTCGCCCCCCGCGCCCCCTAGCCGCTGGGCCGCCCCCGCTCGCTGCTGGAGGTAGCCCCTCACTCCGCGACTTACCCCACACCCCGCTCTCCAGAACCCCCATATGGGCGCTCACTGCCCGCCCGCACAGCTCGAACAGGGCGGGGGGAGCGCTGGGGCCCGAGGCCGAGCTCTTCGCTGGCGCCGCCTCCCGGGACGTGGCCTCCATGGTCGTTGCCGCCGCTACCTCACAGAACCAGCAACTCCGGGCGCGCCAGGCCTCGGGCGCCGCCATCTTGGGGAGGTGCGCGAGCCCGAGGATGGCACACGCGGACCGCCATCTTGAAGAGGTCAGGCTCTTAGGACCGCTCCATAAGAGATATGGGTAAGAACGGTATCTACACTAAGAGAAGGTCAAATAAGTTAGCGAATATTTCAAGTGTCGTAGGAAATACTATTTGGTAAAACACTGCACGTCAATACATGTGGGCCGGGAGTAACCAAAAGGATGTTTTTTAGTAAATCCTTCGCAGGCTTATCTACCAGCTCCCCCTAGCTCCTGCCGTTAGCGAGTAGTACAGGCCAATCTGTGCATGTGTTCCAGACTACGATGGGTATGCCGCACTTCCGGCCAGGTCGCCGGATATCCGTCAAGTGACCCTTACGAGTCCTTCTTGATCTGAAGTGGAGTAGTTACTGTTGTTTCTCCTGGTGTTGAATCCCGAACAGCGTCGGGACATGGGACTAGAGGACGAACGAAAGATGCTTACCGGATCCGGAGACCCCAAAGGGGTAAGTCTAGGAGGTCGGCTCTTAACTCTGCTCAATGCCCTGAGCCCCGGGACCTAGCCCATCAAAGCACTTTCCCGGGCCATCGTAGTCCGGGTTTACCTCCCAGGGTTTGAGGGGTTGAGAGAGGTGGTTTCTGCTACTCATATTCAGAATTCCTTGAGTGACCTTGGGCAAATTAATGGCTAGTCTTTCTCAGGGCTGGCTTCCCAATCCCACCAATGTGAAGGTTTATAATATGTGGAGTTTTAATGTATCGATTAAACTTGTGTTAAAAAAAAAAAAAAGAAAAAGAAACCTGTGTTTTCAGTTTTAAGGTTGTGATTTGACAAGTGTGTGAAGCAAACAGACCGGCGTTAGTCTTTAACCTACCTTAGGTCAGGAATCACTATTTGTGGAGGTTCCGGGGATCCGAGCCTTATACCACTTGCTGTGAAAAAGTGGTTCAGGAATTGGGGTGTAGCTTCGCGGTAAAACGTTTGCCCAGCATCAAGAAGGCCTGTGTTCGCTCCCCAGTATCTCAAACAAAAAGTAGTTCTTTATCTTTTGAGATGGAGATGGACGAGGACTTGTGTCTTTGGGGACAGTTTAAGAATGTGCAGTGTAATTCTGTGATGAAAGAGGGAGCTCTTTCCCAATGTGATAAATACTAATTGCTTGCTGTTCTGAGTGCTTTATATGTACTAAGACATTTAACTTGGCAGTTTCCCATGAGGTAAATATTAGGCACATTTTTTGGGGGGTCATTTTTATAGATAATGCAGCAAGCTAGGAAGTTTATTATCTTTTCTAAATGCACACAAGTAGCAAGACAGTGCAGCTGGGGATAGAGTCTAAACCGCACAACTTTAGAGCCAGAGCTCTAACCACAGTACTTTACAAAAGAGACTCGCTTTGCTTCCATTTCCTATATATTTGTCCTCTCTCTTCTTCAAGACAAGCCATTGGGGCTATGGATTTGGAATTATTTGGAAAATTGTTTATCCTTTAATTTTTTCTAGTCTTAGCAATTTTCAGAACGTGCTGGAGCCAGGCTCAGAAAGTTCAGCAGGGTACTAAAAACCACAACGGCAACAGATAAGTTTTAAAATTAAGAAAAGGTGTGTTAGTCCATGCTTGTAATCCCAGCACTCAGGAGGCAAAAGCAGGAAGGATCTCTGAGTTCAAGGCCATCCTGGTCTTCACATTGAGCTCCAGGACAGCCAGAACTATAGAAAGAGACCCTGTGTCAAAAACAAAACAAAAAGCCACAAAAAACCAAAGCCAATAAATAATAAAATGAAGAAAGTTGAATTAATTTTTATGAAAGATCATAATTATTGGAGATTAAGTCCTTTTATTCAAAGTGGCTTTGGTTTTTCTCATTGGTGGAAACAGTCCGTAATTAAACCTCTATTTGGATTTGTTTGATATGGTATCTTTGACATAATTACTAAGTTGTAGCATTGCTAACTGGGAAATGACACAATGGTCTAGACACTGATTTCAAGGTTTTTCCCCACAATTTTAATTTTTTCGGTAAGCGTGTGTTTGTGTTTTGCTTGCGTGTACATCTGTGTACCACTTACATGCTTGGTGTCCTCTGAGGCCGTAAGAGGGCATCAGATCCCCCAGAACTGGAGTTACAAATGTTTGTGAGCCACCATGCAGGTGCCAGGAAGAACATGGGTTTTTTGGAATGGGAACAAGTGCTCTTAACTGCTGAGCCACCTTTTGTGTGCATGGATAGGAGTTGTGTGTTCGCATCTGTCAATAGGTCTTTTCATTTGGCTCCTGGGATCAAACTCAAGTTGTTGGCAGCAATAATTTTACCTGATGGTTTTAGGACCTTTTTATTCTTATGCTGGACTTTGAATCCAGGGCCTTAAGTATTCTCAAGTTGTACTTTACCAGCTCTGATGTCAGGTTTTTGGGTTTTTTTGTTTCTTTGGGGCAGGGGTGCTTTTTCCGTTGTGATTTTTTTTTTTAAGATTTATTTTATTGATTATGTATACAGTGTTCTGTCTGCATGTTTGCCTGCATGACAGAAGAAGGCATCAGATCTGCTTATAGATGGTTGTGAGGCACCATGTGGTTACTGGGAATTGAACTCAGGACCTCTGGAAGAGTAGCCTGTGCTCTTAACCTCTGAGCCATCTCTCCAGCCCTCAATGTGAATTTTAAAAACTTTATTTTTTATGCATATGACTGTTTTGCTTGCATGTATGCTGTGTGTGTGTCTGGTACTCAAGGAGGTCAGGAGAGGGTGTTGGATCCCCTGGCACTGGAATTAGAAATGGTTGCGAACTGACATGTGGGTGTTGTGAATCAAACCTGGTTCTTTTGCAAGAGCAGCAAGTTCTCCTAGCCTCTGAGCCATCTCTGCAGCCCACTAATAAATCATTTAAGGAACTTGATGAAAAACTAGAATTTATATCTTTTTTTTTTTTTTTTTTTTTTGGTTTTTCGAGACAGGGTTTCTCTGTGTAGCTTTGCGCCTTTTCCTGGAACTCACTTGGTAGCCCAGGCTGGCCTCGAACTCACAGAGATCCGCCTGGCTCTGCCTCCCGAGTGCTGGGATTAAAGGCGTGCGCCACCACCGCCCGGCAAAAAAAAAAACTAGAATTTATATCTTAAGTAACAACTTCACACTTAGGAGAAACCTTGCCAATTATGAGAGTAAAGAGCTGAGGTTACAGTTGAACCTCCTCCCTTCCTCCCTTCTAGGGTACTGTCTTGTGTTGGGATTTGGGAAACATGATTGTTGAACTCATCTTTTTATTTCCCTATGTGCCTATATACGCAGGTAAATAACCCTGCCATGCACCAGATAGGACCTATGCCTATGCTCCTATAGGTAGTTTTTACAGTTAGGTAAAGAAAGGAAACTATTTTGAAGGTATACACTGGGATAAGAAAGATTATGTAGACCTGGTGTTTCTAAGGTCTTGGGTGAAGTTGTATAGACTTTTATAATTTTATTGATCTGCAAGCCAAAGGACAGTGATTATAGCTTTAGTTAAGGTGACTAAAGAAAAGGATTTAGGTTTGACAATTTTCATATTCAATATTCAAGTTAAGAGGCTAGAAAAAGAGCTGGAGAGATGGTTAAGATCCAGTACTGTTCTTGCAGAGGCTCTGAGTTCAGTTTCTAGTACTTACATCAGGCTCGGAATTGCCTGTAACTTTGGTTCCAAGGAATCTGATGTCTCTGGCCTCCACAGGCACCTGCATTAGTGTACATGCTCTACCCCCATACCCATAGTTAAAAAAATAGTGAAAATCTTAAAAGGTTTTCCTCTAAACTTAGTTTAGGATATAAAGACAAAGTATAGCCATTTCTAGCAATATTTACCAGTACTTCAGTTATGTTTTGAGACGGGGTCTTCTATAGTTCAGGCTGGACTGAGACTTGAGTGGAGGCCTTTTAAGTGCTGGGATTACAGGGGAGTACTCCGCATTTGTTTAAGCCAAAGAAGAGTGTTTTTGTTTTTGTTCTTTTTTTTTGTTTTTTTTGTAGGTTGGTACGTTGCATGGGCGTGTATGGTTGCATGGGCGTGTATGGTCCCGTGTGTATGACATTTTTTTTTTTTTCTCTTTCAGTGTGGGAATTGGACCAAGGGCTTTGTGCAATGCTAGGAAAGCACTCTGTTACTGAGCTTCATCCTTAGACTACCAAAATACTTTTTAAGTTCTTTAGGTCTCATTGGATTATCTGATGGCTTGAGTCTATTATCAGGAAGTATTTAATAATCACTGCTTATTGTTTCTAAATTGGGATTACTTCCTTAAGAGCTGACTAATCACATCCTAAAGGCTATATGTACTTCATAAAATGTAAACTGTCCTACACACTTAGATCTTACTGATGAAAGTGTGGTGGTGTCTGTCTCAAAATGATACAGTATATGGTGAGGTGGTATACATACATGGAGACAGCTACCTTTGAAAGAATTTATGGACTGAGCATAGTGGCTTATACATATGATCCTAGCACTTGAGAGGCTGAGGCAGGACAATGAAGAGTTCAAGGCCAGCTAGGACTACAAGCAGGACACTATCTTAAAAAATAAAAGGCCGCCGGGCGGTGGTGGCGCACACCTTTAATCCCAGCACTCGGGAGGCAGAGCCAGGCGGATCTCTGTGAGTTCGAGGCCAGTCTGGGCTACCAAGTGAGTTCCAGGAAAGGCGCAAAGCTACACAGAGAAACCCTGTCTTGAAAAACCAATAAATAAATAAATAAATAAAATAAAAGGCCATTGACATGGTAAAAGTGCCTGCCTCCACACCTGACAATCTGAGTTCAACCTCCAGAACCTATATGACATGATGGAAGGAAAAAACTGATTTTCACAAGTTGTCCACTGACTTCTATGCGTTTGCTGAGCAGGTGTGCAGACTGTCTAGCGTGTTATCAAACAGAGACCAAACTCCTTCCATTGTAATAGTGTTCCCCCCCCTTTTTTTTTTTAAATGTGGGAAAAAACTCTTTTAACTAATTCCTCCCTTTAAGAAATCCCAATTGACTCACCAAATCTGCTGACAATGACAATTCAGAAGATGGTGTGGCAGCAGCCAGAGGAGGGGCCCCAGAGAAAGCCACGACCCACCGGGAGAGGGGAGAAGTCGAAGAGCTAGCAGTCTGCACGGGGAACATGAGAAAGCAGCTAATTCCGGTGTGTTTGGAGGCTGAGCCTAGGCTTGGGCCTGTTCCTGTGGAATCAGCTGTCTGCACAGAAAAATGTGTAAAAGCTGCTAACTCCTGTGGTTTTCGGAGCCCCAAATCTATGGAGTTTGCTGCAGAGAGGCTGCAACAAAAAATTAGCCAGCAGGGTGGGGACTCTGGCTGTGTGTAGCTCTGGCCTGTGGCGGTATCATTTCCTGTCTCAAGCTTCCTAGTGCTGGGATTAAAGGTGTGTGATCCCAAGTGCTGGAATTAAAGGTGTGTGCCACCACTGCCTGGCTGTTTCTCTTTAGACTGGATTAATCTCATGTAGCCCAGTGTGGCCTTGAATTCACAGAAATCCAGATGGATCTCTGCCTCTGCCTCCTAAGTGCTAGGATTAAAGGTGTGTGCCACCACTGCCTAGCCTCTGTGGCTAACTCTGTGACTGGTTTTGTCCTTTGATCTTCAGGCAACCTTTATTTCTTAGATTACAAATAGATCACCATAATCTAATTAAAAATTAAATTTAAAAAAGAAGAGCAAGGCTGGAGAGATGGCTCAGAGGTTAAGAGCACTCGCTGCTCTTCCAGAGGTCCTAGTTTGATTCCTAGCAACCATATGGTGGCTCACAACCATCTATAATGAGATCTGGTGTCCTCTTCTGGCCTGCAGGCATATGTGTAGAAAGAACACTATAATAATAAATAAATCTTGAAAAAGAAAGAAAGAAGGAGAGGAAGAAAGAAAGGGAGAAAAGAGCAGGAAGAAGAAAGAATGGCAGGAGAATTTATTGCATATAGTTCTTGAGAGAAAGGGTCATGCCACATAATGCAGGACAGCGTGAGGGAGTGAGCAAAAGGAACCAGAAGAGCTGGGCATGCTGGTAGCACATGCCTGTGATCCAGGCATTAAGGTTGAAGCAGGAGGACTGCTGCAAGTTCAAGGCCAGGCTGGCTACATACTGAGACCCTGTCTCATAAAACAAAAACAAGTTAGAGCTCAAGAAATGGCCGGGTGCTTAAGAGTACTTGCTGCCCAAGCATGAGAACTAGAGAATGGATCATAGCACTCGGGTAAACGATAGGCATTACACACTGAGGGGACTAGAGACAGGAAGATCACTAGGGCTTACTGGCTGCCTCCCTAGCAAGGTTCAAGAGGTTGCCTGGTGCCCCCCCCCCAGTGGTCTCCATGCACAATGATGCATACACCTGTACACACTTGTGCATATGCTACACACACACAAGTATTTTCATAAAAGTTGGGAAGGGAACTGAGGACTCGCATCTATAATTCCAGTGCTTTGGAAGGTGAGGTGGGAGGACTGCCCCAAATACGAAGCCAGTATGGACTAGAGCGAGACCTTACCAAATTACACAAGGAGTCTCAAGGAAAACAAGGCCCAGAGCCTCGGTTCCTCTGGGAAGGAAAGATGGAGGCAAAAGAAGCAGGCTTGATCAAATTAAGGGTTGGATAGTTGGAATAATTTCAGTGAGCTCTGAACTATGGGTGCTGATCCCTTGTTGACCTTTGGCTCTGGAGTGGGGCGATACAAAGTTTGTGTGAGATTTGCCTAAGGAAGTGACTAGCTATTTGGTTTTTAGATTGACTGGTACATGAAAGATGTGTTCCCAGGCAAACTGCATTTTATCTCTAAAAATTAGCTAGTTCTGGGGAGGCAAGATTTAGCACTGAAACTGTCAAAGACCTAGGGTAACAAAACATCATAAAACAATATGATTAATAGTCTTTTCTCCATATTTATACTGTCAGTATGATTGGGGAAATGTATGTTACAAAATTGCTGCTGACACTAATTTTCTTTAACTTTTGTAGGAAGAAGAGGAGGAAGAATTAGTGGTAAGTACTGCTTCTGATTTTGAACAACCTTACTAGAAGGAGGAAATTTGAGCTTCATTAGGAATCTGTGACAACTTGGGGGAAATGATGGAATAAGCCTTTATTTAACACCTCCTATGCAGTGGAGTGTTTGGGGTTGTGAGCCTAGAAAATGATGTCTTTTCAAGGTTTAGAGCTTCTTTGGTTTTGTCAGGAATCAGACAGCATCTTGAAGGTCTGGCACTCATCTGTTATTTGTGGTTTAATAAAGAACTCTGGAAGGAAATTCCTTTGATAGTTCTCCATGTTTGCATTTTCTGACTTTGCAAGTAGAGTGCTAGGCCTGAGTCTTACACAGGGAAATTGAATCCTAAGTGCTGTGTTACCAAGTGATACCTCTAGGAGATCTACTTCCTGTTTAACCAGGTTTCCTTTACTGCCTTGTTTCTCAGATAGCTGAGCCTTTCAGTGCATGCTGGCAACCTTGGAAGGCAGAAATGTGAAACTTCCCTAGTACTTAGCATTAAAGAATTAAATAGGCGTCCCTGTTCTGCCATTTCTGGCTACAGTATGGTTCTGCTCTCTGGCCTGTATGGTAACTCAGAGGTAGCACCTTGATTTGGTGATTATACTTACCAAAGCATATATATTTGGCGGATGTTTCTGAAGCTTCCTTTTTTTTTTTCTTTTTTTTTCCTGTTTCTTTGTCAGGACCCCCTAACAACAGTGAGAGAGCAATGTGAGCAGATGGAGAAGTGTGCAAAGGCCCGAGAGCGACTGGAGCTTTGTGATAAGCGTGTATCTTCGCGATCACAGACAGAAGAGGATTGTACAGAGGAGCTCTTTGACTTCTTGCATGCACGGGATCACTGTGTAAGTCATTCTGAAGACAGGAAGGGCAAAGCTAACAGTGGTCTCCGTGCTCCATGGAGACCCATCAGTAACCATTTACTATGGGCCCTGGATGTCAGGTTTGGTGACAAGCATTTTACATACGTCGATGTCCCTAATCCTTACCACACATGTATCACTATCAACATTGCACATATTGGAACAGATTCTGACAGGAGAAAAAACAACATCCTAACATGCACTGTTAAATAATAGGGAAGCTAGAGCTTATATTCTTTTTTGTTTTAGTACTGGAGATAAAACACAAGGCCTTATGCATGCTAGGCAAATGGTCTATCTGCTGAGCTACGCCCCTAGCCCTGAATTTTGTGTGGTGTTTTGCCTGCATGTATGTCTTTGTTCCATGTATGGGTCTGGTGCCCAAGAAAGTTAGAAGAGGGGCATCAGATCTCCTGTAACTGGATTTGTGGACAGTTCTGACTCACCATGTGGGTGTTGGAAACTGAACCCAGGTCCTCTGCACCTCTAAAAAAGCAACTAGTGTTCTTGACCACTGAGACAGCATGTCTCCAGTCCCAGATACTGTGCTTTTAATAGTCTGTTCTTTCTGTGGGTGTGTTCCTTCAGTATGTCTTATACCTGGTTGTTTATATACAGGGCTTCTCTCTCTCTCTCTCTCTCTCTCTCTCTCTGTCTCTCTCTCGAGACAGGGTTTCTCTGTGAAACAGTCCTGGAACTGTAGACCAGGCTGGCCTTGAACTCACAGAGATCCACCTGCCTCTGCCTCCTGAGTGCTGGGATCAGTGGTGTGCGCCATCAGTGCTTCACTCTTTCATATATCAGTATTTTATACATATTACACACATAAGATCTGATAAGATTAATTCTATTAAAACTGTTAGGTAGCTGGGCAGTGGTGGCACACGCCTTTATTCCCAGCACTTGAAGGCAGCGGCAGATGGATCTCTGAGTTTGAGGCCAGCCTGGTCTATAGAATGAGATCCAGGACAGCCAAGGCTACACAGAGAAACCCTGTCTTCCAAAAACCAAAACAAACAAACAAAAACCTGATTCGGTAAGCCAGGTGTGCTCGCTCATGCCTATAATCCTAGCACTTACCATTTGGAATGCTGAGGCAGGAGGATTGCCATGAATTTGAGACCACCCTGGGCTACATAATGAGTTTTAGTCCAGTCTGGTCTATAGAATGAGGTCCTGCATTTAAAAAAAAAAAAAAAAAAAAAAAAAAAAAAAAAAAAAAAAAAAGAGGGACAACTGATTGGCTAGTCACCTTACTGAGAATATATTCTCTGTGTAGGTTGTAGAGCACCTGTCTAGTGAGGCCTGGATTTGATCACCAGTGGGGGCGGGAGGGGTAGTGTCACATGTTAGAGAAATATGGGGAAAAGTAGACATTTCACACTCTGCTGATAGAAATACAAAGTGGCACAGCCAGTGCGTAAAATAGCTTGGCAGTTCCTTAGATGGGCAAGCATAGAGCCAGCTGTGGGACACACATCTGTAGTCCTAGCTACTCATGAGTCTGAGGCAGGAAGGTCACTGGAGCCCAGGTGTTTGAAGGCAGTCTGATCTAAACAGAAAGATCCTTTCTTTTTAGGGTAAAAAGTTAAGGTCACAGATAGCACTGAGCAGCAATTCCAGTCCTACATAGATATCCGAGAGAAATATAAAAAGTTTTAGATTTTTAGTAGGGTGGTGGTACATTGCTGCAAAGGGAATTCCAAAACAGATGTGTGGTGATTATTTAGTGGAAGCTTACAGGAGATTACATGCAACTTCTAAAAGAAAAAGATGGGGCTGGAGAGATGGCTCAGCAGTTACGAGCACTGCTGTTCTTCCAAAGGACCGGGGTTCAATTCTCAGCACCCACATGGCAGCTCATAGCTGTCTGCAACTCCAGTGCCAGTGGATCTGATATCCTTACACTGACATATATACAGGCAAAACACCAATGCACATAAATAAATTATTTTTAAAAAGTAGATGAAAAAATTCAGAGTTGCAGACAGGAAAGAGTCGGGTAACCAAAGGGAGTTACTAGGACCCAAGTGTGGGTAAGGATGCTTAAGAATGAGTGTCAAGAAAGGAGTACTACTGTTGCAGGTTAGGAAGACCTGTGGGCCGTGATTGTAAATTCAAGTGATGATATTTTCTTTTTCTTGTCTAGGTGGCCCACAAACTCTTCAGCAGCTTGAAGTGAATACGCAGATTCATCCACCTCAGCCTTGTCACAGGGCATCAGGAAAAGTTCCTTGTGGTTTTGAACCATTTGTTTCTAACGTGTATCATAAGTTCTTGAGAACCTTATCGATTATGGCAAGTAGCTTCTCTTGCATGTAATAGCAGTGATTCCATCTTAATAAACTGATCTTGTGGACTTGCTGTTTGTCCTTCCTCTGCCACCTCTTACTTTATTATTTTAGTTTTTAAATTTTTTTTTTTTTTTTTTTAAGTAAAATCGAACCCACAGTTTTGTGCATGCTAGGCAAGTGCCTTTCTACTGGGCTACATTTCACCCTTTTACTTTATATTGTGAGTCTTGCTAAATTGTATTTGTTGGCCCTCAAAATTTCAATTCTCCTGCCTCAGCTTCTTGAGTATCAGATTATAGGCAGGTGATAAAAACTCGGTTCCTTTGAGACCCCGCCCTCCTCCCCTTTTTTTGTTTTTTGGTGATGCTAGGAGTTGAACCCAGGGTATTGTGCATGCTAGGCAAGAACTCTACCACTGTGCTATTTCCCTAGTCCCTACTTCAGAATGTTATTTAATTTGAAATTTTGTGCAGGGTGTGGTTAGGCATGCCTAAATTTCAGCAATAGGGAGGCAGTAATAGGAGTTCAAAGCCAATCTAGGCCACATGGAGGGACCCAGCCCCATGTCCCCAGAAAAATGTTCCTTTTCAGACATATATAAAGGAGAGAATGTAACCAACTCCTGTTACCTAGCGACTAATCTCTAGTGATAGGATGTGTATATGTATAAAATTATCACATAAAGATGAAAGTAATTGTTTAATTCCTCATTTCTCATCTCAAAACTATCTTTTGTCCTTTTTTTGTTGTTTGGTTTTTTGGGTTTTAGTATTCAATAAGTTTCTTTTTTGTTTTTTTCAAGACAGGGTTTCTCTGTGTAGCTTTGCGCCTTTCCTGGAACTCACTTTGTAGACCAGGCTGGCCTTGAACTCACAGAGATCCGCCTGGCTCTGCATCCTAAGTGCTGGGATTAAAGGGGTGTGCCACTACTGCCTGGCAAGTTTCTTTCTTAAGATTTAATATTATTTTGTTTGTATGTTTTGAGACAGAGTCCCATTATGAAGTTCTGGCTGGCCTGGAACATGCTTTGTAGACTAGGCTAGCCTCATTCACAGATATCTGCTTGCCAATGTCTCCTGAGTGCTAGGATCAAAGGCATGCTCTTGGCTTAAAAATTTAATTTTTACTTTTTTGTTTTGTTTTGTTTTTGGTCTTTAGTTTTGGTGCCTGTCCTGGATCTTGCTCTGTAGACCAGACTGGCCTCCAACTCACAGAAATCTGCCTGGCTCTGCCTCACAAGTGCTGGGATTAAAGGCAGGTGCCACCACTGCCCGGCTGTTTTTTTTTTTTTTTTTTTTTTTTGAGGCAGTCTGGCTGTCCTTGAACTCATTATGTAGACCAGGCTGGCCTCAGACTCACCAATATGCCTCTGCCTCCGAATTGCTGGGATTAAAGGCATGTGTCACTACACCTGGCTAAAGATTTATTTTTATTTTATTCATATGAGTGTTCTGTCTGCATGTATGTAAGTACACCACATGTGTACCTAGTACCCTCAGAAACCTGCAGACACTTAACATGGACTTCTATCTACCATGTGCATGAGCACATGAGTGTTCACACAAACATACAAAACATTTTTTCTTTATAATTTATTAACACTTTATTTAGTGTATATGGTGCTCTATCTGCATGTACACCAGCATGCCAGAAGAGGGCATCAGATCCCATTATAGATGGCTATGAGCCACCCTGTGGTTGCTGGGAATTAAACTCAGGACCTTTGGAAGAGCTGCCAGTGCTCTTAACCACTGAGCCATCTTTCCAGCCCCAACAAAACATTTTTAAAAGGAAGCCATCAGGGTAGCTTTGTGGGTAAGGACATTTGCCTCCATGCCTGACAGCCTGAGTCTGACCCCTGGGACTCACATAGTAGAAGAAAACTGACTCCCAAAAGTAACCCTCTGACCTGCACACATGTGCCGTGGCATATGTCCCTCCCCCCTCCCCCCTCCCCCACAGTATTTGAAAGGAGGAGGTAGGGATGAAATAGAGCATGGTGGCATACTCCTGTAGTCCCAGTTTCCAGGTAACATTCTCCTGCCTTCACTCCTTAACAAGGATTATCTCAGCTGTTTGGAAGGCTAGGGGATGAGGATCATTTGAGCCAAGGACTGTAATAGCTGGGCAGCATAAGCATCTCTAAAAGAAAAAAAAAATTTATGAAGAAAATAATAACCTAGAGAGAAAGTGAATGAAAATTAGTGCCTGTACTTAAATTAGTAGACTGATAACTCAGTACAACTAGTGATACTGAAAAAAGCATCACAGATGGTAAAGACCTTTGCTGTGCTGCACACCTCTAATTCCAGCTTTTGGGAGGCAGATACCAGCCTGGTCCACCTAGCAAGCTCCAGGTCAGCCAGGACTGTGTAAACGCTATCTCAAAGAAAAGTATTTTTTTCACCATCTTACTAAAATTTCAAATGTACAGCAAAGCTGAAACTTTATAGTGTACTTTACTATACCATCACCCAGATTTTAGTATCATTAAACTATTACACTTGTGTTATATAAACAGGAATTACCCAGAATTTTGCTTAGAAGATACTTGAGTCTTGTTAAATTCTAACTACAAATAAATAAGGTAAAGCTTCCCAAGGCTAGGCAAAAGCTACTAGGTAGCTGCAAATGAACAGTTCCTACACTTACCAGGACTGGAGACATTTGAGTTGTAACCAAGTCTTGTGAGCTCTTGTTGAACTTTATGCTATGATTTAAGTTCCCAGGAAAAACAAAACAACAAAATAAAAAAATGCCCACATTAAAGATTCTACAAGGCTCATAGACTGATTAGGACTGATTGCAAAGAGTTGTAATGTTGCCCATCCAGAGACAGACTATCTCCTTAATGGTCATTCACTGCCCCTTCTGTACTTGACCTACCATTCATGTGACTATAGTAAAACCTTTTGGGGGGTCTTCACAAACCACTAGCTTCCACCAATCAAAAGCTAAGAATGTTATCACATAGCATCTGAAACCCATAGAGATTTCTCTGTCTTTCCCTAACCTAGTGGTTCACACCAATTCTTTAAAAGACTCAAATTGTCAAGACTGTTCCAAGAAGCCAGACATGGTGGCTCATGGCTGTAATCCCAGCCTTTGGAAGGTGATGGTAAGTAGATCAGAAGTTCAGGTTATGCCGAGTTACATAGTACATTTGAGGCCAGCCTGAACTACACGAGATTCTACCTATAAAACCAAAAGTGGGGCCTGGGAGATGGCTCAGTGGGTAGAGACTCTTGCACCCAGGCCTGCTGACCTGGGTTCCATCTCCAGATCCCACAGGCATGGTAGAACCCGCTCTGGAGGGTTTCTGGGATCTGACCACTACACATGTATTGTGGCATGTATGCACATTCACCTAAAAAATTAACTGAGGGGGTGGATTGGAGAGATGGCTCAGTGGTTAAGAACACTTGCTGCTCTTCCAGAGGACCCAGGTTCAATTCCCAGTACCCACATGGCAGCTCAATTTTCTGTAACTCCTGTTCCCTCACACAGCCAAAGATGCAGGCAAAACACCAATGTACATAAAATACAAATAACTGAATTTCAAAAAGCAAAACAAACCAATAAGATTGATGTAAGAATCAGAACATTCAAAGATCCCTATTGTTTTCTTTTTATGACCAATTAATCTATACTGATCGATCTTGAGGTAGATCTCTATTTTCTGGAACTCTCTGTAAACCAGGCTGGCCTCAAACTCAGAGATCCACATGCTTCTGCCTTTGTATTCTGAGTGCTCTGATTAAAGGTGTGCACCACCATGTCAGACAAGATTTATTTTTAAATTGTCTTTGTGTGATATGTGCACATGAATACAGGTGTCCACAGAGATATATACATACACCACACACAAAGGCATTGATTGGAGTCTCTCTGGAGCTTGAGTTTATGAGGTTTTTTTTTATCTGCCTGAAGTGGGTGCTGGGGAGTGAACTCCAGTCTCCTATAAAGTTTGTATTTTTTTTTTTAAGTTCATTGGTGTTCTGCCTGCATGTGTGTCTGTATGAGGGTGTCAGATGGAGTTGTAGACAGTTCCTAGCTGCCATATGGGTGCTGGGAATTGAACTCAGCTTCTCTGGAAGAGCAGCCAGTGCTCTTAACATCTCTCCAGTCTACCCATATTATTTTCTCGATATTAGTATCATTGATATTTTGGGTCAGATAATTCTTTGTTGTAGGGAAGGGCTGTTGTGTTACCTATGTGCTTAGCAGTATCCCTCTAACTTGGAAACACCAAGAAGTTATAGCAATCCGAAATCTCTCCAGATGTTACAAAATGACCCCTGAGGGATAGACAAAAATCGCTTTTGAATAACAACCACTGCTCTATTTCAAATAGAAGGTACAGAATTAATAATTAAAAACTTAAGTTGGGTGTAGTGGTGCATGTTGTAATGTGACTTCTTAGCAGACTGAAGCAGGAAGATAAGGAGTTTGAGGCCATGCTGGGCTACAGAGCATGATAGAACAGGCACCAGATGTCCTCTTCTGGCCTTTGGGATGTAGATAGGTATTTACAACACCACACACACAAGAAATACTAATAACCATTCAATATGAATGACCCTTAATTTGTTCATGAATGAAGTAGCCCTTCATTCATGCTCCTGTAAGCAACCCAGCTAGACTCATTAGCTCACCAAGCTAGACTAGTGTGGAATTATTTTGGCTTTTCATTGGTGCCCTATCTGGAGTGAACAGGTGCTTTCTTATTCACATCTCCCTAGGAAAAGCCTCAAAACATGTCCCATCAATTTTTTTTTTTTAAATACTTGGAAGATCTGCACAGTGAACCAGTACTTTACAAACAACCCACTGTGTAGGCAAAAGATTCATTCCAAGTATGGCTAAGTCAGTGAATTTTAGTGTAACAGAACTTTAGAAACCTCTAGATATAATCCAGTATCTTCTAACACTCACTAACCTTTACTGTTAATCAGGAAACGGTTACTTATCAACTTTGGCTGTAATATCAACAAAAATGTAGTTATTAATATCTGAACACATTGAAGAAGCAAGTGTGATACTCTGTCCTCTATTAAACAGAAAGTAATTTACCAGAAAATTTGTTTAGTTTTAAGATTATATTTTATTTTTAAATGTGTGTATAGGGGCATGTGAATAGCCATAGAAGCCAGATGAGAGGGTCTCATCCCCTGGAGCTAGAGTTACAGGTGGTTGTAAGCAGCCTTGTGTGGGTGTTGGGGACTGATAGCACTCCTAATTGAGGAGGCATTTCTCCAACCTTATTAGCAAAATACTTGTTTTTTAAAAAAAGTACTACTCTTTATATTTTGTAATACACTTTCTTTGGGCCACCAACCAGCTCTCAAATCATGACACAGAGACTTACTATTAGTTATGAATGCTTGGCTTTAGCTTATGCTTGTCCCACTAGCTCTTAAACTCAACCTGTTTCTCCTCATCTGTGTTTTGCCTCCGGGTTTTTTACCTTTCTTCTTGTATGTCCTACTCTGTGTCTGTCTGTCTGTCTGGTGACTGCCTGCCTGGCTGACCCCAGAAGTCTTCCTCTCATTCCCCTTCAGCCTTTCTTCTTCCCTGAGCCTAGATTCTTCCTCTTATTCTCTCTACCCACCAGCCCTGCCTAGCTATTGGCTGTTCAGCTTTTTATTAGACCAATCAGGTGCCTTAGGCAGACAAGATGAAACAGCAACACATCTTTACATAGTTAAACAAATGCAACATATTTACCTAGTTAAAGTAATATTCCATTGTTGTGTCTGGTGTTCAGTTCACATGGGTCAGAAACAGGGCCACTCTAGGATGAGTAGCCTTCTCAGCTACAGGGGGAGTCAGCCTCTGGTGAACTGACTGTAGCTTTTCAATGGCTTTCATACTGTTACACAGTTTACACCTTTTAGCAAGTCAATTTCCGCATACCAAAACCTCTTATCTTGAAGCTCCCACAGAAACAAATTCCAAAGCAATTCCCAGTCACAGAACATCTCAGTTTGCTCAGAACCCCCCATAACCAAGTTTTGCATAGGCTTTGAATGTCCAGGAAACTGGTAAGATTTATATAATTCAAACAGAAGGTACCAGACAAAAGGCATATTTGTTTATTTCTCCTAAGAAATTACTACAAGTTCTTTGCCAGTCATCATTAATCACCCACAATGGCACAATTTCAGCATTAGTATAGGGTACTACAATCTTAGTTGAATCAATTTCTGACAATTGATGAAGTCTTATTCTTCCCTTTTTTTTTTTTTTTTTTTTTTTTTTTTTGGTTTTTCGAGAGAGGGTTTCTCTGTGTAGCTTTGTGCCTTTCCTGGAACTCGCTTTGGAGACCAGGCTGGCTTCGAACTCACAAAGATCCGCCTGTGTCTGCCTCCCGAGTGCTGGGATTAAAGGCATGCGCCAACACCACCCGGCTTATTCTTCCCTTTATAATTAATTCGGAAACCTTTTCCATGTAGGTTTTTAAATTTTTACTCTGTGAGCTAGGAAAATCCACTCTCAAATATTATCCTCCCTCTGCATAGTGAATCCAGTAGCAGAGTGAGTGGAAGAGGTATAATTACTAAAATACATTCAGTTGTGAGATCTAATTGATCCACATAGGCATTTTGTAATTTTGGTTCTAATTTGGCTAATTACTTTTCAGCTTCAGCTGTTAATTGTCGACTGTTTAAATATGAGTCATCTTGCAAAATTTGAAACTAATTAATTCTAGAGTAGACAATCCAGTGGTAGGCTGTAACCAGTTAATATCACCCACTACTTTTTAAAAATCATTAAAAGTGTATAATTGGCCGGGCGGTGGTGATGCATGCCTTTAATCCCATCACTTAGGAGGCAGAGGCAGGTAGATCTGTGAGTTTGAGCCCAGCCTTGTCTACAGAGCCAGTTCCAGGACAGCCAGGACTGTTAACATAGAGGGGGAAAAGCATTTAATTGATCTCTTCTAATCTGTACCTTTTGTGGCTGGGTTCTCTGTTTACTTAATTTAAATCCTAAATAATTAAGAGAATCTCCTCTTTGAATTTTTTCAGGAGAAATTTATAATCCCCAACAGGGTAAAATTTTCTGTATCACATTAAAATGTTTGTTCTAAGGTACCTGCATCAAAAGCAGCTAACTGTTCTTTTACTAGTTGTTCAAGTGCCTGTAATTTTTCTTTAGTCAAGGGCCATTACTCCACTCATACAGGTAGAGCAGTTAGGTTACAGGCGGTAGTCCTTATTCTAAATTTGGAAAGCCAATTATTTTTTTATCCTGTTGTTGGACAACCTGTATAGTGTACACAGATGTTTCCTGTCCCGACTGCCCAGTCCCAAATAAACACACAGAAGCTTATATGAATTATAAATGCTTGGCCAATAGCTCAGGTTTATTACTAACTAGCTCTTACATTTTTTTTTCTTTTTTTTCTTTTTTTTTTTTTTGACATTTCAAAACTGGCTTTAAACATTCTTCAGGTTGCCAAAAATATGGAACGCTTCATGAATTTGCGTGTCATCCTTGCGCAGGGGCCATGCTAATCTTCTCTGTATCGTTCCAATTTTAGTATATGTGCTGCTGAAGCGAGCACTTACATTTTTTTCTTAATGATTTTGTTTATTGTGTATACAGTGTTCTGCCTGCACGTATGCCTGCATACCAGAAGAGGGCACCAGATCTCATTACAGATGGTTGTGAGCCACCATGTAGTTGCTGGGATTTGGAAGGCCAGCCAGTACTCTTAACCTCTGAACCATCTCTCCAGCCCTAGCGTTTACATTTTAAGTTATTCTTTATTTACACTCTGCTACGTGGCAATACCTTTATTAGCACGGCACATTCATCTGCTCCCTCTGCATCTGTCTGGTGACTCCTGACTCCTCCCTTTTCCTTCCCAGCATTCTCAATTTGGCTTTCTCGCCTGACTTTATTCTGTTCAGCTATTGGCCAGTCAGCCTCTTTATTAAACCAATTACAGCGGCAAATCTTCACAGTGTACAAAAGGATTATTCCACAGCAGTATAGCCTGTGATTTTCCTTGATAATTTCTTTAACACTCTTTTCAGGAATGTGTCCCATTTTTAACATTTTACATTCCACAACATAAACAAATGTAACATATCTTTGCCTAGTTAAATATTCCAATATTTCTTTTGGAAAATTTGATTTTCATAAAGATATAGAGTGTTATGGATTAATTATCCTTATGTATGTGTTCCTGTATGTGTACAGGTGTTCATGAGGCCAGAGGTTCATAGTAGGTGTCTGTCTCAATTGCTCTCTATGTTTTCCAGAGTCTCTCATTGAACCTAGAGCATGCTGATTGGCTAGACTGGCTGGCCAGCAAGTCCCAAGGACTTTCCTCCACAGCCCTGGGATTTCAGGCACCCTACTTTTTATGAGGTGCCAGGATCTGAACCCAGGTCTCAGGGTTGCATAGCAAGCACTTTACTGAGTCATCTCCCCAGGCCCAAGTGAGACTGAGTCTCAATAAAAGAAAACATTGAACATCAGCGCACAGTGGTGGTGCACGCCTTTGATCCCAGCACTTATGCAGAGGCAGGTGGATCTCTGAGTTGAGGTCAGCCTGGTCTACAGAGTGAGTTCCAGGACAGCCAAGGCTACACAGAGAAACCCTGTCTTGAAAAACCAAATAAGTGAAGGAATGAATGATACAATGACACAATTATCAACTTCTAATCCATCACACTTTAGTAGACAAGCTTTTGGAGGGTTTTCAATAATTCAGAGTATGCAGGGGATTGAATATAGCTTAGCAATAGAGTACAAGGCCTTAGACTGTATCCCCAGCATTGTAAAAACAGAAAGATCTGAAACCATGAGGATGGTTGATGCAGTTCAACCCTCCCACTTAATTTTTAACATTTTAAAAATATGTGGGGGACTTGAGGGGACACATGCTATGGCATTCCTGTGGAGGTCAGAGGTTATTTTGTCAGAGGATAGTTTGAGAGTTGGTTCTCTCCTACTATGTGTGGGTCCTGGGAATTATACTCAGATTGTTGGGTGTTTTTACACACTGATTTTGCAAGGCCCAAATCCTCACTCTGAGCACTCAGGAGGCTGAGGCAGGAAGATAGCTGGAGGCCAGCCTTTCTACATATTGTTTTAAACCAGCCTGGGTACAGAGCTAAACCCTGTTGTAAAGTACACAATAATAACTCTTAACATCCTATTGAGGTAAGACATGTCTTAGGATGATGAATAAATTTTGGGCATGTATATATATTTGTATGAGTTACATTTTGGGCACATACTTTTAATCCCAGCACTTGGGAAACATAGGCAGACAGGTATGATTTCCAGGCCTACCTGGTCTACATAGAGAGTTCTAGGCTAGCCAAAGCTACATAGTGAGATCCTGTCTCAAAACAAAACAAAACCAAAAACAACAGCAAAAGGAAGCTGGGCATGGTGGTTCATGCCTTTAATCCCAGCACTCGGAGGCAGAGGCAGACAGATCTCTGTCTGTGAGTTTGAGGCCAGCCTGGTCTACAAAGTGAGTTCCGGGACAACCAAAGCTACACAAAAACCCTGTCTCAAAAAACAAAACAACAACAACAACACAAAACAAAACAAAAAACTGTCTGTTGTGTATGTTCTCCACCTTATATTCTTGAGACAGTCTCATTGAATCTGGAGCTCACCAATTCCTTAAGGGTGACTGGCCCACAACTTTCACAGCTCTCCTTGACATATTTTTAACATTTTAAAAATTATAACTTAGCTGACTATAAGATAATACATACTGGATGACAATACATTATAAGAATAAAAGTAAAGCTACAGGACAGTTAAACCTTGAGATATGGTATATATTAATTTGTCTTTGATTTTTCTGAGACTAAGTCTCCTGTGGTCCAGACTGGCCTCCAACTCTTTTTTTGGTTTTTCGAGACAGGGTTTCTCTGTGTAGCTTTGCGCCTTTCCTGGAACTCACTTTGGAGACCAGGCTGGCCTCGAACTCACAGGGATCCGCCTGCCTCTGCCTCCCGAGTGCTGGGATTAAAGGCGTGCGCCACCGCCGCCCGGCTTTGGCCTCCAACTCTTACCTCCACTTACCAACTGCTAGGATTACAGGTGTTTCCTACCATCCATACACAGCAGTATTTTATTTAAGTGAAAAAAAAAAAAAAGGCAAAACAATACTAAACAAAACCTTGGGAGGGGCTTCTGGGGACTGAACCCAGAGTTTCACATAAGAGAAGCACACACTGCTTTATGCTACTTTAGAAGGACCGATTTGTCCTACAATTGTATCAGTTACTGGAGTCCTCTGTGTTCTCACTGCCAGTACGCTAATCCAAATCATCCCCTCTTATCTCCCCCCCCCCCATAAGAGTTGACTATGTAGCTCATACGCCACTATGCCCGCCCATAGGATCATTTCTAAAAATACTAATCACTCCTTCCTCTTCCTTGGATCCTGAATAGTGGAGTCAAGTGTGGTTGGGTCTAAAGCTTACACAATCTAAGAGTCTCTCAGAAAGAACACAAAACTAGGTACCGAGTCTTGAAAAGTATCGTATCCTGACACTGAAGCTTCTACGTCTTCCCCGCAATTCCGCTTCTGCCAAAAAAAATCTGGTCTAATTTCGCTCTACTTCAGGATCTTTCTCGTGCAGTTTGAGCCCAGAAGTCTCTCCCTGTCCCCCGCGCCCCCCACCCTCTCCCCCGGGGAGCCTCTTTAGGTTTTCTAGCACAGCCACCGCCGCGACGCTCCTCGGGGTCTCTGGCCGGCGGTGTTTGCTCTCGGCGGCGGGCGCAGGCAGGACGGAACCTTGGGAGAGCCGCCAGCCTAACTCCCTCCCCTTTTGCCGCTTTTATTTTAAATAGCGCAGAGCCCTCCCCGGAACCCGGGAGTGCGCAGCTGCGGTTCCGGTCGGAGTTCCTTGGCGTTGCCCGCTGACATGGCTGCGCCCGTAGTAAGAGGTGTTCGGAAGCTGCTGAAGCTCGTGGACTTCACACCGGTCCCGCGGAGATACCGATATAAGAAGAAATGGGTAAGGTCTGGCGGCGGACATCAGAGGGAAACTTAAAACAGCCCTTGTGTTCTCCGTCGTTCACAGTTGCATCCATTCCAGGGTCCGTAACCTTCTCGAAACTGATAGCACACCTCGGCCTGCCCTTTTATGAACAAGTCCCCTCTTCCTGTTGCATAAGCAGCCTCCTGACTCCGCCCCTCTATGTTAAGTCATCACCTGCGCTTTCGTTCTTTCGGTGACGTCACATCGCCTCATGTTCCTTTTTTTTTTTTTTTGCTTACCTTTCCCTTACCTTTCCCACCCCTTCTTTTCCCTTTTATTTCTCCCTCTTTCCCTTCCCCTCCTGTCCCATGACCTCTTCTCCTCCTTTCCTCCTTGAACTTTCAGCCCCTGCCACCTCACCCCTAGCAAAAGCTCATAACAACTACCCCTTCCCTCCTGGGTCCCCGTTGCCCTGCAGTAAAGGATTCAGCCCTGTCCTCTCTCTTGAGGTGCCTTTGCCGTCCAGGAAAGAGTTCAGCGACCACCTTCCCTGTACTACTGGCCTTTCTCCAAATGCAGGCAAAAGGTTCACCATTACATCTCCTTGCTTATCCCAACGGGTGCCCTCCCCAGCCCCTCAAGCCTCTGTATCCTCTTCCCCACCCCCACAGAGATGTTCTTTTGAACCCTTTTCCCCACTCCTAGGAAGGCTGTACAGCCAAGAGTTGCCCCATTCAGCCCCTCCGAGCCCTTGTTTTGACCGATTCAGCCTTCAGGGGTCACCCTCTCCTGGTCAGCGGAACTTTTATTGCAACTGCATCGGTTCCTCAAGATCTCAGCGTCCAATCCCTCCGAGCCCAGGTCCTCCAAGCCCGTGCTTTTGTTATTGTAGTCCGGTGACTTCCCCACCTCTCATTCATCAGCCCCTCAGAACCAGCCCAGTAACTTCCCCTCAACTCACTCATATATCCTTTGAAACTGGCCCCGTGATTTCGACTCCCCGTGTGCCCGGGTCCCAGGGAAATTACATAATTTCACCCCTTCTTACCCATAGGCCCCTGAGACCTGGCCTTATAATTTCCCCTCCCCTTGCTCATCGTACTGTGGAAAGTAGACCTCTGGCATCCCCATCCATTTCTAACAGAGTGTTGGAAACTGGACCCATGATCTCCCCCTGGTCCTCGGGGAGAAGTTACAATGACCTTCCTCTTTCCTCAGCATCTATCCCACCCACTGGCAATCTTTACCATGACCACCCTAAGCCTCCAGACTCTTATGAACCTAAACCACAGCTTGATGGATCTCTTGGGAAAAATGGTGGTGGCCCTCCACTTTCTTCTCAGGCAGGCGTGTCTTGCTCTCCCATCTTAACCCAACAGGGCACTTTTCATTATTCCCATCTTTGCTCAGAATCCCAGATCCCTCCCCCTAGGAGTCCTTACTCTGTCAACCTACCATCCGAGAGTGCTGGTTCTCCTAGCTCCTCCCAGCCTCAACCTTGCTTAGAGTCCTTTCTGTCTTGGGAGACAGAGGGGAACTCTTACCTCTTGCTAACTCCCTGCCCCACGGAAGCGCCTCTTCCTCAGTATGCTTGTCCTACCCTGTATTTCCCATCTCCCCTGGGCAACCAGTTTTTAGCTCCACCTCAGTCACCCAGAAGTTACAATGAACCCCCTCTCCCTACCCCAGTTCCCCATCAAGGGAAGTCCCCCAGATCCTCAGATTCACGGCGCACTCCCTACAGGTGTCGCTCTCTGGTCAACACGCCCCACCACACCCCTCTTAATCATCCTAAGTCCCATAAGACCAACACCTCCCCTCAGCCGTTCTCCCAGTCTTTTGGCCACTCTTATCCTCTTATGGAGCCATCCATCACAACTACTTCAAATCCCTTACCGAAAGAACATCCCCCAGAGACTGCTGTGGATCCAGCAACCCTTAAAACTGTTGCCCCTACTTCCTGTCCCCAGTGCCTGCCTTGTAGTCCTCTCTTGCCCAGTAGATATCCCAAGAGCAGTCCCCATGGACCACCTCCCGTATCCCCCGGCAATACCCATATGTATTCTGGGGTTCCTACCACTTCCTATCCATCCCCGCTCTCTAGCCCCCTGGACCACTCTACACGTCTCCTCCCTCAGGGTCATAACCAGCCTGTGGTTCCCTCTGGCACATATGCTGCCCCCAGGGGCCCACCACCACCCAATAGCAAGCCTGTGGTGCCTCCTTGTTCTACCCACATCTATTCTTTTATCCCTCTGAGGACACCCTTTGACCCGCGATGTTTACCTGTTGTCCCTCGAGTTCGGCTTTGCCCCAATACTATTCCCTGTGGCCTTCATACCTATGCTGTGTCCCCTCCAGGCCCACCCAAAGATCCCCCCCAGATTCCCTACAGCAGTTCTTTGCCTTCACCCAAGAGCTCCACCTGTAGCACTATTGCCAGTTGTAGCTCAACCTTTATTATTAATGCATGTCAGAGTAGTGAGAGCCAGAGTAGCCAAAACAGAAGCCAGAGCCAGAGCCAGAGCCAGAGCCAGAACCAGAACAAGAATTCCATTAGTAATCAAAGCAAGAGTCCCCAAGGCAGGGGTTCCCGTCGGAGCCGAAGTCGGAGCCAAAGTCGGAGCCGGAGCAGTAGTCCTTCCCAAAGCCAGACTCAGGACCTTGGCGAGAGTACCCACTTGAGCTTCAGTGAGGGCCACGTGGGAAAACTGCACCTTAGCAGAAGTCGGAAGGGTAGCAAGAGTCCTCAAGGTGGTAAAAATAAGAGCCAGAGCAAGAGTCCTCACCATAGGAAAAGTCATGGTCGGAGCACGAGTCCCCACAATAAGAAGAAATGATGGCCAGAACACAAATTCTGACCAGAACGAAAACCCAGGGTAGAGCAGAAGTTGCTGTAACAAGACTGTCAGTAACAGCATCCCAGTTGTTGCAACCCCGGACCAACGTGTGGGCGCCTCATCTGAAGACTTCAGTTCTTTTTGAATCTGATTCATGTTCTTCACTGCTAGCCCCATAACAGTCACCCTAGAAGTTTCTGCTTTAGTTCATACCTTAGGATTTTGTGAATGGTCTTTCTTCTGCCTTCCTGGGGTCTGGGAAATCTTCCAAAACACCTCGGCTCTATGATTCTGTGCATCATGTTGCCCATTCACTGCACGGGCTTTGGTAAGTGACTCACTGCTCCATCAGATGTGAAAGATGATATTATGATTATGTTTGTGCCCTGTTGAGCACTATTTCCATAGAGCTCTCATAAGCTAGTAGACATGAACACATTTTTGATTACAGGATTATAAAGGATAAAAGTGTCTGGACATGGTGGCGCACACCTTTAATCCCAGCACTGGGAAGGCAGAGGCAGGTGGATTTCTGTGAGTTCAAGCCCAGACTGGTCTACAGGGCCAGTTCAGAACAGCCAGGGCCGTTACACAGAGAAACCCTGTCTCGAAAAAAGCTTTACACCTCAAGCTTTTCCAGGGCTTGAGGAAATCGTTTCTTCAAGAGTTTTTTCTTGAGTGACTTCTTAAGTCCCCTCCCTCCTTTTCAATGCTAGGTGTCAAATTTAGGGCATTGCATGTGCTAGGCAAGCACTGGCACACATAAATTGAGGTCCATTCCAGCTCAAGTCCTCAGTCACTCCCCCTCTTTCATTTTTTGAGACTCTTTTATGTGCTTCTCTCTCTCTCTCTCTCTCTCTCTCTCTCTCTCTCTCTCTCTCTCTCCTCTCGTGTGTGTGTGTGTGTGTGTGTGTGTGTGTGTATGTGTGTGTTTGTGTGTGTGTGTGTTTGAGATAGTCTTTTGTGTCCCAATTTGTCTAGAACTCTATGTAGCCAAGAATGACCTTCCCTTCTACCTCCTGAGTAGTAGAATAACAGGAGACTTTTTATATATTTGTTTGTTTGTTTGTTTTTGAGACAGGGTTTCTCTGTGTAGTTTTGGTTCCTGTCTTGGATTTCACTCTGTAGACCACGCTGGCCTCGAACTCACAGAGATCTTCCTGGCTCTGCCTCCTGAGTGCTGGGATTAAAGGTGTGCACCACCACCGCCCGGCTCAGGAGACTTTTTAAAATGACATTTATTTATTTATTGGTATGGGTATGGGTGTGTGCATGTGTGCATATATGTGCTGTGGTATACCTGGGGTGGTCGACAACCACTTGGGGAAATCAGTTCATATGGGTCCCAAAGATCAAACTTAGATAGTCACATCTAGTGGCAAGAACCTGTGGTGATATTGTGTTCCCCACTATATCGTGCACCCTAATAAACTTATCTGGAGTCAGAGAACAGAACAGCCACTAGACGACAGACATAGAGGCCAGAAAATGGTGGCACTCACACCTTTAATCCTAGCCTTCTGGAGGCAGAGATCCATCAGGATCTCTGTGAGTTCAAAGCCACACTGGAAACAGCCAGATATGGTGAGTCACGCCTTTAATCTTAGGAAGCTATGGCAGAAAGCAGAAAGGTATTTAAGGTGTGAGGACCAGGAACTAGAGCTGGTTAAGTTTTTAGGCTTTGAGCAGCACAGTTCAGCTGAGATCCATTCGGATGAGGACTCAGAGGCTTCCAGTCTGAGGAAACAGGATCACCTGAGGAATTGGCCAGGTGAGGTGGCTGTGGCCTGTTCTGCTTCTCTGATCTTCCAGCATTCACCCCAATACCTGGCTCTGGGTTTGTTTTTATTAATAAGAACTTTTAAGATTCGTGCTACAAGAACCTTTCCCCATTCAGCCACCTTGCTAAGAGACTGTTGGTGTGTAACTTGATCTGGCCTCAAATTTGTTTTTGTAGCCCCCAAGACTCGCTTTGAATTCTGGATCCTCCTGCCTCAGCCTGCTGAGTGCTGGGATTACAAGTGTGTACTACTGTGCCTCTCTTTCTTGAAGACCCCTACACAGTTACTATGAGAGGTATTGTGTCCCTTCCCAATCCAGTGATATGAAGGCTAACTCTTCACTCTCCTAATTCCCAGTTTCTCCTTTGGTAGGCAGAGGCAGGATGCAAAGGTAGGAGGAGCACTGAATGGATTTGAATTTGCCTTGGGGGTCTGAGTTATTGGTAGATATGTTGGCTAGTTTTATGTCAACTTGACAAAGGAGGGGATCTCAATTGAGAATGCCTCCATAAGATCTGGCTGTAAGGTATTTTCTTGATTTTGATTGATGGGGAGGGCCCAGCCCATTGTGAGTGGTGCCATCCCTGGGCTGGTGGTCCTGGGTTCTATAAGAAAGCAAGCTGAGCAAGCCCTGAGTAAGCAAGCCAGTAAACATCACTCCTCCATGGCCTGTGCATTAGTTCCTGTGGTCCCTGCCCTGTTTGAGTTCTTGCCTTGAATTCCCTCAGTGGTGGACTGTCACCTGGAAGTATAAGCTGAAATAAATCCTTTCCTCCTCAAGATGCCTTGGTCCATGGCGTTTCATCACAGCAACAGAAACTCTAGCTAAAACAGTAAAATCAGACGATAAGACATAGAGTCAAGATGGAAAGATTAATAAGCTTGCCCTTTCTCTTTTAGGCTACCACAGAACCAGAATTCCCTGCCAGTCGACTTGCTCTGCAAAATTTTGACATGACCTACAGTGTACAATTTGGAGATCTGTGGCCATCAATTCGTGTTAGCCTTCTCTCAGAGCAGAAGTATGGTGCGTTAGTCAATAATTTTGCTGCTTGGGATAATGTGAGTGCTCAGCTAGAGCAGCTGAGTGCCAAGGACTTTGTGAATGAAGCCATCTCTTGCCAGGAACTGGAGCCTGAGAGTGGCCTCTCTCCAACTCCATCCCCGGACTGCAGTCCAAACCTTCGATGCTTCACTTTTTCCAGAGGGGATGTTAGCCGCTTCCCCCCTGCCAGGTAGGATCTGGAACCATGAGGGTCATCCTGAGTCCCTGCTAGAAGTGGACATGCAGAGTTGCTCAGCTCCTGCCCTCTGTAATACATCTCAGAACTGTTAGTGTTTCTTTCTGGTGTGCTTCTATAGACTGTCTAAGCGCTGTATGTGCACCACTTCTTTTTGGTTTGTTAACTCCCTTATGGAAAGAATACCTGCCCTCTTTTATATTTGAAGTGCAAAGAAGTTAAGGTATTTATTCGCTTTTGATCCTTCAGAAAGTAAGTGGTATAGTTGGTATTCTGAACCCCAGAACCTGCACTAGGAACTTGTGCTCACATACTGCCTTCTGTAGAAAACATCTGCCTTTCACAAGAGCAACTCACTGCATCCTTTCCAGTGAAAATTCGTTTTCCCCTCCCTGTTTGCCCTGCCAGGCACCTGGGAAAGTAAGACAAGAGGAAGTGGACTTTGGTAGGAAATAGGAGTTGCCTGGGAGTGCAAGTGAGTGACAGAGCTGAAGAAAGACAGAACTTTCAGTGTCTTGAGGAGGTACGTATGTGTATGAAATTCAGTGAGGAAAGACTGCACGATTAAGTGCTGTATTGTGCTTTAGTCCTTGAGAATAGGAAGCTGGACATGGTCGTACAAACCTGCAATACCAGCACTTGTTATCTTAAAGCATGAGGATGGTGGGGTAGAGGCTAGATGGGCTAACCAGCAAGACTCAGTCTCCAAAAACCAAAGACAGAAAACCAAAACCAAAACTGTAGAGCAGGAGGCTCAGGAGTTTGAAGTTGTCACTACCCAAAACAAACAAACAAACAAACAAACAGACAAACCCTAAAAAGTCCTGTCTATAATAGCAGATACATTTTCTTTTGCTGACTATTGGAATCCAGAGCCTGACATACTAGGCAAGCTCTCTACTATTTGGCTGCTATAGGTACTCTTATTTCAGATGGAAAAACCTAGGTACAGAGAAGTAGTTTACTGAAAGGCACACAACTAATGAGAAGTGGGTTAGGATTGAGACTCAGAAAGTACTGCTGAGGAGTGCAGATTTAACTGTCTTCTAGGACTGTGACGAGGAGGAGTGAAATTTGGCATACTGAAACATCTAACACAGAGTCTATAATACAGCATTCATCAATAACCTCCCACAGCCAGGTATGGTCTTACACACCTGTGATCCCAGCACTTGGGAGGTAGAGGCAAGAGGATCAGGAGTTTGAGATCATGCTTAGCTGCATATGGAGTTCAAGGCCAGTGTGGGAACTCCATGTGAAAGCCAGTCTCAAAAAAACAAAAAGTCTCTTAGTATTTTCATCTGTTTCACTTAAGATCACTTTAGTTACTGCATGTATCAGGAGAGATTGGGTGAGGATCAACAGTCAGTCCTGAGGCACTGGCTGTCTGCAGAGCCATGGAGTAAAAACCCTGTGACCTAAGTTGTTTGAGGCACTTGGCACCCCTTCCAGGGGTTCTTAGAGAAGGGAGAAAAGTGACTATGTGGCAGATTCTGGAGATGGTTTTCCCTTTCACCACAGTCTCTTGCCAACCCCTTATCCTGCTGGGCTTCCTATGAACCCCTCATCCCACTGGGCTTCCTATGAAATCAGAGGGGTCTTACTCTCTCAGCAGTCCAGGGAGCTTCTGTCAATTTAGGAATAGCCTGATAATAACTGTACATTGTATGTCTTTTTTTTTTTAATAGAAGAACTGTAGCTTTTAGCAGATTCCCCAAACTGAACCAGTTTAAGGAGGGAGGGGAAGAGACTTGATGAGGGGGGCTTTTATGGACTGTTTGCTTGTATTTTTGCAGCTCTGTGCCTTCCTCATATTTCTCAGTCCTCTTATTAATTTTTCTTCTTGAGACATGAGGTACAAAAACTCAGGTGTGGTTTGACTTTGAAACTCCTCCATGGAAGCCTTAGCCTCTTTGTGAGGACTGGGGAGTGCTGTGACTTGGGGCCCGGGGACTATCGTGGCTGTCGTGGCTGTTGTGGCTGACTGGCATTGGTGCTCGGCCGTGTCCCTTCACACCCTTCGCCCGGGGTCATTGTCTTGTTAGGTTTTCTGTATCTTCAAATCTGTTCCAAGGCTGCCCATGTGAACTCCATCTCAGGAAGGGGAGCGGCTGCTCACTCCCAACTCACTGTCCCCATGGCAACAGGCCTGTGAGGCAGCAAGTCCTATGACAGGCTGCAGCTGATCTTCTCCCCCTTTCTACCCGCACCATCTCTGCCTACCCAGCTTTCTTAAGTGCCAAACTAGCTAACCAAGTGATTTCCTTAAAAGCTTTTTATAACTTCTTGTATATATAGTCCAAAATCCTTAATTAGGGTTTAAGACTTTTTGCGTTTGTCTTGCCTTTTAACCCCAGTCTTGGGCTTTTTTCCCCTTCTTCCTGCCACTAAGGATTAAACCTAAGGCTTCATCCACACTAGACAGGTATTCTACCACTGAGAATGTAGGCATGCCCCCATTACTCTTTTAAATATTTTTAGTTTTTTTGTCTTTATGTGTGAATCTATGTCCCCATTGTGTGCAAGATTCTGCAGAGCAGAAGTGGGTGTCAGAACCCCTGGAATTGGAGAAGGTTGTGAGCCGCCATGTGGGTGCTGGGAGCAGAACTTAGGTTCTCTGGAAGAGAAGCCAGTGCCCTTGACTGCTGAGCTCTCTCTCCAGCCCTTCTCACTAAATCTTTTTTTTTTTTTTTTTTCAGAGCTGAGGACCGAACCCAGGGCCTTGCACTTGCTAGGCAAACACTCTACCACTGAGCTAAATCCCAACCCCTAAATCTTAAAGAAGCTTTGAGTTTTTATGCCTTTGCCTAGAATGTTCTTCCCCTTTTACCTAATAAAGACCTCTGATCTTCTTCAGGCCCAACTCAGGTAGCTGCAGTACATATAACTGATAGCCCTTCTTTCTGAACTTGTGAAGTACTTTGTATCTTGATGTGTAACCCAATAAAATTGGGTTCCTACTATGTGCCAGACACTGTTTCAAACCTTGGGAATAGTACAGAGAACAAAGCAGACAAAATCTTTGCCCTCCTAGAACTACATCCTAATATGGGGAAATCAAAGAAACACACACACACACACACACACACACACACACACACACACACACTTGTACATTTAAAGTGAGGAACAAGTGCTTTAAAGGAAAACAGTGTAGCAGGAAATAGAAAGTGACAGGACCGAGGCTGTGATTTTGGGTAGACTAGTCAGGGAATGCCAGTGGCTCTGAAGAGGTCACTTTGAGATAGTGCCTGATAGAAGTAGTGATGCACACCAGGGACAGTTAAAGGAAGAGTGCTAAGGGCAGAAGGCATGGGGATTCAAAGGCCCGAGAGAGGAGCGCGTGCGGCTCAATAAAGGAATAGCAAGTGGCTAGTGAGGCTAGTTTGGAGTAAATCGATCTGTTTTCAAAAGGATCACTCAGGGATGGGGATGTAGCTTAGTTGGTAGAATGCTTACCGAGCATGCATAGCACCCTGAGTTTTATCCACATTGTATAAGCCAGGGGTGGTGGCTCAAACCTGTAATTCCACAGTTCATTAGTGGAGCAGGAAGATCTGCAGTTCAGTGTCATCCTCAGCTTCATAGCAAGCTTGAGGCCAGTGTGGGACACATGAGACCTTGATCTTGTTTCTTAAAAGAAAATTACTATGGATATTATATAGATGAATGAATGAGTACTGTGAATTCTGTATAGATGAATGAATGAGTTTCTGAGAAATAATTTTGCTGAGTGGAGCTTACTGATCCTAAAAGGCATGGACTTGCTCACCTTGGCTCCCAGTCGATGTGATGATCTTCTCTCTTCCAGACTTGGCAGCCTGGGTCTCATGGATTACTACCTGATGGATGCTGCCTCCTTGCTACCTGTCCTGGCTCTTGGTCTGCAGCCTGGAGACACCGTGCTTGACCTGTGTGCAGCTCCTGGGGGAAAAACACTGGCATTACTTCAGACAGGCTGTTGCCGTAAGTCAGTGGGATGGTATCTTAGACAGAGTCCCCCACTTCACCCAGTCAAGACACACTGAATGTGATAAGCTTCCTGGCCCCAGGGTCAAATGGGTAATAATATTTGCTAAGTTTATTGTCAGTTGGTCAAGAAAAATGACTGACCAAGGCTTCTGCAGGCAGATTAAATCAGGACTCTGATAAATGTATCACATGATCCTCTTATCCTTTTGTATTTGCTGATTTGTCTCTAAGATAAAGTCACATTTCTTTGTACTCCTTCCAACACACTCTGCTGCCTTTGCTCATGTTCCATTCTCTAGAATTCCTCCCCCATCCCAGCTGTGTTATCCAAATCCTTTTAGCTTTCAGGCCTCAGTTCAAGTGTGCTACCTCCAGGAAGTCTTCGCACATAGCTGTGCTGGCTTGTTCAGGATGGTTTCTTTTCTGTGCACCCATGCCATGAGCATAACCCACCAGCACATTACTATTAGTAGCCTTTCCTCAGAGTTTTAATGGGTAAGTGTCTTCTCCCTCCTCAAGATTATAAATTCCATGCTGGGTGTGGTGACACACTCCTTTAGTCCCAGCACTCGGGAGGCAGAATCGGGTGGATCTCTGTGAGTTTGAGGTCAGCCTGGTCTACAGAGCAAGTTCCTGGACAGCCAGAGCAACACAAAGAAACCCTGTCTCAAAACACACACACACACACACACACACACACACACACACACACACACACACATGAATTCCTTGGGAACAGGCAGAAGCTTTATGTGTCTCAGTGTCATAGGTGATGCTGGCATTCATAAGATAGGTGACATTGGCATTTATAATGCTCACTTTAGCCAGCCACTGGCCAACATCCTGCCTTAAAGTAGAAGTTACCTTTTCCCTGAGGCCTGAGAGATAGCCATAAGGGGATGTGATTTTCACATCTGACCCAGAGCTTAGCCAGGCCTCTCCCACCATGGGCCTGGGCCTTTCTATTAGGTGTGAACCTTCTGTTCTTGTTACTCCAAAGCTGGCTTGCATTGTTTGAGTTAGCCTCTAGCCTCTTGGTATGCCCATGAGTGATTTGCTTTCAGCTTTCTGGAAGTTCAGATAGAAAAGATGTTGGCACGGGTTAAGAAGTGAGTCCAGAGCAAGAGTCCACGCTGTGCTGTGCTGTGCTGATCTGAATGCTGTGAGAATCCATCAGAAGGGAGAAGTGCTTCCAAGGTGTACTAAATTAGCAGCACCTCTTCTGCATCCTAGGTACTCACCCGAGTGACTAACTTCTTGACCCCAGAACATAGATAGGGTCATCAAGTATCAGGGCAAGCATGGAACTCAGATTCACTTTGTCAGCCCTCTTGTTTATGCAGGGGAAACGAGTTCGGAAGGGATTGTGGAACGGAAATCTTACAAATGCTGGACACAGAAGCAGAAAGCCATCTTTCCTTTCTCACTTTGTTTCCTCCTGAAAATTCCTTCAGAACAGAGTATCTGATTTTTTTATGTTGAGTGCCCTCAAAAACTGGGCCATTTCTTATGGGAGCACTAAACCTCTTCCTAGCAGCATCCTGCAGTTCTTCATTACAGTTCCCACTCTTGGTTCTCCTTGCTCTGAGGCTGGCTGTCGGCTGTCATTTATTGTCAAGCCTTTTGGTTTTTTGTTTAAAGACAGGATCCCATTTTTTAGACCTGTCTTCAGGCTCTTGATTCTTTTCCCCATCCTCCCTGGTGCGGGCATCACAGGCTTGTGCCGCCAGGCCTGCCTTAACATCACTCTTACAGGAACATTCTTCGTATAGTAGAACTAAAAGCTACCTGGTATTTGTTGTAGAATATTATTTTAAGAAGTGCTACATTTGTTTATGCTGTGAAACATTTGTTTTAATGATGCAGAGATGTGTTGCATTCTTTTATGTTGCGTTTGTTTACCTCTGTGACACGGTTGTGTTACTGTGCCTGTCTAAACCACCTGATGGTCTGATAAAGAGCTGAACTGGCTAGCAGGGCAGAGGTGCTGCATGACTTTGATCCCAGCACTCAGGAGGCAGAGGCAGGTGGGTCTCTGAGTTCAAGGCCAGCCTAGTCTACAGAGGACAGGCCCCAAAGCAACGCAGAGAAACCCTGTTCGAAAAACAAAACAAACAAACAAAAAAGCCCACAAAACTGAGCCGGGCAGTGGTGGCGCACGCCTTTAATCCCAGCACTCGAGAGACAGAGGCAGGCAGTTCTGTCTGAGTTCGAGGCCAGCCTGGGCTACAGAGTGAGATCCAGGACAGGCTCCAAAGCTACACAGAGAAACCCTATCTCGAAAAAACCAAAAAAAAAAAAAAAAAAAAAAAAAAAAAAAAAAAAGAGAGAGAGAGAGAAAGAAAAGCTGACAAAACTAAATAGCCAATAGTGAGGCAAGAGAAAGGATAGGTGGGACTGGCAGGCAGAGAGAATAAATAGGAGAAGAAACCTAGGAGAAGAGATCTAAGAGCTAGAGAAGGAGGAGGACCCCAGGGCCAGTCACCCAGCTGCACAGCAGCCATGGAGTAAGAAGTAAAGAAAGAAATACAGAAATATAGAAAGGTAAAAGCCCAGAGGCAAAAGGTAGATGGGATAATTTAAGAAAAGCTGACTAGAAATAAGCCAAGCTAAGGCCAGGCATTCATAAGAAAGAATAAGCCTCTGTGTGTGATTTGTTTGGGAGCTGGGTGGTAGCCCCCCAAAAGAGCCAAAAGAGTGAAGAGTAAAAACAACAACAAATATTCCTTAAATTCATGTTTGTCAGAGAAGTGGTGGGCCTGGAGAGGTGGCTCAGCAGTTAGGAACTCTTGGTTCCCAGCACCCACATCAGGCAGTTGAAAACGCCTGTAACTTCAGCTCTAGGGGACCTGACTTCTGCTTCTGACCTCCACAGGCATGCATTTACACAGATTTATTACACGTAAAGAAAAATAAATAGAAAAGAATGTAAGGTAGTAAATTATTAGGTTCAGTTTTATACATAAGATAGCTAAGTGGCTTAAAGAATAAATATGCCTCTCATACATGAGATGCTTGTCTAAAAAGTATCCAGAAAGTCTAGGGATCAGTGTGGAGGCGCCATAGACATCAAGGACTTAAGTTGTTTTTATTTTTGCAGCTTTAGTATAGACTTCTTTTCTTGTATTTTTTTTTTTTGTTTTTGTTTTTTGAGAAAAGGTTTCTCTTTGTAGTCCTGGCTGTTCTGGAACTCATGCTGTAGACCCGGCTGGCCTCCAACTCAGAGATCTGTCTGCTTCTGCCTCCTGAGTGTTGGGATTAAAGGCGTGCGCCACCACTGCTTGACTTATAGGCATCATTCTTAGGATCAATATCACGGAACAAGAGAGCTGCTAGAACTTCAGCCAGCCCATTTCAGTTTGAGGCAGAAGGAATGATTGTGTTAGCCTTTTACATACATTTTCCCAGAGGCCCCACATGATATGTCTACAGTTCACTAACCAAACCTAGTGATTTAGTCATACTTAGTTGTAAAAAGAAAACCACAAGATGTACTCTGTTGGTGCACATTGTCCTCTGTTGGTAAAGCTAAGGTTCTGTTATTAAGGAATAAGATGATAATAATAAATTCTCAGTGAATAACCTATAGTATCTACTGAAGCCCAAGAGAAACATAATGTCCTGTTTTGTTTGTTTTTCATCTTGACATAAGCTTGAGTTATCTGGGAAGAGAAACCTCAGTTGAGAAAAGGTCTCCATCAGATTACTTAACCCAGCCCACTGTGGGTACTACCCTTGGGCAGGTAGTCCTGGGGTATAGAGGAAAGCAAACTGAGCAGGCACATAAGCAGTTCCTACACAGTCTCTGCTTCAGTTTCTGTCTCCAGCTAATGCCTTGACTTTCCTCCATGATGGACTCTGAACTGTAAGCTGAAATAAACCCTTTCCTCTCCAAGCTGCTTTTGGTCATGGTGTTTATCACAGCAATAGATACCTACCTGAGACAACCAATGTCTCAAAGAGACTGAGTAGCTAGGCACAGTGACATACACATGTAGTCCCAGCTCCTCAAGAAGCTAAGATAGATTTGCTTGACAAGTTTGCGGACAGTCTAGGCACCATAGCAATAACCTGTGTCAAAAGCGAACAATAAATTGGGATGGCCAGTGTGTCCCTGTAAACCTAGCATTGAGGCAGGATGATCACAGGTTGATGGCCAGTCTGGGCTACAGAATAAGATCCTGTCACAGAATGAAGGGGTGGGTAGTGGGAGAGACCGTATTTCTTTAGAAATACTTTTTCTTGATCTGCTTTATTATCTCTTTACTTTTCCTTTTGGTGGGTATTTGTCCTCATGACCTCCGCTCCAGAGTGACTGATTTGCTGCCACATAGGTAATAAATATCCCTGTCTCTGGGGTCTGTGTTGATTGGCCATACCTGAAAATTGGTTTCATTTTCCATCAACACCTTTTGTTGGTGTGATATGCCATTGAGTTGTAGCCTCTGAAGACTCTTTATTTCCACACAGGCAATCTAGCGGCCAATGATCTCTCCACTTCCCGAATAGGCAGGCTGCAGAAGGTCCTTCACAGTTATGTGCCTCAAGAGATCAGGGAAGGGAATCAAGTTCGAGTCACCTCGTGGGATGGCAGGAAGTGGGGAGAACTGGAGGGGGACACCTATGACCGGGTAAGTGATTTCTGACCTTTGTGTTCTGGCCTCAGTCCCGGGAGTAGGACCCAACCCCTGTGTTTTGAATGTGTGGGCTGTTTTTGGACCTAGAGAGTTCCCCATGAGTGATTTGGAGAAAGATCTATTTGCAGAGTTCTCAGTTCAGCTTAGATGACTTGCTGCTATTTTCATTAGAGATAGTTGGCAGCAAAAAGAATTTGAACTTAACTGAGTGTGGAAAAAGTTATTAGGCATATTTTATTTCTGAAGTCAGTTGGTTGCTTGGGAGCCTTCATGAAGATGAGTATGAATGAGAACATTTTATTTATTTCTGAATATTAATATAACACATAGTGCAAAATTCGGGAGGTATAAAAGGGTATCAGGTGGGAAATAAGCTTTCTTTTTAGACCTGTACACAGTCATCTACTTCCTGTAGATAACTATTGTTTTTATTTTTCTATAGCCTTTATATAATTTCTATTTGAAAATATAATTGTGCTTTCTTAAAAATAGAAATGGTAGTATGCTGTTTTGACATCTATGACTTTTTAATTAATTAAAAGGTTTAGTCCTTTTTAATTTTATGCTTTTGAAGTAAAATTGCTGGTTAATGGTCTCTCTCAGTTAAGATTTGGACAGAGTTTGAGAAATTCTCTGGCGGTCCCTCCAGTCTTGCTTCTGCTGGCAGTGAGCACGTTTTCTCATCCCTTCGTTATTGCTGCTGGCTGACTGTTCTGTTGCACAGTGTCTCTCACATTCTCCTGTTGTGTATGTTATTGAAACTCCCACACCCTTTTTTGTTTTCTGTTTTTTTGAGACAGGGTTTCTCTGTGTAGCCTTGGCTGTCCTGTAACTTGTTCTGTAGACCAGGCTGGCCTCAAACTCACAAAGACCCACCTGCCTCTGCCTCCCAAGTGCTGGAACTAAAGGCGTGCACTACCACTACCCTCTGGCTTTGAAACTCTTAATATTTTAAAGTTATTTCCTTAAAAAAAATCCTTTTAGGTTTGTTTGTTTGTTTATTCGAGACAGGGTTTCTCTGTGGTATTTTGGTGTCTGTCCTGGATCTTGCTTTATAGACCAGGCTGGCATCAAACTCACAGAGATCCGCCTGGCTTTGCCTCCCGAGTGCTGGGATTAAAGGCGTGCACCACCACCGCCTGGCCAGTTTATTTATTTTTATGTGTGTAAGTGTTTAGCCTTCATGTATGTGTGCACCACATATGGGTCTGTTGGCCTCAGAGGTCAGAAGAGAGAGTCAGATTCCCAGGAACTGGAGTTACAGGCAGTTGTGAACCTCCATGTGGATGCTGGCACTTGAACCTGGGTTCTCTACAAAAGCAATAAAGTGCTCTTAACCACTGAGCCCCTAGTTATTTTCTTCTTTTAATTAGTATACTTTAAAATTACTTATTTAAAATGTGGTTTATGATCCCTGTATATTGTACACATGTATAAAATGGACAAAGAATATAGCTAGGCAGTGATGGTGCACACCTTTAATCCCAGCACTCAGAAGGCAGAGACAGGCGGATTTCTGAGTTTAAGGCCAGCCTGGTCTACAGAGTGAATTCCAGGACAGCCAGGGCTACAGAGACAAAACTTACCTTGAAAAACAGCAGTAGCAGTAACAACAACAACAACAACAGATCTGTAGATTTCATGGCCTACGGGTAAGGGGTAGCATTCTGGAAGCCTCTTTGGATTGGAGTCCTGGCTTCATGACTTGCCAGCTGGAAGCTTTTTGTGAGTCACTTCAACTTTCCTTTGTGCTGTAACTTCTTCAGTGTGGGTCATTGTAGGGCCCGTCCCACAGGTGACTAAGAACGCCTTTGCACAGTGTCATACTACAGCAAGCGTTCAGCGTTATTGCCATCACTTTCTGTTCACTGATCCTAGCTATGCCTTGTGGAACAATTGAGAATGAATTCCCTCCCGTTTTACTTGACAGTGCTTCAAGCGTTTGAAACAGCTTTGGTGCTTGAAGATATCTTCATTGATTTATTCGTTGAAGAAAGAGTAGTATGCAGTTTGCTGTGTGCTAGGGAAGTGTTAAACACCTTAGAGTCCAGCACTCTGCATGTTTGTAGCAGAACAGTCACCCTTCCCTTGCATTCAAGGGTTCCCTCCCTCCCTTCCCAAGTTAAAGTTTTTTTGTTTCAAATAATAAAATTCAAATAATATGTTTATTTGAACATATTTTCCCCCATGTTTTTTCATGGGGAAATCATAAACACACTGGAGGCCAAGATTCAGCTAGTATACCATCCTGGCATATGGTTGGTAACTACACATTGGACACTGCCTGATGTGGAGATGCCTATGCCGTATAACAAACAGAGTCTTGAACAAACAGTTCAAACAGTCTATAACAAACAGAGTCTTGAAGCACTAAGATTTTTTTCCTAGGTTGATATCAGTTATTTAATTACAATTAAATTTATATGCAGGTTTTGTTTTGAAACAGGGTCTCGTGAAACCTAGGCTGGCCTCAGATTCATTGTGTAAGCTGAGGCTGGCTATCACTCCTAATTGTCCTGCCTTTGACTCTGAAGCACTGGAATGATAAGTGTGTCTGTCATGTATAGATTTTCATTTCCTTTTGTTTTACTTTTTTGAGACAGGGTCTTACTCTGTACCCCTGGCTGGCCTGGAAAACTGTAGAGACCAGGTTACCTTCAAACTTGTAGCAATCCTCTCAAGGGCTAGAATGACAGGCATGTACCACCATGCCTGGCTTGGTTTGGCTTTTTGATTAACCATGAATATTTCTAAATATACTATTTTTCTACTTACTGTTTCACAGTTGTCTATCAGGTCAAAATGAGAATCCTTGTCAGGAACTCTGCAATGGAGGGATGGGTAGAGCTAGCATTTCCATTGAACTTCATTGACTTGGGCCCTAACTGCTCTGACTTAAGTCAGAAGAACCTGGAAGGAGCTTTAATACTTTATCTCTTGACACTCTGGGTAGGTGTTGGTAGATGTGCCGTGTACCACAGACCGCCACTCCCTTCACGAGGAAGAGAACAACATCTTCCGGCGCTCAAGGAAGAAGGAGAGACAGATGTTGCCTATGCTGCAGGCGCAGCTTCTGGCGTGAGTGATACAGTTACAGATTCTCAGACTTTACTGGAAGCATGCCAAGACCAGCACATAGAAGAATCCTTGGGTTGGAGATTTGCCTGGAGGCAATAGGCTTCATGAGATTGTCCTTTCTAGAATAATAAGTACACCTTCACCATTTTACCAAACTCAGTGCCAGTGACTTGCATAGTTTTGAAAAGCAGATATAGTGGTATATATCTGTATCCCTGGTTATTTGGGGAGCTGAGGCAAAAGGATAGCTTGACCTCATCCTAGGTGCTAACCTAGGTGACACAGTGAGACCCTATCTCAGAGAAAGAAAGAGACTGGAGAGATGGCTCAGCAGTTAAGAGCATGTCTGCTCTTGCAGAAGACCCAAGTTTGATTCCCAGCAACCACATGGCTGCTCACAACCATCTGTAACTCCACTACCAGTGGATCCAATGCCTCTTCTGACCTTCATGGGCTCCTGCACACATGTAATACATATCCATACATTCAGGCACACACATACACATAAAATAAAAATAAGTAATAAGTATTTTTAAGGAAAAGAACTATTACATTTATTTATTTTTAAAAAGAGAGAGAGAGAGAACTACCAGGTAGTGGTGGAGCACACCTTTAATCCCAGCACTCGGGAGGCAGAGGCAGACGGATCTCTGAGTTCAAGTCCAATCTGGTCTACAGAGTAATTCTAGGACAGCCAGGCTTTCTCGAAACACACACACACACACACACACACACACACACACACACACACACACACACAGGAGAGAGAGAGAGAACAGACATGGCACACATCTTTAACCCCAGCACTCAGGAGGCAGAGGCAGGAGGATCTCTGTGAGTTTGAGGCCAGCCTGGTCTACAAAGTGAGTTCTAGGTCAGCCAAAGTTATACAATGAGATCTTAGAAAAAGAAAAAGATAGGGGGGTTGGAGATTTAGCTCAGTGGTAGAGTGCTTGCCTAGCAAGTGCAATGCCCTGGCTTCAGTCCTCAGCTCGGGGGGGGGGGGGGGGGGGGAGGAGATAAAAAGATAGGAAGAAGCCGGGCGGTGGTGGTGCACGCCTTTAATCCCAGCACTTGGGAGGCAGAGGCAGGAGGATCTCTGTGAGTTCGAGGCCAGCCTGGGCTACCAAGTGAGTTCCAGGAAAGGCACAAAACTACACAGAGAAACCCTGTCTCGAAAAAAAAAACAAACAAAACAAACAAAAAAAGATAGGGAGAAGAGAAAGAGAAAGGGAAATAAAAAAAAAGGAGGGGGAGGGGCCGAGGGTCTGAATGACTGAGGAGAGAATTCAACTGATAGCCAGCATCAAGGTTTCATTCATAACCAGAATCAGGCTTCAAAGGATCATTCTTTTTACTTTTTATTTTTTTGGTTTTTTGAGACAGCATTTCTCTGTGTAGCTTTGGAGCCTGTCCTGGAGCTGGCGCTGGGATTAAAGGTGTGTGCCACCACCGAAGGGCTAAGATCATTCTTTTTTTTTTTTAGGTTTATTTTTATTATTTTTAATTACGTGTATGCACGTGTGTCTTCATGTGGGTATGTGCAGATAAGTATAGATGCCCATGCAGGTCAGAGATCTTGGTTCCTCCTGGACTTGGAGTTATAGAAAAATGGTGACCTGGGTGCTGGGTACTGAACTTCGGACCGCCACAAGAGCAGTATGTGCTCTTTACCACGGAGCCCTCTCTCCAGCCCCATCAAAGGATTCTTCTGTGAAGGCGTTCTGGAGCTGGATATGGTGGGGCTTCTCCGTCAGGCAGTAGGCTGCACCCCACACACATACACGGTCCTAGCCCTCTCACACTTCCGGGAAGTATACTAGTCACTGCTTTTTTTTTTCTTTTCTTTCTTGGTTTCAGGGCTGGACTCCTTGCCACCAAACCAGGAGGTCATGTCGTCTACTCCACTTGCTCACTGTCACACTTACAGAATGAGTATGTGGTGCAAGGTGCCATTGAGCTCCTGGCCAATCAATACAACATCAAGGTTCAAGTGGAAGACCTGTCTTACTTCCGAAAGCTTTTCGTGGACACATTCTGTTTCTTCCCTTCCTGCCAGGTTGGGGAGCTGGTAATACCAAACCTCATGGCCAATTTTGGGCCTATGTACTTCTGCAAAATGCAGAGGCTGTCCTAATGTCACTCGTCCCTGAAGTAGGAAGACAATAGCTTTGTCAGAGGCATTGAAACAGACCCGTGGCAGAGATGCACTCCAAGGCCCGTCTCCATCCTGTGTGTTTTCTAAAGATAGTTGTAAACAGTAAGCAGTAGGACTGATGCCCAGTTGTGGATTATCAGCAGGTTTCTAACTCAGACCTTACTTCTGCCCTTTAGCCTATACTAAGGCCCCTGCTCCACTAGGGATTTAGACAGAATCAGTGAATAAGCCCATAGTTTAAGCTGTAAACTTGGGAAGAAACATTCAGCCAATAAAGTTATTGAAGTGCTATAGAGCTGGGCCTGTAGTTGGGGACTTCACATCAGTCTAAGTCCCATTATGGTTTTCTGTGTGTCAGCCAAAGCTGCCGAGAACACTCTCCAAAGTGCCCAACCCCGACCGACATACAGCGCTCGCCCACTGGTGAGTTCCATTTTATCAGCCCACAGTTCCACCAGCCTTCCCAGTGTCTCCATATGGCACATGTTCTAATTTAAGGAATAAGTAACTAAAACTGTTGAGTCCGTGACTGGTAATCCTCTTACACTGAGAAAGGTTTCCTGAGCTGAATGCTTCTGGCCTTCCTTCAGATGTGACTGCAAAAGCTGCTTCTGGTACATACTGTTTTTGTATGTTTCTTTTATGTCCTGCATAACAGCAAGTATTCTGTGTGTTCCTGTATGGCAGCTGGTAGGGGTATGTTTGGGACTATGGGAAATGACTGGGTTTCCTCGTCTTCAAAGTGGCAGCCTACTTCCTTTTACTTTCCAAGTACCTAGGAATCTGATATTTTATTTCAAATGTCTTGTTTTTATTTCTAGTCTGTGCCGGCTCTGGTACCTGTTTTGGCCCACCTCCAAATCCTTCCCCAGCATAGTAGGATTTTGCCTCACACAGTGTTTTAGAGTGACATTACATAACACGCAGACTTGCATACTAGTTATATTTTAGCATTTGTCAAAAGAAGGCAACCTTTAGTGCCAGGGGATAGTAAACATTGCTTATGGTCACCCATGCGCACACACATATATGTGTATGTATGCTTTGTGAATAACTTGACTATTTCTTGGCTCTTCCCACTTTTATTTTTTCAATTTTTTTTTTTTTTTTTTTTTTTAGACAGGTTTTTACTGTGTAGCCCTGGTTGTCCTGGAACTCCCTTTATAGACCAGGCAGGTCTTGAACTCAGAGATCCTCATGTCTGCCTCCCAAGTGCTGGGATTAAAGGCATTCACCACCACCACCTGGCTTGGAAACTCTTAATATTCTAAAGATATTTCCTTTTTAAAAAAATTCTTTTAGATTTATTAGCTATCTTCCAACTTTATTTATTGGCTATCTTCCCACTGTCCTTATCCCTCCTTTATTGTTGTTCTTTTTGTTTTTCATGTTTTCCCTGCTAATCTGTGTTTGGGTGTTAGAAGTATCCATTGAGAAGGACATTAGCAAAGATTAAGCCATTTCCTTTCTTGAGATTGGTATTATAACTGAGGACCCTGGAAGGCCTTTCAGACTTTAAATCAAGTGAAGCCAGTAAGATGGAACTCCAGAGAACTTGGTTCCCAGAGGAGGACCCTTACCAGCTTCTGTTCACGGTATATAGTCCCTGCCTGCTGTTTACTCTGTACTTTACTCTCAGCTGAAGCTGAGAGACCTTTGTGCCTGGGTTTCTGCCCATAGGCTCTTGGATATCTGCCTGGTGTTAATTGAAAGCTAAGCAGTAATCATTGAGGAGGAGAGGGTCTGCTGGCCCTTGGATCACAGGCTAATTAGGACAGACAGATTAGGTAAGAAAAACAGAACTGCTGTATTAGGCAGGGTTTTCTAAAGGAACAGAACCAATAGCATGTGTATGCAGACACACATGTATATGCACGTATGTGTATATGTTATAAAGGGGATTTATTGGATTGGATAGAGGCTGGGTAGTCCACCAATAGTCATCTGCACACTGAAGAGGCAGAGAATGAAGTTCCCAAGGACGCCTGAGTTGTCTCAATACAACACTGAAGTTTGGAAATTTCCTGGAAAGTTGTGGTATTCATTGAACCAGTATTGAAGAGCTGAAGAATCAGTCTGATGTCAGTGGGCATCAGCAGCAAGTGGGTGGTATCACTTGGAGCAGAAAGAGACTCGCTGGCTGGAGGGCTGCCTTCTCTATACTTACCTTCATCATCTGGGCAGTTTGCCCTTTTGAGGGTCCCACCGTATTGAGGGTGGATCTTTTCCTCTCTGGTCACTGTCCCATGGGCCAGTCCTCTCTGGAAACATTTCTGTAGACATACAGATGTATTTCCCCAGTCCAAGGTGTCTCTGAATCCGATCATGTTGACACCTCAGACCAACTATCACAACTACTTTGGAAAACAGTTTGTCTCCTATAATTGAACATATACTGCCCTCTAACTCAGTTACTACAGTGCTAAGGATCAATTCAAGAAAAACTCATATATGTATGCCAGTACACCTGTAAAGGGTATCATAGCAGTCCTGCTCACAAGCATAGTCCATGTGTCTCTGAGCAAGAAAGGGGATGAATAAACTGGATATTCATACAATGGAACATATGATATATGATGTTATTTCTATTACCTTGCAATCCATCAGTGTGCTATTTAGTGAGTGTTTAATAATAAAGCCACAATCACCAAGAGACATTGAAAATAATCCTAGGGCTGGAGAGATGGCTCAGAGGATAGGAGCACTGGCTGTTCTTCTAGAGGTCCTGAGTTCAATTCCCAGCAACCACATGGTGGCTTACAACCATCTGTAATGAGATCTGGTGCCCTCTTCTGGCCTGCAGGGATACATGGAGGCAGAACACTGTATATGTAATAAATAAATCTTAAAAAAAGAAAAAGAAAATACTTCTATCCTTAAAAGTTAACTTCTGACCAGACAGTGGTGGTGTACACCTTTAGTCCCAGCACTTGGGAGGCAGAGGCAGCTTGATCTTTGAGTTCAAGGCCAGCCTGGTCTACAGAGCGAGTTCCAGGACAGCCAGGGCTACACAGATAAAACCTGTCTTGAGAAACAAACAAAAAAAGTTACCTTCTGGCTGGGCAGTTGTGGCGCAAGCCTTTAATTCCAGCACTTGGAAGGCAGAGCCAGGCGGATCTCTGGGAGTTCAAGGCCAGCCTGGTCTACAGAGTGAGATCCAGAACAGGCACTAAAACTACATAGAGAAACCCTGTTTCAAAAAAAAAAAAAAAAGATAAAAAGTTACCTTCTGGTTTTGGCTTTCAGTCACTTCTTTTGTTTCTAGTCTCAGAAATGCCTGGTCTGCCTTCTATCACTATGGTTGGAAGATGGAGTTGATTTATAACTAGATGTCCTGTAAAAGTTTTATCTTTATATTTGGGGACCACTGGATTTTTGATATGTTGTTTTTGAACACGATAAGGGCATTAGGATTATTTAAAGTCTAAAGATCTCCTAGTGACCCCAGGATCTTTACTGTGGGTTTGCAACTGGTCTAACTGGTTAGGTGTTTTTGGCTTAATTACATGTTCAGGATATCTTTAAAACCCTCCTGAGAACGTCTCATTTGAACTTTCCCAAAGCCAGGATCCAACCACAGCAAAAATCCTTGATGATGTGTGCTGCATGCCTGTAATCCTAGCACTTGGTGGGTAGAGGCAGGAATATCAGGAGTTCAAGGTTATCCTCAACTCAAGTAAATTCCAGTCCTGCCTGGGCTGCATGAGACCCTGTCTCAAAGAACCAAAAACCAAACCAAGCTGGGTGGTGATGGCAAATGCCTTTGATCCCAGTACTTAGGAGGCAGAGGCAGGTGGATCTCTCTGAGTTCAGGCCAGCCTGGTCTACAGAGCTAGTTCCAGGACAGCCAGGGTAACACAGAGAAACCTTGTCTTAAAAAACAAAGCAAAACAAAACAAAAACATCTTCCAATCAATAAATGGGCAATTCAAAATAAACAATGTAAATGATTTCTATATTTTTTAAATGTTCAATATCCTTAGCCATCAGGGAAATGCAAATTTAAACCATATTAAGTGATATATAATGTATAATTTTAAAAATAAAGGAAAAACAAACTAAGCAGTTCATGATGTCACATGTCTTTAATGCCAGCACTCTGGAGGTAGAGGCAGGCAGAAGTTCAAGACCAGCCTGGTCTACATAGTGAGACCCTGTTTTACCACCATCACTACCACCACCACCAAAAAAAAAAAAAAAAAAAAGCCATCAGATTCTCTGGAACCAGAGTTACAGACAGTTGTGAGCTGCCATGAGTAAGTGCTGAGAATAGAACCCAAGTCCTCTGGAAAAGTGGTCAGTACTTATTAACCACTGAACCATTGTTCCAGCCCAGGCTGCCTTTGGATTAGCTATATAGCTGAGGATGCCCTTTGCCTCTCTGGTGCTGAGGTTACAGGTATGCACACCATGCCTGGCTTTCCATGTCTGGATCTTCATGTTTCCCCTCGAAATTTCAGTTTCAGTTCCTATATCAGAGTCTTTGATTCTTTCTGAAATGATTTGTATACAGAATGAGAGAGGGATCAAGTTTCATTCTCCTATGTATGCATATCTGTTTTTCCAGCACTATTTTTTTGAGGATGCTATCTTTTATGCAATGTGTATTTTTTTAAAACATACATTTCTTTGGACTGCAAGCTTCCAAATAATGACATTGAGACTTCTTAAGTATGAAAGCTTGGCCTTAGCTTAGGCTTGTTCCCAACTAACTCTTCAAACTTAAATTAACCTGTTTATATTAATTTATGTTCTGCCTGGCTTGTTACCTCTCCTCAGTACCATCTGTATCTGACTGGGAAATCTCCCACACCTCAGATTTTTTCCCAGAGTTCCTATCTCTCCCCGAAAGTCTCGCCTATCCTTTTCTGCCTATCTATTAATAGGCTGTTCAGCTCTTTATTAAACCAATCAAAAGGTACCTTAGGCAGATGAGGTTGAACAGATACATCTTCACACAGTGTATAAAAAGTTTATCCCAACATATTTTTGACAGTCTTTATCAAAAATTAAGTAGCTGTATCAGGCATGGTGGCTCAAGCCTTTAATCCCAGCATTTAGCAAGCAGAGATGGGTAGATCTTTGTGAGTTTGAATACAGCCTGATCTACATAGCAAGTTACAGGACAGCTAGGACTACAGAGTGAGCCCCTGTCTCAAAATCAAAATAAGTAAATAATCAGTGGCTTTAGCTGCCTGGGTTTATTTCTGGGTGCTCAGTTCTATGAAAGCCGTGTTTCTACCTGGCTTAGAAGAGAAATCGTGAAGGACTACTGCTTGCCGGCTGCCTTGAGATGACTGAGGCGAAGCGGACACACGTGGAGAAAGACGAAACCAGGCAGACGGCTGAGAATCTGCCAGTGCCCGGATAAATGCTCTAGCTCACCCTGACTTCGGCTAATTTAAGCTGCCCCCTCCCTTTCCCCCTGACTGAAAAACAAACTAATTGACAGGGAAGTATTGATTGAAAACCCAGAACTCGGTGTTCTTCAAAGTGTGGAGAATAGAATCGCCCCGGAGTAATTGTTTAAAATATTGCTGCTGAGGTTGGGGAGATGGCTCAATAGTTAAGACTGGCTGTTCTTCCAGAGAACCAAGACTCCATTCCCAGCACCTGGATGATGGTTTCCAACCGAATAACTCCAGTTCCAGGGGATCTGGTACCCTCTGTGATCTTCTCAGGCACAAGGCACACATGCACACAGACATGCAGGCAAAACACCCTCACACACAAATAATTTTTAAAAATTACTACCTTGGTCCCTGTATTAATTGATACAGGTTTTCTTTAGAAATATATGTTGCTTTTGTTGTTGGTTTGGAGGCTGGTTTCACTATGTAGTCTTGGCTGGCCTGGAATTTGATATGTAGACCAAGCTGGCCTGGAACTCATAGAGATCTACCTACTTTTGCCTCCCAAGTGTTGCGATTAATGGCATGCCCCATGATGCCCAGCTTTAGAAACATAAGTGGCTTAATTTTTTTTTATTACATTAATAAATGTTTGTGTGTATGTGTGCCACAGTGCACATGTAGAAGTCAGAGGACAACTTACCAGAGTGGGTCCTCTACACTACATGGATTCCAGAGATTGAATTCACAGGTCTGCAGGGTTGGTGACAAACGCCTTTAACCAATGAGTGAACCCCTCACTGTCTCTAGATATGGACATTTTTAAAGTCTCTTTCCATGACATGGAGGCACATTAAAAACTGAGAATCAAGCCCTGATGGCTCAGTGGTCAAGAGCATTAACTGCTCTTGCAGAGGACCCAAGTTTGGTTTCCAGCACCCCATGGCAGCTCACAAATGTCTGCAACTCTGGTTCCAGGCAATCCTCCTTCCCCTTCTGGTATGGGCACTGTACTTAAGTGTTGCATGTACACACACACACACACACACACACATACACACACACACACACACACACGACCCACCTGGTTCTGAGACAAGGGCGTCACTGATAGGATTTATGTCTTACTGGAAGACTGACTAAATGACCCCTAAAGTCTCTTGAGAGCTGACAGAGCCCAAGCGCCTTTCATTGGCATCGGTCTGTTTGTCCTTCCTGCTTCTGCCCTTCCTTTTTCTCCGTAGGTTTTTCCAGATGAATCTCATTTGATGTCATTCCACAGCTTCACAAGGTCTGCAGCTTACCTGGGGTTTCTGTGGATAAAGCCGAGACGGGAGGCTCAGTCTGATCCCCACCTCCTCTTTTGGTTTTTCTAGACAGGGTTTCTCTGTGTAGTTTTGGTGCCTGTCCTGGATCTTGCTCTGTAGACCAGGCTGACCTTGAACTCAGAGAGATCCACCTGGCTCTGCCTCCAGAGTGCTGAGATTAAAGGCGTGCGCCACCGCCACTTGGCTGCATTCTCTTTTTGAAGCAGGACGTATGCCTGCCGTCAGGTACTCTGCTTTTGATCTAGTTGTTTGTGGGATGCTAGCGCTTCATAGAAGAGAATGGGTTTTCAAAGTGTGCCAACTTGGAGCTAGCAAGATGGTACTATGAGGTCTGATAATGAGTTCAGGACCCATGTGATGAAAGAGAACTGACTTCCCAGATTGTCCTGTGACCTCCACTGTGCCCACATATATACATACAAATGTTAAAAAATTAAATTAGAAAAATTTACTGGGAGCAGGGGGTGGTGGCCCATTCCTTTAATCCCAGCATTCAGGAGGCAGAGGCAGGTGGATCACTGTGAGTTTGAGGCCAGCCTGGTCTACAAAGCAAATTCCAGGACAGCCAGAGCCATTACACAGTGAAACCCTGTCTCAAAAAACTAAAACATAAATAAGTAAATAAATAAATAAAGGAAATTTTTTTTTACTGGGGCTAGAGAGATGGCTCAGCATTTAAGAGCACTTGTTACTTTTGCAGAGAACCTGGGTTTAATTTCAAGCCCCCACATGGTGGCTTACAATCATCTGTTACTCCAGTTCCAAGGGTTTCAACCCCCTCCTGACCTCTGAGGGCACCAGGCACATACATAGTACATACATACACGCAGACAAAACTTTCCTACACATAAAGTAAATCTAAATTTTTTGTTTTAATCTACCAGTTCCATGGGGCAAGTGAGCACCTGTAGTTTATTATTAGACATGTTAAAGGCCAGAAGCTACCAATTTAATATACATCCTGTTATGATTTGGATAGGAAATGTCCCCCACCAAAAGGCGCGTATGGTAATGGTTTGGTCCCCAGCTGATGGCATTATTGAGAGAGAGTTCCAGCTTCATCAATATTCTATTGATGAATACGTAGCTAAATAGACTATCATATGGGCTTAGTTGGAGGAAGCCAGGCAACCATAGACTGAAATCTCTGAAACTGTGAGCCAAAATAAATCCTATCTTAAGAAGCCACTGGGATAGGAACCAAGGAGTCATTAATGCAGTATAGTCTATATTATAATTGCACGGTTCATTCATACAACCCAGCTGTATACATGGTGCTAAGAATAATATGATGACATAGGCAGAGATCCTAGAAGAGTCCAGACAGATAAATACTGAGTTGCATTCCAGCAGGTTGGCACTGGGAGCTTTGGGAAGAGAAAGGAGGGGCCCTAAGGCAGACCAGGAAATTATGAAGGCAAGACTGGAAGTAAACCTGGTGCATTATAAAGGAATCCATGCGTATGCACATGTACACACACTGACTACAATCATTTGAACACTATGGGTCCCAACCATGCATTTACAGTTCTCATTTAATTTGGATTTCTATTTTAACCACTATTGATGGTTATTGTTATTACTTAAATAACCTGTTTAAATATTTTTTGTCTGTTTTGTTGTTGTTTTGAGACAGAGTCTCTTCTGTGTAGCCCTGTCTATTGTGGAACTCACTCTGTAGACCAGGCTGGCCTCAGACTCACAGCGGTCCCCTTGCCTCTGCCTCCAAAGTGCTGGGATTAAAGGTATGTGCCACCATGCCTATTTTTAATTTTTATTATTTATTGACTTACTTATGAGACAGGGTCTTATGTAACCCATATTAGTTTTGAACTACTTATGTAGCTAAGGAGGACCTTGCATTTGTGATCTCCTGCCTCAGCCTTCTGGGTACTTGCAAGTACAAACAAGGCCAACCATATTCAGCTTTGTGTTATGTTTATTGATTTGCATTATAACAACATATATTTTATATGAACACACATTTGGCAGGTAAAGATGTTTGCTGCTAAGCCAGATGACGTGAGTTCAATTCTGGAACCCACATGATGGAAGGAGAGAATTGACTCCCAGTCACCCTGTGACCTTTAACCCTAGCACTTGGGAGGCAGAGGCAAGTGGATCTCTAAGAATTGAGGTCAGCCTGTTCTACATAGCAAGTTCTGAGACAGCCAGGGTTACTTGGTGAGGAACCCCCCCCCAAAAAAAAAAACCCAAAAAACAGAAAAACAGGCATTAAACAAATGGGTTGTTTATGGGTGAAGAGGGGATGAGACTGGGGAGTAATAAAAGGATGAATAGGCTGGATGGCGGTGGCACATGCCTTTAAATCCCAGCACTTGGGAGGCAGAGGCAGACGAATCTCTGTGAGTTCAAGGCCAACCTGGGCTACAGAGTGAGTTCGAGCAAAGGCTCCAAAGCTACACAGAGAAACCCTGTCTCAAAAAAAAGGATGAATACATGCAAGAAAACAAGGAAAGGCTTGGATTGGTCAGTCACTATTGTACTGGGGACTGAGGAATGTTATGTACTCAGTTCTGCACTCGAGAGGGTAAGTGAGGGCTGAAAGAATAAACAATTGCAAGCAATGTACAAGGTGCTGTGCATTACTTCCTGGCTGGGCAGCCTCCCAGGAGGCCTTTCTTCTAATTCAAGGCCTGGCTGTTCAGATGAAGAAATGTAACCTAGAGTAATACAGGTAGGCAGGGACTCCCACAGCTTTCACAAAGTCACTGTCCCTGCAACCCCCGCCCCACTGTCCCCCCTTTTCTGTCTCATTCAGTCACCTCTGCACTGATGCATCAGACTAGGCAATACAGAGTTTTTCTCTAGAGCTGGCCTGGGGGAACCGGGACTGTTAACTATTTATTAGAGGGCAAGGAAGACCCCAAAGTCACACTCATCCCCAGCTGTGCTCTTCACAGCCCCATGGCTGGCCTCATGGCTCATTCTTGCTTAGGGCTTCTCCACTGCATCCTTAGGAAGCACCTTGGTTCCTTCTGGTGTCTTTGTTTGTTTGTTTGTTTTTGTTTTTGTTTTTCGAGACAGAGTTTCTCTGTGTAGCTTTGCGCCTTTCCTGGAACTCACTTGGTAGCCCAGGCTGGCCTCGAACTCACAGGGATCCGCCTGGGTCTGCCTCCCGAGTGCTGGGATTAAAGGCGTGCGCCACCACCATCTGGCCCTCCTTCTGGTGTGTTATACTGATTTTCTTTTCCCATTTGCCCTTTTAGTTTGATATTGCCTTCTATCTTCTAGTAATTAAATGTTTCTGGTTTATCAATAACTTTTTGTCTTAAAAAATTGTTTTGGCTGGGCAGTAGTGGCACATGACTTTATACCCAGCATTTGGGAGGCAGAGGCAGGCAGATCTCTGAGTTCTAGGCCAGTGTGGTGTACAGATCGAGTTCCAGGATAGCCAGGGCTACACAGAGAAATCCTGTCTCAAAAACAAAAACAAAACAAAACAAAAAAAAAAAAAAAAAAAAAAAAAAAGCTTTTCGTTGGCAGACTTTTCTTTCCTACCCACCAGTTTTCAAATAATTGACATGGAGACTTAATATTATTTACAAATGCTCAACCAGTAGCTCAAACTAATTACTAACTCTTAAATTTTAAATTAATTCATATTTCTTATCTAAGCTTTGCCACATGACTTGGTATCTTTTATCTTTTCCCAAGTGTTTTCCTAGTCTGGCTCTCCCGCCCAATCTCTTCCTGCCCAGCTATTGGCCAGTCAGCTTCTTTATTAAACTAATTACAGTGACATATATTCACACAGTGTAAAGGAGCATTCCACAACTTTTGCTATTTTAATGGAGACAGTAAGTGTACATGTTGCCATCTAGATCCAGGGACCTTTAAACTAGGCTTTTGTATACTTGGTTTATTCTCTTTGCTTTTCAGAAAAGGTCTCACCCAGTGGTCAAGGCTGGCCTCCCCAGGTCCCCCAGTGCTGCTGTTATAGATTTCAGACAGAGGCTACCACACCTGGGTGAACTGGGTCCTGAGGGAAGAGTGCATTTGTCAGGGAGTATGTATGATAGAGTGGGATTTTTGGTTAGAGGGGAAAAATCACAAGTGTCAGGAAATAGAGGCCAAGGGGGCAGCCTGCTCAAAGGCACAGAACAACAGTAGACCCTAAAGTATGCCAGAAGTCAGGCTGAGAATTGTGTGATGTTCTTCCCTCATCTCAGTGTTCACTCAGCCTGTCAGAACCATCAGATACAGAGACATCCATTGCTTCAGCTCTTAGAACCAGATATGAACATCTTCTGGAGTATGTGACTTGCTGTGGACATGGCTCTGTATGCTGTGAATGTGTTGCTCTGATTGGTTAATAAATAAGTGCTGATTGGCCAGTAGCCAGGCAGGAAGTATAGGCAGGACAAGCAGAGAAAAGAATTGTGGGAAGAGGAAGGCTGAGTCAGGAGTCGCCAACCAGACACAGAGGAAGCAAGATATAAAGATACTGGTAAGCCATGAGCCACGTGGCAAGGTATAGATTTATAAAATGGGTTCATTTACGATGTAAGATCTAGCTAGCAAGAAGCCTGAGCCATTAGGCCATACAGTTTTAATTAATATAAGCATCTGTGTGTTTATTTGGGTCTGAGTGGCTATGGGCCTGGAGAAAACTCCAGCTACAGTGACTTGTCTCTTTTAGATGTCTGTTGTGCTAGATATTCCCAGTACTTACTGCAGCTGTGGCAGGACCCAGTCGGCCTGAAGGCACGGCAGCAGAGGACCCAGACCAATGGTGTAACAACAGCACAGTCGCTGGGAATGCTCTTCCAAACCCTCTGTTTTTTTTTTTTTTTTTTTTTTTTTTGGTTTTTCAAGACAGGGTTTCTCTGTGTAGCTTTGCGCCTTTCCTGGAACTCGCTTTGGAGACCAGGCTGGCCTCGAACTCACAGAGATCCGCCTGCCTCTGCCTCCCGAGTGCTGGGATTAAAGGCGTGAGCCACCACCGCCCGGCCCAAACCCTCTGTTTTGAAAGGACAGGGCGGGTCCCAGCCCTACGCAGCCAAGGCAAGGAGCCTCCTGAGAGAAGGAGGATGCTTCTTGGGACACCGAATCACACCGAAGTTCAGTGGTAGCCAGTCCGGGAACCTATAGGAGAGCAGGGCCAGAGTTCTATGAGAGAGTCCTCCTTCCCCTCCTTCTCCTTCCCTCCCTCCCTCCTTTTCTTCCCTCCTTCCATTCTCCCTTTTAAAAAATTTGCCTTGAGCCGGGCGGTGGTGGCGCACGCCTTTAATCCCAGCACTCAGGAGGCAGAGGCAGGTGGATCTGGGTGACTTCAAGGCCAGCCTGGTCTACAGAGCAAGATCCAGGACAGGCACCAAAACTACACAGAGAAACCCAGTCTCAAAGAAGAAAAAAAAAAAGTTTGCCTTGAATGTAAAATGAAAGGACATGCTTCTTTAAATTTAAACTTAATTTCTAACTTTATACATCATAGGTCAAGCTTTAAATTGAAGGGGTTTTCTTCTCCCAATAGTTGGAACTTGTGAGGGTTTTAGCTGCTTGAGAAAGCTATCAAAGATATGAGAATCCAAATAGTAGGTGTGCCCATTGGGCATACTTAGGAAACCAAGATTGCCTTTGAAATCCCACTCACCAGTTTCAAAAGAAAAGGTTTTACTGAAGTTCCTCTTTCCCAATGTTTGTTTTTCTTAAAAACTGATCAAAGGTGGCTGGTGATTTGGCTCACTGGGTAATAGTGTTTGAAACTGACTCTACAAGGGTGTCCACATGCATATGGCAGGTACCCATGACACGCACAAAGTAAACAAGTATATGTAAAAAAAACAAACAAAAAACAAAACAAACATCTAAGAAACTGAGTTTTTATATCTTTAACAAAAGAATTTATTTTTAAAATTTCTCTTACTGGTATGTTGTTGCTTTTCTATTGCTGTGATAAAATACCATGGCCAATGTGTCTTATAAAACTAAGAGCTTCTTTGGCCTACAGAGGGTTCGAGTCTATGATGGCAGAGCAAAGGAATGGCTAACAGCAGCTAGAGAAGCTGGTGAGAGTGCACATCTGGATCCACAGGCAGAGTGAGCTAACTGGGAATGATGAGAGCCTTTTGAAACCTCAAAGCCTGCCCCAGTGACATACCTCCTCCAGCAGAGCCACGCATCCCTAGCCCTTCCTAAACGGTTCCGCCAACTGGGGACCAAGTATTCAAATATATGAGCTGATGGGGGCCGTTCTCATTCAAACTACCACGAATGTATTGTATTCTTTCTGTCCCTCTGTCCGTCCCTCTCTCCCAGCCCCTCTTCCCTCTTTCGGCTGAGTGCTAGGATTACAGGTACGAGCCCCCATGCCAGTCTCCATCTGTAAGAAGATTTCCCCAGATGAATTCTTCATATAACATTGATTTACATACAACCTACCATGAATATATTCTCTGTGGAATACAATGTAAATGTGTAATAATATTCCATTAGGGCTTATCAAGAATAAGGCATGAGCTTTTTTGCATATCTGAATTTCAAAAACTGGTTTGCCACCCACAAGATATCTCTCACTCCATCTTGGTTAGATGAGTTGGTGGAAAGACATGTGAGCTGGCTCAACACACTGATGTGTCTAGAACGCAGTGAAAACCATGGCGCTTCAAGACCAAAGTGTTTGTCTAATCCATTGCTGTGACTCATTTGTATACACTTTTGTGTTATTAAATGATATATGCCAGGCAGGGTTCTAAGGAATTTAAACATTAGCTCATTTAGTTCTAATGGCAAAATAGTTCATGTTTACAGTTGAGGAAACCAAGTATCAAATGGTTAAAAGACTGACCTCACAATCTCAATTAAGTTACGGGAAAGAACAAACATAACTTTCGTTTACTTGTTCGAGACAGGGTCTCTCTGGGTAATCCTGGCTGTCCTGGAACTCTTGGTGTAGACTAAGCCAACCTACTCTGCCTCCCGAGTGCTGGGATTAAAGACTTGTACCTCAGATGTGACATTTTATATAAACTGGGGATGGTGGCTCCCCTGTAATTCAACCACTTGGGAGGCTGAGGCTGAGGCGAGTTCTAGTTCAGCATGAGACCCTTTCTCAAAAATGACGATAAAGACCAACGCCATTTCCTGTATGTGCAAAGACAGCACAGCGTAAAAATAGGAAAACCGATTAAGGTAAGGTATGGTGGCTAATTTCCCACGATCATGGCTAGGAGCTTTTTAATAACAGTTGAAAAGTCTTGTCTGTGTCTGTGGCAGACACAGAAACAGGAGGATTGAGTTTTGAAGAACCAGGTTTGGTTCACAGTTGGGCCTTCCCACGGGGAGTTTTAAGTCACTGGTTATCTATGCTCCTCAATTACTCATCTGAGCAATGGTTTAGTAGTCTGCCTTGCCACTCTTCCTTTCCATTCCTTGACAGAAGTCTCATTGCGTACTTCAGCCTGGCCTTAAACTTCCTATGTAGCCCAAGCTGTTCTTGAACTTGTGATCCTCTTCTCTCAACCTCGTGAGCATCATTCGGAGTACAGGTGTGGATCGCCATGTCCAGTTAAGCTAGTGTTTTGTAACAAACATTTTTATTGTCTGTCTGTGGGTTAGCTGGTGGTTCTGCTAGCACACTTGGGCTTGCTAAGACTCACCCATGTGTCTGGGGTTCTGCTTGGCTGGTTTGTCTGTGTAAGAGCCTGAGCAGGTATAACTGGGCTCTGGCTCTGCTGAACTCTCTCACTCTCTGGCAGACTAGATTGGGCTTGTTCTTTTTTTTCTTTTTTTTCCGAGACAGGGTTTCTCTGTGTAGCTTTGTGCCTTTCCTGGATCTCGCTCCGTAGACCAGGCTGGCCTCGAACTCACAGAGATCCACCTGCCTCTGCCTCCCGGGTGCCGGATTAAAGGCGTGCGCCACCACCTCCCAGCTGGGCTTGTTCTTAAGGCAGCAGCAGGGTACTCTTATCACTTGGGAGGCATAGGCAGGGGGATCACGAGTTGAGGGCCAGCCTGGACTATATAACATAGCCCGTCACTGTGTAGTTCAGGATGATTTTGGACTCCCGGGCCTCTTGGCCGCACCTCCCAGGTGCTGGGATTGCAGCCACCACTCCCAGCTTTATTGGGGTCATTTTCAGGGTCACTGTAGCCAGAAGTCAAACTCCAAACTCAGAAGGGTGATAGGAGGCCCCAGACATCTGAGTTCAAAGATCCAACAGTGCCTGTGAGTGGTAAGCACCCCGCAGATGACAGTGCTTCTGCATGTGTGTCCTACTTCACATGTGGGGCTGGACATTCCAGTATTAGTGTTTGTGCCTCTCTAACAGAATGCTGAGCTGTTTACAAAGAAGGAAAAGTTTATTCTTACAGTTTGGGAATGTGGGAAGTCTAGATCAAGGGATCTTTTGATCTGGCATTCAGGAGGGATTTGTTTTGTTCCATAGGCGGCATTTGTTGCTGCCTCCTCAAATGGCGGAGGAGGCAAATGCTGTTTCCACATGGAAGAAGAGTGCCAGGGCAAAGGTGGCAGCTTTCTTCCTTCTGTGTGCCAGGGAGGTGCTCTATCAGAGTTAGACCACAGCCCTGGTACCTCCTTGTTTATTAGCTCATTTCCTTCTTTGTTTCCTAGTATTTCCTTTATAAGGTTATTAGTGTAGATGGGCCTGGACACATGGCTCCGCAGTTAAGAGTACACACTGCTTTGGTTCCCAGTGCCCATGTTAGGTGGCTCACAACCTCCTGGAACTCTGCCTCCAAGGGATCTTGCAACCTCTTTTGGCCTCTACAGGGACCCACACAGAAATAAATAAAAAGCATAAAAACAAATCTTTTAAAATATAAATATGCAGCCGGGCAGTGGTGGCACACGCACGCCTTTAATCCCAGCACTTGGGAGGCAGAGCCAGGCGGATCTCTGTGAGTTTGAGGCCAGCCTGGTCTACAGAGTGAGTTCCAGGACAGCCAGGGCTACATAGAGAAACCCTGTCTTGAAAAAATATAAATATGCACGAGGACAGAGTCCTCATAACCTAGCACTTACCTGAAAAGCCCTACCTTCTAATATCTTGTTAATTAGGTTTCAACATACCAATTTTGGAGTAGCACACCTTAAAACCACAACCACAAGGATGACCCAATGGACATGCCAAGGAGAATGCCTCAACTCTAGATAAAGAACTACAGGCAACTGAGGAATGTTTACAATAGGAGAAATAGTCTTCCCCAGGGAACAGCATACCAAATGGTTAGCCCTGAAAACATATATAAAACATACATACATAAAACATAACATTATGTAGATGGAGCAGGTTGTATTTATGTATTTAGGTATATACACACACACACACACACACACACACATATATGTAACAACAATTAAAGAAAAAAATGGGCCATAAAATTGAAAGAGAGCAAGGGGGATATATGGGAGGGTTTGAAGGGAAGAAAGGAAAGAGGGAAATAATTATATATTTATTATATTATATTAATTATATTATATTATATTATATTAAATACACATACACACATATATATAAACAACACACCCACAGCTGTTCCTTGCAGCAAGACCTGCTGCTGTTTCTCCCTCTCTGTGTTTTCCTTTTGTAGCCTCTGGAAAAGCTCACAGAAATGAAGGAGACAAGAGCAGTTAAGAGCTCCCCCAATTCCCAGGACAAAGACAGATTTCAAAACCCTCTGGAATATGCACATCTGGCCTCCCTTGGGGATGCTCCTATCCCTGGACAGCTGTGCCTCTCCCCACCTCCAAGGGGGTTTAGGAAGGTACTACCTGACTCCTCAGTTGACTTCTAAGAAACACCGGACTTGGCTCAAGGTCACCAGTTAGTTAAGGAAGGACCCTGTTCTGAGGGGCCACCAGGATCCATTGTCTTGTGGGCAGGTCAACTCTCCCTGCAAGGAAGAGGCTGCAGGCCTATGCTGTTCTACAATGGTTCTACATCTCGGGCTTCCACAATGGTGTGCTATTGCCAGACCCCACGGCTCACTTCCTGATAACAAGGTAGAGCCCTGGAACCTGCTCCCCAGTGAGCTTCACATGAACCTGCTCTTCCATTCCAGGCTTCATGCTCCAGCTTGCGTGGAGCAATCCTCTTCCACACTGCCATCTGAACATTGGAAGGATTGCATCACAATCCTGTTTAAAAGAGATAAAATTTATCAGATCCTTATCACTGGTAAAATGCTGTTGCAATCTACTTCCTTGAACTAGCTTGTTTAATGTCGTAAAATGCTGTGACTATCTATGAATCCCTATTTCACAGTTAAGAAAAAAAGAGGCAGAAGAGGTTGGTGTGACTTCAGTCATGGTAGGCAGTAGAATTAGACTTTGAATCCAGGCAGCCTGGTTCCTGAGCTTGAGCCTCTCAGACCCGAAGATCCCTCTCTGTAGGCCTCTATTTTTCTAATAGCAACAATACTAATGATGGCTAACATGCATGGGTGGTGAGTGTCTGTATGCTAGACTATTCTGGCTCTGCTACATCCACTAATTTCTCACATGGGTTCTAGCGTGTTGAGAGGCGTTATCTTCATTTTACAATTAAGGAAACTACGGTTCAGCATATCACACAAGGAGGGATAACCAGGCAGTCTAACTCCAGAGTGCTGCATGCTGAATTCCTGGCTTTCTAGCCCAAGACCCAGAATCCAGGACTCTTTGGATTTATATAGCATGATCTCTTAATTGAGTGAGTTTTGTTTGGTTTGGTTTTGGGGGGCGGGGTTGAAGACAGGGTCCTGCTGTATATCTCAAGCTGAACTTGAGTTTTGGAGTTCCAAAACTGCATCACAATGTCCTGCTTTCCAAGGCTGTTTACCAGGTCTGTTAATTTGCTTCGGTTTGCCTGTCTCACAGAAACAGACTCATTTAGTAGCTGGGGTCAGTGGAGACTGAAGCACAGAATCTGAGAAAGTGAAGTGCAGCAGAAGGGGTTCCTCCTCACAGGCCACCCACCAGATCCTCTACAGGAGACTTAATCAGCCCAGAGCTTGCAATTTAGGACTCCAAATCTGCTCTTACCCCACCCCCATCCTTTTGTAAAGTAAATCCAATTTAGTATGTCCCCAGGGAGTTTACTGGTAGAAAGGCCATCATTACAGCAAACACAAAGGAATGCTTTGTAAATGGAGTCCCCAAGGCAGCAGGACTACAAACTTGGCCACTCCTGGCCTGGGGAATGACCACTCTCCCAATCCATATTCTTGCTGGAGTTGCAGGCATGTAACACCACACTCAGCTAAATTACTCTGAAAATAAGAAGTAAAGATTAATAATTTAGTTTCTCCTTAAAAAGAAAAGAAACAGGGGCTGAGGAGATGGCTCAGTTAAGAGCACTGACTACTCTTCCAGAGGACCCAGGTTCAGTTCCAGCAACCACAGGGTGGCCCACAGCTGTCTGTAACTCCAGTTCCAGGACACCCTCACCCAGACATACATGCAGGCAAAACACCAATGCACATAAAAATTATATATATGGATATATATATATATTATATAATATATATAAGAGAAAAGAAAAACACCAGCACTCAGGAGTGAGGCAGAGACAGGTGTAACTCTGTGAGTTTGAGGCCAGCCTGGTCCACATAGTGAGTTTAAAAAAGAAAAGACCGAGGCTTAGCCTGTGACAGGGGACAGGGACTTTAATAAGAGAAACTCACAGGCTCCTAAATCTTCTAAGGTAGGCATGATTACCATCCCTATCAGATTCAGAGGTAAAGACACTCGGACTCAGTTTCCACTCAGAGTTCTGGGATAGCCCTACCCCACAGTGCCTCGCTTCCAGAGGCAGCCGTGGCAGTACTGCTTAATGGTTAAAGTGCCACTTTGAGTAAGACTAGAGTCTGAATCTTCACTGTCACCAATGTGACTCAAAAAAGTTACTTAACCCTTCTTGTCCTCAAGTTATCTCACTGGTAAAGTGAAAATAGAAAATGCCTTTCTCACAGGATTTCTAGGGGGACAAATGAGATGAATCACATAAAATTCTGTGAGAGCAATCTAGCCAGAATTAGAGTGTGCATGGCCCTAATTTATTACCCCCCCCCGCGCCCCCCCCCCCCCCGTGATGATCCCAAGAGAGGGCTCTGGTTCAGATGAAGTTGCTGTTGTTTCCTGGGTGTGAGATCCCTGAGGGCCTTGGTCTAGGAGAGGATAACCTATGGGGATCATCTGTGTGAAGTGGATGAGGAAAAAGACGTGGGTAGGGCGCACAGGTCTGAGGGTTAGTAAAAGAGAGGCCTTCTGGTGGACCCCTCAGAACTTCCCGTGCCCAGAGGGCTAGCCCTGGGCACAGGTGAGATGGACGTTCAGCTATGCACAACCCCGATGACGCTTGGCTCCCAGGAAAGATGCTGCTGAGATGTTAGGCGGGTTAAGGTCCGCTGCACCGGGTCTACTCAGGCGAGCCTGTTCTAAGGGCTCTGGCTTGGTCGAGTTTTCTGGGAGGGAGTTGGAGCTGCGGGATGCGCAGGGTGGAGACGAGGGCAGAGGGGTCTAGTCCAGGAAACCCGGTGTTTCCGAGGGCGCCCACGCGGAGCTAAACTGCTCCGCCTGCCTTAAAACGCCAGGATGCCGGGAACGAGCCCAGCAGGCGGCCAAGCTTGACCTTGACCGTTGGCGCTGCCAGCTTTGCTCTCGCTGCCCGGCAACGGCGCGCTCCGGCGGCTGCGCCCGCCCCTCCCTCGAGCGGAATCGCCGGCGATCCAGGCCGGGTTTTGCCGCGGAGCTGTTGGGTTGCGCGTGCTGATTTCTCTCCGGTAGCAGCCGGCTGCAGGAGACTATGGTGCTGCGCCAAGTGTGGACCGCGCTATCCGGAGTCTCCGGGGTTGCCCTAGTTTGCTGCTTGTTGTCGGCAGCGGTGGTCCTGCGATGGACCGGGCGCCGGACGGCCCGGGGCGCGGCGGCCAGGGCGCGGCGGAGGCAGCGAGCCGGCCTGGAGACCATGGATAAGGCGGTGCAGCGCTTCCGGCTGCAGGTGACGGCGGGCGCCGGGGCTGGGGTGGGCGGGCGTGGGGAGCACAGCCTGGGCAAGGCAGCACTTGCAGCCGCCTGGACGCCAGAAGGCCGACTGGCGGGCAGTGCAGATGAGAGCCTAGGAACAGAACCCCTCCTTGAGCTAACGCATTCCGTACTCTTTCCGCGCCAGGTGCAGCGCGAGGAGAAACGGAAAAGAAAGGGACAGGACAGGTCATGGAGTCTGGGCGCTGTACTTACTTTGCTCAGCGCCAGAGAATCTCACGCTAATTAACACGCAAAAAAAGAAAGAAAGAAAGAAAGAAAAAAAAAGCTAGCGTGAGAATCAATAGGGTAAACTAGGGTTTAGGTCTTTGGAATCATGGAGTGATGATGACCCAAGAGTCAATGGCCCAGATCACCGTGATTGCTTAAAGTTCATGTTGGTTAATTTGTGCATGAGGCTCTTAAGAGAGGGGTGGAAATAGACGCCTACTGCTGCCCGGTCTTTCTATTCAACACCTCACAAACCCTTTTATGAGCATCCTTCTAGCGGCTTCTCCTGCCTTGGACATTTCAGTGTGTATCAATTTGGGGGTGTGAAAAGAGTTAGGGGGAAGGTTAGAAAAGGTGTCTGCAAGAGGGTGCCCTTTTCTCCTGTTGTATGAACTCTGGCCCCAGTTAGAAGCCAAATGTTGAACTCTAGATGTGCCCGTGTGCTGAAGGACCGAAGAGTTGCTGTGGGTCTTTGTGGGATATGACAAATTGGAGAGCTCCAGGTGATGGGGACCATAGGAGTCAGGAAGGTGTTTCTGGATCAGGATTAGTGAAAATTGCATTTTGCAGGTGCTCAGTTGCAGCGAGTGATTTTTGAGCAAGAACTGCAGCGAAGAGCTTTGGTGGAACTCTAGCTCACAGCAATGAAGAGAAATTGGGGGTGGGAGCTGGTTTTGGGCTACCCAGCTGTAACATGAATCTTAAAGGGTCTTATTAATAAAAACAAACCTGGGAGTCAGGTATTGGGGTGAATACTGAAAGATAGAGAAACAGAATAAGCCACATCCAACCTCACCTTGCCAATTCCTCAGCTGATCTTGTTTCCTCAGACTGAAGGTCTCTGAGTCCTCACCCAAATGGATCTCAGCTGAACTGCTGCTAAAAACCAAAAGCTTAGCAAGGCTCTAGTTCCTGGTCCTCATGCCTTATATACCTTTCTGCTTCCTGCCATCACTTCCTGGGATTAAAGACATGTGTCTTTCCCAAGCAAGACATGAGATCTCAAGTGCTGGGATTAAAGGCGTGAGTCACCATGCCTGGTTGTTTCCAGTGTGGCTTTGAACTCACAGAGATCCGGATGGATCTCTGCCTCCAGAAGGATAGGATTAAAGGTGTCTGTGCCACCATTTTCTGGCCTCTATGTCTATCTAGTGGCTCTTCTGTTCTCTGGCCCCAGATAAGTTTATTAGGGGGCACAATAAATATATTATTTATTGTCCAATAGGGGGACACTCAGCTGTGGTCCTGAATGTGGGCAAAACTTTGGCTGGCTGTAATAGTTTGAATTTACTTCCCACCATCACTAACCCCTGGGTATATCTTATGTATTTATTGAAATAAAAGTGTATCTGGTTCCAGCCTCCACTCCTCAAGCCGTCTGAAAAGCCTACCATCAGTGTTTAGAGCTGTCTCTTCCCAGGTTGGGAGGTTCTGATCCCACACTGGCCACTTCCTCTACCTGAGCACCGGTTCTTTGCCGGCTCCCCCTTTTTTCTCTGGTGGTGTCCTCAGTATACTCAGGATGATGATGATCCTGGGCTAGGCCTGGGGAGCCTTGGCTGCTCCTCTGTGTCTTTCTGTGCAGCCAGCTGAGTTCTGCCAGCTTCCAGCACAGCTTGGGGAGCAGGCACAGGAATCTGCCCACAGCTCCTGCCTACAAGAAGTACTCCTCTGAGCCATAAGGAATCCATTTGGCTGGGAGAGCTGGGGGCTGGGAAAAGGCTGGGTCTTCCTGTATTTCACCTCCTCCATTTCTTTCTTTCTCTCCCCCCTTCCCCCCCACAGGGTTTCTCTGTAGCTTTTGAGTCTGCCCTGGAACTCGCTTTGTAGACCAGGCTGGCCTCGAACTCACAGAGATCCACCTATCTCTGCCTCCCAAGTGCTGGGATTAAAGACATGTGCCACCACTGCCCAGCTCCTCCATTTCTTACAAAGTAATTGTCCTTCAGTCTTTTAAAGAACTGAAGATTTTTTTTTTTTTTTTTTTTTTTTTTTTGCCAAAGAATGTTTTAGGGCAGAAGTTTTGGCTCTAAAATACAAAATGATGTCTGTAAATCTTCCTGTAGCCAAGACTTAGCCTCAAACACCAAATTTAGCTTTTTCAGGAAGGGAAACCGGCTTTGGGGTTTCAGACCTCTGTGCCTGTTTTGCTTGCTTGCTTCTTTTTAGACAAGGTCTCATGCTTCCCAGACTGGCTTTGAACTCCTGGTTCTCCTGCCTGAGACTCCCAAGGGCTGGCAAATACAGGGTATGCTACTGCTCTCTTTAACCTCTGTGCTTTTTAGCAAACAGAAAAGATGTTCATATCATCGTTCACTCTCCCCGCACCTCTCTTTCTGTCTCCCTGTCCTGGCTGAGTCAGAGACCAGTTAACTAATGGGTCTCTCTCCCATTTCAGCTTTTCAAATATCTGGGACTTCAGGTGTGGGCCACTATACTTACCTAAGGGTTCTTGGTGACAGTAGCTTTGGAGACGTCAGGGGGTGGTTAGGAGGTAGGAGTTTGATGCAAAATCATCCCAGCCTTGGGATCAGCCTCTTTCCTTCTTTACCCCATAGAACCCTCCTACTGGGCTCTGGCTTTCTTGGAGAAATGAGAGGTGGCACCCGAGGCTGCCTCCAGTCTCTTCTAGTGCTTTCTGAGCTCATCCCTGAATAGGAGGGGGCACCTGGGAAGGTAGGATAGCAGGATAGCTTGGGAATACAGGATCAAGTGTAATGGGAGGGCCAAAACAGTTCAGTCCCTCTGATGGATACTACACAAAGTTAACTTTGTGCCAAGGTAGGTACACACAAGCTAGATGGCAGGGAGGACATGAGCACCTCTGAGTCACCGAGGTTCACACAATGGCTCACTTTTCCATACTGTGGAGCAACTCTAGGGAGAGGTCTGTTTCTGGTTACTATTGATCAATGGAAGCTTACCAGCGACAGCCTTTCCCCTACTTCCCCCAGCTGCCCTCTGAGTGAGTTCTTAAGAAACATTTTAAAAAATGTTTTTACGTGTATGAATGTTTTGCCTACATGTATGTTTGTGCACCGTGTACATGCCTGGTTCCTACAGAGATCAGAGAGGGCATCAGATCCCCTGAAAATGTAGTTATAGATGGTTGAGATACCGTGTGGGACACTGGGAACTGAACTCAGGTCCTCTGGAAGAGTAGATAGTGCTGTTAACTGCTGAGCCATCTCTCCAACCCCTTTCCCCATTGTTTATAAACTGCAGACAAGAACCAGCAGCACAGGACATGACTCCTGCCTTGGGGCCTTTGCACATGTACTTTGTTGTACTGTCTCATGCATTCTCTTGGTAAAAGCTCACTGATCCTACAAATGACTCTCCCTTCAACTAGACCCGCTGTGGCTTTGTCTCCTGGCCTTTTCCTAGCCTCCCTTGTACTCTTCTTCGAAATGATCCCATTGATAACTTGAAAGCATGGTTATACCATTGAGAATATCTTGGCCATCTTTGTGAGCAAATGGAAGAGACAGTTAGAAATAGAACGAGAGAGATAAAAAAAAAAAAACCCAGAGAGAAAAAGAGACAACCCAAGAGTCTGAAATTGGAACAATAGATGGCCCAGAAGAGAAAGAAACAGTTGGAAGAGGGCCAATGCTTAAAAGAGGTACAGTAGCTCCCTCTTGAAAAATGTCTCCACACTGGATGCCATATAGTTATCTTGAGACTATCAGTTCCTGGCCCTCTGTTTCTCATGTAAAACCAAGCCTTCCTAATATTCACAGACTGGCCTTTCTGGGGTGCAGACTTTGGTGATTTGGGAGAGGGAGGATGTCTCAACTGCCTGATGCTATCTGAAGACTTAAAAATAGCCGTTAGCAACTGTGTCATCATCAGCTGTCAACAGTGATGACATTAGAAAGAACTGAAATGTGCTTGGAAATGAGGGTTGTCTTAGGCAAGGTTTCTATGGCTGTAAAGAGACACTATGGCCATGGCAACTCTTATAAGGGAAAACATTTAACTGGGGCTGGCTCATGGGTTCAGAGGTGTAGTCCACTATCGTCATGGTGGGAAACATGGCACGCAAAGATGTGGTACTAGAGAAGGAGCAGAGAGTTCTACATCTGGATTGGCAGGCTTGAGCACCTGAAACCTCAAAGCCCACCCCCAGTGACACACTTCCTCCAGCAAAGCCACACCTACCCTAACAAGGCCACACCATCTAATAGTGCCACTCCCGGGCAACCAGGCATTCAGATCTGTGGATCTGTGGGGGCCATTCCTATGCAGACCACCAGAAGGGTTGGTGGTAACGTCTAGATGTGCAGGGGTTTCACAGGAGGGAGGAGGTGGTGGCTAAGCTGCCAGAAGTGATTATCTCAAACAAATGAACACATACTGTATTCCAGGGTCTCGTGTATTCCAGGTTGACTTTGAGCTCACTATATTTATTAAAGATGACCTTTAAACTTCTGATCCTTTGGCCTCCACCATGCCTAGTTTTTTTTTTTAAGCGGGGGAAGTGATTCGAGATAGGGTTTATGTGTGTAGCCTGGCTGTCATTGAACTTGTTTTGTAGACCAGGCTGACCTCAAAATCAGAGATCCCTCTGCCTCCCAAGTGCTGGGATTAAAGGCGTGGGCTACCACGCCCGACTACCATGTCTGGTTTTATGTTCTACTAGGTATCAAACTCAGTACTTTGTGAACATTAGAAAAATACCCACACAGCTACAGTCTTAGACTCTTATTTTACAGTTTTTTTGTTTTGTTTTGAGACAGACTTGTTTTATAGCTCTGGCTGGCCTACAGCTCGCTATGTAGACCAGGCTGACCTCAGATTCATGGCAATCCTCCTGCCTCCACTTCCCAAGTGCTGGGATTAGAAGCATAAGCCTCCATGCCTGGAAGAAAACATGAAGCACAATTTGTGTTCATTGTGGGATGGGAGAGGCAAGAGCAGTGCTTTCTACAGTATGATTGCTTTGTGGGGAAAATAAAGAGTGAATATGGACAGCAATAGTGTGGGCTTTTCATACTGTTTTGTGCTGTTCCTCAGAAACTGGTTTTATTTTCAGAACGGGTCTGGGCAGGGTGGATGGATGCTCACTTTTTATATACCTTGGTGTGTCCCTGTGGTGTACATGTGTATATGCATTGGTGTGTGTGTGTGTGTGTTCCTGTGTGTGTGTTCCTGTGTGTGGAGGCCAGGTGTCAGATATTTTTCTTTACTACTCTCCATGTTATTTTTTGAGACATAGTCTCTCCTTGGACCTAGAGATCTCCAATTCAGCAAGGCTAGCTGGCTAGTGAGGTCCAGGGATCTTCCTGTCTCCACCTCCCTATGATTATTTTTTTATTACTTTTAAGTGTGTGTGTGTGTAAGGGTATATGCATATGAGTGCAGTGCCCATGGAGGCCAGTGGATCTGAAGTTACAGGCTGTGGATGCTGGGAGTCAAACTCAGGTCCTCTGCAAGAACAGTATATGTTCTTAAACTCTGAGACATCTCTCCAGCCCCCTAGATACTTTCAAGATTAATATATATATTATATTAATTAGAGTTATCTGATGTATTAGAAAGAGATCTATGATCCATGTTTTTCTTCTGTGTAATTTGTATTAAAAGAATAAAAACCCAGGTTGGGGATTTAGCTCAGTGGTAGAGCGCTTGCCTAGCAAGCGCAAGGCCCTGGGTTCGATCCTCAAAAAAAAAAAAAAAAAAGAATAAAACCCCAAGTAAGTGTTATATCATCTAACAAATTTGGGGAAGTCCTCCTGGCATTAAGAATGTAAGGTTTCGGGGCCTGGAGAGATGGCTCAGTGGTTAAGGGCACTGGCTACTCTTCCAAAGGTCCTGAGTTCAATTCCTAGCAACCACATGGTGGCTCTCAACCACCTGTAATGAGATCTGGTGCCCTCTTCTGGCCTGCAGGCATACATGCAGGCAGAACACTATATACATAATTAAAAAAAAAAAGTAAGGTTTCCAGGTTGGGGGGGCGGGGCTGTGTTCTGGGTGTATGGGGGTGCCAGGGAGTGATGGTCCAAAGGTCATCTGATAAGATCATGGCTGGAAGCACCTTCAGGAGCACACTCTGACTCTGTGGAATGCTGTGTAGACATTTTAAGGGAAAAGTGTTGTACGAATCCTATTTTTTTCCCTTCGAGATAGGGTTTCTCTGTGTAGTTTTGGTGCCTGTCCTAGATCTTGCTCTGTAGACCAGGCTGGCCTCGAACTCACAGAGATCCGCCTGCCTCTGCCTCCCAAGTGCTGGGATTAAAGGCATGCGCCACCACTGCCCAGCCCTAAATGGTCTTAAAATAAAAACCTAAAGCCAGATATCAGGGTGAAAGCTGAAAGATCAGAGAAGCAGAGCAAGCCACAGCTACTACCTCTTACCTCACCAACTCCTCAGCCTGCAAGAGTTCCTGTCTCCTCTCACCTTATATTCCTTCCTCTGCCCAGCCATAGCACTTCCTGTCTGAACCTTCCTAGTGCTGGGATTAAAGGTGTGTGATCCCAAGTGCAGGAATCAAAGGTGTGTGCCACCACTGCTTGGCTGTTTCTCTTTTAGACTGGATTAATCTCGTGTAGCCCAGTGTGGCCTTGAACTCACAGAAATCCAGAAGGATCTCTGCCTCTGCCCCCTGAGTGCTAGGATTAAAGGTGTGGGCCACTACTGCCTGACCTCTGTGGCTAACTCTGTGGCTAGCTCTGTCCTCTGATCTTCAGGCAAGCTTTATTTCCTAGATTACAAACAACACATCACCACAGGAATGTATAGACTTAGCAGGAAGGATGGGTCACAGAGGCAAGGGCTTAGTAGGATAGTAGTTTGGGGAGGAATGGATGATGTTGGATGAGGGTCCCGGTAGAGGGGAGGAATAGAGCCAATTTCCAGAGCTGTTTAAAGGGCTTGATGACTGATTGGATGCAATGGAGAGAAAGAGAAAGGAACCCGGATGAGTTCACTAGTTACCCGAACATAGATGTGCACTTGCCGGGCTGTGGGTCTTGGGGCATCCTGAGATGGAGCCAATATTGAAAGTGTGGGAGAGTGTGACTGCAGAAGGAAGGACAGGACTCACCCCATGAACAGCTGTGCGTTGCCTTATGTGGAGCTTGGTGGAGGATCAGGCGGAACAGATGGGAGTGCAGGGAGTGGAAGCCAGGAGGGCAAGCCTTCTCTGGTCCCAGAGAGCGAAGACAAGTACTAGAGGAACCTGGAGGAGGCTGTGTCTCTCCCCTCACCATGCTTCAGATCATGGCTAAAATGTCACCTCGCCAGCTAGACCATCCACAGCATCCTCATTTCCACCAAGACCATTTATCCACCGTCTCGCCTTACCACAAGCTTGCTTGCGTAGATGTTGATTTTCTGAATGCAGGGACCTTGTCTTCTTGTTTACTTCTGGATGCATGGCCTCTCATGTAGTCCTTTGCCCATGTTTGCTGACTGACTGAATGATAGCAGAGAGCTCATCGGAGAGATGGTAACGGGGGACCCTAGGGGTGTAGTATTTCTATCCATGAGAAACTGAAGAGAGTAGCATGTGGTCTAATACCTCTGAAGACCTCGGTGAGGCATGGAGGGAGATATCTGGTGGATCTGGTAACAAGAGATTCTCTGGTGACCTTTGCAGGAACAGAGGATGTGTTGAGCAATGGGGTGGTGATTCAGCGTTCGCTAATTGGTCTAATACTCTTGAGGAGGACCCAGGAGGGAGTTTGCAGGTAGAGCTGACCCCAGGGGCCTGGAGCCTTGGTGTTCTGGCAGGTGGGCGTGCCTTAGGGCCCTCTTCCCTCAGAGACCAATTCTCTCCCCCCTCCCCAGGTGCCACTCTCCACCACACCCTGTTTTATTTTTTCAATCCCTCACGATCGATAGTTCATATCTGATTGTGTCTTAGTTTATTGTCTGTTGCTGTGATAAGCGCTATGACCAAAAGTAAGTGGGAGGGCTAATTCCAACTTACAAGTTACAGCCCGTCATTGAGGGAAGCCAAGGCAGGGATTCTAGGCAAGAACTGAAGCAGAGGTCTTGGGGGAACACTGTGTACTAGTGTGCTCTCCATGGCTTGCTTGGTTAGCTTTCCGAAGACCGCTGTCCAGCGGGTGGCACCGCCCATAACCATTAATTAAGAAAATGCCCCGCAGACATGCCTACTAGCTAATCTGGTGGAGGCAGTTCCTCAACTGAGGCCCCCTCTTCTTAGATGACTTCAGCTTGTGTCAACGTGACAAAACTGAGCAGCACATATATCTTTTAGTTCTTGGCTCCATCCCTGTCTCATGTTAAGCTCACGTGGGCGTAGCTTTTCGTTTCCTGCTGCAGGGCCAGGTTCAGAGCAGGCACTTCATGCCTGTCTGGAAATGAATGTGTCAACCATCCCCCTTTGGATGTGGTCTTCAGCCACAAACTTAGCATCTTTTGTTTTGTTTTTTTTTGTTTTTTTCAAGACAGGGTTTCTCTGTGTAGCTTTGTGCCTTTCCTGGAACTCACTTGGTAGCCCAGGCTGGCCTTGAACTCACAGAGATCCGCCTGGGTCTGCCTCCTGAGTGCTGGGATTAAAGGCGTGTGCCGCTGCTGCTGCTGCTGCTGCTGCTGCTGCTGCTGCTGCTGCTACCGCCGCCGCCACCGCCACCACCGCCACCGCCACCACCGCCACCACCGCCACCACCCGGCCAACTTAGCATCTTAATGGGGCTTTTGTGGTTGCCCTTCCGCTGCCAGGGCTTGTGTGCAGTGGATGGTCTGAGCTAGGTGGGTAGGGCATCACTACCTACCTGCCTACCTACCTTTCTCTCTTTTCCTTCTTTTCTCCCTTCCTTCCTTCCTTCCTCCCTCCCTCCCTCCCTTCCTTCCAAGATTTATTTCATTTTATGTCTGTGAGTGTTTTGCCTGTGTGTGTGTGTGTATGTATGTACCACATGCGTATCTGCTACCTACAGGGGTCAAAAGAGAGCATCAGATCTCTTAGAGCTGGAGTTACAGAGGGTTGTGAGCCATCGTGTAAGCCAATCCCAGGTCCTCCACAAGGGCAAGTACTCTTCACCACTGAGCCGTCTCTAGCCCCACTCTTACATTTCTGGTCTTAAACAAAGCGCTTCCTTTCTCTTAGCTCAGTTTCTAAATCTGTGGAATGGGGACAGCAGTAAGAGTTAACCAAGACATGGAGGGTCATAGGCTTGGTGTTGAAAAGCCTGTAATCAGCCAGCAGTAACGGTCCACACCTTTACTTCCAGCACTCAGGAGGAAGAGACAGGCAGATCTCTTCATTCTAGGCCAGCCTGGTCTACAAAGCAAGTTCCGGGACAGCCAGGGCTACACAGAGAAACCTTGTCTTGAACACCAAAACCCAAAATCAAAACCAAACCAAACCAAAAGCCTGTGATCCCATCTCCTTGGGATGGGGGGGGGATGGGTAGGGAGATCTTGAAAGTTCAAGACTAACCTGGTCAAAATAACTGAGACCTCTCAAAAAACAAATAGAACCAGGTGTGATGGCACAAGTCTTTAACCCTAGCCCTTGGGAGAGGCAGGCAGATCTCTGAATTTGAGGCTATCCTGGTCTACATAGTGAGAACCTGTCTCAAACAAAACAAAATAAACCTGAAGGATGAGGAGGAACGCTGTAAATGCTGTCTTCTGGATATGTATGCTATGGCTGTTACAACCAGAACACGAGATGTAGTCTTCTGGATATGTATGCTATGGCTGTTACAACCAGAACACGAGATGTAGTCTTCTGGATATGTATGCTATGGCTGTTGGAATCAGAGCATGGGGTGCTGTCTTCTGGATATGTATGATAGGGCTGTTAGAATCAGGACATGATTTGGACACACAACAACAACAACAAAACCAAATGAAAATACCATGAGGAAAGTAGGAGCAGGGCTAGTTAGAAAGAAGGTCAACAGGCGTGTGTAGGGGGCAATAAGAGAAGGTAATGGGGCATGGGGATATGATCACAATGCATTATATAATAAGAAACTGTCAGAAATAGAAGAGAAGAAAATGAAAAATAAATAACCATGTGAGTGGGGGTGGGGACCCAAGCCAAAAAAACACAATCAGCACTGTGCATGGCAGGCAGTAGGCAGGTGTGCTGGATGCTAGTCTTAATGGAGCAATAATCCGTCCGGGTGACGGCTGTCCCTCACCATTTCCTCTCCAGAAGACTTCCGGAGGTTACATGTGCGCTGGTCTGGGATGCCAAGAGCCCACCTAGGTTGGATCTGGTGTCTGGTGTCAGGGCTGCAGGTGGCACCTTCTGTGGGGATGTTAGCAAGTGACAGTGAGCATCAGCTCGTGAACTGTGAGGACCGAGGGGCAAAAGTCACGCGCGCAAGCCTGATGGAGTATGTTATCCACAGAACCCTGACTTGGACTCGGAGGCGCTGCTGGCCCTGCCCCTGCCTCAGCTGGTACAGAAGTTACACAGTGGTGAGCTCACCCCCGAGGTGGTGCTCTTCACCTACTTAGGAAAGGTAAGCCTAGGCTGGTCCCTGCCGGCTCTGCACAGGCTGTGGGGAAAACCTGGCCTGGAGTTGTCCTGCTCTGGGTCATGGTAGAACCTCAGTGCCAGGGACTGCCAGGGAGGGAAGGAGCCAGAGGGTGTGTGAGTGTGTGTGTGTGTGGGGGTGTGTGTGGTGGGGGCGTTTGTGGACACTGAGCATGTTGTCTTAGCTAGAGACCTGGCTCTCAGCCCAGATCCCCGCTCTCCCGCCTCCACCTCATTGGTCACCAAGTCTGTTCTGTTCCCCTCTGTCTCTCTCCTCTCTCTCCCCGGTTCTCCACCCACCTTTACCACCTTGCTCTTCACTACTCTCTTGCTCTGTGAGCAGCAGCCCTCCTGGCAGGTGCCCGTCAGAGCAGCAGCAGCAGCAGCACAGGTGTCCCTCAGCCGGGCAGGTGCCCCTCAGGTCCTGATCTTCACCCCCAGCAACACAGGCCTTGGGAGACCGGAGACACTGAGCTCAGGGTCTGCCTGCCTTTGTACTGGTGTCCTTTCCTTGGAATTTTTTTTTCTCTCTGTTTGTCCCTCCCAGGCCAGTGATTCCACGCTGACCAGCAAGACCTCCCCTGTCCCTGCCCTGCTGGGTGCTCCCTCTCCCTCTCTACTCACAGGCAGGACTCAGACCCCCACCCCCACCCCATCCCCACCCCCGGCTCTCCATGGGTCCTGTGGACAGGGATTGTTCTTTACTTCTTTAAACATTTGAAATTCTGTGTATCGGTGCGCGTGTGAGGGGGTATGTGCGTGTGTGCTGATGCTCTTGGAGGCCAAAAGAAGGCATTGGATCCCATGGGACTTGAGTTACAGGTGGCTGGGAGCCTCCTGACATAGGCACTGGATCTCAAACGAGGGTCCTCTGGAAGCACAGCAGGTACTCTTACCACGAAGCCATCTCTCCAGCCCTGACAGAAACTATCTTATTTGCTGTTAAGCCTCAGTGCCAAATACATTATCTTTCACTTAAGAAGTGCTCAGGAGCCGGGCGGTGGTGGCACATGCCTTCAATCCCAGCACTCGGGAGGCAGAGGCAGGCGGATCTCTGTGAGTTCGAGGCCAGCCTGGGCTACAGAGTGAGTTCCAGGAAAAGGCACAAAGCTACACAGAGAAACCCTGTCTCGAAAAACAAAAAACAAAACAAAAAAAAAAGAAGTGCTCAGGGAATATATATAAGAAAAAAGAGTAAGACAGACTATACATTCCGATGCATCCTGAGTGTGAGTGTGTCTATGAGCGTGACCCGAGTAGGTGAGCATCAGCGTCTGGGTGAGGTGTGTAATGATAGTGTTAGAAAGGACGACAGGAGAAAGTAGGCCGGTGTCACTGACTGAGACGCAGAGACTCAGGCTCCTCCCTTCCTGCCTTGGGTGACCTGGTGACTGATGCCTGCAGTTTTGAGGGTGGCCATACAACTTACTCTTTTCTCCAGCTGTCTCCCAGGAGCAAGAGGGATCACTAGGTTCAGCCTGGGTGTCCTCTTCTGTACCTCTGGGGCCCTAGGCCTGGGACTTAAAGTTCTAGATGTCTGCTGCCTGTTTATCATTACTTTGGGTCCGACTCTTATTTCTTTATTGAGGTCAGTCATCTGTGACTCAGGAGTCCCAGGGAAAAGGGAGGCTCGGCTTGGCCAAGTGTGAGCCGGGCACAGGCCGGCGGAGGGAGTGCCAGGGTCTGGTCTATCCCAGCTGTGCAGCCGACTCCCAGCATGACCTGACGTGGAGATCTGGCCCTGTCTGTCTCCCTGGGCAGAGATAGGACTTGGACGTACGGGAGAGAGCGGCCAGTGGTCTTCTAGCTCATCCTCTGCTGAGTGCCTCTGAGGACAGCATCCTGCTCCCTTCCCTGACCTGGCATTCTCTAGAGTCTCATTCGCTAAGAGAGCCTGGGTGAAGCTGGTGAAGCTGGGGCCGCATAGCCCGAGCAGGGTGGGTGCTGGGCTGGAGGTCGTCCTCTGTGCCGCTGCCTCTGGGCCGTGTTTCTGGTTACTTTCTATTATAAGACGTGTAGAAGGAGGGGAGAAATCTTAGAAAGAGAGGTGCTGGCCTCCCCTCTGCCTTGTGTCCCTTTCCCTCTCCCCAGGCCTGGGAAGTGAACAAGGGGACCAACAGTGTGACCTCCTATCTGACTGACTGTGAGACTCAGCTGTGCCAGGCCCCACGGCAGGGCCTGCTCTACGGCATCCCCGTGAGCCTCAAGGAATGCTTCAGCTACAAGGTACCCCCTGCCTGGTGTGTCAGCCTCCCACACTGCCTTTGTCTCTGTCCCCAGCTCGGCGGGGGGGGGGGGGGGCCTGAAAGGATGCCTCAGGTCCAGGGACCCTGGAGGCTTGGTCTGGCCAGGGTGCTGGTGGTGGGAGTGTCCATGAGCTGCCGGAGGGTCCCTCCTCACTGATGGTGTCGTCTGTATGCCCGTCTCTCCCCTAAGGGCCAAGACTCCACGCTGGGCTTGAGCTTGAATGAGGGGGTGCCATCGGAGTGTGACAGTGTGGTGGTGCAGGTGCTGAAGCTGCAGGGGGCGGTGCCCTTTGTGCACACCAATGTCCCCCAGTCCATGTTAAGGTTGGTCCTTAGGAGCCGGGTGAGGCGGGAGTAGACCGAGGGCAGTTAGCTGTTGACCTGACCTGGCCTAACTTTTTCCTGCTCTCTCCAGTTTTGACTGCAGTAACCCCCTCTTTGGCCAGACTCTGAACCCCTGGAAGTCCTCCAAGAGCCCCGGTGGATCCTCCGGGGGCGAGGGGGCACTCATTGGATCGGGGGCTCCCCGCTGGGCTTAGGCACCGATATTGGAGGCAGCATCCGCTTCCCTTCCGCTTTCTGCGGCATCTGTGGCCTCAAGCCTACCGGGAACCGCCTCAGGTATGGTGGGTCCAGGGGCCTCCTGGACTTGCTGACGCCAGCATGGTCTTGGCTCAGCCTGTGCGCCCTCTGGGGTCCAGGAGGGATTCACTAGCCATGATCTGTGAGGGTGTGGGAGGGGGCCAGACATCACCAGCTGTGCATGGCTTCGCTTCCAGTGCTGGGGTTTTAGAGCTGGGGCCTGGGCTTGGGGTGAGTATAGAGTGATTACCATTGGTTTCCAACATCTTGTGTTTCTGACCAGCAAGAGTGGCCTGAAGGGCTGTGTCTATGGACAGACGGCAGGTGAGTGAGGTCTGATATACTCTTGGCGTCCTAGGGGGTGGGAAAGGGAGGTCCTCTTGATCTGCCGTGGCCCCTGTTTTGCCTGTGGACAAATATCTGGTCGTCGGGCCGTTGTGGGTCTAAATTTGCTTTCTTGCTCTCAGTCTGGAGCCACAGACCAGTCCTTACTCAGACCCAGCTCCTTGGGGGCCCAGTGACACCTTTTCCTTCCCCTCCCTCCCCTTCCCTACAGTGCAGCTTTCTGTTGGCCCCATGGCCCGGGATGTGGAGAGCCTGGCATTATGCCTGAAAGCCCTACTGTGTGAGGACCTGTTCCGCTTGGACCCCACCGTCCCCCCCTTGCCCTTCAGAGAGGAGGTGAGTGAGGTGGGGCGGGGTGGGAATGGACAAGAGGAGTGAACTCTAGAACCCAGGTGGTGTGGGCAAGGTTGGCTGGAAGCTCTTCTGGACAACCAGTCCCCTGTGGCAGGGTAGGCCTGGGGCAGCTGCTCCTCCACATATGGCCACTAGGTGGCGCCCGTGCCTGCGTTTGGGACCTCTCAGCCTATGCTGCTGAGGACCATCAGGGTCTGTCACTCCTCAGAAAGAAACTGTGGACCTGGGTTGAATTTGCTCTTAGGAAGTAGCAGCATTTCTTACAGCATTCCTGCCCATCTCCCCCAGAAAATAGGTCTTATGGCAAGTAGGCTGAATGAGTTGAGAGCAGTATGAAGTGTCAGCTTCCCGAATATGACCAAGATAGGCCACTGATCAGACAGGACTGAACAGCTTGAAGCAGGGGAGCAGCCCGCCTCTTTAGTGCCTGAGAGGCAAGGGCGGAATCGGGCCTACCTAGGTGGATCTTTCAACCTGGAGTTGGGCTAGGATTGGGTCAGGACCACGATTAATAACTAGGGAGGGGGATTCAGGAAGAGGAAGAGCTTTAGGTGAGAGGTTCAGAGTCTTGGTGAGCTGGCGGAGAACCACAGAGGTTGTCTGTGTTTGTGTACAGAGCTCCTGGGAGTAGTCACAGTGGATGATGCAGACAGAAGAGCAGTGTGTCATGTCAACTGTGGGATGCAGGCGCCCCTTCCCAGCAGTCCAGCATTTCTCCCTCCCATGCAGGCTTCTCCCCTTTCCCAGTGAAGCTGCTTGAAGGGGCTGGGGGGTCCCCAGGCAGTAGAGTGGCACCGGTGTTTTTAGGAGTTAGGGCGGGTGCGAAGGAGTGTGTGGAGTAGTAGGCTTTTCCTTCTTAGCAGGCAGGTTCAGACAGCTGGGGCCCGAGCCCCTTCTGAGAGGGGAGGGAGAGACCCTGTCTGGAGGTCTGGACTAGTTTCTCACAGGAGCGAGGGCAGGTAACAGAAACTTCAGCTCGGGGGACAGAATGCATGGTTGGGCTTTAGTCTTTGGGTAGCCTCAGTTTCCTCTTACGACGGCCGGGAATCCTCATTCCTGCGCTGAGTCACCGTGAAGGCATTTTGTGAAAGGGTCAGAGGTGAAGGGGAATGGCCTTACCCGTGATGATTATCATGACGATTGGTTGCTGTTGGTTCATGGAAAAATGTGCTAGAAGGATTCAGCTTGTAACCTTGTAGCCGTGGTGGACCAAGAGGGCCTCTGTCTCTAAGCATTCTGCATGGGCCATTCTCCTCTGCCTCCGCCTCATTTCTAATGTTTACTTCTAGATCTACACAAGCTCTAGACCCCTGCGGGTGGGATACTATGAAACGGACAACTATACCAGGCCTAGCCCAGCCATGACGAGGGCGGTGCTGGAGACCAAGCGGAGCCTTGAGGCTGCTGGCCACACGGTATGGCGTCTCCTCTCCTCCAGGGGAGTCTTCCTGATACCCACAGCCCTCCCAGGCCCCTCCATTCCCTGTTATTTAGTCATTTGGGATGAGAATTCTGGCTCTGTGAGACCAGTATGAAGACTGAGGGGAGCCGGGCAGTGGTGGCACACGCCTTTAATCCCAGCACTTGGGAGGCAGAGCCAGGCGGATCTCTGTGAGTTCGAGGCCAGCCTGGGCTACCAAGTGAGTTCCAGGACAGGTGCAAAGCCACACAGAGAAAACCTGTCTCGAGGAAAAAAAAAAAAGACTGAGGGGCGAGGACTGGGGCATGTCGTGGGTGGAAGACTTAGCCTGCACCAGGAGCTGTTTGAGTGCACACCTCTCTAGAGACTCCCGGGGACTTGAGACTGTAGGCCAGTGGGTTTTGGTTTATTATTCTGAGACAGCTTCATGGGTGGCTCCAGACCTCTCCTGAGGGTCATGGGTCAACTAAGGCTGACCTTGTGGCACAGATCATCCTCAGGGCCCCTGGGGCAGCGTGTGAGTTAGGGGACCTGAAGGCTATAGTATCTGTGGGCCTTACACCCTTCAATCCCCGCAGCTGGTTCCCTTCTTGCCCAACAACATCCCCTACGCTCTGGAGGTCCTGTCCGCAGGTGGGCTGTTCAGTGACGGTGGCCACGCTTTCCTCCAGAACTTGTGAGTGCTCTTGGGCTTCAGCATGTAGGGTGGAATCAGGAGAATATGCAGGGGGGCTGGGCTCAGCAGTCCAGAGCACTGGATGCTCTTCCAGGTGACCCAAATTCAGTTTCTAGCACTCCATGGCAGCTCACTGCTGTCTGTAACTCCAGTTCCAGGGGACCTGCTGCCCTTCCCTGGCCTCCGCAGGCACCAGGCACACACACACAGTGCACAGAGATAGATGCAGGCAAACGCTTACACACATAAGATAATAAAGTAAATTAAAGACATGCGTACACCCAGGGAGGGCAGCCGGGCCCTGTGACCATGTCCAGGACAGGCCTTCGATGCACACCTGGAAGACCTGGGCTTCCTGGGCAGCGACCTTGCTGTTCTTCTAGTTATGCAAGTTGAGCCTGGAGATAAGTCACTGGAGAGACGTGGAAAGGTGACAGACAGCGTCACGGGAGGCTGGGTGGTGACTCCATAGCCCCCCTCTGAGCCGAGCTCCCTGTGAGATGCAGGTGGTCAGGGGCTTCTTTGCTGTTTGTTAAGGAAGGGGGTTGGGTATGGATCCCAGTCTTTCCTGAGCTGATTCATTCTTTTCAACCCTCAATTTTCTTTTTTTTTTCTTTCTGAGGTTGGTGTGTGGCACAGACTCACTTAAGAGACTTGCCGGAGAGCAGGTCCTCCCAGCTGTTTGCAGAGGCCCGGGAAGGTGCCTCCTGGAGACATGGCTAGGCTGGGCAAGGCAATAAACCTGCTTCTTGGTCTCATGTAGCTCAGCTTGGTCCCCGAAGCCTCGCTCAGTCAACTGCCCAGCCTGTCATATGTTACTAAGCCATCTCACCCCGCCCCAGCAATTTCCCAGCAGCTGAACATTGCCTAGGTATCAGTGGAAGCTGCTACCTCTCAATCCAGCCCTGAGAATGAGACGTTCCTAGAATGTTTCTCCAAGCTCTTGAACCAGATGAGAAACAAGCTTCCTGGGTAGCCTATCCTTCAGCCCCATTCATAAATGTAGGCTGGCATCATTGCTAATGGAAAATGCCGAGGGAGATATTTTCCTCAGGCCCCAGGGCTTCCTAGGAGTGGGACAGAGTTCAGGTACACCAATGAGCAGCAGAAACAAAGTGTGCATTGGAAAGAGGCCAAGCAAGAGACTAGATACCAGGACCACAGGAGTTGGGTGAGGAAGGAGGTGGACAGGACCACTGAGTCACAGGGCTTGCAGTCATCGGGGAGGGGGAGAGGAGCACCTTAACGAGGCCTTTTGTCTTCCAGCAAAGGTGACTTTGTGGATCCCTGCTTGGGGGACCTGATCTTAATTCTGAAGCTGCCCGGGTGGTTTAAGAGACTGCTGAGCTTCCTGCTGAAGCCTCTGGTGAGAGTTCCAGGCATGCAAGGATGCAGCCTTTGGGCCCCCATCCTGTGATAGATATCTCGTGGTCTCTGGCTCTGCCTTCCTCCCCTGGCCTCTAGGTTTGGACAGGCATGGCCTCCTCTCTTCTTCCCTGTCTCTTCCCCATTCCCTCAGTCTTTAGCAAAGCTGGACCTGGGAGGTGGGAGGGCGTGGAAGAGGTAGCGTGGGGGACCAATCACTGACCCCATGTCTGTCTGTTCTGGTACAGTTTCCTCGGATGGCAGCCTTTCTCAACAGCATGCAGTCTCGGTGAGACCTTCTCCCATACCCCGCCGCCTGCCCCATGTTTCCCCGACTGGTCTGGTCTGAATCTAGGTGGTTTTGACAGGAGAATCTCTGGGAGAAACGGCTCCTAAGGTTGAGGTGGTCCAGGGAGGGAGGTCGACTTAGGACCATCAGGGGGCGTCCCTGAAGATGTCTGAGGAGGGTCCTGGATCCTTAGGAGGACAAGGGCCTGAGTGCAGAGCAGGACAGGCTAGATAGAAGGGATTATAGGGTAAAAGACCAGAAAGGAGCTAGCCTGAGCTGGGGTGGGCCGGGGAGGGCTGGGGATTGTGGGTACCAGGGAAACAGGTAAAAAGGCTTTTAGGAATCTGAACTAAACTGACCTGGCCCTGGTCCTGCCTGCCCCTTGGTGGCTGGGTCTTCAAAAGTAGGACATGAGCCACCCCATTTCCGGCGTGACATCTGTGGACTTACTCCTCTGGCCGCTAGGTATTGAGGACCTTTGACAGCCCTGCCCTCTCTTGTAGCTCAAGGGTCACTAGGAATCAGGTCTGGTCCGGTGCTGGCTTGGCTATGAAGGCATTAAACCAGCCAGCCGGAGTCCCGCGAGATCCTGGATGTTTCTGTCTGGACAGCAGGGCCTTGATTTCCCCTCTCAGAGGTCCCTTGGGGTTGAGTGAGGTCTAGAAGTAGTGAGTGTAGGGTGCCTGATGTTGTTGATGGCTGTGGCTGTGAGGGCTGGTGACCGACCTCCCTCTGTCTGCCCAGGTCGGCTGGGAAGCTGTGGGAACTGCAGCATGAGATTGAGGTAAGGTCTGAGCCCTGGGGAGCAGGGGGAGGAGGGTGCAATTGCCCAGGGCATCTACCGGCAAGCTTCCCTGGCAGCTCTTCCCACTGGGGCCCTGGAGTGACCTGCCACTCCTTCCTCTCTAGGGACTGTGGCTGGGGCCCCTCTGTGATGTTCATTTGCCCAGCGCCTGTCGTGGAGGCTGGGTCAGCACTGGGCTCCTGTCCCGAGCCCCTCTTTGTTCCTCTAGGACTATTCTTGTTAGTGAGTGGCTCCATTTTAGCAGGAAATATTCTGTCCGTAGTAGAAGCAAATACCATCAAGAGGCAGCCCTTCCGGTCTCACGGTGCCTCAGCTCGGGTCCAAGTGTGAGGACCAGAGCCCCCTCAGGGCCCACGGGACATCCTGGGGTGCCGTGGATCTACCTGGGCGCCTCCCCCAGTGCGTTCGTGTCCCTCCAGGTGTACCGAAATTCTGTGATTGCCCAGTGGAAAGCTATGAACTTGGACGTGCTGCTGACCCCCATGCTGGGCCCCGCTCTGGATCTGAATGCACCAGGCAGAGCCACAGGTGAGGCCTGCTGTGCCTCCCCTGACGCTCTCATTCCCTCCTCCCCCTCTGAGTTCAGCCCTGTGCGCTGTGGTGTGGAGGAGGGAGAGTTCTGGGGGGACACCCCGTCCATGGGGGAGCGTCTTGCTCCTCACCTGGGACCTCACTGTCTGGTCGGCTACAGACGTGAGAGATACGTGGAGTGCTGGGAAGGGATGAGTTGTCTGTTCTGAACACGATTCCCGTAGGAGAACGAGAATAGTGTTCCTTGCAGAGCCTGCAGTTTGAGGAGGTGGTGTTTGAATCGAGGTGATTTTTAGATAAGCCAAGAAAATAGGGGCTACGTTCCAGGTTGGGGAAGCTGCATGGGAAAAGGCGCAAAGCAAGCATCAGCGAGTCTCGCTGGCTCCGGTGCTTTGCCGCAGGCCTCGGGCCTGGGAGAGGGATTTTGCCTGGCTGTAGAAGCAGAGTGCCATTTTACGGGCGGGACGAGGGTTAACTTGGGCCCAGAGAGGCCAGTTGGCACTGCGGGGGTCAGGGCTTGCTGCAGCCAGTGTGTTGTGTCCTAGGGGCTATCAGCTACACTGTGCTCTACAACTGCCTGGACTTCCCTGCGGGGGTGGTGCCCGTCACCACTGTGACGGCTGAGGACGACGCCCAGATGGAACACTACCAGGGCTACTTTGGGGATATCTGGGACCATATACTGAAGAAGGTAAAGCCTGCCCATCTCCCAGCCCTCTGCTGCCCAGACCCAGCTGCTGTAGGGGACAGAGTCCTCGCACTTGCAGGCTTTGGCAGCCCTCCTCAGAATAAGCCCCACGCCTGCTGCTGCGTGCCCTCCCCGCGGGGTGCGCGTTTCCTGGAACTGGGGTCTGGTCCCGTTTCTTCCGTCCTGATGTCTGTGTCCCCTGTAGGCCATGAAGAAGAGTGTAGGCCTGCCTGTGGCCGTGCAGTGTGTGGCTCTGCCCTGGCAGGAAGAGATGTGTCTGCGGTTCATGCGGGAGGTGGAACAGCTGATGACCCCTGAAAAGCGGCCGTCCTGAGGGTCATTCACCTGCCCAGCTCTGGAGGACCTAAGGCCTATGAGCTCTGTCGCCTGTGAGGAAATGCCGAGCACAGGGAAGAGGTGTCCACCTGTCCTCCCCTGGACTCCTGCAGAAGCACAGGACACTTCCCCCCTCCCCCTCCCCCCACCACACACACAGTCTGGACCTTGCTCCCCTCTCTGGTCCACTTTCCATCCTGATCCCCTACTTCATGTGGCAGCCAGCAGGAATGGCCTGGGCTCATCAACATCGAAGAAGCAATATGTTACGTATTTTCTAGGTGTTTCTATTAGGGTGCTGGGAACCAGAGCCTGCTGAGAGGCCTGGCCGGAACCTCTAGAGCCAGCTACAATTCATGTCACTCTCCTGCTCCAAAACCTCCCTGGTGCCATCACCCCACAGCTTGGACACAGAGGCGTGTTCTCGTCACTTACCTCCTTCCCTTCTTTTTTTCGTTTGGGTTTGGCCCAGCTTTGATGGACACTGCCTCTTTTCTCCTTCGCTCACTCCATCTCTGCCGACATGCACTTCTTAGTCCTTGGAAGCCTAGCACGCATCCCCTGCTTTTTTCCCCAGGAGGCCTTCTGTCCTTCTCTGGGCCCCAGAGAGTGTGGGATCTTTCCTCCCAGTCTGCCCTGGTGGTGGAGTGGACATCTGTGGTGGGTGGTCTTCCCTGAGGACACTAGCCCTCCTCAATGATGGGGACTCCATTTCTGCTATTCCAGACAGCGCAGGGCAGCAGAGAAAGCACCCGGGGTGGACTGCAGGGAGCCGAGTGGGCGCACCTGGCCCTCAGCTGGCATTGTTGCCTGGGGAGGAATAAGCAAGGCAGTCTGTCAGTGCTACCAGTGCTGACCAGGGCCTGGAAGGAAGTCTTCCTGGAGGAGGAGGAGCAGGAGGAGGAAGAGGAGGAGGAGGGGGAGACTGTATTGAGCCTAGAAAGTTCTCAGAGGCTAAGTTAAGAAATAAGAACATGGGGGCTGGAGAGATGGCTCAGAGGTTAAGAGCATTGACTGCTCTTCCAGAGGTCCTGAGTTCAATTCCCAGCAACCACATGGTGACTCATGACTGTCTTAGCTCCTGTTTCAGGGGATCCCACACCCTCACACAGACATACATTCAGGCAAAACACCAATACATATAAAATATAAGTAAACAAATTATTTTTAAAGAAGAAAGGAATGAGAGCATCCCAGAGAGAAGGGGCAGTATGCCCAAAGGCCAGGGTGAGTTTGGACATGGCGGGCATGTTGAACGTGCACGGTAGAAACAGAGATGCAGGTGAGACCAGCTTAAGGAAGACTTGGGTGGCCAGGTGAGGAACTTGAGTTCTTTCTCAGGGGTGGCAAGGGTCTTGGGGGGTTATACAGGTTCAGAAAGGAGGGCGGATTGAGGGTCAAAGCCTAGACAAAGAAAAGGACATGACTGATCTCTTATCTGGGACCTTTTATGTTATCAGCTCCTTCTGCTCGGAGCACTCAGCTTCAGTGTCCTGGACGCTTCATCCTGTTGCTTTCTAAGGTCTCTGAGCTTTCCCCACCAGATTATCACCATCTGAAAACACAGGCCTTTGTCTTCTCTGCGAAAGCAACCATACTGCTCGTGTGTGATGGAGTTCTTGGAGTGAATGGAACTCAGAAGGTGCTCAATTAGTGGAAAGAAACACGAAGTGAGCCCCTGCACAGGGCAGGCACCGGGCTGTGCTGAGGCTCCAGTGACAGGTGATAGAGACTCGGTTGTTGTCCTCACAGAGCTTAAATTATAGAGGGTGTTTCTCAATGAAGGGAGCAAGGGAGGCAGGCAGGTGTGCTAATGCAGATCCCCGAATGTTTTATGTGGAAGTGAGCAAATGAGTTTTGATGATGTGTGAAACCTCTGAGCACCTCCTGCGAGCTGCCCCCTTCTGGACGTTTAGATTCATCATGTCACTTAATTCCCCTATCCACCTTATCATTCATCTGTGCCCTCATTTTACAGGAAGATCACGTGTGTACCTTGCCCCGGGTCCCCCCAGCCAGAAGTGGGTGACAGCCTCAGCTCCGTTAGTCTACTCTTCTTGAATGTCCTGGAGACTTGGCCTGTGGGCGGTGCCGAGCACACTGTGTGTCCCACCTGCATGCCCTTTGCTCACTGATTTTACTGTGTCTAGAATGTTCTTCCTCTGCTCTCCACCTGAAGAGTACCTCCCCATCTTGGGTGAGCTGATTGTCCCTCACTTTTAGCTCTACCAGACTGGGGTGGGGGCGAGGGAAGGCTGCTTGTATTTCTGTATATTCCCCGAAGCAGAAGTTGTGTCTGGACAACAGAATCTCTTAGGCTCTGGAGGTGAGACCCCATTATCTCATATGAAAATCCGTGCAAACTGGAGTGTAGAGAAGGTTACCGATTCATCCAAGGCCAATCAGGAGGTATAGTGAAGACCTGAGACCCACATGCCCCACTCTGAACTTCATGTACTTTCCTCATTCTGCAACCACAAGTGCAGTCATTAAACTGTTCCGGGTGCCACCAGCCTCTGTGTTGAGTGACACCATCTCCTTGAAGACGGAAGCGTTGTCCCTATGCTTGCTTCTCTGTTGCTGTATGTCCGCAGGAGCTTTGGTCCTTGCCCTTGACCCCTTCCTTGATCTGTCCTGCAGGTTTGTGATGTGGAGCTCAGGATACAACTAGAGGACCTGCCGTGGGTCCCAGTAAGGAAACATCATTTGTCGTTGAGTCAGGGTCTCTACATAGTCCTGGCTGTCCAGGATCTCACTCTGCAGACTTTCAACTCACAAAGCCACCTGCCTCAGCCTCCCTAGTGTTGAGACTAAAGGGGTGTGTGCACCACCACACCAGGCCTAATGGGTGTAGTTGGAATTTTCTTTGGGCCACCAGCCAGCTCCCAAATAAAGGCATGGAAACTTATTAATTATGAAAGCTTGACCTTAGCCTAGGCTTGTCCCACTAGCTCTTTTAACTTAATTTAACATGTTTCTATTCATGTATGTTTTGCTTCTGAGCTTTTTACCTTTCTTTCATTCTGTATGTCCTACTTTCCTGCTTCCTCCATGGCTGGCTGGCAGCTGCCTTCTCCCCTCCACCCCCATCCCCGCCACCCAGTGACTCCCTGGTGTCTTTTCTTTCTTCTATGTCTCTAAATTCCTCCTCCTACTTACTCTTCCTGTCTGGAAGTCCCGCCTATACCTCTTCTCTCACTATTGGCCATTCAGCTTTTTATTAGACCAATCAGGTGCCTTAGGCAGGCAAGGCAAAACAGCAACACATCTTTACATAGTTAAACAAATATTCCACAACATAAACAAATGCGATCCATATTTACATAGTTAAATATTCCACAACATAAATGTAACACATCTTTACATAGTTAAACAAATATTCTGCAACAAATGGGACATTTTTTAGTGTCATCTGTGGCATTTTCCCTCTGCAAAGCATCTTCTTGTGCATCTACATGATGTGATTTCTTCTACCATTTATTATAATATAAAACTCAGGGACAAATATAAGAACCTGAGACTGTCACCATGGTTGTGACACACCTGCCATCATTCTCCTCCTGGCTCCAAAAGGACCCGACAGCTTCTTCTCTGGGGACCATGCTTTGTCTCACCCTGAGTCTACCTCTTGAACCAAACGCTCTATTCAGCTGGACAACAGACCACAACATAAACGAACTTCCCATAACATCCACAGATCTGAACTCTGGACCAAGGAAGGGGCGTGTTGCTCTGGACACCTGCCAGAGGAACCCTTTAGAGACAGCCATGTAATCAAGTCATGAGCTTCCCCACCAAATCTGTCTCTGGTCTGTGTTTTGTTAGCTTGCCAGTCTTGGTCAGGCTTCCAAAGTCTCCACCATGTCATTTGGAGTGGTGCACCTAGGATACCTTAAGTGAATGAGACCACTTTTGGTCCGGGCTTTGTAAGGTTTTTCCTTGTATGCCCAGGACCCACCATGGTGCCTAGTACTTAATGGATGGTCAATGAAGGCTTGTTGGAGGATGGCACACACTTGTTACGAGGGCATCCGTTTGGGCGTCTCTTGATTACTTCTCTCATTCATTATAGGGAATTTCCCAGTTTGACCCTGACCTTCTGCCTTCATCTACTGTACTTTCTTCACCTTGATTCATGACCACAAGGACGAACGTTTCCTTGTCTCTCTTCAACCTAGAGCTTTCTTTTGGTCTAGAGAGCTGCATGTATCAACTTCCGCCAACCCCCAGCCCTCCCCTCCTCCTTCCACTCATCCCGTAAACACATCGAATCCCTCCCACAGCTTAGGGTAATCGAACAAAAACAGCCCCTGCTTGGATGGTCTTTCAATCTACCAGCAACTGTGTGTCTACCCAGTGTGTCCGAAATGTTATAAAGCAGAAGTCCTGGGGATGATGACACCAAGCAAGGGCCAGCTCTGGCCTGCAGTGTGTGTGTGAGCAGGGTATGTCAGGGAGTACTTCCTGTGTGAAGTGACACCCAAGCTGAAAAGTGCGTGTCACAGGAGCCCAGGAATGAGTGTTACAAGAATGGCGGAGTCAACCTAAATGCTGCGGATGTAACGGGATGAGGACAGGTGAAGGTAGGGATGGAGAACACCTGCCATCCTTGACTTATCATTGAGTGCCTACTGTGTACCAGAGACTCTGCAAAAGGCTGAGGAGGTCCTGGCTTTTAAGGAACTCATTTTCTAAGGAGGGGCATGCAAATAAGTGCATAAATAAAACAATTCCTGCTGATAAGTGTGAATAAATAAGGTTGGCGTGGCCATGGGGGCTTACAGCGCAAGGAAAGATGAAATAACAAGGTCCAGGTGCCCTGGGGTGTGGTGCAGCTGACATGGCCTTGAAGAGGGACCCGAGGGCATCAGCAGACAGCCTTTAAAGTGGATAAAAAGGCAGAAGGCTGGAGCAGGGCAAGCGCTGGAGGTGCCGTGAAGATGATTTGGCATCTGTTTCTGAGTGACGTGAGGGCTCAGACCCAACGGTGGCATCCACAAACTCGACTCCTACTTCTCCTGACTTCTGGTGTTGAGGTAGTCACCATTCCTTGGTCACAGTGACCAGTAGCCACACTGATAGCTTATGGGTGGCTGTGCCTCTTCCCAAAACAGACTATTGAAACATCAAGAATAATGGAGTTCCTAACACAAGTCCCCTCTGTCCTTCCAGCTCTCATAGCTTCCTGCTTCTCCTCTCTTCCCACCCTCACCCATAGGCCCTTTCTCTACTGGGAGACCCAGCAAATAGGCTGGATCCCCAGGATCCTAGCTGCCTGCCTCAATCCTCACTTTCTTGGGTTATCTCCCTTGGGGGGTTGTGGGATAGACATGAGGAGTCTGTCCATCTCCTAGTGGTTCTGTCCTCCGTCTCAACTGAGACAATAACCTAGTCAACACATCTGTCTGTGTCCACCCCACTCCATTCTGAAAATGTTTGCTGAGCACCTGATAGAAACTACAGAGCATTCAGACAGCCATTGCAGCTTTGGCTGGTTGGGATCAGCAGATGAAGTACTTGGGCTCTGGGTACATCACAGACCCTCCTAGGATAGTGGAGAGAAGTATAGGGAAAGGAGATACAGCCTTGGATCTGCTGTGTGGTCTGGAGCATGTGACAGCCCTTCTCTGGGCCTTGGGTTCCCCAGTTTGGAGTCTCTGATTTTGGTAACACACTCCCTCTGGAATCCCGAGGGATAGAGGTTGGGGATAATGTCAGAGGTGTGGGGTCCTATGTGCTGAAGATCAGGAGTGTCCTCTGCTGTCCCCTGCTTGGTGATGGATGGTCCCAGTGGGCAACTTCTCTGCCTGAGCTGCCGCAGTTGCTGAGAATGTGTATTAATATTAATTGGAACTAATTAGTTGGATAAATCAATCCACCCCCAGAGAGCAGCAGTCCCTCCCCGACTGATGAGGAGGAAGTCTGGGCTAATGGGGTTGCTGTGGCGAATCTGCATGATGGAGAGGATTCCTGAGCTGCTGAGGCCCCATCTGGGGGCAGTGGTGGCCTAGGAACCATTACCTGTGAACGCCGCCTGTGCCTCCTGCTGGAGTTTACTGTGCTGTGGTTGAGTGTGTGTGTGTGTGTGTGTGTGTGTGTGTGCTGTGTGTGTGTGTGGTGTGTGTACCTAGCCACCTGTGAGTGTACTGTATAGCAGTTTCCTCTGATCGAAACATTCGCTCCAGAAGGGAGGAAAGGGGCTCGTGAAACTCTGGAGGTGAACAGACTTCACACCGGGACAAGCTGTGACTTGGGTGATTCCTGGGGACCCCTCCCAGAGTTACAGAAGCGGTGACAGCTGCTGGGGAGGAGACTGACCAGTCGTGCTGCCAGAGTCCTCTCGGGGCTGTGAAGCTCCTGCGAGGCATCACATGGGGTGGGGTGGGCTTCCTCGGTGATGCAGCTGCTTTGAGTCATCCCTACTCCCGGAAGTGACCCTTCACCTACACTCCCGTAGAAACCCCAATAAAAGCTCATTGGTTCACAAAGTTGGACTTCAGTCAAATTGTTACTCTCGTTGGCTGGGGGTTCTCTTTTGGGGTGAGTAGATGTGCATGAGTTGTGTCTACCCAGGAAAAGTCTCTTACACAACAGTATGTTCTGTGTTACTGTCTGGAGTGTGTGCATGTACGGCTGACATGTATGACTGGGGTTGGTCTGAATGTTTGCCAGACATGTAAAATGTCTGATAATTGGGAACAGCTGATTCCATGTGGGGTTTGACACCTGGTTGGTGTGCATGTAGGCATTGGGGTTTGCAGCTACCAGCTGGGCACCCACTGGGATGTGTGTCTGGTTGGCTGGTGGAGAGAAGGGGTTTAGAAGAGGTCGTCTATCTCTAGACTCATGGCTGCAAGCTTTGTGGCTCTCAGCACCTTGTTCTTGCCACAGGAAAGCCATACAGGCCTGCCCTAGATGGCTTCCCAGTCTGGTCACCCTCTAAGAGGAATGCCCTTAAGTTCTCAGGTATGCAGCTTTATGTCCCAGGAGAGGAGAAAGGTCAAAACCTCAAACAGTCCCAGCACTCGGGAGGCAGAGCCAGGCAGATCTCTGTGAGTTCGAGGCCAGCCTGGTCTACAGAGTGAGTTCCAGGAAAGGTGCAAAGCTACACAGAGAAACCCTGTCTCAAAAAAACCAAAAACCAAGACAAACAAAAAACAACAAAACAAAACAAAAACAACAAACAACAACAAAACCCTCAAACAAACAATTTAGCTCACCATTGCAAAATTTCACAGGACTCTGATCAATCCATGCAGGAGACTTCTCTGGGTCTTTCTTTATTCTGGACCCCTTACTCATTATAAGGACAAAAGAGGGTGAAATAATGACTATGCAAGTTTAAGAACCTGAGTTTGAATCCCCAGAATCCATGTAAAGCTGAGTGCAATAGCACATTCTATAAACCCAGTGCTCCTGTGGCAAATGGGAGATAGAGAGACAGGAGAATCCCAGACTTACCTAAGCCAGCTAGCCTGCTGTGCAGTGGGAAACCTGCTCTCTCCACCAGGCTAGCCTCAAACTCTTTGGTCTTGGTTCAAGCAATCCTTTTGCTTCCTTGAGTCCCTATATGGGACCACAGGGACACACCACCATGTCTGGCTTGAGTCTTTCTTCTTGACATCAGTGATCTTTCCCTGGGGATGAATCCTCTCTGCTTTTGCTGAACCAATAACTACTATACTCATAGGTTTCCAAGCTCTTTCTGTACAGTTAGGCATCTCTGTTGCTGGCTAAGTCTAAACAATTTTGGTAGCATGTTATAATAAATGGTGTTGTATAATGTGGCCTCTAGGACTCTGTTTCCCTGCACTAAGATCCTGATTTAGACATATAATATGTGTGTGTTTTTGAGACAGGGTTTCTCTATTTAGCTTTGGAGCCTCTCCTGAATCTCACTTTGTAGACCAGGCTGGACTCGAACTCATTTGCCTGGCTCTGCCTCCCAAGTGCTGGGATTAAAGGCGTGCGCCACCACTGCCTGGCTAGACACTAATATTTTAAATAATTCCTCTATAGTTTTATTTGCACATCTCTATATTGGGGTAAGGTGACCATTGCAGCATTTTAAAATGTATTTTATGTGTATGAATGTTTTGCTTGCATGGATGTCTGTGCACTACATATGCGCCTGGTGCCTGCAGAGGTTAGAAGAATACATCAGCTCTCCTGAAACTAGACAGTTATGAACCACCATGTTGGTGCTGGGAATCAAGCTGGGTCCTCTGCAAGAGCAGCAAGGGCTCTTATCCCCTGGATTTATGTATTTAAATATTACAGTATTTACATAAATTTACAGATGTTAACAGTGTACACAATTCCTGCAGAGTGATGATTCTCCTTTAAAACAGAAAGCTAATAATGTCCATGGCCAGTGGATGTTAGTGGTGAGGGATTTTGTTGTGGTTATTTTGTTTTGTTTTGAGAGAGTCTCATGCAGCCCAGGCTGTACTTGAACTCACTAAGCAGGTAAAGACAACCCTGAACTCCAAATATTCCTCCACATCCCAAGTGCTAAGGTCATAGGCATATGCCCCCACGCCTAGCTCTGGGGTGGGCTTCATAGGTTTGTTCAGGAGACTTGTTGACAAAGCTTTGTTGACCTCCCATTTACTGGAATGTCTGCCCTGCTAACTGAAGGGCAGTTTCATCAGGCTTCTGTGGTAGCCCATGAGCTCTCTCCCTGGCTTGCCCTCCCCACCTCACCACTGTTCCCAGAGAGCCAAAGGCCTCAGAGGCTACCATACAGGAACTCTAGGGGAGCCTTCAACAAGGGGTCCAGACCAACACACCATATGACAGGTCTTTCTTTGGACCGCCAGCTCCCGAATAATGACACAGAGACTTTATTAATTAGGAAAGCTTGGCCTTAGCTTAGGCTTGTTCCCAACTAGCTCTTCAAACTTCAATTAACCTGTTTATATTAATCTGTGTTCTGCCACATGGCTCGTTACCTCTCCTCAGTACTGTAGAGCTGACTTCCTACGTATTTAGCTGGTGAGTCCCCTCCTCTCAGATTCTTCCCCCAAGTTCCTCTCTCTCTGCCAGAAGTCCCGCCTATCCTCTCCTGCCTAGCTATTGGCCATTCAGCTCCTTATTAAACCAATCAGAAGGTGCCTTGGGCAGGTGAGGTAAAACAGAGACGTATCTTCACACAGCGTGATCAGATATCCCACAACAACACAAGGTACTTGACTGTGGATGTCCAGGTATTTCTGTGGGAACAGGCACTGGGGGGCATAAAGGGCAATGGTGCTGGTGTTGGTGGTGAACCTGTGAACTAGTGAGCCCTGGGACAGTTTCTGTCGGGGCTGGCTAGGGCTTCTTAGCCTGGGGAGCAGGCTGGGGATGGGTACAGACTAGCCTTTGACAGTCCCTTAAGGATTCAAGAGTCATGCCAAGAGGGTTTCTAGAACATCCCTGCTGGGTTTGGCTCTTTACTTGATGAACTATGAGGAGCCATATTTTAGCCATTGGCACAGTTGTGGAGGTGTATTCTAGTGGAATGGTAGCCTGGCTCACAGGGATGGCTCACAGGGTTCCTTATCTGGGTCTGGTGAGATTCTTGGGACACATAGGTCGTGGGTCTCCAAACAGAGGACTGGCAGGTGAACAGAGAGTCTTTTAGAGGAAGAAGTCCTAGGGATAGATGTCCAGAGTGTAGAAGAGCCCGAGACAGTGACTGGCATCTAGAAGTGACTGGCTTCACCAAAAAAGGCTTCCCCAAGAGCTGTAGAGGGTAGCAGTTAAGGTTCAAATGGCTTGGACTTCTACATCTTCATGACCCTCCTCGGACAGAAGAATTAACCCCTTTGTTACCAACTGGCTGTTTTGTCCAGATAGAATCTGTGAAGAGGCAAAGAGAAGCTCCTTCAGTCAGTGCCCGAGACAGATCCAGAGGCTCAACGCTCCAAACCCAAGAGTGAGGGGCCTATAGCTCAAGCCTTTAGAAGCTGGAGAGCAGTAGGGTATGGTAATGTACACCTGTAATCCCAGCACCCTGGTGGGGCTGAAGCAGGAGAATTGCCCAGGGAGGAGGGGTGAAGTCCTAGGGGAGGGCCTAGGATAGGTGGAGTGGTGGCGGGGTCTCGGAAGAGCCAAAGGACTCAAAAGTATTTTAGCTATCGGTACAGCAGTGGGGAGGTTGACAGAACCAGAGAAGGACATTGCAGACAAGAGCAAGGGAAGAAGAGGAAGGAAACCGGAAAGAGGCAGAACCATAGTGGAGTGCCGGAAGTGTGATGGTTTGGGTTTGAAGCAGTCTCCCACAGGCTCATCGGTTTGAAAACTTGGCTCCCAGCTGGTGGTGCTGTTTGGGGAGGTTGTAGAAGTTTCAGAAGGTAGGGTTTTGCTCTTGGAATTGGGTGAATGGAGGGCAACCCATATGGTATAGCCCATCCCTGGTTCTGGCCTGAATTTTCGCTCTGTTTCCTGACTGCTGGTGCAATGTAACCGGCCACTGCACACTCCTGCTGCCTGAAGCTGACCCTGCTACCGTGTCTTCTTGCCGTAATAGACCAGACCCCTCAAGCCACAGTCCAATAAATCCTCCTATTATCTTCTTTCAAGCATCTTTATGTTTCTTTCAGGTATATTTTATCACAGGGACAAGAAAATTCATAAAGGAACTTGGTGCTGCGAAGTCGGGTTGTTGGTGTGACCATTTGGTTCATAAGACTTTGGGATCGGTTTGTAGAAAGTGGAAGAATCTGGGGCTGTAGGCTAGGAAAATCTGAGATTGCTATATGCAGAGGGCATAGTCCTGTGGGACATTCCTGGTGGGAGTGCTGAAGACCATATTTCTGATAGAAATGTGGACAATAATATGTAGTTTCAGAAGGAAACAAGCATCTTATTGAGACTTGGACTGGAAACCATTTTACATTCTGGCAAAGTACCTTTCTATATTCTGCCTTTGTTATGAAAATCTACATAATTGCTAGCAAGATGGCTCAGCAGGTAAAGGCACTTACTATCAAGCCAGATACACTGAATTTGATCATAATATGGGAGAAGGAGACAATGGACTCCAGCAAGCTATCCTCTGATTTCCGCCAAGTGTTGGTGGCATGTGTATTCCCACAGAATAAATAAATGTAGTAAACATTTTTAATTCTTTGAGGAATTTCACATCCAATACCACTCACCTCCCAGTTCTCTATATCCACCCCTCACACCTACAGCATCCCCCTGTAAGTGTTATTGCTGTGGGATGGTCTGTATGTCAAATTACTCTGATTGGTCAATAAACAAAACATTGATTGGCCAGTGGCCAGGCAGGAAGTATAGGCGGGACTAACAGAGAGGAGAACAGAGAAAACAGGAAGGCGGAGGAAGTCACTGCCAGCCACTGCCATGCATGTGAAGATGCCGGTAAGCCACGAGCCATGTGGCAAGGTATAGATTTATGGAAATGGATTAATTTAAGCTATAAGAACAGTTAGCAAGAAGCCTGCCATGGCCATACAGTTTGTAAGCAATATAAGTCTCTGTGTTTACTTGGTTGGGTCTGAGTGGCTATGGGACTGACGGGTGACAAAGATTTGTCCTGACTGTGGGCAAGACAGGAAAACTCTAGCTACATGTTATAGCTCTGGAGGGAAAGGTATCCTGGCTGTCTGAAGTCAGGTAATACCTGTAAATGTTACAGCTCTGCTCTGCTCTGCTAAGGGAGTTTCTCTGCAGAGATATAGATAGCCATTCTGCTCTGCTCTGGTTAGAGTCCTTATAGCTCTGCTCTGGTGAAAGTTGTTACTTCTCTGCCTTGCTCTACTCTAGCAAAAGAAGGTGGTCACCCAAACCTCATTCAAGGGATTTATTGGGAGGGAAGAACCCAGGAGGGTGGCTGCCTCTGCCTCTGAAAAAGGCAGCTTCAAACTGAACAGGTACAGGGTTTATACAGGGTTTCTTAGGGGTGGAGTTTTTCTAGGGTGAAGATTTTCAGGGAGGCAATTGGTTGGATTTCAATCCCTGAGCTTGGAAAAGCTCAGCGATTGGCTGGATTTCGTGCCCAGGGATTGGTTGGGTTTTGTGCTGAGTTGGTCAGGGGCAGAGTGTGTTTCTTAGGCTCTGATTTCAGGGTCAGGGTATGTTTCTTTCACTGGCTCTTTTTAGCCTTTTTTTTCTGGTTTCAGGGCCAGTGAACTGGCTCTGGTTTCAGGGTCAGGGTGTGTTTCTTTGGCTGGCCCTTTTACCCCACACCCTGCCCCCAAATTAATTCAAAACAAAACAAAACAAAACAAAACAAAAAAACCCACCTTACTCCTCCATCTTTCCCACCTCCCCAACACCTCTTCATTTATCCTGGTGGCTTGGAAGCTGTGGTGTGTCACACAGTATACCCTTTGGTCCAATCAGCTCCACCCACAAATGTTCATTGAAATGAATCACTGGTCTAGTTCAAGGCCTCTGGCCTCCGGCACACCATCGTCCCTGGACACTCACTGAAACTCCTCTTGGATATCCAGCTGTTGCCCTGAGTGGTAGGATCAGTCCCTTCACAAGCTCCCAGCAGGTCACAGATTGGGTGTATGTTAGGATGGGCCAACCCAAGGTCCAGATGTGGGCCTGGTGGTAACTGAGCTGGTCAATTCAGGCTGCTGGGATGGCCCCCCTCAGGTGAGGGGTGGAGTCACCTCACCTGTGCCCTCGCCATCGCAGTGTCCAGGGAGGGGCAGAGCCAGCTATCTCAGGACCAGTAAAGGATGGGGCTGCCTCAGCATGGCTCTCAGATTTCAACATGCATGGTTCCAGTGGCCCCCTGTGGTAACAAGGCCATGGACATCAACACAGACCCCAGCTGCAGTAGGACCACGGACCCAGACATGGCCCTTGCAGCAGCTTAGGCCCGGATGCCACCATGATCAGTATGGCCCAGGTGGCAGCATGGCCCCTTAACCAACATGGTCTCAGGTGGCTGACTGGACCCCAGGCTCTGCACAGCCCTCTCTGGTAGCAGGAGCCACAGACATCAACTCAGACCCTGGCTACTGCGGGGTCATGGACCCAGACGTGGCTCTAGGCAGTAGCTTGGGCCTGGACATCACCATGGCCCCAGGGGGCAGCAGAGGTCACTCAGATCATCATGGTCCCAGCAGCAGCTTCCAGACACCAATATGGACTCAGGTAGCTGACTAGATCCTGGGCACCCACACAGGATTCAGTGGTTACTGAAGCCATGGACATCAACACAGACCCTGGCTACTGTAGGGCCATGGACCCAGACATGGCCTTTGGCAGCAGTTCAGGCTCAGATGTCATCAAGGCCCCGGGTGGCAGCACAGACCACTCAGATCAACGTGGCCCTTGGACACCAACATGGCCACGGGTGGCAGCCCAGACCCAGGGCATTCTTGTGGCCTTTGTTGGCAACATGAGTCATGGATGTCAACAGAGACCACATGTCAGTACGACCACAGACCTAGACATGGCCCTTGGGAGCAGCCCGGGCCTGGATGTCAGCCTGGCAAGCAGGCCTCCCACATCAGCCTGTTCCTCACCGTCTTTGCTTCTTCCTCTCCACCTCTTTCCATGGTTCATGAACCATTCCGATTCTCTTTCTCTCCTATTTCTCCACCATGTATTTGCTCGTCATAATGGCACCTATCTGCCCAGCACCGCAAGGATGTCTTCAACCAGCCTCAGGCTGTGAGGACTCAAGCTGCCTGTGGGTGTCCTTCACCTGTCTGGCCTGAGTGGCTGCCATAAACAGTTTTCATGAGACTGCATTCAAAAGTAATAGACTAATTTATTTGGTGTGGAAATGTTAAGACAGCATAGCATCCAGGCTATGGTATGCTTTTTATTCACCACCTTTAGACAGGTTTACAGAGAAAACAAAGACGCAAAAAACTGCCATTCGGCAAGTAATGGAGTATATACCTAGTTAAAGTTATGGGCAGGGTAGCTAAGGTGAGTTTTGGCAAAGTAGCTTTAATTGTTTTTGTTTTTTTAAAGATTAATTAATTAATTATGTGTACAGTATTCTGTCTGCATATATGCCTGCAGGCCAGAAGAGGGTGTTAGATCTCATTACAGATGGCTGTGAGCCACCATGTGGTTGCTGGGAATTGAACTCAGGACTTTTGGGAAAGCAGCCAGAGCCCTTAACCGCTGAACACACACACACACACACACACACACACACACACACACACACACACACACACACACACACATTTAGGATCTCTCTGTCATCTTCTCTTATTTCTTTTCTTACATCTGCCCAGATGTCTCTCTGTCTCTTGCACTGGGACCGTAGGAACAGTGCCTTCAGGGCAAGACCCCACCCAGGGAAGGCTCAAGGGTGTAAAACTGGAGGTCACCCCTTTGGAAGGAGAGTGTCCGACAGAGAGTACCTCTGCTAGAGTCTCTTGCTAAAAATTCACAACCTAAAGAGAGTATCTCTGCTTCAGCTGTAGGCACTTGGCCATTGCCCTCACTATCCAAGAGACTAGGTGTTAGTATTCTGGCCTGCTCCTTGGAAACCCGCCCCTGGGGGCTGCCCTGCCTCCTGACATCAAGGAAAAACCCCTCCTCTTCCTCTCTCTCCCTCTCCCCCCATTCCCACGAGGTGTGCAAACCCCCTTTCTCTCCCTTCTCTTTCTTCCTTGGCTCCCTCTTTCCTGTCTTTCTCTTCATCTCTCTACTATAATCAACTCTCCACACTCCAGCACCTGGGTGTGAATGACTTTCCACACTCTGCCGCCCCCACTGCATCTGCCCAGCATGTTTTCCCTCCCTCACGAGTGGGATACCCTGACCTGGGTGGCTGGGGGTTCCGAACGTGTGCAGAATTCATGACACTAGGAATATCACGAGCTGGTGGCAGAACTTTGTGTCATTATCCATAGCGCTGTCCTTGTAGGCACGCAACATGGAAGCACCATGGGGTCATGGAGGCTGGCATCAAGTTTCCAGGAAGATGCCAAGGCTGGGTAATGTGTAACAGGGTCCGATGCCCTTCATGAAGATCCTGAGTGAGCAGGACACTGAAGCGTAAATGTCAACGGAGACCGCAGTGTGTTGTAAATTTCCAAGACACGAACATCTGCTGAGGAGAGCTACAGGCGGTGGGTGAGTGGAGCCAGCCGGGAAAGAGGCCGTGTGTCGAAGGCAGCAGAGCTGGAAGGACGAGGTTCTTCAAATCTGCTGGAGTCCAGATGATGCCATCATGAGCCCCAGATTCTGGACGTGAAATGCAGGATATGGTGTTTGCACTGCTTCACTTTTTTTTTTTTTTTTTTTTTTTTGGGTCTGGTCTTACCTTGCTCTCTTCCTGTTCCCCCCTTTGGAATGGGGGTGTCTGTCTACTTAGTGCCATTGTATTCTTGAAGTATGTAACTTGGTTTTTCATTCTGTGAGGCCTCGCAATTAAGAGTTTGCCTTGAAGCCGGGCGGTGGTGGTGCACGCCTTTAATCCCAGCACTTGGGAGGCAGGGCCAGGTGGATCTTAGTGAGTTTGAGGCCTGTCTGGTTTACAAAGTGAGTTCGAGGACAACCAGAGCTGTTACACAGAGAAACCCTGTCTCGAAAAACCAAAAAAGAAAAAAAGGAAAGAAAGGGGGAAAAAAAGAAAGAAAAGAAAAAGACTTTGGACTTTGAAGCAATGTTGGAATTATACAGTTGTCTTGGGACTTCCGGTGGAGTTCATTTGAGGAACATTAAGTTGCTTCTTTCAGATTCTCTCTCTTTTTTTTTCCCCCCAGATAGGGTTTCTCTGTGTAGCCCTGGCTGTCCTGGATCTTGCTCTGTAGACCAGGCTGGCCTCAAAACTCAGAGATTCGCCTGCCTCTGCCTTCCAAGTGCCTGGCTTAAAGGTGTGTGCTACCATGCCCTAGCTTGAAATAATAATTTCTAAATAGCAAAGTTTACCATTTGAAAATGACGATTTTGACTGGATCACTGTTTCCATAATAAAAATGTAAGATAAATCTTTAGAATGTATATAGTATAATATCCCCATCAGTGACTTCTCTTCTTGCTGTGACAACAGAGCTGAAAGCGTCAGCTTCCGGAAAGAAGGCTCTCTTGGCTTACAGTTTGCAAGGTCACATTCTGGCATGATGGGAAGGCATGGCCTCAGGACGGCGGGGCGATCTATTCGTGCAGATTAGCAGTCCAGAAGCAGAGTGTTGCTGCCTTGAGGACCAGCCTCAGCAGCTCAGGGATTGAGGGGGATCCACAGAGTCGGCAAACTAATCACTCAACTTGTCTCTTCAGTCTGAGGGGTTAAAACTTAACTCTCTGGGGCTGGCGAAAAGGGGAACACACACACACACACACACACACACACACACACACACACACACAGAGTTAGGGTCTCTCTATCATCTTCTCTCTTCTTATTTCTTTTCTTACCTCTACCCAGATGTATCCCTTCTGTCTCTCTTGATGTCTTCCTTCTCCATCTTTCCTCGTGTTTGCCTTCTCTCATGTCTTTATCTTCTTCCTGACAGCTTATATACCCCAGCAGAATCTTTCAAGCAATATAAAAATTACAGCGCGGTTACATTCTATTTTTTAAGTGAATGATTACAATGAATACAAGTAAAAAAAAACAACAACATGTTTTCCATATCCCTTATATGATTAAATATTTTATGTATTACAGGTGAAAAACAAATTATCTTCAAGAACCTACATACATTCATGTCCAAGCAACTTGTTATAGATTAACAGAGTGTAAGCATGTGAAGTATTTTTCTCATCCAGTTCTTTTATTGGCAGGCTGCATTTTGTGGTTACAAAGAAAGGATCAATCACTTTATTATTTATCTCAAAAGATAATCTTATAAAAATTCTTATAAGAATCACAAATATAAACTTTTATATATGAAAAACAAACCAATCAGCTCTATTTTAATCCTCAGGGTGTGTGCCCGTTTGTCAACAGTTTTTTATATCAGGAAGCTGAGGGCAGAAATGGGTATGAGAATTAATCATCACCTTTGATCACCAACCCATCCTAGCAAGAAAGGCACATCAGCTAATAATAACTGGGCTGTCCTGGTTCTTATTTCTAGACCTCAACGAGTCCCTCACTCAACTGTGCACCTTTCTAAACTTTAAATTGTTCACCAAGATTTTCTACTTCAAAGCCAATAACCAAAACATCTTAACCTAACCTTGAGTCATGATTTAAAGCTTTGTTTTAGCTATGATGCCCATCAAAACCTGTGAACACATCTCCCACCATTAAGATTAAAAGAATTAGAGCTAGCCTAGCTTCTGAGATGCAATTGTTTTCCTTAGTCATTAACCTAAGCCACAGTCTATATGGCTCCTCAAGAGAAACTCATAAGTCCTAGCTGCATGACACTTCCTTGGACCTATTTTCTATTCTCTGAAGCCCCTGCTTTATCGAGGGCAGGGGTAACACCATATCCTGCCTTTACCTATATTAATTTTACCATGAATCTAACCTCTATTCACAATCTCTTACTATATTTATTAAAAACCCTCAATCATCAAAATTCTACTTAAGCTAACACTATTATTGTACAAAATCATTGCTTCAGTTAAGTAGTACAGCTTAGGAGGAAATTATCTTCGTAATAATCCACAGGTAAAAATGCTCAGTAGGATGGGGTAGTTGAATGAGATAATCACACTACATTAAAGGCAGTGGGGATCCCCCCATATCCATTCACCCATGCCAGACACCAGAGGAAAATGTCGGCAACACAACAGTAGTAAGAGACATTCTCAAGCTGAAGCCCTCCGGCCTTGCCTGTCTGAGAGGCACCCATCAGAGCCCTGCGTGCTGGTTGGCTGATCTCTTTCTGACATGGCCCCTGGCAGCAGAGAGAAGAGGAAAGTGGGGTAGTGTAAACATCAAGGCCAGGCCTCTGAGGGAGTGAGGGTGGCAGAGGCAGGTGGATCTCTGTGAGTTCAAGGCCAGCCTGGTGGGCAAACACATGAGCTTATAGAGGACAGTTCATATCCAAACCACAACACGCCACCTCCAAGTTTCTATCAGGTCTCTTTACAGTTCACTCTGCGTCTAGTCTTAGTAACCACTTATCCTGTCACCATGGATAGAAATTTCTAGAATTTCATATAAATGGAATAGAAAATGTGAGAGTTTCGTGTTTGGCTTCTTTCATTTAGCATATTCATTTACTCTCACAAGCGCTCTGCTTCCCCCACCTCAAAAGTGTCTTTTTTTCTTTCTTTCTTTTGAGACAGGGTAGTTTTGGTGCCTGTCCTGGATCTCGGCCAGTGTTTTTTGGATAGACAACTTGAAGCACAGGTTTGGATAGAGCAGTGCTCGGGGCATTCCTGGTTCCCTACCAGGTGCCAACGTCAAAGACACTGCTCTGCGCAGGATGAAATCCAACTCTAACTCCAGACTGGACTGCTCCTTGACCTTAAGAACATATCCTCCGCCAGGCGGTGGTGGCGCACGCCTTTAATCCCAGCACTCGGGAGGCAGATGCAGGCGGATCTCTGTGAGTTCAAGGCCAGCCTGGGCTACAGAGTGAGTTTCAGGAAAGGCGCAAAGCTACACAGAGAAAACCCGTCTAAAAAAAAAGAAAGAAAGAAAGAAAAAAAAGAAAAGAAAAGAAAAAGAAAAGAAAGAAGAACATATCCTCCTAGCTCTCCCTGGGTTCTCTGGTCTCGCCATCCCTGGCCCTCCCTTCGTGGGAGTGACTGCTTCAGAGGAACTTTTTGGAGGCAGGATTGCACAGCAACCCCCTCCCCCAAACACCTGGATTCCAGTACACAGGTGTAGCTTTGGAAAAGCCACTTCACCTGTCTGTCACCCCTGCCCCTTCATTTGAACCCAAGGGATAGTAATCCTCACCACACACGAGTGGAGAGAAATCAGAGACTCCAAAATGGAAAGGGACCAGCCCAGGAGCGGGTGCTGAGTAAGGCCCCTCCAGTGTATTTCCCTGCTTCCTTGCACTCTGAAAGACCGGAGAAAGCCCAGGTTTGGCAGGTCTGTACATCTTTTGGGACCAGCTATTCCAAGTCCAGAAGCCTGTAGTTCCGAAAGGTACCAGCAAGGGGCACTCACTCACAGTCTTACCTGCGTCCTCTCAGTTCCGATTTCCCGAGTGTTCCTGTGTCTTTCTGCCGAAAATTTCTCTTCCCTGAGCCTGCAGGACATCTTGAACTTCCCCATGGATAAAGGTGAAGAGCAATTGCCCCATAATTGCTCAATCCTGGCTAGAACCTGCAGGGAGAGGTGGGTCATTTCCATCCCTGAAGACACACCATTTGATCTGTGGTCAGGCCCGTCCTTGTCAGGAGCGAAGCACAAACCAGGTCCGGCAAGATGACTAAACTGTCAAAGAGGCTCACTGACAACCCTGATGGCCCAGGTTTGATCCCTGGGACCCACACGGTGAAAGGAATAAGCTGTCCTCGGACTCCTACACTTTGGTGGCATGCAAACACACACACACATTAAAAATAGAGAGAAAACAGCAAAAATGATGATCCTCTTGGTACTCGGAGAGAAAGTAGATCCTAGAGACAGGAGGGTGGAGCAGGGTAAATGTCCCTGGTCAGGAGTTTACCAGGTACCTGAACCGGACACTGCTATCTGTGGACACATCTGTGGAGCTCAGTTTGTCCACTAGGAAAATAGGACTCAAACTGTGTACTTTGAACAGTAAAGGACGGAGCAGTAGCAGGGTCCTTGTTCAGGAAATGACCGATGACTTCTAGGGCTAATTCAGAGCTGTTCACAAAGGAAATACCATCAGCTGATTTAAGTGCAGGGAAGAGAAAGGGAAAGAGAGGTGGGGGAGGAAGAGTGGGTACATGTCTGGGTCAGAAGTTACTTTTCCTGGAAATTGATTTTAGCACAAGTTAGCAACAGTTACAACAACAATTTTTTACTGTAGTAAAACTGCTGACTTGGATTCTTTGAAAATAACAAGAAGGACACTACCTGTGTTTTGAGCCCTTTCTCTTCCTTAGGAGCTGTCCAAACCCCCCCCTCCCCGGTGTGTCTTCATTAAATCCCATAGCCATCCTGTGAGGTTTTACAAGAGAGGAAACTGAGGCACAGACAGGCTGCCTCCATCCAGAGACTGGACAAAGTGATGCATCCAGCTTAAGTGGAGGAGTCAGGGTCTGAACTAGGTGACCTGGCTCTGGAGACACTGATCATCATAAAGTGATAGAACATGTTTGAATTTCTACATAGATGTATGGGTTTCATGGCAGAGAGACACGGCCCTCGTGTTCCTGGATCTATGTCTGGGATGAAGACAAAGCTTTCTCTGTGGAAATGGACTTGGGATCTGGATCGGGAATTTGCCATTAGCTGGGTTTCCCTTGCTCTTCAGGGGATTCTCACATTTCTATGGCATCATTATGGTCAATATTTTGCACAGGGACTACATTTTACATGATAACCCTAGAAATCATAGATGAATCAGCAGTCTTTTCAGGTTTCACTGAGATCTGAGGAAACTAGGAACCCAGAGCCTGGACATCTCACTTTACTGGGGACAAGATATTTAGACAAAAGTCAAACTTAGGCTAGGAACTGGTACAGAGAGACAGGATAGCACAGGAGGTAATGACAGCCTAACCAGGGCACTGTGAGCATGAAGCAGGATCTGTGTTCCAGAATCTTCTCTCCGAAGGTCATGAACATCTGTGGGACTTCTGGTGCATTACATCACTTTGCTGTGGGAGATGAGCTGTGTCTCTGGATCATGAAGGAGGTGGAGACCTTGGTCAAGAGCCAGGGGTTGGGGAGAACTAGGGAGGAACTCAGTGGTAGAGCATTTGTGTAAGAGCCCCCCCCCCCCAGATCGTCCAGAGCCCCTTTCTTCTCAGGAATACCATAGTGACCTCTTGTCTCCTTCTCCCTCAAGTTCACCAGATCGCTTTTCTTTGTGGTCCACTGTGTGGGCGCTCAGTTCATGGACTCCCCACCTTGGCCCAAGATGGGGAGCAGGATGAGGGGCTCAGTAGATTTTTCTGTCATTTGGCCTTGTGATCTCTGTCCTGAGTGGGGCTGTAGCAACCCCAGTTCCGGGGGATCCAGTGGCCTCTTCTGACCTTTGAGGTCACCAGGCATACATATGGTGCACATACATACATGCAGGGAAAAAACATGAAAAATAAACAAACAAGAATTTGGCTGAGATGAAGACTCCAGGTATTACATCAGTTCTGAGGGAAGCATTTAGGGTGCCCAGGTGCAGGCTGGACAGAGATATTGCTGACCTCATTAAGACATTCCCATCTCTCGGGGGCTGGAGAGATGGCTCAGTGGTTAAGAGCACTGGCTGTTCTTCCAGAGGTCCTGAGTTCAATTCCAGCACCACATGGTGGCTCACAACCATCTAGAATGAGATCTGGTGCCCTCTTCTGGCCTATAGTCATACGTGCAGGCAGAATACCATAATCATAATAAATAAATAAATAAATAAATAAATAAATAAATAAATCTTAAAAAAAAGACATTCCCATCTCTTCAGCTCTACTTGAGCCCAAGATCTCTGATGAAATATGTTGTGGAATATTCTTTTAACTGGGTTACATTTGTTTATGTTGCAGAATATTACTTTCACGGTGTAAAGGTGTGTTACCTTTGTTACTGCTGCATTTGTTTAATGATGCAAGGATGTGTATTTAATTATGAAAAGATGTGTTGCATCTGTTTCACCTTGCCTGCCCAAGGCATCTGATTGGTCTAATAAAAAGCTGAATGGCCAATAGCTAGGCAGGAAAGGGATAGGCGGGACTGGCATGCAGAGAGGATAAATAGGAAGAGAAATCTAGGCTCAAGAGAAATGAGAAAAGGAAGAAGAATGAGAGGAGGAGGAGGAATGAGGAACATTGCTCAGGGCAAGAAGCCAGGCAGATGCCAGCCAGACATAGAGAAGTAGTGAAAGTAAGACATACGTAAGTAAGGAAGGTAGATAAAGAGAAACAGGTTAATGTAGTCAAAAGAACTAGCCAGAAACATGCCTAAGCTAGGCCAAGCATTCAGAACTAATAATAAGTCTCTGTGTCATTATTTGGGAGCTGTTTGGTGGCTTAAAAGAAAAAGCCTGGTACAGGAATCGCCTTATGGTTTTTCCTCAGACAGGCTTTGTAAGGAGGTCGAGGGATTCTCCAGTCAAGTGTCTGTCTCTGGTCCCTGCCTTCTAGGGCTGGTTACAAAGTGTGGTCAGCAGAGGGCAGCATTGAGCTTCACACAGCCGAGCGGGCGCCTTCTGCTCTCAGACCCACTGGAAATTGAACTCTGATCCTCCAGCTCCATTGCACAGACGGGGAAATCGGTCCTTGGAAGGACAGCGAGAGAGACGCAGGAGTAAGTTAGGCGATTTGACATTGGTTTAACGTTCTCGGACTTTAAGGCAGAGGGACTGTTCTTTTTGGGGTGAAATTAGCTACAGGAAAGTGTGCGGTGGGGAGAGGGAAACATCTGGAGGGGCTGAGTAAACAGGAAGTCCTGTCCTGGGGACAGATCTATCTTCAGGATTGGCTTTCCCTAGTCTTTTGAGCTAATATGCCTCTTGCTCCTTATTCCCAGCCCAGCTTCACCCCTGACTTTAACGTCTGACCCACTACATAGCAACTGGGCACAGGTTTCGCTCTGTCACTCTGTGACATCGGGCAGGTAGCCCAGCTCCTCCAAACATCTTTAAGAGGGCATTAAAGATCACATGTGCCACGGAATCAGGAGGCTGCAGACCCATAGAAGGTGAGGGGCAGATGGGAGGGGCTTAGGCCCCCAGCTCAGAGTCTGTGAAATGGGAGGTCACCTGTCTAGGTGTCCGATTCCAGAATTCTCGGAGAAGAGCTGGCCCCTCGGTGGGAGTCTGTGAGAGAGCAACAGGGTGGGCCATTACTGCAGAAGAATTGAATTCGGAAGCCAGAAAAGTTTCTGGGATGAAGGGATCTCTACAGCCTCTGGGCCTGAGGCCTCCCACCCACATCCCTTGAAAAGTACGATTGCTAGAGCTCAGGTTCTGTGCCTGTTCGGTGGAATGCTGGTAAGAACTATTGCCCCAGTTCCAGCCTCAGTTTCCCCTTTGACTGCGTGGGGAAGAGGTGCCCATGTGCTCCATCCTTGCATTCTTGTGGAAGGCTCCAGCAGGGCAGCCCCGCCTCACCCCTACAGCCTTTCCCGCTCTCCAGCGCCCGGCTCCTCAGACCGGCAGGCAGAGCGGGCGTCCGCGCCTCCGGGGGACCTGGACCCGAGGGTCGGGTGGTGAGGATGCAGCCAGGCCGGCCGGATCGCTCCCGCCGCGCTGCAGCTCGCTCGGCGCAGGGCCGCCCCGCCTGCCGCGCCTCCCCGGGCGCCCGCATTAAAGCGCATATGCAAGCCATGAATTATCAACTGAAAGGAGTCAATTACCGGCTCTAAAAACGAGTGTCTGCGCCCGGAGCGCCCCGGGCCATCCGCCTATTTACGGAGCGATTTCCCCCGCCCGGCTAGGGAGGAGGCCTCGGGAAGGGGGGCGAGAGAGTCGAAGACACCGAGCCGGAGACTGAGGGAGAGCAGGACGGGAGAGAGGTCCGGAGACTGGAGTGGGAGAGACAGCCACTAGGTTGGGAGAGAGGGACGGGAGAACCAGAAGGAGTGAGGGTGGGGGAGGAGAAAGGTAGCCCCGGTCCCTGCTCTCTTCAAAGCAATGGGTTTGAAGTGGTGTCCTAGGGGTGTCCAGGCCCTGGATGTCTGAGGACCCAGCCCTGGGAAGGGTGGTCCCTAGACTAGGTTCTTGGAGACAGTTCTGGTGTACAGGCCAGGACAGGGTGAGCGGAGGGGCCATTCCATCCTTGCAGTTAGGTGGAGAGCAGGCTGCAGCATTGTCCAGTGAGGAGGGACCACCAGGGAGGAACAGGGACCCAGGTGTCGGTGGAGTAGGAAGTGGAGGAGGTGTCTGCACCGCCCGCCACAGTGACAGAGAAAGAGCCAAACCAAGCCTACTGTGCTGGGGAAGTCCTTTGACCTCCTCACTCACTCCAGGTCCCTCCTCCGGAAATGCTCTTCTTGCCTGCCTGCTATTCCTTCTCTTGTTCCTGTACCCGGCCCGGCTGTTCCTTAATCCCCACCTGACTTCTCCAGCGGGCAATGGGCACCATCAGAGCAGGGCCTTGTCTGTCTTGCTCAATATTGGGTTTGCCAAGAAAGCTCTGTAAAACTTGCCACAAGAAGAAGGGAGAGAAGGAGGGAGGGAGGGAGGGAGGGAGGGAGGGAGGGAGGGAGGGAGGGAGGAATGAAGGACTGAAGTAGCCACAGGGGATTTTGGCCTAGCTGATGACCAGGACAGTGGAATGCATATAGACCCAAAACAGGTCTGTGCATTCAGATGAAAGGCTTCAGGCTGGCACTCTGCTGAGGTGAGGACAGGCCAGCCCTTTCTACACAGCAAGGAAATGGGTGAGGGAGCAGGGATAAAGGGACCTGAGGCCTCAAGTATAAGCACCAGCAATCACTGCCAGAGGCCTGTGGCTTTGCTCTGAGTGCTCCAGGGCCCCTAAGAACCCTAGACTTCCTTTGCAAGCATGGACCCCCAGAACCTTCCCCTAGAATTACGCTGGGGCAGGAGACAGAGTCCTGGGCTTGGAGTTAAACAGCCTTTCTTTTCTATCACGTGACTGTCGCCAGGCCTCTGCCTTCTGAGTCTTGGGTTTCTTATGAGCACCTGAGTAGGATGCTGTCTAGTTCTCACGCTTCCTAAACAGGGGCAGCCCTGCCCAAGGGCAGGACTGGTTGCCACTCACTGAAGCTTTCAAGGTGTCAAGCACCCAGCAGTGGATTATTGCTCTTCTTTCAGTAACTGGGAATTTCTAAGTCAATGTGCAGATGATGATAGTCCAAGAGAGGCTGGGATTGGAAAGTGACAGCATCAAGTTCTGAAGCCAGCCTGACACCAGAGCCTCCTGGCCTTGGCCCATACGCCTATGGCCCACTAAGTCTTTCTAGTTCCACCTAGTCCAGATCCACCACCGATGAGGGCTGTAGTGGGTGGGGGTGGTGTCACAGGAAAGCAGGGAAGTTCTGGTCTAGCAGAGGTGCCTCTGGAGTCCTGTTCCTGCTATTGCGTGGGCCAGACGTCCAGGCTGACGACTTTGCAGCCCCGCCATGCCATTACCAGGCAGCCAGAGGGGGTGTCTGCAAGCGCCAATGCCGGGGTTCCTGCGGCCGCTTGCCTATTAGTTGCTGGTGGCTTCATGGTGATTTATTGGGGCTTCTTCATTTCCCCTTGGTCCGCTATAAACATATTTATACCACCAGAGTGACCGATAAATTTCCCTTATGAATCCCGTTATCTCCCCTATTAACCATCCGTCACCTTTTATGCGGCCGCAGTGGGCCAGGCCAGGGCACTGGGGCTGGGTGGGAGGCTGGCGGCCGGCCCGCAGCCCCTGAGCCCAGTGAACTCTTCACCTCCCCCACTGTTCCCCAGGCAGGGCAGTTGCTGCTGTTTCTGGCTGCCTCCAGCATGAGGACAGACTGGACCAGGTCTGGGGAGAGATGGGGGTGACTTTTGAAATATGGCTTTCTCTAGGGTCTCAGGATGGGAAGTCCCTTTTAGGGTTAACGCGAGTGTCTTCTGCTATAGCTCCCGTTTTACCCTCTCTTTGCCTGGGCAGCATTCTCCCAGGCTGTGGCTGTTTTCCTTTCTGTCCTCACCCACAGCGCTCAACCTCATCCCTCTAGACGTAGCTGTAAGCCAAGACAGAGCTGCGTGTGTGCTCAGAGGGGCCTGAGGACAGCTGTCACCCTCTCTGTGCCAGTCATTTTATATACAGGCTGCTATGTGACCCTCACCACAGCCCCATTTTTTAGAAGAGAGCAAGGAAACGAGGCTCAGAGACATTCAGCCAAGATCCCCCAATCACCCGGCAGAGCTATGCTTTGGGGAGGCTGGCTGGCCCTGAATCTTGTGTTTCTGATCTGTAGACAGCCGCCTCTCCTGCGTGGGGATGGGAAATGTTCATCCAAGGGAGTTCTGGAAAGACTGCTAAGGCACAGGAGAGGCAGGAAAGGGAGGATGGGCCTCAGTGGAGGGCCAGTAAAAAGAAGAGGGCATTCTGTGGAACTGGGAGTTGCCTCTCTTTCTTTCTAGTTGGGCATCTGTTAAGTGAATCTTGGTTTAAAGCCTGTGACTGGGAAGAGACTCAACAGTATGTGAGCCAGGGTGGCAGAGTCAAGGAGACCAGGGTGTATAGTCAGTCCTCTGGGCCTGGAGTGCTCCCTAGTGGAGTTGCAGGCTAAGTTCCCTGAGGGATGTCTAGTCACTTCTAGTCCTAGTACAGTGTCCTGAGTGGTCTGGAGATAGCTGGGGTAGAGGAATTAGAGGGGGTCAGCATCCCAAGGAATCGATTCTCTCCCGACAAGGGGGTGTAGAGAAGTCATTCTCGGTATCTCTTTACCTTTCATGACCCATTTATACTGTTTTCCCACCACACTGACACCTAGGGAGACAGAACCCACTCTGGGAGAAAGGGGGTCCTGGGTTCCATCCTTGTTTTGTATCTGACCTGCTGTGATGTCTGTCTGATCCTTCCTTGGCCTCCTCACCCCTTAGAAAAGCTCTAGCTCAGACTCCAGGCTCATACTGCCCTATGCCATGGTGACTGTCCCTCCTCGGACCAGAACTCCTGAAGTTGGGGACAAGCAGGGCAAAGCAAGCCATTGCCAGCTGGTGGCTCTGGGTGGCTCTCCTGTGGCTGGCTTTCAGTGCTTTCAGAGGCCATCATGTCACCTCTCTTCTCTCTCCTTCCCATTCTGTGCCATCATTTGTCTGTCTGTCTGTCTGCCTTTGTCCATGGCCTGGCATTGCTCCCCACTCCACCTCGGAGAAAGTAAGGTCTCGTGTGTGTGTGTGTGTGTGTGTGTGTGTGTGTGTGTGTGTGTGTGTGAGAGAGAGAGAGAGAGAGAGAGAGAGAGAGAGAAAGAGAGCCGCGTGCACACTCCCTCCCTCTCCCTTTCCACCCCTTCTCCCACACTCACACACATACACTCTCTCTCAGTCATTTTCAATGTCATAAATTTCCACGTCTCTCCCCTCCACTCGGCTATTACCTGCGCCTCCGTCACCGGGCAGCGCTCTCGTTCCCAGATGGGCTAGGCCATCTCCGCTCTGCAAATGACTAAGGGAGAGAGAGGCAGGGAAGGAGGGAGAGAAAGGAACGGAGAGATTGAGAGAGAATGTGGGTGAGCAAAGTCAGACTGAGCAGAAAGGGAGAGAGAAGTAGCCTTAGGGGGGGACAGGTCATTCCTAAGTCCCTTCTCCCTCCTCCTCCTCCAAATACTGA